>NW_028270180.1:68383784-69097534 GCF_037043375.1 Chiloscyllium plagiosum | reverse complement strand
TCTGCATCTCCTGTTTTTTTTTTTGCAGAACATTGAATAATTCTTTCACAACAAATTTGACACCCCAGATGAGAACGGGAAGAGATCTTTTCCTCTGAAAAGAGGCTGCAGCTGCAGGGCACTTCCCAGTTTAACTAAGGCAAACAGAATAAAAGGGTTGGCCAACCACAAAAGAAAGGGCAAGTGTTTTGCTGCTAATTTGGACGCTTTCAAATCAAGAAGATTCTCGGTAAAGTAGAAGTGCAAAGATAGTTGCTGGTGGATCTCTTCCGATCCAAAGAACGAGAAGGTGAATGATGAACTAAAGTTTGATGAGACGCAGAGGATTTTTCAGGAAAACCTCGCCGTGATGTGAGTAGTATAGAATAAAGATAATGCGAAAAATTCCAAATGGTGATAGTAAGTGTCTGTGGTTACCACGTCAGGGGTCACGTGCGGGTTTTGCCGATTGTGTGGCAGTGTGCTCAGGCAGGGCTGTGCAGTGTTACTGATTTTGTATTAAATTGAAAGCCAGCATATTGGCAGTTGATGTTTAAATGTAAGATAGTAGAGAATAATCATGATGTTGAACCGTTACGAGACTGTTGAATGTTTAAGACAAGGCCTGTATGATAATTAGACTTCATTTTTATAAATGAACAAAAAGTCTGTTGAGGGAAGGCTCTGTGTGTGAGGGAGAGACAGAGGAGCTCTGGCTTGCAGAAAGACTTTGTGTGTGTCTGCACGAGAGAGAGAGAGCAAAGGTCTGGCTCGCAGAATGTCTGTGTGTGTATGTGTTTGAAAGAGAGTGTCTCTCCACATTTTAACCATTGTGATCTGGTTTATATGCAAATTGCTTCTTGCTGGTTAAATGATTGTGTTTTGTCTGCCGGGAGCTCAAGATCAGGGGGTGTTTTGATTTTATTTTTCACTGTAAGAATTTAAGATTTTTTTAAATCTCAGGTTTCTCAAGGATCTGTCAGTGATTAGGGTTTTTACAAATATGTTAAGGACAAAAGGGTAAGTAAGGAGAGGATAGGGTCCCTCAAAGATCCGCAAGGCCGCCTTTCTGTGGAGCCACAGAAAATGAGGGCGATACTAAATGAATATTTTGTATCAGTATTTACTGTGGAAAAGGATATGGAAGATATAGTATGCAGGGAAACAGATGGTGACATCTTGCAAAATGTCCAGATTATAGAGGAGGAAGTGCTGGATGTCTTGAAACGGTTAAAGATCCCCAAGACCTGATCAGGTGTACCAGAGAACTCTGTGGGATGCCAGAGAAGTGATTGCTGGGCCTATTGCTGAGATATCTGAATCATCGATAGTCACAGGTGAGGTGGCAGAAGAATAGAGGTTGGCAAACGTGGTGCCACTGTTCAAGAAGGGTGATAAAGACAAGCCAGGGAACTATAGACCGATGAACCTGACCTCTGTGGTGGGCAAATTGTTGGAGGGAATCCTGAGGGATAGGTGGTATATGTATTTGGGAAGGCAAGGAGTGATTCGGGATAGTCAACATGGCTCTGTGCGTGGGAAATCATGTCTCACAAACTTGATTGAGTTGTTAGAAGAATTAACAAAGAAGATTGATGAGGGCAGAGCAGTAGATGTGATTTATATGGATTTCAGGAAGGCGTTCGACAAGGTTTCCCACGGGAGACTGTTCAGCAAAGAAGATCTCATGGAATACAGGGAGAAATAGCCATTTGGATACAGAACTGGCTCAAAGGTAGAAGACAGAGGGTGGTGGTGGAGGGTTGTTTTTTCAGATTGGAGGCCTGTGACCAGTGGAATGCCACAAGGATCGATGCTGGGTCCTCTACCTTTTGTCATTTATATTAATGATTTGGATGCGAGCATAAGAGGTACAGTTAGTAGGTTTGCAGATGACACCAAAATTGGAGGTGTAGTGGACAGCAAAGAGGGTTACCTCAGATTACAACCGGATGTTGACCAGATGGGCCAATGGGCCGAGAAGGGGCAGATGGATTTTAATTCAGATAAAGGCGAGGTGCTGCACTTTTGGAAAGCAAATCTTCGCAGGATGTTTACACTTAATGGTAAGGTCCTAGTAAGTGTTGCTGATCAAAGAGACATTGGAATGCAGGCTCATAGCTCCTTGAAAGTGGAGTCGTAGGTAGATAGGATAGTGAACAATGCGTTTGGTATGCTTCCTTTTGTTGGTCAGACTATTGAGTACAGGAGTTGGGAGGTCATGTTACGACTGTACAGGACATTAGTTAGGCCACTGTTGGAATATTGCGTGCAATTTAGGTCTTCTTCCTCTCGGAAATATGTTGTAAAACTAGAAAGGGTTCAGAAAAGATTTACAAGGATGATGCCAGGGTTGGAGCATCTGAGCTACAGGGAGAGGCTGAACAGACTGAGGCTGTTTTCCCTGGAGCGTCGGAGGCTGATGGGTGACTTTATAGAGGTTTACAAAGTTATGAGGGACATGGATAGGATAAATAGACAAATTCTTTTCCCTGGGGTCGGGGAGTCCCAAACTAGAGGGCATAGGTTTAGGGTGAGAGAGGAAAGATATGAAAGATACCTTAGGGGAAAATTATTTCACGCAGAGGGTGGTACGTGTATGGAATGAGCTGCCAGAGGATGTGGTGGAGGCTGGTACATTTAAGAGGCATTTGAATGGGTATATGAATAGGAAGGGTTTGGAGGGATATGGGCCGGGGCCTGACAGGTGGGACTAGATGGGGTTGTGCTATATGGTTGGCATAGACGGGTTGGACCGAAAGGTCTGTTTCCATGCTGTACATCTCTATGACTCTAGTGCATTCTGCAGATGCAGTCTTCAAATGGTTTAGGTATAACGAATGAGAAGAGATTGTTTTACTAATCAGTTGAAACTAAGGAAGATCAGGACTGTGAGATTGGCAAAGGACGGTTGCGAGTTGTAGAGTTGTAAAATATTTATAATAGGCACTATTGGATTGATGGCATTAGGGAGCGAATTGTGAGATAAGAGGTAATAGATGAGCTGGACTGAAATATATGTCAGGATGGATAAAGCGACTACAGTTGGAATTTTGATTAAGGGATTTCCAGTACAAAGACATGATTTTATAAAAATGTCTGGAAAATGGCAAAGAAGAACGATGGATTTATTAACTTTTTAGCTGAAAGAGGAGTCTTCTAAGAAAACATGTGCAATGAAATGGAAGAGTAAATTAACAATTAGTGACCTAAGCATGAATCATAAAAGAGAATATTGAAAAGGGAACAGGAAGGCGAAATTTTATGGCTGTTTGGAACTGTAGGAGAGGATTGACAAAAACATTTTCGGGCACTAGTTACGACTAGGGGTCCAGAGAGCAGAACGAGAAAGACTTTGGAATAGAAAATCACAACGTGTTTAGAGCCTCTGCGAATGAAGGCTCAGCAAGGGAAGACACTTGCGAGGCTCTGAATTTGATGTTGGAAAAACTTACCCGCACCTCCTTTCGGGCGAAGAGATCAATACACACTGACATGTAATAGATATATAGCCAGAATCGGATTGTAAAGTAGTTGACCCAGAGTAGATTGCGTTCAAGATAAAACGAGAGGAAAGACAGGCGCATGGTGGCAAATAGAATTATTAACTTCACAAGTGGAAATGAAGAGATTGTGAGATGAAATTGAGAGATAAGCAGGTTAAGAAAACAAAGAGACTATGATGCACATCTATGTTATTCCAAGAATGTTGTGCAGAGACAGGCAGAGAATGATGGGGCGGGGTGGGAGGCGGGGGTGGTGGACTGAGCAAAGGAGGCAGTAATACAGACAGAAAGATGGGAGTAAATATAAGTGAGGTTAGATTTGGAATGTGGTGAGGAATCACAAGGTAGCAATTTTAATAAGAGAAAGAAGCTCCCACAGGGGAAGATGTCGACATTGTTTACAAAAGAGAGAAGAAAGCTGCCATACATTCCTTGGGGAACCTAGGATCTGGAAAGTCTGAGAAATGTGTTGCCCAGTTTACATGGTTGAGTAGGAAAGTGGATTAGACTCTTTGAAGATGAAATCACAGTACAGTTGTTGGTTGTGGGAAAGTTGAAGGTACTGCTAATACAGGGATGAGACTCCCAGAATTCAGAGCGATTATGGATGGAGCCCTCCTGAAGAAACTGATGGACAATGAATGGTTGATCGTGCTTGTTTTGAATGAATAAGGCAACGGGTATGGCAGTCCCGTAGAGTGTTACCCACTTCAGGTCGACCCCGAAGCTTTGAGAGGGGATCCGGTGGGAAATACTGAAAACTTAGCGGCGTAGTTGGAAAATCCTTTGAAAAGGTGGAGTCTTGATTCAAATCAAGTTGTGGAAGGTAGTCAACTGCAAACCACCATGTTCCGGTCTGCTACTGTCGAGCTACCGACCCTCAAGTCAAATCTAAGCCACAGGAGGTAGTGGGTCTAACGTCCATGTACTGCCTGCAATTCAGAGGTCATGTAGTCTATGCAGTGGTAAGACAGTGGAAAGATAAAAAGAAGCTGGCTGCACAATAGGAGGAGGTGCAAACACAGTTGACACAAATAAAGTTAGGGCAACTTAAAAAGCCAGAGAGGGAAAATATCGATGATGTTGCCCATGATTCCTGGGTTGATTGGCACTGATGAAATAACTAACATGCCGGTTCAGGAAGAACCCTCTCCCGCCACCTTGCAAGGGCCAGACAGCCGCATGGCAATAATAACTGTTTTGGAGGAGCTTTCCATAGATACCATGCCAAGTGGAATATGAAATTAATTGACAGCTGAGGTGGATCAGGGATCTACCATGGACAAGGACAAAGAGGTGGTGGTGGGGGTGGGGTGAGGTTACAGGGTATGGTGAGAAATCAGAAATTGCGAGGAGCCGGAGAAGTGGTTTGGGGTGTTATATTTGCCCTGGCCCTTCGAGCCACAGGACAGATGTAAGAGGCAGGACCGTTCCGCTGTGCTGCCACAAATCCCGACAGGCCCGATTGGGCTTGTAAATCCAGATAGATTTGCTCGGAGAAACCAAGTGGGAAGTGACTATACACTCTGATGACACTGGAGGCTGAACAGTAACGTATTTTACAGATTAGTGTAGAAGGATGGTTGATGCCCTTGATTATCGATACTGGACAGATGTATATTTGCGTCCAACTGCAGTGTGCTTCCCACCTTCCCGTGTCGGGTAGATGTATTAATAATACACGATTTTCCGGTAGTCCACACGGTTTCCAGCTTCAGTAAGTTATCAAATTGATCGTTATATGGTCGTTTTGCCTATCTTAGTCTCTAGGGGCACCAATTAATGTTCTAGCTCGGAACAACTTTTTGAAGTTTGAATTAGAATTGGAATGTACGCAAAGGGGGTTTAGTGTGTATCAAGCGAATTCTCAGTTGGAGTTGCAGGGCACCAGGGTGGCCACTGTATATTATATAGCAGACTTAGATGGTTATATTTGGAAAACTTGGGAAAAATTGAGAAAAAAATGATTTAACTTTCCTGCCTTTGGCTGAGCCACCGTCATCTGAGCTGCATTTTACAGTGATTGTTGACGGGATTCAGAGTAAAGTATTAACGGAGCAGTGGCACTGTGTGGTTGTCACCCGGCAACATTTACACAGTGAAGGTAAAGTGACAAGGAAGCAAAAGGGATTCCAGAACAGCAATGGGGCTCCCATACAACATTGTCAGTGGATTGTCGAGTTCACAACCTCATACAAGAAAGGTGGTGATTTGGTGGTCAAGGGTAATCAGGCAACAGATGAAGTAAGATGGGTTGGCTTCTGGGTTTGCTTCGGCTATCACTACAACCCATGTTTATTTAGATCCGGAGCCAATCATAGCTGACATTATTGAAATGCAAAGTGAGGTGACCTATGCTTGGATGGTGTTGTGGGGACAAAGGGGATGGGGGCAAGGCGGAACCATGCAGCCCTGTTACGTACAGACGAAGGTTTGGGGATGGAACCCACCCCTTTCCTGACTATTCTTCTTTCAGAAGCACATTGGTTGGATCACTGTGCGAGAGGTGAAGTGCTGAGGAAGATAATGAGGGATGGCTTTTGGTCACATTAGTTGCGCGATTTTCTGGTTTACATTGTTATTGCAATGTGATGTTTGTGCTCAACCAAATGTCAGAGTGGGGATAGCGACCGCTATAGGACATATACTTGCGTCTGAGGGGCCATTTAAGCATTTGGTGATTGACTGTGTGGACATGATAAAGACAGTGAGGAAGCAGAAATATACGTTGATGGTCATTGACAGGTTTAGTAGATGTGTACCCATCGAAAGATTCAGGGACAGACACTGTTGTGAAGTTTTTAACAACTGAAGATATTCCATGGTTTGGCATACCATCTGAGATCAGTTCGGATAATTGATCTGCTTTCATCCAGAAGGTGGTTAAGTTGGTGTTGCAGCCCTTGTACATGAAGCAGGGGTTTGGCTTTGTGTATAATCCCCAGTCGCAGGGTATAATGGAACAGTTCATTAGTACTTTGGAAGCTGAGTTGAATATAATTTGTGAAAGTTAAAATCATACCTGTATCGATGTGCTGCCGCTAGCATTAATGGGATATGGTGTGCAGATTAACTGCATCACTAATTTGACGCTGCATTAAATGTTTACCAGTGGACCCATACCAGTGTCCGAGTGGAGGGGTCCGTTTGACGTGCCTAGCTTGGACGTATTGGAAGTTGAACTTATGCAACAGTTAACTATGATGTATGAGTCTATCCAGACACAGGAAATGCTGAGGTAGCCATTGTCTAGTGAAGAAAGGGCCCGATTGTACCTGGAAATCAGGCGTATGCACGAGTTTCCGTACAAAGTGGAATGAGCTAAGGGGAGATGGTCCCATTATAGTAACCAGATCGTCGCCTACTGCCGTTCAGGTGGACGGTCGATCCGCGTGATATCATCTTAGTCACTGTGCCGGGCGCTCACACAGGGTCAGAAAGACTCCGGTTTTGATGTATGTGAGGGTTGAGATGTAGCTGCGACGTCTGAAACGATCTGCTGCAACCTCATACTCCTTTACGTCGTCTCGAGCAGTCAATAAATGAGGCTTGTGGAGGTGCTGGTACCTACGAGGCCAGCATTGATGCGTTTGTGGAAGGAGACCTCTCTCCTGATTTTGTGGCAGAGGGCGGGTTGTGAAGGTCACTGAAGCCCCCTCCCCGGTTCAGAACCTCTCTGCTCCTCAGCTGACTTGGGGTCGGTCCATTTATTGGTGAACCTGGCGTATCTGACTTTGTAGTGCCAATGCCATATCACAACTGTCTCTGCACCGCCCTTAACAGAGGCATGACGCTGATCCAGAAATAAATGTTGTTGGTATCGATGAGCCAAGCAGTTTTCCCAATGTGTTCAAGGCCGCGAAATTGGTTGCTGCGGGATGGGAATCGCTTTTCCCCGCCATTGGGATTAACAAGAATGCTGAGTGGATTAGTTATATCCATTACAATCATCTGAAATTTGTTAATTACTCTGATGATACCTTCTCTCTGTTGAGTAAGAAATTGAATGCGACCAGTCGGATGGCATGCCATACTCAACAGAGCTTGGACTGGTTTTTGGCTGCGAATTTTGGTGTCTGTGTACAGTTAGCCAGAACGGATCTTTTGGTCATGCGATGGGAAAGCTGTGGGATTTACAGGAGGAGCTTAAGAAGAATGTGGGGTCTTGCCACCGGCCTTTGCCTGGTTAGAGGGTATTTTGGATAAATCAGGGTTTTGATCCGCTAAGATTAGGATTGTCGCAGGTTTTGTGTTGCTTGTTGTTGGTGTTGTTGCCTTTGTCTTATTCTGTGCTCTTCCACTTGTTAAGGCTTCCTTAGTTCATCTTGCTGCACGACAATTCCAGGTTGCTCCAGTGGACTCTGGTCCAGCCCCACCTTGTGCTACGGTTTCGGTGCTCTGCTTCAATGATCTGATATCTGCTGTGGTGCTGAAGCCTGGTTCAGATGGAGGCGCCTGAATTGCATGTGGTGTGTGCACGTTTAGATTGTGTGGGATCTTTAGGACCTTTTTTAATGTTCCAGTTATTTTGGTTGTGTCTTTGGCCTTTGACTCCAGGTGCTTTGGAACCTGGAAATGCTTATTGCCCTCTTTCGGGGCGTTGTCAATCGATTTGGCCTTTGTGAGTCCTGCTTCCTTGTATTCCTTCTCCGTGTGAGGTATATTGGTCTCAAAGAGGGGAATATATGCGAGTTATTATGGCAGTAACGTAGATAACTTATTGTTGCAATGTATGCCCGCGATCATGTTACAGGGCTCCGGTAACAGTTAATGGTAGCGCACAGTGATCATTTAGTTAAAACAATGGGAGAGGAGCTGATACTGAAGATGATGAGGTCGTTGAAGTGTGATGGAGGAACCAGTGTGGCTGACGATGATTTGTTTAGATAGGCAAAGCAAGCCAGTATGATTGGCGATGCAAGTGTTACCCCCTTAGCTCGGGACTAACTACAGTTATATGTTGCAGATGAACAAAGAGTTTGCGGAGAATCAGGGAAAAAGTTCTGCTGACTCTCACAGCTTTGTAGTTGCATGATTCAAGTACGCCAATGACGGGTTTTTGCCTGAAACGTCGATTTTCCTGCTCCTCGGATGCTGCCTGGCCTGCTGTGCTTCTCCAGCACCACTCTTATCTGGACTCTGGTTTCTAGCATCTGAATTCCTCACTTTTGCCTCGTTAATATGCACTTCACAAACTCAGCAATTCCTGTCTCAAGATTCTCAACGGCTGACCTTCCACAGCCATACACACACAGGAGTATAGACTCTGTACGGTCTACATTAGTCCCATTTTCCTGCACGAGGTTCGTATCCGGAAACATTATGACACGTCAAGTGCTCGTGCAAGTACATTTTAATGGTTTTTTGATTACCTTGACATCTCCCATCTCAGGAAGTACATTCCAGAAACCAAAACCCTCTCGGTGAAGAACGATAATCAATTCCTCTCTCAACCTCAAACACTTCACTTTAAAAGTATGCACCGTTGTTCTTGCGCTTTACCTAAAATGAACAACTTCCGTATATCAATGTTGTCCATGCCCCTCGTAATCTTATCTGCTGAATCACGACCCCCTCAGTCATCTTTGCTCCAAATCATGCAACTATCCTGAATATCCAACTATATCACGTCAATTAGTTCTCCATTGTTTGCGTGCGCAAGAGGTGTCTTGAAAATGTAAGTTTAAAAATTGAAACTTCCCTTTTATAAGAGCACAAACATTTTCTTGAAGTTTGCAATTACTTTGAAAATTTCAAAAATAACATTCGTTACAGTAGATTTTAACAGATTCCCTATTGTTGATGACAAGTTAACTGAGTTGAAACTTTTTTGCTGGAACAGCACAGCAGGTCAGGCAGCATCCAGGGAACAGGAGATTCGACGTTTCGGGCACAGGCCCTTCTTCAGGAATGAGCAGAGAGTGTTCAGCAGGAGAAGATAAAAGGTAGGGAGGAGGGACTTGGAGGAGGGGCGTTGGAAATGTGATAGGTGGAAAGAGGTCAAGGTGAGGGTGATAGGTCGGAGTAGGATGGAGGCGGAGAGGTCAAGAAGAAGACTGCAGGTCAGGAAGGCGGTGCCGGGCTGGAGGGATCCGACAAGTTAACTGACCTGTAGTTCTGCGTGCTCCCTCGTCTTTCCTTCTTGAATTCGAAAAAAATACTGTGATTCCAATGCAATCAATGTGTGGTTTGCTGCTTCTCTGAAATTTCAATACATCTGGTTTGTCAGACTTACCAATCCTCAATTCGGTAATGTTGTCAAACACGACAACAACAACTGATATGAATGATTTTAGTCCTTAATTACGCAAGTCCCTTGGTCACTTCGTAATTGCTGGAGATGTTCTGCACCGTCCTCCATGAAGACAGACGCAATATAACTGTTTCGTTTCCCTGTACTTTGACTGTTCTCTACAATCATTTATTCTGCCCACACATTCACTGTTCCATACTTGAACTTGCTTTCATTTTACTTTCAAATGTTGATGCAAGTTTGTCTTCAGTCTTCATGATTCGAGTTAGATTGCATTCTTGATCTCTTTTTATTTTCCTTTTCTGTTTCTACGTCCTCCTTTCTTCCAATAAATCCACAATAACTGGCATTTTTCTGAACCACTTTCCTTGATCTAATACAATTTTTAATTTCTTTTGTTAACCATGGATCTGTCACCTTTCCATTTTGGTATTTGCACTTTGGAGGATATATGTATACTGTACATCTTCTCGAGTTTCTTTATATAACAAATATTGTCTATCTTCCATTCGATATTTGACATGTCCCATTCAAATTCACTGAAGCCAACTTGTTTCTCATAAATTCACGTCCTGCATGGCTCAGATATATACACATAGCTTAACAAAATAAACTGGTTTGTATTCAAATGACATGTTAAATTCAATGTATTAAGATCAGTATCCCAATAGCTCCTTTATTGCAAGTAAATGTTCAATCATTGCTTCTGATCACACACCAACTCCAAAACAGCCGGCTGCCCAGGTCAGTGATAAACATATGATAAAAGGCAACCATCCCCTATTTACTCATGATATCCATTCGCCCAACATTTGGGATAACCCAGGTTATACGCAAGTGGAATTTCTCCATCCTTACTGCAGTACCCACAATCTTGCATTTCCAATTTCCTGTTTTGTAACACTACCCGATATTTGAATCACCTTTTTGACTTTTATATATAACTCCCATCAATGTTTGCTTCTCCTTTCTTTATCCAACCTCTGCCTTACTAGATTCTATGAAATCTGAGTGAGTTGGGCTCTGGTGAGATTAATTGTAGCTGCAGGCGAGGTGTTTGGCGAGGCAAAACTTAACATTGCTATCATTCCTCCACAAATTATCCGTTGTTTCACCAGAACTCCCGTTATGCTGGTGGTGTAGAGAGGAAAGAAATGATCTTTCAACAATGCTATGCATTCTTCCACATAGTTGAGACTGCTCTAACCTCGGTGAGAGCACTGCGGAAGGCTGGTAAAACGATACTGCTGCTGTAAAGGATCTTAGTGAGATCACATCTGGAGTGGTTTGCACACATTATATCACTTCACTGAAGAAAGATAGTGGAATTAACTCAGACACTAGTCACTCATCGGCTTTATGCAACGAAGATGATAATCATAGAATGCCTACAGTATGGACGCAGGCCACTTGACCAATCGACTCCACACTGGTCTTCTGAACGCCATCCTAACGAAACCCACTGCCCTACCCATTCTCTTTAAAACTGCATTTTCCATGACTAAAGCACCTCGTATGCATATCCCAGAACATTACGGGTAATTACCATGGCCAATCCATCTCTCCAGCGCATGTTGGAAATGTGGGAAGAAACTGGAGTACCCAACTCAAATCCTTGCAGATACTGAGAGAATGTGCAAACTCCACACAGACGGTGACACGAAACTGAAATTGAACCCGGATCCCTGTGAGACAACCATGTTAGCCATTGCAGTACCCAGTGTGTGCAAAACAATTTCTCTGCACAATGATGCTGCAGCAGAGCCTGTTTGGGCCCAGGGACCTATTACATGCTTAGTGAATGTGATAAGCACTACATTACAGTTACACAGTGTGGTCACTGACCAAGTGAACGTTCTGTCCTGTGTCGCATCATACATCATTTTGCAAGAAAAAGATTACATTTTGTTGTGTTCAGTTTAAACAGGACTCACTCGCACTAAGATTCAGTGAGCACAATATCAGCACAGGTGGCAGCGATGATATCAAACCCAAAGCTACTGTTACAGTGAATCCTAAGTCCACCTTAGCCTGTTCGGCCACACAACCACACTGAACTGAACCCAGGAGCAGGTTTTGAATCCAGCTCCCGAGGATATTACTGCATGACTGGTTGCATAGGAAAGCGATGACACTAGTGAGCCATCACTTTAACTGAGCACAAGTTTCTCTGGTGGGGGACAAACTCAGGCGACAGGAGAAGGTCCACTGTTTCCTTCAAACACAGGAATTTCGTTCAGCCAATAGCTGTCTTCTTCCACATTATCAGGTTGGATGAACAGCATGATGGCACAGAACCATGATATTTGAGAGACGTTTAAGCAAAGAATGGTTAACATGACGTTCAGGTACTGCTAGGGCTTCAACCACGGATCTAACTGTTTGTTAAGCTGGCACTTGAGCCAACTAAGCCACAGTATCACGTCAATGTATGAGGGAGGGATGAGCAGATTGATCCAATACCGACTAAAGTTTACAAGAATGACAGATGAGCTTGTTTTGAGTCTCAACAACTGACGGAAATCACACAACAAATTCAGGAATCAATTCCACGTCTCGAAGTTGGAACACAGGAATAGCAGAAGTAGATTCTTTGAGCCTGTTACAGCAGATGATGAGGTGGCTGTTTAATTTCTGGATCCTAACCTACACTGTCAGGAAGAAGCCAACCAGCTCGTCTGTACATAACGCAGGACGAATAATAGACAAAATCGGCCTGTATCCTGAACCACAACAACAGGTTGAGACTTTCAGCCTTCTCAATGCTGCAATGGAAGAAATGGAAGAGGCAACAAAGTGAGTGGAAATTGTCACACCAGTTAATAACATTCAGCCCATTCAGTCTGTTGAACAGAAGGACATGTATCCGTCTGATATATTATTATGTGAACATAACAATGCAATTTAGCCACGTTTCTGTTATATGGGAACTAATCTCAGGGATATAGGAGGAGATTGTTCAGTATTTTAGCCTTTTACGGAGACAGTTCAGCCCTTCGACATGTTGCACGCACCAGGAATATTCCAAAATTTCCCGAAAGCTCTCATTTAGCAAAAACAGAATGATCTTGTGTGGCTTGGTCAGGAACTGGAGCAGAACATTTACCCTAACCAGTCTATAATATAGGAACACCACGACAGCATTCAGCCCATTTTGATTATAATGTAGGAGCAGCAGGAGAACATTCATCCCATCGATACTATAATGTAGGACTATCAAGAGAACATTTAGCCCATCGGAACTATAATGTAGGAAAACCAGGACTACATTCATCCCAATGACACCATAATGTAGGAGCACGAGCAGAGCATTCAGCCCATTAATATTATATTGCGGTAGCACCATGATGGCATTCACCAAGATCGACTACATTCAGACGATAATGTAATAGCACCAAGAGGAACTTCAGCCTATCTAGACGAAAATATAGAAGCACCAGGAGGATATTCAGCTCACTGAAACTATAATGTAGGCACACCAGGAGGATAATCAGCCTAATGGGTATGCAAAGTAGGAAGAGAATGAGTCCATTTAGTCACTCATGGCTCTAAAACAGCAATCGGAGCACATCTTTTACAGTCTTGTGCCTGTTACACAGGAACACATGAAAATGCCCGTAGAGGTTGTAGAAAGAGTAGAAGCTAGAATAATCGACTTTACATAGGAATGAAAAGTAGTCAGCAAACGAAAGTGATTGAATGCAAACTGTTAGGAACGATGAGTAAGGAATTGATAACCAGAGGTTGTCAATGTTAAACCATAGTCCATCACAGTCAACGTGTTTTTATGAATGTTGAACCATGTTTGAAATTTTTGATTTTTTAAAATTTGACAAGCAATGTGGTTAAAGTGGATCCTACAGATGTCGGATATCTGGACTTCCAGAGGGCATTGTATAACATGCCTCACAAAGGATTAATTTGCAACACAAGATCATATAGGGGTTAAGAAAAATGTATTTGCTTGGAGAAAGGATTGGCTAACCAATAATAACCATGATATGGAAGTGCTAGCGTCGGACTGAGTTGGACAAAGCTAAAAATCACACGACGCCACACATGGCACTATTGTCCAACATGTCAGGTGCTTGTGAGAGAGGAGGATCTCAGACACAGAATACACATAGGAAAGAACAAATGGTTGTCCAACTGATGTGCGTGAATTGAACACAACCCAGAAGAGTCTGAAATCTTAATCAATTAGAATGAAGATACAGGTTTTGATTAATTTGAATGCAAATCCAGAACTTCTTTCCCTCATAGCCGAGAGATAACTTAAGGTATAATCGATGGAAAGAAGGTGACACCTGCAGTCAGATAATGTATTCTCAGCGTGAGGTCTTGTTTGGAAACTCTATATGTCTAAAATTGGAGACAGATGGCTTTTATTTCCAAAGTAGGAGTTTATAAAATGCCACGTTGTCTGTCTACAAATTTCGAGATTCTTCAACAAAATAGAATACATCCACAAATACACAACTTCAATTCCAAATTCACACTGCTGATTTGTGTCTGTGTATGCATGCACGGGTAACGCCGGTAAGGCACAGGGAGTGTGCGTGGGGGTTGGGGGCCTGGAGATAGACAGAGAGAGTGTGTGTGTGTGTGTGTGTGTGTGTGTGTGTGTGTGTGTGTGAGAGAGAGAGAGAGAGAGAGAGAGAGAGACTGTGAGTGTTTCTCAGGGGGAGAGTGAGGGTGTGTGTGTTCTCAAGTGAAGATGCAGACAGATGTGTCAGATCCCTTTCGCCACTCTGCAAGTTGTGCTCCATCTGTTGTTCATGCTGTCGACCCAGACCCATTAACCACAGTCCCCATGCTCCATCCAGAGTTGGGCCACCGTTCCTCAGGTCTCCCTTGAAGTTTGCGACAGCTCACAGCACAACTTCTGGCAAAGCATCCACAGCACCTTCACCAACATTTCAATTTTAAGCACCTCAGCTAAAAGTTTGATGCCTGCTCCTTTACAATATTTCTCGAGGGGCTTCTTCGTGTTACTGAACGCATGATCACCTGAGAGGGACACACACAGACTTTCAGTGGACAGGTACAAACCAAGTTTCAAAGAATGAGTCAAAGCTGTTGGAACCCCCTTTCGGACACACCGGGAAGTGAACAACACCACGACACACAACATTTCATTGTTTCCGAGCTTCACATCTCCAGCACTCGATCGACTAATAAGCCAAAAACCAAATGCACGGAAAGCACGGAGGGAGATTCTCGTAAAGATGGAAACAGACAATTCATTGACTAAGTACATGATGTGAAAATATGGGGAAAGAAAGATAGGGGAGTGGGACTAACTGAGGGCTGAGATCTTGGAGGTCCAATTACAAGACAGGGATCATGAATAAAAGCATTACCAGATGAGATGAAATGTTTTGTTACATAAAATTCTGAATATCGACCACAGAACCAGCAGACTAGAGTAAGGTAAGAGCCCAGCATGGAGAGTTGTGGAGACAATTCTCAGTCAGTTGAACTATCCCCAGTATGGCATGCATTGCAAACCTTTGCTAGTATATTTCTGTTATACTTGCACTGAGTATCTTCCAAGCATGGGGAGATTTGCAGAACATATGGCGAGTAACTGTAAATGCGGCTTCCACAAATGTATGGCATGTGTCTCATTGCGTCAGTGGTTAGCACCAGGGACCCGGGTTCAATTCACGCATTGAATGAATGTCTGTGTGGAGTTGCACATTCTCGCCGTGTCTGGATGGGGGTCCTCCGGGTGCTGTGGTTTGCTCCCACAATCCAAATTTGTGCAAGTCATTTGAATTGGCCATGCTAAATTGCTCATAGTGTTAGGTGCGTTAGTCGGGTAAATATAGGGTTGGGGAATGGGTCTGTGTGGGTTACTCTTTGCACAGTCATTGTTGGACATGTTCGACCGAAGGGCCTGTTTCCATCCTGTAGGGAATCTAATCTAATCTAATCTAATCAGCTCAAAGCAAGGGGTTTTTATGTGTGCACACATATTTTTGTCTGGGGCAGTGATAGACTTGCAAGTAATTGTCTGAGAGAAAACAGGCATGAAGGAAATCAGTTTAAATGTTAACAACTGGCAGGGGTTGGGATAATGGACAGAGAGAGCCAGAGGGACGGTTCATGGACAGATTTGTGGATGTGCTAGAGAATATTACAGTAAATGCATTCCCAGACCCAATAACAATATAGATCAGTGCACCCAGGAATGATGGATGGATGGGATTTTCGTGTGAGTTAAGATATGAACCATGGAGTATTGATTCAGATTTGACACTGCAGGTTTAAAGCTGGGAGTGTGTTGCTGGAAAAGCGCAGCAGGTCAGGCAGCATCCAAGGAGCAGGAGAATCGACGTTTCGGGCATAAATCCTTCTTCAGGAATTATAGGGATCATGCTTTGAGCGTGGGAAATCAATTCTTACTAACTTGAATGATGCGTTTGAAGAAGTGATGAAGAAGATTGATGATGGTTGACTACATGGATGTCAGTAAGGCGTTCAACAATGTAGGTCCTGGTAATTTGGTTAGTAAGTTTAGATCAAATGCAATCCAGGGACAGCTGGGTGTAATTGGTTTGAAGGTGAGTGGTGGAGCGTTGTTTCTTGGATTGCAGGACTGTGACCAGCAGTGTGCACAAGGATCTCATGGATTTTGTCATTTATATCAATGACAAAAATATCAGTTAATATAGTGGGAATAGTTAGTGGGTTTGCACAGAACACCAAGATTCGTGGTTTAGTGGACAGTGAAGATGGTTACCTCAGAGTACAATGGGACCTTGATCAAATGGAACAAAGAGCTGAGGAGTGGCAGATTTTGTTTAATTTAAACAAACGTAAGGTGTAACATTTTGGTAAGTCAAATCAGGGCAGTACTTTTAGATAAGATTTTGGGAAGTATTGACAAACACAGACATGATAATGTAAATTGTAGAAGCAATGCTGTCTGGAAACTGGTCAGTCGACCCATTGAATCGACACTGACAGTCCGAATAGAATTCAACGAGACACACCTGTACGTTGCCGCAGTAACTCTGCACGTCCCACAGCTAATCCACCACAACCCGAGATTTGCCAAGGCAATTTAGCGAGGCCACTGCACCAAACCTGCGCATGTTTGGACTGTGGAAAGAAAGCCAAGCACCCGGACCGCATCCATGGACAACGTGCAAGTTCCACACAGAGAGCCACCCAAGGGGGGGCTTCGAACCTTGACCATCAATTTTGGGAGCCAGCAGTGCCAACTACTGAGCCTCCATGCCGCCCGTGAGATGAGCTAAGCGTGACAGCCTTCTCCTACTTTCTCCAGAACCTTCCCATCTGTTCAGATGAGGTGGATTTGCAGTGGGGTACTCCGGCACGCCGTCCTTTATCCACAATCGATGGTTCACACCACCTTGTCCCAAACCCTGGTGGACGGGCGAAATCAGATGCTTCCTGCACTTCTGCTCATACCCATTCCCCTCCTTCTCAGAGCAAATCATGCATTAATATTGCAGTATGCACAATGTTTACAGATCCAAAATAAAGCAAAGAACTGCAGATGGTGGAGATCGGAAGCAAAATCAGTTCTGATGAAGAGTCCAGGATTTGAAATATTTCCTTTGCTGTCTTCTTACAGATGTTACACGATCCACTGAGTTTTGCCAGCAATGTTTTCATATCTAATTCCCTGTTTAGAACGTGCACAAATTTTGTTCTTCTGTTTGCCTTTGATACTTAACTCAACCCAGTATTTGCTTCTCCTTGCTGCTTCTAAGCTCCAGCCTAATTATTTCTGTATAATCTGAGCGCCATGAGTTATGGTGAGATTAATGGTAGATTCAGCGAGATGTTCGCTGAGGCTTTTTTTGATGTTAAGATAATTTCGCTGCTTCTTTTTTATTCTTCTCAAGGGGAATGGTAAGATTCTCACTTGGTCACCCCTTGCGGTGATGGATTGGAGAATGACAATGATCTCCCTACAATGCTGTACATTTACCCTAATTACTGATACTGCTCTAAACTGTGGAGCAAATTCAAAGCAGGCAGGCCTGGTCTCGTGTCAGAGACCTCATCTCTGGTCCACGGGAAGGGGATGCCCTACGTGTGACCCTTCCCCCCAAGACGAACTCCATGCACATGCACACAGTGCGGGTTTGGGAAGGGCCATCATATCCCCCTCCTACCACCTGCAGACACCATATCATGGATTGTGCAAGGTAGCTTCACATGGGCTGATTGTACTGGTTCCCGGGATGCTAAGTAAATCCAGGTTCTCAGGTGAGTGTTGTTGGGGGTGCGGGTGGGGGGGCGGGGAGGTCGGTGGGTGCGGGTGGGTTGCTCAGAGAATGGTGTGCAGTGCGAAATGAGCGAAACCTAATGCGAGTCTCATTGTGTGGGCTGGAACACCAATCACTGTGGGATATTGGTGGGATTCACTCAGCCTCATGTAGGAATCTCTCGCCCAATTCTACTCAGTTGGCACTTTGCATAAAAATATTACTTGTTAAGATTATTTTGTAGGAATGTAAGGAATAGGCGCAGGAGAAGAGCATTTGGCTGCTTCAGGCTCCTCCGCCATTCAATAAGTTCATGGCGAATATTTTCATAGACTCAGCTCCATTTACCCGCCTTCTCACCATACCCTTAGTTCCTTTAATGTTCAAAAAACAATCTTTGCCGTATAAACATCTTGTGCATTCGCCACAAGTGCTTCACTAAGCAGGAAATTCCACACATTCAGGTGAAGGTGTTCCTCCTCAACTCAGTCCTAAATCTGCTCCCCCTCGTTTTGAGGATATTCCCCTTAGTTTTAGTTTCAATCAACATTGGAAACAACCTCGCTAATTCTATCTTATCTCTTCCCTTCATAATTTTGTGTTTTTGTAAGTTCCCCACTCATACTTCTAAATGCCAATGAGTACAGTCCAAGTCTACTTAATCTCTTCTCATTATTATACACTCTCAGTTATAGAATGAACGTAGTGAAGCTCTTTGCACGTACGACAGTGCTGGTGCATTCTTTCTCAAGTAAGCAGATCAAACCTGTACACAGTACTCCAGGTGTGACCCCACTATCACTCTGCTTTTAAACTGCATCCCTGAAGCAATTAATGATAATATTCCATTTGCCTACTTAATTATCTGAAAACCAACATTTTGTGAGTTGCACATAAGGACACCCAGGTCCGTCTGTACAGCAGCATGCTGCAGTTTTCACCAATTAAAACAATAGCGTTTTTTACATTTATTCCGACACAAATTGATGACCTCACATTTACTGTACTACATCTGGCAAACCTTTGCCCACACACCGAAATTATGTCTATCCTTCTGCAGACTTTCAGTCTCTTCTGCACACTCTTCTCTACCACTCATCTTCTGTAATCTGCAAACTTTGTCACACTCGAAATCATCAATGAAATGCCTTGATCATTTAATGTACGATCGTTCTTTACAATAATTCAGACGTTAACCTTTATTCTGAGATCTAACCTATCTCATCTTATTCATGTTTGTATAACATCCTTAAATATAAAATCAACAGTACGTTCAGTTGCCAAGGTTGGTTATTCAGTCACCATTTGTCAATTATCATTGAACCATATCCATTTCTCGTTCCCTTTTTGAGAACATAAAACACATTGACATAGAGTGCCTTTCATTCTGCTTCTTAAAACTATCATTCACTGCTGTACGTTTGCCTTTATTACGCATAGTGAAGCCGTCCGGAATCAGCGTGACGTCGTCATACTCACTGAATCAGGCCCCATCATCATCCCTGAGTATATCCTATCCCACCGACACAACAGACTCGAAGGTGGTGGGGACACCGTGGGATAAAGTCTAGAAAGGAGTTACCCTTGAACTTCCTAACATTGATTCAAGAACTATCATATTGACAGGTCAGAGGTGGACTAGGAAATCATCTATGATGGACATCTACTGCCCTGCATTCTACCCCACGTTGAGAACTCAATTCCACTCGATGTGGAAACAAATCGAACGCAGCACTGAGTGTGACAAGAACACAGAACGTACTCTCGGTGTGGGACTGCGATGTTAATCACCAAGAGTGTCTCCATCGGGCCACTACCGACTGGGCAGGACGAGGCCAGAAATATACAGCAGGCAGACTGTTGGGAGTGGTGTCAGAACCAACAAGAGGGAAACAATCGCATCAACCTACTTGCCCCAGATGGATCTGTTCTTCACGGTACATGTCGGAGCAGCCAGCACACTATCCTGCCGGAGGGAATGTGTTAACCGCATATTGGAGATACCGTTATGTCGCTTTACCCCCTGTGAAGTAGGATTTGCTTCTAAATGACCAAGCAAATGGAAACTGGGCGTCCATGCTGCACTGGGGACTATCAGCGGCTGCAGCAGCAATGGCCTTCCCTCCATCAAAAAGGCGAAAGTGGGCTGTTTACGGGTGATTCCAAAATTTTCAGCACCGTTCACAACTTTATCTAAATTGAAACAGGCCAATCAGTCAATCAATTGTTTTATAGGGAAGCAGAATGAGACTATTCAGCCATTCGAGGCTTTTATTCAGGAATTCGAGTCAAGAGTGCAGTGTTGGAAAGGCACATCAGGTTAGGCAGCATCCAACGAGCAGGAAAATTGACGTTGAAGGCAAAAGCCCTTCATCAGGGATAAGCGCTGCTTTGCTTTTACAGCATCAAATTCTCGACTCAGTTCTCCATAATCCGCATTCCTCACTTTCACTCAGGATTTGGAACCGAACTTTTAATCGCCCAAGTCTGTTATACCGGAAATGGAATGGAACACTCAAACTTTCAAAGCTGTTACACAAAAATACGAGCTGGACGGGTTACTAAGCCGGAAGCAGGAATAAACATGAGATAAATTATTCTCTGTCAGTTTAGAAAAATATAATGACTGCCCTAAGACAGTGACCAGTGCTGCGACTTCAACTATTTGCAATCAATGCCAAAGTTTTGCAAAAATGGAACAGACGTGTTCTAACTCAATTTAAAATTACACTAAGATAGACAGGAATTGAAGTTATCAGGAGAAAGTAGAGAATCTGTAAATGAATAAGCAATGGACAGACACTCGTTAGATAGAATATAACGTAGGTAACCGTGAACCTGTGATTTTTTTCAGTAAGAATAAAAGGCTGTATATGACATAAATGGAGAGAGATAACACGACTTAATGAAACACTGAGTCCTGGAGGGTTCGTTCTGACGCGTTCAGACATAAGAAGTGTTGCTACATCTCCCTGATGGTCTGCTCCCTGCTGTTACCAGTGGTCCCATTACTCTTAGGACACACAGGCTATTTTGATGTGTTTGGTTGGCAGTGGGGAGTGGTGACAGGGAGTGTGTTTTGAGCCTTGTATCAAGGGGCTGGCCATTTTTCGAAAGGCCATCTGTTCATTCCACGTGGGTAATGGCTGAATGCTTCTGAATGAAGAAGGTGTGGCTGCTACGAGGACAGTGGTTATTCAACAAAATGATGTACAGTGCTTAGTCATTGGCAAACTCTTGGTACACACCACACGGAGTGAATGAAATATTGACAAAACACGGAGCAAGATAAATTAATGGAGTGAGAGACAGAGGGTTTAATCACATGAATGGGAATGTAAATTAAATGCGTTGTCAGATCAGCTGAAGTGGTTAATTATCACTTTCTCAATGCACCTCACAGAAGCAGCCCAGATACCATAAAACTAGAAGAGATATATGTACACCATGGAACACTGTGGAGACCAGGCCAGCGTAATGCTTAGTACAAACCAACAATCTTTCCAGAGTGGAACATTGTGCAGAGGATCATCGATTGCACTGATCAATACAATCCAGCAATTTGCCCTGAATGAAGTACTGGACAGCACATATCAGATCATTGATCTATAAACCAGGGTTAGACATCCGTTCAGCACCGGGAACTATTAAGACCACAACATTGCATTGAATTATAAACCTCAATTAGATAATCTAACCAGCACAGTAAGCTGTACAGTGATCAATCGTGAATTCATCTGTAAACTGGAGTAGTTATACACCCAGCATGTCGACCTGTTTACACCACCCACTGCATTGCGTGATAACACGGTTTGAGTTCATTGCACAGCGTGGGGAAACTTGCAGCCCAATCTGGGAAAAAAGGATGAGCAGCTCCATTTACTGCCCTATATCTCCACTGTGCCATGATAAGGGATGCTGCAGGTGAAACTCACTGGACCAGCGAGATGGTGGTGCTATCAGTCTAAATACTAACAATTGGGAGTGTTCGGGGATCTAGGCAGCGAGTAGAAGATCGAGAAACGTGCCATGGAAGCATTTGTTCACAGTTTTCAGAATGCTGAAACAAAATTATTTCGATTAGATCTTGCAATATCAGCCAATAAAGCCAGGAATGATGGGTGAACATAGCATTGATGTGCGTTCAGATGACTCAGTAGTTTGGATGGACATTTGCTCTGCAGCTTTCCAACAGTAACTTGTCTCAGTGACATTTTCGTTCAGAGTGACAGAGGGATCGTCTGCATGCGGCCGAGGAAGTTTGTTGGTGTTACCTTTTCCAATTCACTTCCTTAACTACCCACCACACTCCAGAATGCCCCTCTCATCTAATGCCAGCACGATTCCCAACCCATCCTTGGTGGGGGTACTCACCGTTGCTCGGAAATCCCTGGATATTCCGTGATCTCTGGCACTGGTGCCATCTTTAAAAAATAAATTGGCACACATTTGATCTTTCTCACTTCGGACCTGCCCTGCGGAGTTTACTCCGAGAGTGACAGATAAGGGTCTCTTATACCACTATTTGTCGACAGGGCACGAAGGTTCTGGTGGATGGGCTAATACAGAGGAGGACCGTTCTCATCGCAGAGGAGGCGACACAACCCGACCCAACGCGTACAGTCTGAACCACCAACCAGCTCAGTGCATTATCTGCAGCCTGAATAAGCATCAGTACAGAATAAGCATCAATAACCTTCCCTGCTGTGTCCGGATCAGGGCCATCGTATTCTCTCTGTGTCCTCATACTCACGGTATATGTGTTATCGGACTGAAAGCTGAATAAAGCTCTGAAACACTCTCACTGCTGCATGAATTACATCCCGCTTTCTCTCTCTCTCTTTCTGTCCACACCGCCCCCCACCCTTCCAATATGCCCCTTCCACCCACCCCCCCCCCCCCCCCACTCCATTATTAACCCTGCATGGATATAACACTGTGCAGTGACTCACTCCGGGCAGCTCACCATATCCCCCCATCTACACGAGCACAAACAGCAGGGCCACCAACTCACAAAGTCACTCCCATTATCCTTTTTTTTTCCATTCCAATAGAAACGGCCTGGAATAGGACAGAAAGTGTCAAGCCGTGAGATGGAGTGTCCAACATCCTTTCCCTCAACCAGCCTCCCCCCACCATGTGGTGAGGACGCTGGAACAAGCCGGAGAGGATACGGGAGGACTCGTGTGGAGATTGTGGAACACCCACGTTCCACCAACCGAGTAAGGAGCAATGTCCAGTGAAGGGCAATTCGCACTTTCAACCCACTGTTTGTTCCATTTTCCCCGATACAACTTTGAATCCGTGGTGCTGATTTCTCTTTTGTGTTGAGTTGGCATAAATGGAACGCCCAGGTTTTCAGTGGGCAGGAGGGTGGATTTTCAACACATCGTCTCACCACCTCCAAGGAAGGAAGCAACTGCTTCCTACAGCAGCTTCTGTAAGCATCAGAAATACTGAAACTGATGTGTCATGACTTAATTGTCCTCACATCTTCAACAGTCTGTGCTCATATACACCATGGACGCTCTGCTCCTGCCCCTTCTTTGTTACGGAGGACCTCTTTTAAATGTCTTTCAATGTCTTCAAACTGCTCTGCTTGTTATCATCGGCCATATACCTGAAAACTACATCAACGCGCGACTGTCCTGTTGGAGTTCCACACTGTCCTCCACAGAGTTTATATGGCTTGTAGTTTTGGTGCCATCTACAAGTACTAAGATTGTCAGCGTATCACAGTCCCGATGGAGCAACTGAAATCCTGTCACACGCAATAGTGTCAGCTCGTGAAATATCGATGTATTCCAATGGATGGAGTCAAGTAATGACATGCTATCAACGGTGGAACAAAACTCTTGGCACACACCACACGGAGTGAATGAAATATTGACAAAACACGGAGCAAGATAAATCTGGATTGGCTCCAATTATCTGTGTTGACTCAATGTTATGAAGTTGAAGGAGTTTACAGTACCTTTAAGAGAGTGTGGCGCTGTTCTGAGCTGGAAGCATGAAAGCACTTGCAATATGAGAGGATGGCAGCCCATGAGTGTAAAGGAAAATTCAAAATACGTAACATTTGACTGTGAAATCGATACCTGAGTTTGTTGCTGTTTTGACAATAATTCGAATGTAACCAATCAGTCTAAATTGTGCCCCAGGGTGCTGAAAGGAAATCGAGTTTCATTTTATTGTTTTTCCAACATTGAACCTAAGAGTCGATCCGATGTTGGATATATAAAAAAAACATGAGTTTTGAAAATTGCCAACAGAGCAAATATCATCAACATAGACTCAAGAAATTGAAAAAAAAACACTTTGTATCAAACATACCTATTAGGATGGAACATATTCACATTAACAGAAAGAAGATGATCCAGGGAGCTCCTCAGCCGGAGGAAGACACCGAAAATGACAGTTGCTGTGTGGTTTTGAAATTAAGTTGACGTTATGTTAATAAGATTTCTTATTTGAACTTTTTTTTTTAACAACTGGAGGCAGGTAATAAGCAGTTAAGAGAAAGGGGACCTTAGAATCCGGAATAGCTGTTGTTTAGTGTTCACTTTCAGAATTTAATTTTTTTTTTAACAGTGGAATTAGCGAGTTCTCTGGCACTCATACTTTAACAGATTTAAAAAAAAAAAGCGAGGTTACGTTTTCTTGCCCTTTAGTTTGCATTACCAGAAGAATCCACCTCTGTGTTCTAACAATTCCGGTGTGTGTGTCTGTGTGGCTCTGTGTGGAGCATGCCTGTCGGTCTTTGTGGTGTTTAAAGTGACGCAATGCGATCATCTGCTGGCTTCCCCACACTCCTGCTCAGGCATTGGCACTGTTTGAAAACCAAGGAACTACTAAAATGATACAATGCGACCTTCTGCTGACCTCCCCATGGCACTGCATAAGCATTGGCAGAGGTTGAAAACCAACAAAACCAACAAAAATTATACAATGGGATTGTGGGAGGCATAGAAGTGTGGATCAGTAATTGGTTTGCTGAAAGAAAACACAGGGTTGTAATTGATGGAACATGTTCATCTTGGTGTCCAGTTACTAGCGGCATACCGCAAGGGTCAGTGTTGGGTCCACTGCTGTTCGTCATTTTTATAAATGACCTGGATGAGGGCTTAGAGAGATCTCGGTGTCTATGTACACAGATCCCTGAAAGTTGCCACCCAGATTGACAGGGTTATTAAGAAGGCATACAGTGTTTTGGCCTTTATTAATAGAGGGATTGAGTTCTGGAACCAGGAGGTTATGCTGCAGCGAGACAAAGCTCTGGTACGACCACACTTGGAGTATTGCGTACAGTTCTAGTCACCGCATTATCACAAAGATGTGGAAGCTTTGGAAAGGCTGCAGAGAATATTTACTAGGTGGTTGCCCAGTATGGAAGGAACGTCTTACGAGGAAAGACTGAGGACCTTGAGGCTGTTCTCGTTAGAGAGAAGAAGGTTGAGAGGTGACTGAATAGAGACATACCAGATAATCAGAGAGTTAGATCGAGTGGACAGGGAGAGCCTTTTTCCAAGTATAGGAACGGCAAACACGAGGGGACACAACTTTAAAGTGAGGAGAGGTAGGTATAAGACAGATGTCAGAGGTAGTTTCTATACTCAGAGAGTAGTAAGGGCATGGAATGCTTTGCCTGCAACGGTAGTAGATTCGCCAGGTTTAAGTGCATTTAAGATGTCATTGGACAGGCATATCGACTTACATGGAATAGTGTAGGTGGATGGGCTTCAGATTAATATGACAAGGCGGCGCAACATCGAGCGACGAAGGGCCTGTACTGCGCTATAATGTTCTATGTAAAACATTTAAATTGATGCAAAACGACCTTCTTTTGGCCTCTCCACGCCTCTGCGCAGGCATTGGCAGAGGTTGAAAACCAACATGGATGTATTCAGAGAGGGAGAGCGTAGGTGCTCACACTTCCATCCAAACTGATTTGTTATCCTTGTACCGATCTCAATATCTTTTAAATATTCTTACGGGAATCACTTCCACCACTACTTTTGTTTCTGAGAAAAAATGATTGCCCTACTGAATTTTATAAACTATTCTCCTCTCACATTAAAATATTACCCAGTCTTGACTACACCACTCTAGGCAAAAGGCATCTGCCCTTCAACTTATCTGCACCCTGAAGATTTTATAAACCTCCGTAACGTCAGCCCTAAATCTCATACATTCCAGTGACAAATGTCCCAGCCTATCGATCCTTTCCTGATAGCCCAACCTCTTCATTCCCAGCAACATTCAGGTTAAACCCTTTTGAACTCTCACCCGATCAATATTATCAAGGTCAATAATATCAAGTTGAATAGTCAAGACCTTTTATAAGGATTGGGGAGCCGAACACTAGAGACCAAACGTTGAACGTGAGAGGTAAAAGATTTAAATATAACACAAAATGCAACGATTTCACAAAAACGGTTGTGTGCACATGGAATAAGTTGGCGGGGCGACGAGATTTGATACAGTATTCCAGAAGAGGTATCACCAATGTTCTGTTCAATCTCAACTTGATGTCCCAATTCCGAAACTCAAAGATCTGAGCAATGAAGGCTAGTGTGCTTTCTTAATCACACTATTTATATGCAAAGTTAAAAATCACACAACACCAGGTTATTGTCCAACAGGTTTAATTGGAAGCACACTTGCTTTCGGAGCGACGCTCTATCACCAGATGAAGGAGCATCGCTCCAGAAGCGAGTGTGCTTCCAATTAAACCTGTTGGACTATAACCTGGCGTTGTGTGATTTTTAACTTTGTACACCCCACTCCAACACCGGCATCTCCAAATCATATTTATATGCAATGCAACCTTTAAAAAAATTACACCTGACGGCTGTTCTACAGCACTACCAAAGGTGTTCCTTTCAATTGTATTCGTCATGCTCATGTTTGATTTACGAAATTCAATACCTCACATTAATCGAAACTAAACTCCATCTGCCACTCCTCAGCGCAGTGACTGATATTACCATCTCCTCACCCTCCTCCTTCAGTTTTAAATACCCACCGGCCTTGATTTTCATAAAGGTCCTGAGCTCGGTTTGTTTTGTGCGGTTAAGGGGTGGAGGGAAAAATTGCAGACACAGTCAGTGGGGAGGAGAGGCTGGACAGTAATCAGCTGCCTTTTATCATTTCATGCTTTTAGGAAGATGGCAGCCACACATTAGAGGATGGAAACAATGGTCGGTATTTCGGGTCCAGAAAGTATACTCTTTCTTCATTTCTATAGTTCAGTATTGATATCTAAACCTAAACCTCAACCTGAGCTACAAACCTTCACAAACCTTGCAGTATTGATATCTGTATGAGACCTTTCATAATGCAGAATGTGTCCGCAGAACTTCTTTGCCTAATATTGCAGACTATGGATAATCGCGATTTAAGATGGAAAACATAGTCAGGCAATAAAATATGAGCACAGTTTATCTCGATGGCAGAGCACATGCACAGAACATCCTGCACTTGAGGCAAATATTTCACAGTTGTTTAACAATGACAAATATTTCGTGTACTTCAGTAATGTGAATCAAATTTTAATAAATCCATACCGAACTGAAAGCTGTATCATAAAATGTCACCACAATTTGGGTTTTATTTATATCTTGTGTCGTGGGTAGTGCTCCTGACACTGAGCCAGAGCTCTGGATTTGATTCCAGTTCCGGAAGTTGTGTAACAATGTTCCTAGCTCTTGACCAGACGGTCTCGATTCAAGTCCTGCTTGTTTTGGCGGTAAGTCACAGCATGTCAGAACAGGCTGATGAACAAATTCACAGGAGAAAATTATTGCAGCTTCAGGAGGCATTACCGAATGGTGCGCTTGTCCCTATCCCCAGGCACGGAGATATTTCATAATGTGGCTAAAACAAACGTATTAATATGATTTTCGAATTGTACTGTGATACTGAAAGAAGACGTGTCATTATTGAATTTCAGAATTTAGTCCCAGGATAACTGAAAGCACCGACATTCGTGTTAATTGGAGTCACATTTCGCAGCAGTGGACGTTTCGAAAATAATAAAACCCATGGATAGGGTGGGTAGTAAAGTGTTTTTTTCTCCCACGTTAGGGGCGTCTGAAACAAAAGGTTTAAAGTTAGAGTGGAAAGATTTTGAAGAGTCCTAACGGGCAACCTTTTTCAAGCAGAGGGTGGTATGTGTATGGAATGAGCTATCAGGGAAAGTTGTGCAGGCTGGTACAACTACAACGTTTAAAAGGCATCTGGATGCTGTCAGATCTTCTGAGCTTTTCCAGCAATTTCTGTTTTCGTTTTAAAATACGATGCATCCTTTTTAACGCAGATATTCTGAATACATTAAACATTTCATTATTAAATTGCACAGGTAATAAAAATCACATTTTAAACTCAACCGTGGCCATGTTCTGCAAATGACGTGGCTCCGTGTATGACAGCAGCAACGATGCATTTACATGGAGCAGGGAATATGCTGCAGTCATATTTCGGACAATATGCAAGGACATCTCGCATGGTCCACTTTGGGGTGGAATAGCATTATTGTGTGATAAAAATCAGAGGAAGAACATGCAATCTGTCTAAAAATACAATTGCATTCTCGCTCCTTCCTTGTTCATCATCACAGCAATGCGTGCAAACTCAAAAAACATGTCAGTCATCTTCACCCCTCAGGGAGGATTCCTAATCAGAATTCATTCGAATCTCCTCACTGTCAAAACCAAAAGGAATTCAGCCAAATCAAGTTGTTCAAGCAAGAAAAGCTACTGCTTGCACCTTGTGTGAGCAGAATAAATTCAGAAGCAGAATAACTTCAGAAGCAGAATAACATTTTGGGCAATCTTACAATTTTTCATTTTGTCATGTGTTCACTGATATTTACATGAAGATCTTTCAATTTGGGGCTACAATTTGGCTCAGTGGTTAGCACTGTTTCCTTAAATCACCTGGAACACGGGATTGATTCTGGCATCGGGAGAGTGTCTGTGTGGAGTTGCACCTTATCCCCGTTACAGCGTCGGTTTCCTCCGGTTTTATCGCACATTCCAAAGATGTGCAAGTTAGGTGAATTGGACATGCTAAATAGCCCATAGTGTTCAGGCATGTGTCGGTTAGGTGCATTGGTCACGGGTAAATATAGGATATTATGGTAGATGAAAGCATCTGAATGGGTTATTTGGAGGGTCGGTGTGGCCTTGTTGGGGTGAAGGTTTTGTTTCCACTTTGTAGGGGTTCTATAAAAATAAAAATTGAAATAGCTAAAACAAATATTTTTCAGTTTGGTGTGTGTGTGTGTGTGTGTGTGTGTGTGTGTGTGTGTGTGTGTGTGTGTGTGTGTGTGTGTGTGTGTGTGTGTGTGTGTGTGTGTGTGTGTGTGTGTGTGTGTGTTGTGCCAGTGTTTTTAGAAAGTGAAATATCTATTACAAACTAGTCATATCCAAACAGCTTCTCATTCATCTTTCTATCATAGTTTAAATAATTTTGCTTTGAGTCTAACAGGTGCTATTTAAGAAGATTGCCTGATTCGTTCCTAAATTTGGCACTACCCAAGTCTGAGATTATATCATCGGCCATTTCACCAACCTGATAACATTTAAACTTTGTTAAGAACTGTCGTGAAATAGGAGTGGAAAATGAAACAATGGTCCAAAAAGCCGGGGAATAATAGACCAGCGAGCCTGACATCAATGATGACTATGTTATTGGAGGGAATTCTGAGGGACAGAGTTTATATACATTTGGGAAGTCGAGAACTGATTAGAGATAGTGAACATGACTTTGTGCACTAGAAATCAGGTCTAATTAATTTGAGTTTTTTGAAGTGGTGACGAAGAAGATTGATGACGGCAGTTTGGCAGAGATTGTATGGACTTCAGCAAAGTGCTCATAACGAACGATTGATAGGTTGATTAGTAAGGCTACGTCAAATGGGATTACAGTGGAAGCTAGTCAATTGGATTCACAACTGGCTTGCAGGAATAGAGTTAGTTTTCCGACTGGAAGCTTGTGTACAGCAGTGTGCTGCAAGAATCAGTACTGAGTTCACTGCATTTCATCATTTATATTTAGGAAATGTATGCGAATATCGGAGATAGAGTAAGTAAGTTTACAGATGAAATGATTCAGGTGGGATAGTAGATTATTTCACAGTACAACTAGACCACAATTAAATGGGCCAATGGGGCAAGGAATGGCAGATGAAATTTAATTTAGATAAATATGCAGTTTTGCATGTTAGAAAGCCAAATCAAAGCAAGAATTATACACTTACTAATAAGGTCCTAGGGAATGTTGCTGAATAAAGAGATTTAGCGCTGCAGGTGCACAGATCCCTGAACGTGGTGTCGCAGGTAGACAGTGTGGTGCAGAACACATTTGGCACATTTGACATAATCCGTCACAGCATTGAGTATAGAAGTTGGGGTAATATGTTGCATCGGTACAGGATATTGGTGAGGACAGTTTAAGAATACTGAATTCAATTCGGTTGGCTGCAAAAAAAAAATGACAGAAATATTCCAGGACAGTAGGGTTTGAGCATTCGGGAAGGGCCCAATAGGTTGAAGTGTTTCCCCAGGAGTGTCAGAGGTTGCAGGATGACATTATAGTTGTTTATTAAAACATCAGAAGCATGGAGAGTCTGAATAGCTTTGGTCTGTGTCCCAGGATAGGGGCGTCCAAAACAAGAGGGCATAGTTCGAAGGCGAGAGGACAGTGAATTGGAATGGACCTTCGTGGCAAATGTTTCACACAGAGAGTGATATATGCACAGGAAGTGCTGTCAGAGTAAGCGGTGAAGATGGGTACACTTGCACACTTAAAATGTGTTTGAAATAGGAGGGATATTGGCCAAATGCTGGCAAATAAGTCTAGACTAGATTTGTGTACCTATTCAGAGTGGACAGATTGGACTAACAGATCTATTTCTATGCTTTATGAATCTCTAGTTCTATAAGAGGGATGAGGAAGAATTCTGAAAGGACCTTTCAAGTGGGAAAGCTGTTCACTGGAAGCTTATGAGTTCTCTGTGTATACATTTATTCAAAGCTGATTTAGTTAAATATTTGACAGAGAATTAAGTCACAGATAAAGGGAAAAATGGAAAGTGGGTTTGAGCCCACGACCTGATAAGCCATCATCTTTGGCCCTGTTGGAAAGGCTCGAAGGGCCTAATGACCCAATCCTTCTCGTAACTCCTATATTCTTATGTTCCAATCAGGCCCTGAAACCTGCTAGACGGGAGTTGTTGGAGGCAACTTATTACTTCAACCTGGTGCACAGCAACAGAGGAGACCATTCATCCCTCTCAGACTTCCACACACGGCTTGGGGTCATTGTGAAAATGTAATTGGAAAACCCAGACTTGGTATGAAAGAGGCCCCTTATCTCTCTTTATAGAACTTCCCTTCTCTGCAACTTGTGCTTCATTTATTGGTCATGTTCGAAACCCAGATTCACTGTGAATACAGCCCCTGTACCCCACACCGAGATGGCTCACAACATCCTCTGATCTTCCTGACTGCTACATTGAATAAGAAAACTTCCCGGAAACGAACCCTCACTTCGGGTGGGGGATGTGAACGACATGCGCCTATTTCTGATGTTTTCACATTAAAAATAACATAATGTGAAAACATCAGAAATAGGCGCATGTCGTTCACATCCCCCACCCGAAGCCTTCCTTGCCCTTCACTAAGGTCATTGCCGATCCGCTCTCAGTCTGAAATCCTCTTTAATGCCTTATTGTACATAGCCCTCAATACTCTGACAGATAAATATGCATCTTCTTCCTCTTCAAATACACTCAGTCTTCTAGCTCCAAAAAAAATCTGGAGTAGGGAATTGCTGACATTCATAAGTCTCTGTTTGAAGGAAACGCTTCCAATTCCTATTGAATGACCTATTGATATGAACAAAAGAGGTAGACACATGGTAGTAAGAGTGGCTGGATCAAATATCAAGGCAGTGGTTGAGTGAAATTGACATCAAAGAGCTTAACAAAACTGGATTTTTTGAGAATCAGAGTAACCTCCCCATTGATTATAGTCAATCATAGCGCAAAGGATTTTATCAAATCTCAGGGATATCCTCAGGGTAACATGCTCCGCAAACACATCTTCCGCTGCTTCATCAATGTCTCCCCGCCCCCACTCTCCAACTCCCCGGCCCACACCATAAGATCAGAAGTGGGATGGTCACTGAAAAGTTCACAATGTTCAGAATAATTTGTCTTCCCTCAGCTCCTGAACTCATCCATGTCCATGTGCAGCAAGACCCGGATACAATTCAGGCTTGTGCTGTTCATGAATCGGTAACATTCTAGTAACGATACCGCGAGACTGTGCATATTACAACAGTTAAAAACGAAGAGTCCATTCAGCACCTCACGCTGGCTTCACAGGTGTATGAGCAAGCGATTTAGCACATTGACAGTAGTGGAGTAGAACAGTAATAACCATCGAAACCACCAGCCTAGTATACAGGAACACAAGGAATCTAGTGGTGTGGACCACACCAGAGCCGCTCAAAAATAGTTTAAGGCGGTAGCAAAGATTCTAACCTTTTCTTGTTCGAAAGGAAACGTAAAGTGTTTGTTCCACATGCAATGTGACGAGCTAACCTACTCGGTGCTAAGCAAAACACAATTTATTTAAATGTTATAAATAAAATAACACTAAAGAAAGAGGAATATCGATTAGCTTAACTCTGTCGGAGAACTTAGCAGAATGATAGATCTTTAAAAAAAAAACACTGTTACTAATTAACTGTTCCAATATATGAACATCTCATAAAGATTGCACTTGGCAAAAAGGAATTTTAAGAAACAGGGATTGTCAGAAACATTTCTCCACTCTAGAAAGAAATAATAGCACCCAGAGAAAATGCAGAAAAAGTAGCAACGTGGAGACATTGAAGCTTTCAACTCGTCTGATTTCATTGAGAAACAAAAGCTCTGAAATCCGTTTCGGTGTGAGCTGGCCCCATCCACCGAGGCTGCATTAAAATCATCCCAAGGTCTCCCAAATTGGTATTAACGAGCCGGCTTGGTAAAATTGTTTCAATGCCTCTCTTGAAAGACACCAGGATAATATAACAACCTTAAGCTACAGCATTGTCAAATCAGTCACACACCGAGCTGCTAAACAGCAAACAGGGATCACCCGATCTGGAACTTGGCATGGTCGAATCATAAAGGAAGAAGACATTCGGTCCCTTCAGTCACTTACACAGGAAAATGAGGGGGCTATTCACCCCTCAAGTCATGTACACTGAGACAGATTGGGTTAATTGATGCTGATTCTTGATGAAGGGGTTATGCTTGAAACGCCGATTCTCTTGCTCCTGGGAAGCTGCCTGACCTGCTGTGCTTTTCCCATCAACACACGCTCTACTTTGATCTCCGGCATCTGAAGCCATCACATTCTCCGAATTGATACTCTAGCATGACAAACAAGTGGATCAGAGGCTGCACAGATAGAGTGCTCCACGTTGTTCCTTTTGTCTCCAATGCTCATGGTACACATGCAGAATTTTAATGTGGTTTTCGACCAGTGAGGAAGGAAGCGAAATATTTTGTGTGAAATCTCAAGAAGACATCTTTCATCTCCCAGAATAAAGACTGCTGTTCTCTACAGAGGTTAGAAGTTCGTGGAAATGACTAACTGTTTCAGAAGTAAGACATTGTGGCTGTTGTCGAGGTTTGTGATCAACATGACGTTCAGTGCAGGGTCACACAATAACTGCATATGAATGTGGCGAGAGTCACTGAGACATATTAATTATTACGAATACCATGTTAGGCTAATTAATGGAAACTGTAAGTTCAAATAGTATTGATCTTGTTCATGTTGAACTTGTCGAATGCATGCCTTCTGTAGTGTAACCTGGATGTCTTACTCTGTCCAAGTTTATGTTCAGCCTAAGATATGTCTGCTCATGTTTACTATGATCTGTTCATGTTGAACTTTTCTCGTGCACTTACTGTGTAGTGTAACCTGTTGGTCTTACTCTGTCCAAGTCTAGTTTCACCCAACAATCTCTCTGTCCATGAATACTAAGATCTGCCTCTACTGCTCACAAATAACCTTTCCCTGTACTTAGGTATATACCACAATAAATCAAAATCAATCAATCCTGGGTAATGTGTGTAATTTCTCACTTTTTAAATGTCTCTTTTTGAAATAACTGATCGCTGCCAACCCTCAAGTTTCAGACTGACCGTCTCTTTTTCACCTACAGCTCTACTAATTAAACACTCAGTTTCCTCACTCTCTTCTAATTGTGCCATAGTCTGGTTCTGTGTGAAGGGTGCCATTCGTCACAAATAAGATCAAACCTAATGAGAATGACACAAATATTCTCTTAGGAAAGCTCTACAAAGGCAGGAAGATGGATTTACTTAATAAATTGAATCAAATTACAATTAAGTATAACATACTATTTATTGCCGTCATTAGTTAAACAGGGTCTGATTAGAAGCAGTCAGCACAGCCTTGTGAATGGGAGAGCATGCTTCACAAATTTGTTAGAGTTATTTGAAGTGGCCAGGAATGTTGACGAGGGCAGAGCAGTAGACGTAGTTTCCAAACATTTTAGTATGGCCTTTGATAAGGTTCCACATTTTTGGCTGCTCTGGAAGGATAGATCACATGGAATCCAGGAAGAGCTGGCAAACTGAATACAAAACTAGCTTGTAATTAGGAAGCAGAGGGAAATGGTGTGAGGATGCGTGTCGGACTGGGGGCTTGTGAGTAGTGGAGTGCCTCATGGATCGGTTCTGGGATTATTACTGTTTGATATCGCTATCAATGATTTGGATGAGGATGATACAAGATCCGATTAGCAAGTTTGCCGATAAAAATAATATAGGTGGTTTTGTGGACAATGAGCAAGGTTATTAGAAATTGCAGCAGGACATTGATCACTGGGAAAGTTGGCCATGAAAATGGCAAATTGAGTTTAATATAAATTAGCGTTAGGTATTGAATTTTGGATAGTCAAGTCAAAGTAGAAGGTTCATGTTGAATGGCAGGGCCTGAAGGGATGAGATGGAACAGGGACATATTGGAATTCAGGTTGACTAGTCTCTGAAAATGAAGTCACAGGTGGATAAGGCACACCGACCTTCATCCTTCCGGCCATGGATTCTAGAAGTTGGTAACTTATGTTGCAGTTATAAAGGACTGTGGTTCTGTTCGCCGAGCTGGAAGTTTTTGTTGCAAACGTTTCGTCCCCTGTCTAGGTGACATCCTCAGTGCTTGGGAGCCTACTGTGAAGCGCTTCTGTGGTATTTCCTCCGGCATTTATAGTGGCCTGTCCCAGCCGCTTCCGGTTGTCAGTTTCAGCTGTCCGCTGTAGTGGCCGATACATTGGGTCCAGGTCGATGTGTTTGTTGATGGAGTTTGTGGATGAGTGCCATGCTTCGAGGAATTCCCTGGCTGTTCTTTGTTTGGCTTGCCCTATAATGGTACTGTTGTCCCAGTCGAATTCATGTTGCTTGTCGTCTGCGTATGTGGCTACGAGGGATAGCTGGTCATGTCCTTTCGTACTAAAAGAAAAAATGGCCAAACTAACACACAACAAAGAGGACACCACAACACACACCTGGGTTAAAAACCTCTCCCACAGACAGCTCACAGACACGGAAAGAACAATACTGGCCAAGGGACTCAACTACAACCACAGGGACACCAAGACAGCAGACTTCCTAGCAGCACCAGAATGCACACTCAGGAACAATGGACTAACATAAGAGACACAACAAACAGTGAGATAAAGTATCGTACCCCTGATAACAAGGAAAAGACAAACACATAACCTCAACACCAAGGAGAGGGAACCATTAAAATCACTAAGAAACGATAAGAACATAATCATACTACTAGCAGACAAAGGCAAAATGACGGTTATCCTGGACAAAGCAGAGCACATCCAAAAAGCACAACAACTACTTGCAGATACCAACAAACAAAGAACAGCCAGGGAATTCCTAGAAGCATGGCACTCATCCACAAACTCCATCAACAAACACATCGACCTGGACCCAATATACCGGCCACTACAGCGGACAGCTGAAACTGACACCGGAAGCGGCTCGGACAGGCCACCATAAATGCCGGAGGAAACACCACAGAAGCGCTTCACAGGAGGCTCCCAAGCACTGAGGATGTCACCTAGACAGGGGACGAAACGTTTGCAACAAAAACGTCCAGCTCGGCGAACAGAACCACAGCAACGAGCAACCGAGCTTCAAATCTTCTCACAAACTTTGAAGTTATAAAGGACTTGGGGGGGATATCAGTTGGACCATTGTGTTCAATTTTTGTTACGTTGTTATAGGAAAGATCTCATTAAACTGTAAAGAGTGCAGAAGAAATTTACAAGCATGCTGCCACGATCCAAAGGTCGAGGTTATAGGGAGAGTTTCGACAAACTGGGACATTTTTCTTTACAGTAGAAGCGACTGACAAGGTGACTTATAGAGGTGTATCATATCATGAGGGGCTTGGATCTTTGAACGCTTTCGGTCTTTTTGCAAATTTTGGAGAATTGAGGGATAGAGGGCATCAGTTCAAGTTTATTGGGGAAAGAATAAAGGGATCCTGAGGGGCAACGCTTTTACAAAGACGCTGGTACACATATGGAATAAGCTGCCAGTGAATGTGTTTGAAGTGAGTATATTAAGAACATTTAAAATGCACTTGGACAAACATATGGAGAGGAACGGATGAAAGAATGTGGACCAACTGCAGGAAAATGGGTTAGCGTGGATGGGCATTTATGTTGCATATGTCGCATCCCTCTGTTAATTAATCCAAACACCCAGATTAGCTACACTTGCCTTTAATCTGTTACTATATAAGTGACAGAGAACTCCTACTTTCCACTGCATAAAGACAAATAATAATTTAGTTTCTTAATTTGAATAGAACATGGAACATAGAACAATACAGCACAGAACAGGCCGTTCGGTCCACGATGTTGTGCCGAAAAGTTGTCCTAGCTTAAACAGCTATCCATGTACCTATCCAATTGTCACTTAAAGGTCACCAATGATTCTGACTCTGCCACTCTCACAGGCAGCTCATTCCATGCCCCCACCACTCTCTGGGTAAAGAACCTACCCCTGACATCCCCCCTATACCTTCCACCCTTTACCTTAAATTTATGTCCCCTTGTAACACTCTGTTGTACCCGGGTAAAAGGTCTCTGACTGTCCACTCTATCTATTCTCCTGATCATCTTATAAACATCTATCAAGTCACCCCTCATCCTTCGCGGTTCCAATGAGAAAAGGCCTAGCATTCTCAACCTATCCTAGAACGACCTATTCTCCATTCCAGGCAACATCCTGGTAAATCTCCTCTGCACCCTCTCCAAAGCTTCCACATCTTTCCTAAAGTGAGGCGACCAGAACTGCACACAGTTCTCCAAATGTGGCCTTCCCAAGGTCCTGTACAGCTGCAACATCACCTCACGACTCTTGAATTCATTCCGTCTGCTAATGAACGCTGAAACACCATAGGCCTTCTAACAAGCTCCATCCACCTGAGTAGCAACTTTCAAAGAGCTATGAACATAGAACCCAAGATCCCTCTGCTCCTCCACCTTACTAAGAACCCTACCGTTAACCCTGTATTCCACATTCTTACTTGTCCTTCCAAAATGGACAACCTCACACTTGGCAGGGTTGAACTCCATCTGCCACTCCTCAGCCCAGCTCTGCATCATATCTAAGTCCCTTTGCAGCTGACAACAACCCTCCTCACTATCCACAACTCCACCAATCTTCGTATCGTCTACAAATTTACTGACCCACTCTTCGACTCCCTCTTCCAAGTCATTAATAAAAATTACAAACAGCAGAGGACCCAAAACTGATCCCTGCGGAAATCCACTTGTAACTGGGCTCCGGGCTGAATATTTACCATCTACCACCACTCTCTGACTTCGACCGGTTAGCCGGTTCTCTATCCAACTGGCCACATTTCCCACTATCCCATGCCTCCTGACTTTCCGCATAAGCCTACCATGGGAAACCTTATCAAATGCCTTACTAAAATCCATGTACACTACATCCACTCCTCTACCCTCATCCACATGCTTGGTCACTTCCTCAAAGAATTCAATAAGACTTGAAAGGCAAGACCTTCCCATCACAAATCAGTGCTGACTATCCCTAATCAAGCAGTCCTTTCCAGATAGTCATAAATCCTATCCCTCAGTATCCTATCCATTACTTTGCCTATCACCGAAGTAAGACTCACTGGCCTGTAATTCCCGGGGTTATCCCTATGCCCTTTTTTGAACAGGGGCACAACATTCGCCACTCTCCAGTCCCCTAATACCACCCCCGTTGACAGTGAAGACGAAAAGATCATTGCCAACGGCTCTACAATTTCCTCTCTTGTTTCCCACATAATCCTAGGATATATCCCTTCAGGCCCGGGGGACTTGTCTATCCTCAAGTTTTTCAAAATGCCCAACACATCTTCCTTCCTAACAAGTATCTCCTCTAGCTTACCAGTCCGTTTCATACTCTCCTCTTCAACAATACGGGCCCTCTCGTTTGTAAATACTGAAGAGAAGTACTCATTCAAGACCTCTCCTATCTCTTCCTACTCAATACACAGTCTCCCACTACTGTCCTTGATCGGACCTACCCTCGTTCTAGTCATTCTCATGTTTCTCACATACGCATAAAAAGGCCTTGGGGTTATCCTTGACCCTACCAGCCAAAGATTTTTCATTCCCTCTCTTAGCCCACCTTATCCCTTTCTTCAGCTCCCTCCTGACTATCCTGTATCCCCCCAACACTGTCTGAACCTTGTTTCCTCAGTCTTATGTAAGCCTCCTTCTTCTTCTTTACTAGATATTCAACCTCCCTCGTCAACCAAGATTCCCTCACACGACCATCTCTTTCCTGCCTGACAGGTACATGCATATCAAGGACACGTCGTTTCTGTTCCTTGAAAAAGTTCCACATTTCAATGACATCCTTCCCTGACAGCCTATGCGCCCAACTTTTGCTCCTCAGTTCCTATCTTGCAGCATCGTATTTATCCTTCCCCCAATAGTAAAACCTACCCTGTTGCATGCACCTATCTCTCTCCACAACCAAGGTGAAAGTCACAGAATTGTGGTCACCATCACCAAAATGCTCACCCACTAACAAGCCCATCACATGTTCTGTTTCGTTACCGAGTACCAAATCCAATATGGCCTCCCCTCTGGTCGGACAATCCACATACTGAGTTAGAAAAGCTTCCTGGACACACTGCACAAAGACCGCCCCGTCCAATCTACTTGATCGAAACAGCTTCCAATCAATATTTGGGAAGTTGAAATCGCCCATGACTACTACCCTGTGGCTTCGGCACCTTTCCAATATCTGTTTCCCAATCTATTTCTCCACATCTCTGCTGCTATTGGGGGGCCTATAGTAAACACCCAACAAGGTGACTGCTCCTTTCCTATTTCTGACATCAGCCCATACCACCCCCATAGGCAGGTCCCCTCGAACTGCCTTTCTGCAGCCATTATACCATTTCTAATTAGAAACGCCACACCCTCTCCTTTTTTACCACCCTCCCTAATCTTACTGAAACTTCTGCAACCAGGAACCTCCAACAACCATTCCTGTCTCTCTTCTGTCCACGTTTCCGTGATGGCCACAAAATCGTAGTCCCAAGTACCAATCCACGCCTTAAGTTCACCACCTTATTTCTGATACTCCTTGCATTGAAGTATACACACTTGAATCCATCTCTGTGTCTGCAAGTATTTCCTGTCAGTGCTACATTCTCCACATTCTTGGACATCCTGAAAAACAGCTAACCTACTTGCTGGACTACAAGTCCGGATCCCATCCCCCTGCCAAATTAGTTAAACCCCCCCCCCCACCCCGAAGAGTGCTAGCAAACCTACCTCCCAGGATATTGGTGCCCTTCTGGTTCAGTTGCAACCAGTCCCGCTTGTACAAGTCCCACCTTCCCCAGAACGAAGTCCAATTGTCCAAATACCTGAAGCCCTCCCTCCTATACCATCCTTGCAGCCACGTGTTCAACTGCACTCTCTCCCCTATTCCTTGCCTCACTGTCACATGGCACCGGCAATAACCCAGAGATGACGACTTTGTCCGTCCTAGCTTTTAGCTTCCAGCCTAACACCCTGAGCTCCTGAATGAACTCCCCACTCCTCTTCCTACCTATGTCGTTGGTTCCAACGTGCACCACGACTTCTGGCTGCACACCCTTCCCCTAAAGGATTCTGAAGACACGGTCCGAGACGTCTCGGACCCTGGCACCCAGGAGGCAACAAACCATCCGAGAGTCTCGCCCATGTCCACAGAACCGCCTTTCTGTCCCTCTAACTATAGAGTCTCGTATAAGTAGCGCCCTCCTCCTCTCCCCCTTTCCCTTCTGAGCCTCAGAGCCAGACCTCGTGCCAGAGACCCGGTCACTGCAGCATTCCCCTGCTAGGCCGTCCCCCCCCAACAGTATCCAAAGAGGTATACTTATTGTTGAGGGGAACGACCACAGGGGATCCCTGCACTGCCTGCTTCCTCCCCTTCCCAACTCTAACTGTTACCCAGCTACCTCTGTTCTCTGGCGTTACTATGTCCCTGTAGCTTCCATCTATCACCCTCTCAGCCTCTCGAATAATTCTCAGTTCATCCAACTCCAACTCCAGTTCCCTAACGCGGTCTGTGAGGAGCTGGAGCTGGCTGCACTCCTTGCAGGTGAAGTCAGAAGGAGCATCGGTGTTCACCCCTACCTCAAACATTCTGCAGGTGGAACATTCCACTGCCTGCGCTACCATAACTCTACACTTAGTCTCCAAAACAAGAACACCAAGTAGTGAACAGAAAACAACAACAACAACATCCCCCTTTTCTTAACTTCTGTCTGAGTCCATCTCTACAAAAATATGCTGTTCCAACAACCTACTAATAAAAGATTACATTAAATTAATCTCAAAACCACGCAGTCTCTGTCTTCTTGGCTGTGTTCACTCACTCAGCTGCTGGTCTTCCTGTGTCATCTTCTTTGTTTTTTACCGTAAGTAGGAAAATGTATCTTTGAGGGAGAGTGGTATAGATGGACAGTTAGCTGTCCAGCAGTTGCTCTACTTTTCGATGGCAGCTGTTTGCCCTCCAGTATTCTAATGCCGGTTTGTGTACTTCCCATGACGCATCAGATTCTCAAAATTTAATTGATTTCCAGAAATAAAACCAAGAAAATTCAAACTCCGCTGGCTTTTGGTATCTTGAGCATTATTTAAATTAATTGATTAAATTAAAATTGTTGTCCAAAAAAAAAAACAATAGTCAGGTATCAATTTAACAGCTTGGTTTAACGTTTGGAACAGACCGACCTTGAGCTTGCAGCTGTGCCTGTACTTTAAATTCAACAAAACATGTTTGTCTGAAAGTGACCAGACGTGATTTTGACTTCGTAATGCCTCTGCCGTTAAATATAAAATGAACCATTAGAATGAAATGATTGCTTTATTTTTTCCCTCTAATTTTTTAACCCCGCGACTATGAAATACAGAGGTCATGAAATGACGTTATACTTTTCATGTTCATTCTGCACACATATATTACATTGGAATAAGTCAAATCGTATTTGCACATTTTCCTTTAAATCCGTGATAACACATCTGCTGTCACATTTTAACGGCCCACAAAATGTACGTTTTTGAAAATAAAAGTCTGTAACGTAAGATTCCAATGAAACAGTCTCGCATTTTAGTGCTTAAATCGTTCTGAGCATGCGACGGAATTGATACTGTTGTGCACAACCTTCTCCAACAATTTGTTTGTCACATAAAGATTAAAATGTTGTAAGGTCAGTACTAATCAGAATTGTTTTTTAAATAGTGGAGCTTCTTTTCCTGTATATTGAGTTTTGTTAACAAGTAGCCAATTGGTCATTCAATCTTCCTGTATCAGTACATGTCCAGCACCTATATCGCTAGCATCAATCGTAATGTTCAAGGTTTTTGAAATATTTGATGCAGCTATAACCTGTGCTGTAGTTAATACTGATTTTAAATTTTCTAATGCCTTCTACCAATGTTCTGAGCAACAAAAGTTGGTATTTTTCTTTAGGAAATCCATCTGAAGTGCCATAACAATGCTGAACTTTGGAAAAAAAAAATTCCGCTAGAATCCACTCAGTCAAAAAAAATCAAACCAACTATTTCTTCGAGGATGCTCGTGGAAATTCTCCCGTGGCCTTGTCTTTACGTTTCTTGGGGTGAACCTTCCACGTTCAAAGTAATGTTCCAAGAACGTCACCTCTGCCTTTGCGAATTCTGTTTTCTTTAATTTTGTAAATCAGTTTTGCTTCTTGTAATCGTTCAACGAGCTCTGACAACTCTATCATGTGATCTTTCCAGGACTTGCTAAGGATCACTCAATCATGCAGATAAAATGCACAATTGGTTGATCTGGCCAGCACTCTGTTCAAGAGTATTTACAATGTGACTGATGCATTATACATTCCAAATGACGTTATGTTAAATTAATCTAGCCCATTTGGCTCGACAAACGCAGAAACGTCTCGCACTTTCTCTGATAAAGTTGGCTGCCAATAGCTATGCAGTAAGTCCAATTTAATGATGTCTGTGGCTTGTCAAATTTTACGTATGCAGTCATTCAAACTTGGTATTGGATAGACCTCCGACTTTGTTACAGCCTTGGCCTTCGTATAGTCCACACAAAACCGTTGAGTCCCGTCAGGGTTGGGAACTAAAACAATTGGTGAAGTCCTTTCACTCTGACTCGGTTCGATTATATCATTTTTGAGCACATCATTCACTTTCTTCTAGATATGTCTGGCTTTGACAGGATTAAGCCGATAGAGATGCTGTTGTATCGTAACAGTATTCTCTACTTCCACTACATGAAGAATATTGTTGGTCCTGCCACCTCATTTCTGCGAATGTCCTCATATTGCTGTAATATACAATCAACTGGAGTCTTTGCTCCTGCGATAGATAACGCACTATCCTATACCAGTCCTCAACGATTTCCTTGTTATTTAAACGATTTCGAGGCATCTAAAGATCTATGATATATGGATTTGATTCCTCACTCTGCAGGGCAGTAACTAAAAAATGATCTCCAGTTCCATATTTTTATTCTTGTAAGAAATCAAAGTATTCACATGATACATCAAAAACATTTTTATTCCGGGTATCTTGACGGGACAGTTTACGTGACTTTTTTTTTGAATTTGGAAAGGCGACTAAATCTGGCTGTAAAGGGATTTCCTACCACTGCTAACAATACTAATACGTCACCTTAATGGGAAAATACCCGAGTGTTCGAGTTTTTTATCTGCCACTTGCTTCATTTTGGCGCTGTGTCCTCTTTAGGTGTTGTTTAGCGAACTCACCTACCTGATACAATATCTCCCACACCTTAGATAAATAATCCAAATATGAGATCTCCGACTGTGTTCTGGGCAATTGCTCATTGAATGATTAAAAAGAGCCTTTCACTTTATATCTGAATTTTACCTCAAAGAGAATAAACTGAGTAGATTCATTTGGTGCACCGCTAATGGCAAACGCTACCAACAAGATACCTTTATTCCAATAATTTAGGCAATCTTGACAGCATGCTCTTAACATGGTCTTCAGCGTTTGATGGCAACTTTCCAAGGATCCCTCGGATTCAGGATAGCACGCACTTGATTTAAAGTTCTGTTTGCCTAAGCTATCCACGACATCCTTAAACAGCCCAGCTGTAAAATTAGGCCCTTCATCTGACTGAATATCTCTGGGTAGCCCATTCCACGTAAAGGCAGATACTAACTCGTCTACCACTATTTTCACCTTAACACGCCATAATGGAGTGTCCTCCTGAAATCTGGTAGACATGTCCATTAAGGTTAGCAAATGCTGGTTCCCACTTTTAGTACAGGCAGCGGACCTGCGCAACCAATCGTAACCCACGTGAAATGATTTTCAAACGCAGGAAGTGACAACAAATGTGCTGGTTTTATTGCTGCCTATGGTTTACCTACCATTTGTAATGTATAACACAGTAAAACTTAAGCACATACTTGTGCATTCGAGGCCATTAGAAATGCTTTTGTACATTCGCTTGGGTTTTCCGCACAAGTAGATGACCTGCTATTGGGAAGTAACGTGCGACGTGCAACTCTCCCTGCCTGTATGCAACTGGCAACACAATCTGGGTGCACTTCTGTCCTTTTCCCCTTTGCAACAATTTGCCGTGCTCTTCATTTTCGTTTTAGGATTCTATATTCAGCATAACAACACTCGATAACACATTCCGATTCCTTTTCAAAGTATGCTTCAAAGTATATATTTCTGTTGTAATGCATTAGCCTTTCAGGACAAAACATGTCTGCCTAACGGTCTGCCTGTTCAGGTTATTCCTGTGCCATTGCATCAATCACGGTGTCCGCTATCTGAATATCAACTACTTTGTCTTTTTCTTTCGTTTTTGTTTCTTGCTGTAACTTATGACAGTGGGATCTTGTTACGACACAGTCTGGAAAAATTCCAGGGTATTTTTCTTTCAGTTCCTCAATTCGCTGGCCTTTCTTTGGTTTCTCCACAACTAGGGGTGCCACTGCCAACTTGAATCGTATTACATCGTTCTCAAGAACAATATGTATTCCTGGAACTTACACTCTGTCAATCACTCCCCCTTTAACTTCCCCAATCTTAATCTGGAGTTCTCACCTGATCTTACGCAGGAGAATGCCAAATTTCTCTTCACATATTGTTACCTTCTCTGGTAGCCTGTCTATCAAAGTGCAAATAATTTCATCCCTTTATATTAGAGGCTGAGAGAAAGTGTGTACTACAGATGCTGGAGGTCAGAGTTGATAAGTGTGGAGCAGGGAAAACAGAGCCAGTCAGCCAGCGTCCGAGGAGGAGGAGAGTTGACGTTTCGGGCAGAAGAACTTCATCAGCATCGTTGGGGTGGTGTGAGAATGGGGCTGAGAGATAAATAGGTCAGTGGGTGTGGAGTTGGGTGAAAGGTAGTTTGGAAGGAGATATGTAGATGCGAGTGGGGAGCGATGGTGATAGGTCGGAACGGAGGTTGAAGCAGATATTTGGGAGGACAGTTGGGACCCTCCAACTATCCGATATCAACGTCGAATTCACCAGTTTCTAGATTTTATTCACACTGTTTAATCAGTGTGTGAGCAGATAGGTAAGTATGTTCATATTTGCACAACATATTCGGAATGAACAACGGAAACACGGTTAACGAAATATGATGCATAGGTTCTCTGAACTTTATGAAACATTAAAACATTATTTGATACTCATCTGAAGTGGCCTGTTCCCCTATTCTCAACGTTCCCTCCCCTTTCTGATATTCCCTGTTCTATTCACTCGATCTGTGTTATAAATTGCTGCTTCTGGTGGTGTCCAAACTTCTTTCAATTAATGCCTTTCTAACAGGAAATAAACACGTTGGCCTGATGGCCTCTGTCAATAGCTAGTGACTGTCATCCTATTGGAGATGAAAAATCTGGCATCAAACCCAACATTTGAAAATTAGCTGTCTGTTGCACATACATTGTACAAACTACGACAGCACACAGGAATTGTGAAAACAAGGGAAGTACATCTCCTTCTGTTGATCTCCTCATGAATATTCTATCTCTCTCTCTCTTTGTGTCTAGTCAACAATCCTCCAATCATTGTCCGCATCCATCTCTAAATTCGACTTCTTTCAGTTTATATCTATTGCTCTCTTCTTGATGTATTGTACTTACAATTGAGTAATTTAATGAAAAAAACTAGAGAGAGGAACTGGCTAGACTTATTTGGAAGGGAAACTAAGCAGGGAAAACCATGGAGCAACAATGGCAAGGGTTGGTTTGGTTAATTTGGAGGATATCAAAATTCAACCCAAGGCAGAAGACACATGCTCAGGGGAGAACAACGTAGCCATGAGGGAAAATGGATGCCAGGGGCCGCATAAAACAGAACAGATAGCATACAAAGTTGTTAAAATTATTGTAAATCCAGAGGATAGAGAAGCCTTTAAATTTCAGCGCAGCTTAACTAGTAAAAGAAAAGAGAAGAGACGATGAGATAAGACGTTAAGCTTGCTAATGATATAACAGAAGATGGAAAGAGGTCTTCACGTATATAACAGGAAAGAGAGGGAAGAGAAAACATTAGGCAGCCATAAAATGAGGCTGGAATAATTACAGGAGACAATAAAATTGGGGAGGAATTCAATATACACTTTGCATCAGTCATCAAAGTAGAAGACACCTAAAGCCTGCCAGAACTTCAAGAGAGTCCGAGGTCAGAGGTGAGTGCAGTGAACATAACTAAGGTGAAGGTGCTGTGGAAGCTGAAAGGTGTGAAGGTGGATAAAATCACCCAGACCTGATGGAATGCAACCCATAATCCAAACGAGATATCTGGGGAGATTGTGGAGTTACTGTTGATGATTTTTTAGTAATCTTTCAGGAATCACTGGAGTCAGGGAGGGTACCATAGGACTGCCAAATATAAACCCCCGTTTCATGAGTGACGATACAGAAGACAGGAAATTACAGGTATGTGAAGCAAGTTGAAATTGTTCGTAAGAAGGCTTAGTAGAACCTTGAGTTTATGAGTCGATACCCAGATTATAAAAAGAAGGAAGGTGTGGGTTCACTGAAAGTTGTGTGATTAATCTAGAGAATAACAAGGGTTAAATGTAAAAAAGTTTTTGGGAACAGCAGAATTGCAAGTGCTGTTGAAACAAAGGAAATCGATTCAAAGCAGGCAGGAGCATATGAGACGAACAAAGTACTACTTAGTCCCTGTTGTTAGGATGTGGGAAAGCGCGTGAGAGTAAATAGACTAAAAGAAACCGTCACAGTGGCACAACTAAAGCTTTTGTTCCTGAGTTCCAAATGTGCAACCACATTGTACATATCGAAAAAGAAATTACGCCAGATATTTGAAAAGATCACCGACTCATCCCTCATTTTTTTTAGCAACCCAGCATACGCCTTACAGATGTACTCTTTCAATCAGTCTCTTGTCATTGCAGCTCACAACGCAGTCTCCATGAGATTGGGAAGACCAAGCACACTGTGTTGATGAACAATTCCAAGCTGTGTGTTGGAGTAACCCTGACCTTCTTATTGCCTCCCAATTCACTTACTCTCATACTACCATTCCGGTCCTGTGCTGCTGCAATGTTGCAATGGAGCACAACTCAAGTTCAAGCAACTCCACTCTTTACAGTTTGGCGCATTACAGACTATCGGAGGTAATAATCAATTCCATAATTTCACAGCCTCATCCTATTATGGTTGTTCTCCATTTCTCATAGATTTTCCCTCCTGGGTTCCCTCTGACCGTGTCTTGGTTACATTGCAATCAAAGGAGAGAATCAGTTGCCCCATTTAAACCCAAATTTGTAGCCCTTTTACATTTGTTTCTCTTTCACACAAAAATAAAAGCCTGTTTGACTTTTGTACTGCACCCTCTTGTTTCCTGTCACCCCTCCCCCCCTACACTGCTATGTAAAGATTAAAAGCCAATGTTCCAATCATTTCCAGTTCTGAAGAACATTCACAAATGAATTTAAACTTTAATTCTGTTTCTCTGTCTCCGAACATGATATGAGATCTCTTTGGTTTCTCCAGAACTGAACCGGGCAAATAATCAATGAAGCAAAAAGCTGTGGATAATGGAAATATTAAGCAAAAATTAAAAGTAGAAGCGTTGATGCAGGGTATTGAACCTGAAAGATTAAGTCTGCTTTCATTCCACAGAGGTTGCCATACCTGCATATTTTCTCCAGCAATTCCTGATTTTGAACACGTTTCAAAGACGTGTGTCAAAGCTGCTCAAACGCATGTTTGCGAACAGTATCACAATTTCATTGATGCGAACAGTATCGCAATTTCATTGATGCCAAAACCACACAAAGCTGTCATCACTGACACAATGGAGCTATTAATTATGGTCGGGGAGAGAAACAAAGAGAAACACAAGCCGATCAAACACAGACTATGACACTACTGAAGGCAAAAGAATCTTATGAATTAAACAGTTGAATTAAATCAATCAAATTGTTTTGAGGACTGTGTCAGACTGGAGGCCTGAAACCCGGGTTAGAACCTCAAAAGAATGAGAACATGAAAATTGAAGTGTTCCCACATCAGAAACCAGAGTAGGTCACTGAATGCAGAGCTGATTGGTGAATGAATTTCAGTGTGAACTTGGTGACAGACAGCTGAATTGCATTGCAGATACAGCAGCTCAAAACCAAGCATTCATGAGATGCTGTGAATCACAACGTGTAAACTTTTACCCGGAAAGCTCCTACAGTCTATCATTACCATCTCCCCGATCTATGATAAAGTGACGAGTGTGGGTGAACATGCCAGGACCATGCAAACTTAAACCTGATGACAACCCGTTAACACAACCGCACTTAACGAACACATCAGATCAAAGCCACAACAGTTATTAATGATGATAGACATTTTAACAAATCACTAGAGGAAATGCAACCACAAATACCTCGTTCAGTAATAATGGTACAGCCCGACACATCAGTGTAAAAGACAAAGTAATAGGTTCTACACCATCCTCAGCCAGAAGTGTTGAGTGTATGATGCAACTCACCCTTGTCATGATGCCCACAGAATCACAAATGATAGACTTAATCCAATTCAATTCACTGCACGTGACATGAAGAAGCGGCTGAAGACTGTAGATAAGACAAAGGCCCTGATACCATTCCTGCAATAAGACTGAAGACTTGTGCTGCACACCAAGCCTGTGTGCCTGGGGAAGCTGTTTCATAACATCTCCAAATCTGACATCTCCCTGGTAGTTTAGAAAATCGTTCAACTACGTCCAGTGCCCAAAGAGGGGATTAATTACAAACTCAGCAATTACTACGCACTCAGTCTCATCACAACAGTCACATTGAAGGGAGTTAATTTTGACAGAGCTGTCAAGTAGCACAGAAGTATCCTGCTCAATATGGTTTTCAATAGGTCCTAACGTGGAGATGGTGTTGCGGTAGAAATGTCACTGGATTAATCGTCCAGACTCGACTAGTGCTTTGGCAGCTGGAGGAAGCTAAAAGCAATTAGTAAGATTTCGGGATCTAAAATCTGGTGTCATTAACAGTGATCTTTAAACCAGTGTTGTCTGTAAACACCAATTTGCTTCTCCAATGTACTTTCAGAAATCAAATCACTGGTGTTTTGCTGGTCTGGCCTGAAAGTGACACCAGGTGCACAGATATGTGATAAACTCTTCAGTAATCTCTGAAGCAGGCAAGGAAAGCATTCAATTGTATCCCACTGCACCTCGGTCTTAAAGAATAAACCTAGACCGAACACCCAGCACCAACCTCAACATTTGAAAAGCAAACGGGAAACACAGTCCTGCCGACTCTGCAGCGGTACTCTTCCTAACATCTGACAGCTTGTGACTACAATTCCAGAGCTTTCCCACAGACTGCACAGAAATATCGGAAAAGGAGTAGGTAATTCAATACATTGAATCTTCCCTATTGTAGTTCACGGCTGAAAATCTTCTCAGCGCACTTTTCTCATATCTTAATGGGATAACCACCAAGAAATATAAACTGCATTAGTCCCTTCGGTCCTTCGAATTTGCGACTGCATGACCATTCCCCTTTAATGCGTGTTATTTAAACGTGATGTGGCTGTGAAACGATTTTTCTTTCTAAAGCGAGCTCCCTTTCATTTTTAGGTGACTCCATGCTGAACACCAGCTGAATAGGAAAGACCAGCATCAGGATGCTCTGTCTGCAGAATTCAAATTCAGTGTCTCCAGCTAAAACAGGAATGCAATCTATTCTGCAAGCCTTGGAAACGTGTTTGAAGCTGTAAATTTTAGTCAACATTTTGGAGGAAATTTAGTTCAAATCGTCGTTGCGAGAATTTGCGTTGGCATCATGTGGTCAATCAGCTCACGCACTTTCTGGTGAAGAACTTCATGAACATCACAGTGGTATCGTCAGTGACTGTGGTGTTAAAGTGTTGCATTTACTGTAATATTTCATCCCAATATATATGATGTAAAGATTTACTTCAGCTCAAACAGCTTTTTTTTAAGCTAACTGTTACGTGTGATTTGATTTTTGCTTATATTTTTTAGCAGTTCATCACTTACCATTTTTGTACGCAGATGTTCCACTATTTTTTTTTGTCCTATGTTCAGCAATGCAGTTTTTTACAGGATCACAGCTATCACGTTATTCGGGAATTACTTGTGATGGTTGATCTGCTATCCCCACAGAATTCTTCTCCTCTCTCTCCATTACTTTAGTCTCGAGAAATCTTTATTTATATTCAGTACCTTGACGTCCTCAGCTTTACGTGATGGAACTTTCTGCTCCCAAACTCTGCGCCCTCAGTGTGTCTGTCACTCCAAAAACCAGTCTGGTTATTCTTCATTGCACTTCCTGTTCTCTGTTCCTGCAACATTGCTTTCAGTCACTGGCATACATTGATATCCAGAGTCATTTCAGTGTTACAGTTTCCAAATTGGTGGGTCTGTGTACACTGGTAAGAGCGCCAAAGCCATTCTCAATACTGGATTGACTTGTGGCTTTAGAACTCGCTGCCATGCGTGGACCTCGGAGCGCGGCGCAGAAGGAAACAAATAAACAGCATAAATCCTCTTATAAGTCAACAGTTCTCAACCAATCCCTTTTCCAATGGTAAGCTGCTCTTTTATTGTTTCCAACCAACCACACTCAATGTCACATTGATACACATTGCTCTTCATCTACCAAGTATTTGCCCATTTACGCCGCTTGTCTCAGTCATCCTGGAGCTTTTGAGCATCCTTCTCACCCACTCACAATTCGAAATTGGTTAGTACCATCAGCAGACTTGGCAATTTTGCATTTGATTCCCCCAACCAAACGTTTGACCTATATTCGGAATAGCTGGCACGAAGCCGCGAGCATTGCGATGACCAACGAGCCTTCCACCTCGAAACACATCTATTTATTCCTTCTCACTCTTTCGTGTCAGCTCTCCTATTATAACAGCATGTCCATTTATTAGCCGCCTTCTCAAGTGTTTTTACTTTGTACTCTAGGCTTGGAACTCTAACAAAAATTCTTCCCAAAAATTCAAATTCATTGTCTCTAATGTTTCACTGTAATTTGTCTAGCAGTCGTTTTCTCAATATGTTTCTCACGTCATTTTTTTATGTTAATGTTTTCTATGCACGGTCAATTTCGGTTCCAATATTTTCTTCCAACGAAATTTATTCACTAATTTCATTCTATTTCCCTTTCTCATTTATTTGTGTCCTTTTCTGTGAAGACAGAACTTAAGTTTTGTGTCATAGTTGTGCTATTAACCTACTCTCCATTCTCCGCTCCCTGGTATCAGACTGTAAGGAAGCCGACCCTTTGAGTGTAACGAACAGCTGCAGTCCATTCAACCTGTCCATTCCCCTTGTAATCATGCAATTTAATTGCTTACTCTCTCTTCCTGCATAGTGGAGCAGTAACAAAATATCGAGTGACCCATTCCTGCTCCTCCGTCCTATGTTACTATCTTCTATTAATTCCTTAAAACAGTCTACACAGACGTAGATGGAGAACATTTGCTCCAAATACTGGTCCATAGTAACACAGAATATCATTCACTTCCGCAAGACTGTCACACATGGTTTGGTTTGGGTTGGAAAATGGAATCGGAAAATCCAGGCTGGGTACGTAAGAGGCCTCCCATTTCTTTATACAGATTCTCCTATCAACAACTGGTGTTTCCTTTGTGGGTCATGTTGTAGATCTAGATTCACTGTGAATATCGGCCCCGTATCTCGCCCAGAGACGGCTCACAAAATACGTTTCTCTCACTGACCTTCCATGAAAAGTACAATCATTGATTTCCGAATTAACTACCATGATGACATAAGAAGCAGGAGTGAATAATTCGGAAGCTAACACCATTTTATAAGATCAGTGGTGGCCTACTGATGGCATAAACCCCTGTTTAATGCCCAGCTCTTTACAGCTCTCAACTCCCTGACAGGTCAACAACCCATCTACCTCCCCTTTGAAAAAGTTCAGTTATCTCGCTCCTTATAATTGTTGACATTCGCTACCTTCTGTCAGAAGAAAACACTTCCTAGACAGACCCCATCACCTATTAACATAAATAAAAGAGGTGAACGCAACTGCTAAGATAAGAGTGAATGACGCTGATATCAAGGTAGTATTTAACTGAGGACAGTATCCTCAAAGGCACTTACATATCCAGTATCTTGTATCCCGAGTTAAAAAAATGCAAGCCTTAAAATTTTTCACCTTCTCAGTGTCTGTTTAGAACATAATGAGTGATTGTCCATCGCTGTCAACATTTCAATGTAATCGCCTTTTTTTCTGTCATAGCACTGCAAATTATTCTTCACTCACTCCTTCTGGCAACATTGTCCCATTGGTTAGTCTGGTGAATTTCCTTTGCACTGTCTCTGTTGCAATGAGATCAGCTTTTTTACAGGACAGAAAATCTGTTTACAATACCCCAAAAAACTGTCTCAACAACGCTCTCAGGCATGATCATAACAATAATTCATTGCCATCACTTACCCGTCTACACTTCTTTTTGGGACATCAAAGCCCATTCCTTCTCAGTGAATCCCCACTAACATGGCATTTAAACGTTTCTTACATCTGTATGTCAACATCAATAAAGCCAGCACCAGATGTTCCCATGGAGATTAACATCACTCTTGGGAAGAGACTCAATCAGAAAGAATGCACTTGAAACAGGGAATGGCCACAAACCTGAAGGGAAATGAACTGTAGGAAAACGAGAAACTGGCAGAGGAAGAGAGCGAACTTTACTTCTGTTCTGCCCTCACGGGATGTGTGCAGCCCTGGTCAGGCGAGCATGTTGAACTGAGTGACTGGTTCCACACGATAGGAAAGAGTACAACATATTGCCGTAGGTTTGCAGTGACATGGAAACCTAACCAGGGAAAGATGCCTCATTGCCTTCTCTAAAGTATACAGGACAAACAGGATATCAACAAATTATTATTCTGTGGCTCTTAATTATGAGTCAATGACTTAAACATCATGTACTGTCTCCCCGCCTGAAAGATTCTGTGGAGAAAACATGTTAAACATCCTCAAGTGCAATTCTTCGGTAATAGACACGTGGTTAGAAGGGACATGAAAATGTCAAATGCAGATGTAAAAAGAAGGCATTCCACAAAGCCTAAAGAGGAGACTGGGATATCACGATGGTGTAACTGGGCAGGATTAGTGAGTGGGGATGGTATGGAAATGCAAATCTGTGCAAGACAGAAAACATTATGGAGTTTGAGAGCAGTCTGTTTCCTCCTTGCATAATGGTGAATAATTTGTCATGAATCGTTTGCCCATTATATTTCGTAAATAATGGAATGGTTGATTGGAATTGAAAGTTTTGACTTCCTCCTTTCAAGATGTTGAATGACATGAGCAGCAATCCAGTTTAACCTGGTGACATAGGCAGTTAAGATTACTTACCAGGAAAACCAATTATAGCGAGGATAGGAAAATAACCAGCTTGAATAACAACCAGTACATCATAAATCCGCGATGCTAATGATATCCAAGGCTGAGAAAGCCAGTAAAGACCCTCGGATAAACTTCTGTCCATTGTTGTAACATTCCAGTCTAATGTTCTCAGATTTTGATCCATTGTCATAACATTCCTGTCTAATATTCCGAGAATCTGATCTCTCCTCCTGCTCACTCTATTGCTGCTGATCCCTGTTGTTACTGTCAGTGATGCCCCCACTCATACAATGTGATTGCACATTGAATCCAGTATTAAATTAATAGAAGAGGCATACCCTGCAGGGACACATTTAGGATCCACAGAGACTGTTATTAATCACAGTCGCTGAGCAAACACCTCCAGTAAACCCCTTTCAATTCAATATTGTCGTAATAAAATTCAAAATAACGTTCAAACTTTACTCATTCTGGATGGGATAAGTGAGGATGACTGAAGAAGTAATGTTGGAGACGGCGGATCCATTATGTGTAACCGTGCAATCTGCCTTGAATATGGTATTAATTCCAGAAGTTTACCGGAATATAAACATGCTTCTTTGTTCATACATGGAAACATATACCCTGGAACTATTGATCAGGCATTACAATATCAAAAAAAACATTGAAATAATTTTTATCGTCCATGATCTGAAGGATAAAATGTGCCGAGAACAGGTTTGGTTAAAACAGAAAAAAAGGCATGGATATGTTAAGAGGGAATTGTACATAAGAGACAATGGGGAAGACAAATGCTGGAGAATTCAGTGCAGAGAAAGCATGGGGGTGGGAAAAGGCACATCATCTGAGCAGCAAGAGAGTTGAGTTTCAAGCAGGACAGTTCTTCAGGACTGGAGAAGAGGAAGGGGTCTGTGAGATAAATGGGGTGGTGTGTATGGGACTGAGGGAACATTAGTGGATCGGTGGGCGACCATTGGAGGGGATCGCGATGGATCTGCGGGGAGCGGTTAGCTGAGAATGAAGAGGAACGGGTAAGTCCCCTCGAGAAGGCGGACCTCAGTTGGAGGGTGGGATCCAGGCTGTGTTTGGGGAAGCGGACGTTGGGAAACGGGTTAATTCAATGTTCAAGTCATTGCTTATCGGCTCCCGAGGCAGTAGATAAGGTGTTCCACGTTGTATCCTGGTAAATCTCTTCTGAACCCTCTCCAGCTTGATAATATCCTTCCTGTAGCAGGACGACAAGAACTGCACACAATATTACAGAAGAACTTCGTTAATGACCTGCACAATCTCGGCATGTCATCCCAACTTTGAAACCCAAAGGTCTTAGCAAGGAAGTAACCTTAAATGCTTTGCTTATATGTGCCGCATATTGTATTTCGTTAGCAATGAGAAATATCCCCTGTGTAGTTCAGTAATGTTAACCAGGTCACTGGAATTAAGGGAACGTTCACCAATTGGATACAAAAGTGTTTGAAGTTTACGGATTGTTTTCCAGACTGAAGGCCTTTGGCCAGAGTTGTGCTGAAAGAATTAATGCTGAGTTCACTGCTTTCCATTATGTATGAAAACGATTTGGAAATGAATATCGGGGGCATGGAATAAGTTTAACAAATTACATCAAAGATGTGGTGCAGTGGACAGTGAGGAACTTTATCACAAAGTACCATAGCGCATTGAAAGCAGGAGCAATAACACTTTTATGATGAACTTGGATAGGAACAAAAATAGGAATGGTTCCTGCCTTTAACCCTCTATTCCGCGTTAACATTCGAGCTCGCAAAGATAATTACTTCACACTTTTCCAGGTTTAACTCCAACTGTCACTTCTCAGCCTAGCTCCACCTCCTGTGAATGTCCTGTTGCAACCTCCCATAGCCCTCCTCACTATGTACCAGTCCACCAGCCGTTGTGTCATCTGCGAACTTACCTTCCACTTTCTCATCAAAGCCATTTATAAAAATCACAAACAGGAGAGTTCCCAGAACGAACACCTGCGGAACACTACTGATCATTTTCAGTGATGTAGCCCCCCAAACTCTCCGCATAAGAGAATTCCAGACATTCACTATCATCTGTTTGAAGAAAATATTATCTACTTCTACGGCATGACCTACTGATATGAACAAAAGCAGTAACACAAGGCTTTACATCCCAGATATGAAGGCTGTATTTGACTGAGGATGGCATCAAGGATCATGAGCAAAATTACACTAAATGAGAAATTATTGTGACCTATCCACTGTTTGGAGTCATTCATAGCACAAGGGAAGATGGTTATCATGCAGGGGCATCAATCAACGCAGCCATAGTTCATCTCTGCAGGAGATCCTCAGGTTGTGTCCTTAGCCCAGGCATCTTCATCTTGTCATCTTAGTATCCCTAAAGTGTGGAAAGAGGCCATTCAGCCCATTGAGTCCACACTTAACAGAAGTGGTGAGATCCACTGAACTTTACATAATTTTCAGTACAATCTGTACCCCCTCAGCACTTGACGCAGCAGAAGTGGTGATATTCACTGGAGTTTGCACAATGTTCAGTACAACCTTTCCTCCTCATCACATAAAGCAGTCTGTGTCCATGTGCAACAAAAGTCTGGTTAACGTTCATGTAACGGCGCTGCTAAACATTGTTCATAACCACAATATAAGGTGCAGGTCATTCCACATCTCAGTCTGCGTTCACAAGGTCGTGCAGAAGTCATTCAGCCCATCAAATCAATTGGGCAAGGAGAAGAACATCTTATTCAGTCCCTCCTGGTTAATGAACAGGAAGACGAGAAGTCTGCTTCCTCCCACACCTCACATATACGGGATCAAAAAGAAACAATTTCACACCTGGAGTCACTTACAAATGAGCAGGGCAAGGGCATTCAGGTTCTCAAGTCACGAAAAAAGGAACAGAGATGCAAATAAATGGAATTGAGTCTGCACAGATAAATTGTTGCACCTTGTTACTTATAGTTCATTACTCAGAGAATATATTTATTAGTTTCGCATGGTTTACTGGCCGCAGGAATGAAGCCAACTTTTTTTACCCATTCTCCAAGGCGTCTTCCGTCTCCAAGAAGGCAGAGCCATGGTCTCCATGGAGGGCAGAAGCTGATGGGAAAGGCTAGCTATTCCAGAATGAAAGCATTGTGCGTACTGACAGGATTTTGAACCGTGACTTTCAGTACAGGGTCACACAGTAAGTGCACATCAAACTATTCAGACGTGATTCAGAACCTGTTCCTCTCTGTCCATCCGTATGGTGGTTTTGCAGAGGAGCATAAACAAATGGGGATCAAGCACTGATGAAAAGTACGGAATTTTCACCCTATTCAGCTGGTTGTGACATAATGTATATCCGTCCATAACCATCAAGTTTCATTACCTTACTTTCTCACAGTATTTCAGATTAAATATAGTTTCTTCACTCTCTCCCTCATGGTATCACCATGCCATGGTTTAGTCGGGTGAAACTCCTTTACAATGTCTTAGTGGCAAGGAGATCATTATTTATAAAGCAGACCTAATCTGATTTATAAATATCCCAAATATTCTCTCAACAAAACACAACCATTGAGAAAGATATATGTACTCCTGCACGACAATTATTTTGTATGAAGAGACACATATCATTTAATTCCAGCCCCTTAAGAATTCTGTTTGTGTCTTATTATCAAGGATATCCTGGTCCATTTCAGCAACAGCACTTCACAGCCTCTCACCATTTAGTAAATGTAAATGTGAATGATAGCATTTGTTGCTCATATCTGTAACATTGTTTATGCCTTGCGAACAGCTATTGCCGAAACACTGATCCTTCTGATGCCCAGCAAACAGTCAGTGCAGAGAAAAGAATAATACCTTGTTCATTCACTCCATTATCCAATTTGTAAACCAATCGGTATATTCCACCCCGACCTACCCATGGACTTTAAGATTTTCTGCACACGTGAATTCAACCATGTCAAACTTCTTCTGAAATGTCTGAATACTGCAATCTCAAAATTTCTCAATTGTTGATGTCACAACGGATAACCTCCACAAATTCCAGCAGGTTAATCAAAGGCCATTTCCCTTTGCTGAATCTCGGCCCACTCTAACAAATTATATCATGACTTCAACCAGTGTCTCATTGTCAGATTCTTATGAAAGACTCTAATGTATGTTTTTTCCACAGCTGACATCAAGGTACCCACTGTTTAGTTTTCTGGTTTCCCTCTCCGTCCTATTTTAAATATGTAGGTTCACAATAGCTGCTTTCCAGGCTGCATGATCCATTCCAGAATGGAAGAATAATCAGTATTTCTTTCACTAGTTCTATTTCCACCTTTCCAATACTCTCGGATGTATCGTATCAGAAACAGGAACTTACCAAACTTCAATTGAATTAAGTTTTCAAAAAGATCCGCTTCATTAACTCTAATTTCCTGCAGTTCTTCATTTTTAACAGTCAATGTATTTCCTAGTTTGATTCTCTACATTCCTCTGTGGGGGTAGGCATAATGTATTCTTCTCAATGGACATATGGCTTCTGTCAGCAAGTGAATACATCAGCGGACGACATTCCGGAGCTGTTGGATTTGTTACAATTCCTTCACGGAATGTTTGGGAATCAATCTAACTCACTTCTTGTTGAGTGTCAGCACAATCCTTTCCCTGGTGTTGGGTTCTGGTTACACTGAAGCAAGGGACACGGCTCAGTGACATCCTCATTTTTGAAATAAATTGGTTTCATACCTTACAACTGGATGGGTCTAGTTTTTAAAATAAAATCCAGGAAATGCCAGGGACTATCGTGCAGCAACCTGCTCCTCTCTGCTTCCAGTGCGTTCCTTTTGTGTAGTCGCACCTCGGTGTGTTTACTGTGCACCCAGACGCTCTGTAAATGCAGCGTTCAAAGTGGGGTCACCAGAAACAGGGGATTTTCTTGTTATGACACGAGATAAACCCCTCTGCTGATTTAAACCAGTAACACATAGAAGTTTCATCCCGCGCTGCAATCTGTTAAAATTCAAAAGTCACTATTTCAAGTTACAATCAATAACTGTTTTCTTTTAGTCTAAAAAAGTATAAGAACTAACAACTATTTAAAAGTCTTTTGTCTTAAACCTATCCTTTACCTCCCCTCTACAATACCTATCCCATAAAATCCCGATTATGATTTACAAACAAAAAATGAAGTTTCAAAACCAGTCAGCTTTGCCGAGTTTTCCCTGTCGAATATTTCTGTGTCTTTTTCTGCTTCTGAAGTATTTTCCATTACAGCTTTTTGATAAATAAAGGTACCTTTTAGAAAGCAGTTTTGCTGATAGTCTATACTTGGTGTTGGCTTGCTGCTCTTTGCCGCTCCTCTGGATAACTGTTCAAAATGTCTGATACTTATACGTCAAAGCATCAGGTTGTTTCATTCCCTTTCATATTGAAAAATGGTAAGTACATACTTGATTGGAGTTTTGTCATCTTGGGGCATAATTTATACTGATTTGCCGAATTCAAGTTTGTTTTTGTACCAAGCAGCCCAGGTAATCTAGTTGTTTGAGCAATGTCACATTTTAAACGTTCCTGTACTCTATGTGCTTCTCTAAGTCCTTGCAAGCTTTTGCCCTCTCTTACAGTTTGGTGCACGTTGCACCTTCACGACATATACCCCCTTAAAAAAACATCATAATGAAAAGATGGTCCCATATTTATTTGACACATTATTGAACTGTGCAGATAATTTTAATCTAACTTCATAATAACTTCCTCCAAAATATATACAACATTGAATAGATATGTCTTATCTACTGTCTATCCGCTAAATCTGCGATAACACATTTGCAATTACGTTCTTATGACCCACGACATGTAGGATTTTGAAATTAAAAGTCTATAACATAAGACTCTAACAAAATATCGCATTTTCGTGTATTTAAAGTGTTCCAAGAATGTGAGGCGATTGTGATCCATGTACATAATCGTCACTGACACATTGTTAATGAAATACATATTAAAATATTAGGCCAGTACCAAACTCAATATTCTTTTTCGTACATGGAGCAATTCCTCTGGAGGATGCGGAGTTTCTTCGAAAATTAACCACTGGCAGTTCAATCCCATTATCGTAGCCATTCACGCAGCTCTGCCAAATGGACCATGTGAACTTTCCAGGACTTACTAAAGATCACTAAATCATTCGAATGGACTGTACAGTTTGTTATCCCAGCCACAGCTCTGCTGCTCAATGAGTCTTTAGGATGTGACAGTTGCGTTCTCCATTCCACTTTGAATTGATATAGCGCATATCTGGTTACAAACGCAGATTTCTTTTTGTCGGGTCTAATAACATTACCTGCCAGTACCCACGCAGTAAGTGAAACTTGGAGATTAGATTAGATTAGATTAGATTACTTACAGTGTGGAAACAGACATTTCGGCCCAACAAGTCCATACTGCCCCGCCGAAGCGCAACCCACCAATACCCCTACATTTACCCCTTACCCTATACTATGGGCAATTTAGCATGGCCAACTCACCTGACCTGCACATCTTTGGACTGTGGGAGGAAACCGGAGCACCCGGAGGAAACCCACGCAGGCATGGGGAGAATGTGCAAACTCCACACAGTCAGTCGCCTGAGGTGGGAATTGGCGCTGTGAGGCAGCAGTGCTAACCACTGTGCCACCGTGAGTCGCTTGCCCGACATTCTCGGTACAGTCCTCCAATCTCGGAATTGTTCATTAGTCTGATTTTATAACGGCGTTGACTTTCTGATAATCCACGCAGAATCGGTGAGAACCAGCTGATTTGGGAACTAAGATGATCGGCGGATTCCACTTGGTCTGGCTTACTTCCATGATATGCTGGTTGAGCAGGATCTCCATCTCGTTTGCACTTACGTGGCTTTGAGAGGATTAAGCAATAGGTGTGTTATTTTATCGGAGCAGTATTCACTCGCTCTTCTTCATGTACAATATGATTACTCCTCCCCATCTGATTCTACGATTGTAGTTGTACTGCAGTAACAAAGCGTTCAACTGCGTTCTATGGTCCTGAGACTGATAGTTCACTGGCATGCCCCGTTCTTCAAGGAGTTGTTAATTTTAAAAATCTATTTTAAGGCACATAAAATTGAGCATTGGCTGGATTTGACTCCTCACTCTCCGGGGCAGTAACTTACTCTTTTCTCCCGTTCTCTCTGTCCAGTACAATATGGTTTCAACATGTGCCCATGACATAGCGCATATCTTTTTTTCCTATCTGGCATCTATATTAGATATTTCAGCTGGCTATTTTTTTTCCTCAATTTGATAGGGACACTAAACCTCGTTTTGAAAGAATCTCTTATCGCTAGTACCAGTAGTAACATGTCACCCCCCTGTGGAGAAAGTCGAGTCCAGAGCATTTATCTGCCACCAGATTCTTTCTATTTTGTGCCCTCTTTAGCTACTGTTCAGTTAACTCACCTACTCAATTTAACCTCACCCTCACTTCTGAGACCTCCGACTTAGGTCCTCACATTTTGTTCTTTAATTGATTTCAAAGAGCCTTCCCCTTCATGCACAAAATTAACTCGAAGGGAGTGAACAGAATAGATGGGTTTGGGCCATTTCTAATGGTAAAGGATACCAATGGGATACCATTACCCCAATCATTCAGTCAATCCTGGTAGTATGCTGTCAACATGGTCTTCAAGGTCAAATACGACCTTTCTAAAGCTCTATGGGATTCAGGATGATACGCAAAGCATTTATAGTGTTCTGTACCTAAGCTATCCATAATCTCCTTAAATAACCTATCTGTAACATTTGGCGTTTAGTCCGACTGAATCTTTCTGAGCAGCCCATACCGTGTGAAGTAAACTACTAACTCCTCTACCACCCTTTTTGACTCAGTATTCCCTAATAGAGTTGTTTTTTAGATTAGATTACATTAGATTACATTACAGTGTGGAAACAGGCCCTTCGGCCCAACAAATCCACACCGACCCGCCGAAGCGAAACCCACCCACCCGAAGCGAAACCCACCCTACATTTACTCCTTACCTAACACTACGGGCAATTTAGCATGGCCAATTCACCTGGCCCTGCACATCTTTTGGACTGTAGGAGGAAACCGGAGCACCCGGAGGAAACCCACGCAGACACGGGGAGAACGTGCAAACTCCACACAGTCAGTCGCCTGAGGCGGGAATTGAACCCGGGTCTCAAGCGCTGTGAGGCAGCAGTGCTAACAACTGTGTCACCGTGCGTACCAGATTTCATTCAGAAATCTGGTACGCCCATCCATTAAAGTTAACAAGTGCTGTTTCTTACTTTTTGTTCTCTGGAGGGTACTTCTGCAATCAGTTACAAACCACCTGAAAGCTTCTTGAAATATGTGAGTTGGCATTTTATTACTGCCTGCTATTTAACTACCATTTAGCATGTATGAAATGTACGGCAAATGTTAACCTCATTCTTGTGCATTACAAGCCAATAAAAATGTTTTCGTACCTTACCGTGAGTCTTTCATATCTCTTAGTATCCTCCTCCATGTAGGTAACATGCAACCTTAAACAGCTTCAGTCTGTCTGCTAACGGCGACACAATCTGGTGCACTTCGGCCTATTTCTCCTCTGCACTAAACTGTCGTGATCTCCATTTCCGTCTTGGGATACTATCTTTCAGAAAATAACTCTCAGGAACATTCTCTGCCTTCTTTTCAGATTAGATATCCACATATATATCTTCTATCGTCTTGTCTTGTTGTTGCAAGCCCCTTAGCCTTTCAGGACTAAACACGTCTGTCTGATCTTCTGCCTGTTCATGTTTTCCTGAACCATTACATCAAACAGTGTCCACTACCTGAAGCTCAAACCCTTCATCTTTATATTCAGTTCTTGTTTCGTGCTGTAACTTATTTTTTTAAATCTGGCTACTGCACAGTCTGATAAAATACCAGTATGTTACTGTTTTAGCTCCTCAGATTCTTTTTCTTCCTTGTGCTAATCTATAACAGGGATTGTCACTCCCACCCTGAACACAGCTCAACATTTCCGAGAAAAAAAAAACTGATTCCTAGAAATGAAACTGTGTCAACTACTCCAATGGTTACTTCTCCAGTCTTAAGTTGGCACTCCAACTGATCCTACATAGGGGAACGCTACACAGAGGAACCTCGATTAACCGAATACAAATTATCAGAAAATCGGATTAACCGAAGGAGATCTCGAGGTCTCGAAGGAAACATTACATCAAAGACGCATTTCCAACAATGATCGTGTCGTTTATTTACAGTGATAGAACAGGCACCATCTCCAAATAACTGACTGGCCGCCCTCTCTCTCTCCCCACACATTCCCTGGAGTTCTACACAGAGGTGTAGCCTAAACACCCCTTCCCCACATAATCTCTCCAATATTTTCTTGTACAGGGAAAAGAATGAGCCTGCCAAAATGTTGAAGTGAAAAGTTGTATGTGTGTCTGTGGCTGTGTGTATATGTGCGCTATTTGGAGACTTACCTCACAATGCAACTGCAGCACACTTGAGAGTGGGTGGGTGTGCATGGATTTGGGGGCGGGCGGGGGGCGGTCTAGGACGTGTTTTGGGGCGGGATGTGTTGGACGTGGTTGGGGCGGGTGGAGGTGTTGGGGCGGGGATGTTTTGCATCGGGTTGGGAGTCGGGGAGGTGGTGTTGGGAGCGAGGGGAGGTGTTGGGGCGGGGAGGAGTTGCACGGTGTTGGAGTAGCGGTGGATTTGGTGTCGGGGACAGCATTCGACGGGGTTAGGGGCAGGGGGAGGTGTTGCACAGGTTTGGGGCTGGTGAAGGTGTTGGGGACATGGGCAGTGTTGGGGGCAGGGGAGGTGTCAGGGTGGTGTGGCAGTGTCAGATGGTTTTGGGGGGGTATTGCACTGGGTTGGGGCGGGGGCGGTGTTGGGTGTGGGGCTTCGCGGGTGGTGTGCTGCTGTAGTCTCCTGAACGAGGACCAGACTGTAAAAACTCTGAGCCCCAGAGGAAAGTCATTAATCAATTAACTGAACAATCGATTATCTGAATGAATTAGTGCTGGCCCATCGTGTTCAGATAATCCCGGTTCCCCTGTTTTGGTCCATTTTTCCCACAAATTACCATACTCTCGGATAACAAATCAGAAAGAGTGCAATGGAATTAATCTCTTTCTATTAGTGACTGGTTAGATCCAAATCTCTCAAAATTACAACTTCCTGTCCTTCTCCAGCTGTCCCCCAGAGACAGGAAAGTCGGCTGAAGATGTTATAGAGATGGCACAACAATAGAACAGATAATGCTGAAATATTCACAATCACACTTTGCCAGAAGTATCGATGAAATGTCCTACGTTACATTCCACCAGTCTTCAGCTAATTCGATTCATTTTGTGTGATATCGACAAACGGGTGGAGGAATTGGAGAATGCAAAGTCTCTTGACCCTAATACCATTCCATTCATGCTGTTCCTGCTGAGCTACAGCACTAACATCTACCTGACAATGTGGGAGACTATGCGGGTGTGTCCTGTCCACAAAAAGACAAAACAGCAGACAATCTATGACGGATTTATTGCCCTAATCCCTGTTATTAATAAGATGATGAAATATATCATCTATAGTGGTATCAAGAAGCACTTCCTCACCACCGACCTGCTCACTGAAGATCCACCAAGGCCACTCATACCATGACCTCCTGAAACCTTGGTTGAAAGATAGACAACAGGACAAGAGCTAAATTGCCGAGGTGAGGCGAGAGTGACTGCCTTGAACATCATCATAACTGCATTTAACCAAGTGTGGTATCCAGGATTAACAGCGAAACCGGAGCAGATGAGAACCGGTGAAAATTCTGCACTGTTTGAAGTCATGCCTGTTGCAAAGGAAGACGGTTGCAGTTGTTTAAGGTCAGCTTGTTCAGCACGGGGCATCTCTGCAGCAGTTCCCCAGAGGAGGAGTTTCTGGTCAGTCTGGAGATCAGAAGTGGAAAGGTAAGGCATGAGAATTGTACAGGATGATAGGGTTGTTCTCTTTTTAGACAGAGACGACTGGTGTTCGCTTAACTAGGCAGTCATTTTGCCTCACGAAAGGGAGAGGTTGAATAGGACTTTTCTTCACAGTCACCTTACTCAATGCAGGAACTGAACCCAAACTGTTGGCTTTAATCAACATTACAAACTTGCTGTCTTAATTATTGAGCTAACTAAGTCCTCACTCAGCTCCTGGGGGTAGATATTTTAATATTAATCTGTTCAGATATATTGTTGCATCGCTAAGGAACAGGTGGAACCTGAAGCAAGTTTCCTAACTTGGAGAGAATTACACTATCAGAGATACAAGATTGTTCTCTGTCCTCGGCCCGACAGTCTTCAGCTGCTGCAGAAATAACCACTGTTCCACGTACATTCACAACTGGGAGTGTGTGCTAATGGACCATTTTCAAAACTATTTGCGTTACTCAGATATTTAAAACATGCAATTGTGTGTTTAAAAGTGACAAGTAGCATTTGCATTCCGCACATGCCAGGAAACGATCACGTTGAACAATACAGAACTGAACCACACTCTCTAACATTCAATGCCCTCCCAACTATCAATGTGCCAGAGATGACCTTCAACCAGAACTAAACTGATCATGTAGTTTAATTACCCATTTCTTTGAGGTGCGTATGTGTAAACGTCGATTCTCCCTTACCTCTGATGCTGCCTGGCTAGCTGTGCTTTGCCGGCGCCACACATTTCGACCCAAATAAAACCAATGGTTACAAGAATATATCAGGGCTTGGTATCCTGCAGAAGTAACTTACCTCATGATTTCTGAAAGCCTGCCCAACGTCCATAGGACACACATTGAATGTGTGATTGATGAAATATTTCGCATTTGCCTTGGTGAGTACAGCTTCAACCTTCATCAACTGACAGGAGCAGTAATACCTGCTAGCTATAAGGTGCTCTGCAGTCATTTACCAAAGCTCTTTACAAAGCTACAGGTATTTTTTGCAGAAATTCAGAGAGCGAGGATGGAAGCTTAATGTTCGGACGATCAGAGTTGTTGTCTCTGGTTTGTTGCACGTGCCACGTACTAGTGAGGCAAGGAATAGGGAGAGAGAGGAGTTGAACAGTGTCTACAGGGATGGTGCAGAAGGGAGGGTTTTGGATTTTTGGATAATTAGGGGTCTTTCTGGGGTAGTTGGGACGTCTACAGGCAGGATGGTCTTCATCTGAACCAGAGGGGTGCCAATATCTAGGGGTGGGGGGGTTTTGTGGAAATTCGCTAAGGCTATTAGGGTGGGTTTAAACTAATCCATTCCTGAAGAAGGGCGTATGACCGAAACGTCGATTCTCCTGTTCCCTGGATGCTGCCTGACCTGCTGCGCTGTTCCAGCAACACATTTTCGGCTTTAACCTAATCCAGCAGGGGGATGGGAACCAAAATTGTAGTTTGAGTATAGTTAAGGTTGGGAGTAGGGAGATCCAAAATCAAGTTTCATTATTGCAAGATGGCACCGGCAAGCAAGAAGTTGGTTTGATTTGTGTCTACTTCAACGCCAGCAGCATACGGAATAAGGTGGTTGAACTTGCAGCATGAGTTGGTACCTGGGACCTCGATATTGCGGCCATTTCCCAGCCATGGATAGAGCAGGGACAGAAATGGTGTTGCAGGTTCCAGGATTTATATGTTTCAGTAAGGCAGAGAAGATGGTAAAAGAGGGGGAAGTGTGGCATTGTTGGTCAAGGATAGTATTGCAGTTGCAGAAAGGGTGTTTAGGGACTCATCAACTGAGGTTGTATCGGCTGAGGTTAGAAACAGGAAACGAGAGGTCACCCTGTTGGGAGTTTTCCATAGGCTTCAGAATAGTTCCAGAGATGTAGAGGAAAGGATAGCAAAGATGATTCTCGATCGGAGTGAGAGAGACATGGAAGTTGTCATGGGGGACTTCAACTTTCCAAATATTGACTGGGAACACTATAATACGAGTACTGTAGATGGGTCAGTTTTTGTCCAGTGTGTGTAGGAGCGTTTTCTGACATAGTATGCAGAGAGGCCAACAAGGGGCGAAGCCACATTGGATCTTGTACTGGGTAATGAGCCCGGCCAGGTGTTAGACTTTGAAGTAGGTGAGCACTTTGGTTATAGCGATCACAATTCTGCTATGATTACTTTAGTGATAGAAAGGGATAGGTGTATACCAGTGGGCAAGAGTTACAGCGGGGGGAAAGGCAATTACGATGCGATTAGGCAAGATTTTTGAAGCACAGGATGGGGCAGGAAACTGCAGGGGATGGGCACATTACAAATGTCGAGCTTATTCAAGGAAAAACTCCCAAGTGTCCTATATCAGTAGGTACCTGTGAGGCAGGGCGTAAGCTGTAGAGCACGGGAGCCATGGCTTTTGAAGGCAGTGGAATCTCTGGTCAAGAGGAAGAATAAGGCTTATGTTAGGATGAGATGTGAAGGCTCAGTTAGGACGCTAGAGGGTTAAAAATTAGCCAGGCAAGACCGAAAGAGAGAGCTCAGAAGAGCCAAAGGGAGACATGAGACGTTATTGGCGGAGAGTATCGGGGTAAACCCTCGGGCTTTCTATAGGTATTTAAGGAATACAAGAAAGACAAGAACAATATTAGGGCCAATAAAGGATAGTGGTGGGAAGTTATGTGTGGAGTCAGGTGAGATAGAGGAAGCACTTAATGAATATTTTTCGACAATATTCGCTATAGAAAACGACAATGTTATCGAGGAGAATACAGAGGTGCAGCCTACTAGACTAGGTGTGATTGAGGTTCACAAGGAAGAGGTATTAGAAATCCTACAGAGTGTGAAAATAGATAAGTCCCCTGAGCCGGATGGGATTTATCCTTGGATCCTCTGGGAAGCCAGGGAGGAGATTGCCGAGCATTTGACATTGATCTTTGGATCGTCTACTGGAATAGTGCCCGAAGACTGGAGGATAGCAAATGTGGTTCCCTTGTTCAAGAAGGGGAGTAGAGACAACCCAGGTAATTTTCGAACAGTGAGCCTTAATTCAGTTGTTGGTAAAGTGCTGGAAAAGGTTATAAGAGATCGGATTTATTATCATCTAGTAAGGAATAAATATATTAAGGATAGTCAGCACGGTTTTGTGAAGGGTAGATCGTGCCTCACAAATCTTATTGAGTTTATTGAGAAGGTGACCAATCAGGTAGATGAGAGTATAACGGTCGAAGTGATGGATATGGATTTCAGCAAGGTGTTCGATAACGTTCGGCACAGTCGTCTAATGTATAAAATGCGGAAGAATGGGACTGTGAGAGATACAGCAGTTTGGGTCAGTAATTGGATGCCGAAAGAAGACAGAGGGTAATCGTTGATGGGAAATGTTGATCCTGGAGTCCAGTTACCAGTGGTGTACCGCAAGGGTCGATGTTGGGTCCATTGCCGTCCGTCATTTTTATAAACGACCTGGATGAGAGCGTAGAAGGGTGGGTTGATAAATTTGCAGAAAACACTAAGGTTAGTGGAGTTGTGGATAGTGATGAAGGATGTTGTCGGTTACAGAGAGACATAGATGAGCTGCAGAGCTGGGCTGAGAGGTGGCAAATGGAGTTTAATGCGGACAAGAATGGTGGGATTTTGGTCTAAGTTCGGATACAAGCCATGGAGTGTCAACCCAGGTTTGAAGCTGGGTGTGCCAGCAGCGGACTATTAAAACCTTCAAGACTGAATTTCATAGCTCAAACTTCAAATAGCCAATGGGATGAGTCAGTTAATTATATTCTGTAGGTATCAGTAGTTAAACTGATGAATTGTAAGTGCATGATGCCAGGAATAAGCTCGTGGCCAAGTGGTCACCCGATCTGGGACTCGTCTGTTTCAGCCTCACATATTGGCCAGGGATGTGATGGAGTCAGAGCAAGAAAATTTCTTTTGTAACCAGAGCAGAAGACAATGACCTCCATGCTTTCAATACATAAATAGAAAGGGCAATGATTCAATTAATTGTTGTCTGTAGCTGAATTTGACTATATCAATCCATAAGCCACGCAGCCAGCACTAAAGATGGAGAGAAAAAATGAACGCATTAACTGTTTTAATTCGTCGTAATTTGCAGTATGAATATCTGGAGTGTGGATTAACTAAAAACAACAGTAATACTGTTAAGCATGGTTAATGTAAACAATAAATGTACAGCGAAACTTACCAGAGACACCAACAAGAGCCAGCAGAGGATAATAAATATATTGAATAATGTAAAATGCATATTGGATCCGCGATGATAATGGCCACCAACCATATGCAGTAAGAGCTCAAACATATTTGGATAAATTCCTGCCCATTGGTGGAACATTCCAGTGTTTTGTTCTCAGATTCTGTTCCATTGTTGGAATAGTCCAGCCTATACTTGTCAGATTCTGATCTCTCCTCCCACTCTTTCTGTAGCTGCTGATCGTTTTTCATACTGTCGGTGACGCTCCCGCTCAAACTATGGGATAACGCATTGAATAGAGCCGGCTTATCATTAAAAGATGGGAAACGTCCATTGTGAAGATTACAATCCATGGAGACTGACATTAATCACAGTCACCAAACAAATGGCTTCTGTTAACCTCTTCCATAGATCACTTTATATATCGCAATAAAAAGGAATATTTAATCAATCTAGCTGGAATGGATGATTGTTGCTGAAGGAAGAATCACAAATATTGAGTCTTACTAATATTTGCTCTTTGTATGTGGGAATATTTTTAGATTAGATTCCCGACAGAGTGGAAACAGGCCCTTCGGCCCAACAAGTCCACAGCCACCGTCCGAAGAGTAACCCACCCAGATCCATTTTCCCTCTGACTAATGCACCTAACACTATGGGCAATTTAGCATGGTCAATTCACCTAACCTGCACATCTTTGGACGGTGGGAGGAAACCAGAATACCGGGAGGAACTCCACGCAGACACAGTGAGAATGTGCACACTCCACACAATATCGCCCGAGTTTGGAATCGAACCTGGGACCCGGGAGGCAGCAGTGCAACCACCATACCAGAGCACCATCGAATTGTGTATATTTTAATCTTGTTTTTAAAAGTAGACAGGGATATAAAAACAAAGACTAGACGGCATAAAATGTCTGGATGAGTTTCTAGACACCATAAAGCCGGGTAACAATATTTACTGTTCACTGACTTTGTTTAATGCTGCTACTCATTTTAAATGCCCTGTTATCAACAACTTTCATAACCTTGACATATCAATCAGAACATTGCGATTGCTGTTCAGGAACAGGGAGAATAAATTTTGCCCGCATGTGCCTACAACAGAGGGGTAGGGGGAGGGCATTCTGCCCACACTAGCCGATTCCCACTTGATGCAGTGGGGAGCTGGAATGTTGGCTCATTTTACTAAGGAAATCATTCAAAACAGGAAGGAGTGCCACGGCAGCTGTACAAGCTGTTCCTGAGGGGACACATGGAGTACATTAGTGTTTTGTGTTTCTGTAACTGAGAAGGGAGGGAGGTCCATTAGATACAGTGTACCAAGTCTCATAATCCAAACGTTGCTGTGTCATTTAATGTCGCGGTTCGGTGGGCTAAGAGGAGGCCATTTGGTCTTTTTGGAGGGACATGTAGCGACCCTTCAGCTCCACGATTCTGTTACAAAAGGATAGAAGAACATTAAGCCTCTTGACCTGTTACAGAGGGAACAGGATGAGGCCATTCAGACTCTCGAGTCTGTTACAGAAGGACAGAAGCAGGCCACTCGGCCTCTTGAGTCTGCTACAGAGCGACAGAAGGAAGCTATTCACCTCTCGAGTATGTGACAGAGAGACAGGAGGAGTCCATTCAGCCTCTTGGCCCTGTTACAGAGGTATAGAAGGTCATTTGGGCCTGTCGAATCTTTAACAAACGGAAAGCGGGAGCCCATTCAGCCCTTTATGTTTGTTACAATTGGAGAGAAGGAGGCCATTCGAACACTCGAACCTTTTACAGAGGGGCAGGCGGAGGCCATTCAACCTACTTAGCTACTTACACATTCAGCTTGTCAAATCTCATGTACAAAAACACAAACAATCAGCTTGTTTGCTGAATTACGCAGGGGTGAAAAACGTTGAATACATCATTTAGACTTTGAGGATATTTTCCAGAAACGGGAGAAAGTTTTTCAGTCGGTAGAAGCTGTATGAAATGGGAAGAAGCCATTCAGTTCCTCAATTCTATTCCACATGAGCAGCTAGAGAGCACACAGCTATTGGCGCCTGTCACCCAGGAGCAGGAAGAGGACATCTATTTTCACAAACTTGGTACACAGGAACAGGAGTAGGTGACCATTCCCCCCCCCCCCCCACCCCCCCGCAACCCACCGCAGTATGGACACTGGGAGAAAAGGGGAACTCACTTAATGCAAACAGTAGTCGAAGAATAAGTTGCATGAACGGTTCATTCAATCATGCTCCACAATTCAATCAGATCAGGGCTAATCCGATTGTGACTGCTCATTCCATTTTAGAGAGCTTTCTCTCTCTGCAGCATCTGCTTCAATTGTTGTAGACCCAGATGCTGTAAATACAGTAACCATTCTAATGACACGGGTAAACACTTCTGCTAGCTAAACCAAACAGACAGAAAAGATCACCTTGCCTCGTTTTCTGTTAGAGTAAGAGTAACAGAAAATTATCCAAATTCCACTATTTGAGAAGAAAATAACAATTTGATTCTTATCCTCCAAAAGTGAACATCAAACAACAACTATTTACAACTCCAAGACTCCTTTCGCTTAAAGATGTACCCACCAAAAACTCTATAGCAATTTACCAATCTGATAAAGTCCTTTTTAAATTTAGAGCAAAACAATTTCCAAACTCAGCCAGGGGTGTTGCTGGTCCCCTCTGCATCTCCCTGGGTCGTCTTCAGTCTTATGTTGCACAGAGTTTTCATATTACAAAAAGGCACGTTTTGGAGACAATAGCAGTCTTTCGATGGCAGAAGTTGTTCTTTCTCTGCCTAACTGCCCAAAATGTCTGTTTTTAAACTCCAAAACATAGGATCATTTTATATGTTTGATGTTGTCAAGAGAAAATTTCCAATTCTAATGGGTATATTGGGGCATAATGTAAACTGTTTGAAATCGAACTGATGTGAAAGCAACGAGGTATCTTCTTTTACAGGACAAATGTTACATCATCAAGTTGTCCAGTACACTTTGTACCTGCAACCTGTCACATGACAGGTGCTTGCCAGCGTTTTAACTTTCACTCTCTCTTAAAGGTACTGCACACGCCTTCAACTTCATAGAACCGTGACTCACAGAGCGGGTCACCAAATTCTCTAATCATCCTGAACGTCTAGAGTAGCTGAAAACACAACTTCCAGGAAGGCATCCCCGCGTTTTTAGTAACTTTTCAAAATAGAATTAAGTTAAATGCCACACAAGTACAGGTTACAATCCTCGTCTGAATCAAGAACAGTTGAGAGGATTCATCATTTTACTGAGCACATGATTAGCAAAGAATGACTAACACAGGCGTTCAGTGGATAGGCATACAACAGAGACGTGTCTCAAAGCTGCTGAAATCCTATTGTCCTACATGAAGCACCGTGCAGGACATCGGGAAGTCAAAGAAAACGCAAGCTGTTGTTATGAAAGCTTAGGGCTTAGGCGTTTATTGTGCCTTTAAGAGAGTGTGAATGCTGGACCAGATCGAGAAAGCGCTGGAAAATTTAGAAATGTAACATTTGGCTGTAAAATAAATAGGTGGAGCTTATTGCTCTGCTAACAACAAATTCGAATTTGGCCAATCAGTGTTAAATTAGATCACAAGATACCAAAATCCAATCGAATTTAAATAACACTATTTTGATAACATCAGACCAATGAGACGGTCTGATTCAATGGTGTATAAAAATCGGACGATTTGAACGTTCTGCCAGAGTTGCAAAAAAGAGCGACAGACTGCATCCGCAGAATCTCTCTCTGAAAGGTACCTGTTTACATGAAATCTGCGAAGCAGAAGACTGAAGGAAAGAAAACAGAAAGATACAGGATCATGTTACCAGCTGACTGGTTTTGGAATTTGATTCTTTTAAAGACTTAATCGGTAGGTTTAACCAGAACAATATTTTTTTGTAGAGTGGGGGGTAGATAAATTGATCAGAAAAAGGAGATAGTTGTTGTTTAATGATTAGTTTCTTGGAGATACAGCATAAAATGTTGTTTCTTTTCATAAATTTTTGGATGTGATAGTTCTTTATCACTCATGCTTTTACAGATTATGAGTCTGTGTGAGATTTTCTCTGTGTCTGGGTAAATGAGCAGAAGGGTTTATCCCGTGTCATACCATCGTGGTTTTTGAAAATTGTTCCGAAGCCTCTTAATGGAGGAAGCTGACGCACTTGGATGAGCAATACCAAAGGCCATTTGTGGCATACCGCTCTGAACACTTTTCATTCATGTACCCATCCACATGCCTTTTAAATGTTGGAATTGTACCTGCCTCCACCATATCCTCTGGCATATCCTTCCCCGCATGGCACTGTGTTAAAAATGTTTCTCCTTCGGTCCCTTTTCAATATTCCCCTCTCACCTCAGATCTGCCCTCTAGTATTTGGAAAAATACCTTGTATACTCACCCGATCCATGCCCTTCAAGCTCCTGGAAAAATTGCCCTAACCCAATTCAGCATCTCCCTATAGCTCAAATCGGAGCAACATCCTTGCAAATCTTTTCATGCCCACTTCCAATTTCCCAATATCTTTGCCAATAAAGGGAAGGTACGTTTGAACGCGGTATTGCAAAGTGGGCGAATCAATGTCCTGCACAACAGTAACATGAGCTCCCAACACTTATTGCCAAAGCACTTACCAATGAAGGCTGGCATACCAAATGTCTTCTTCACGATCCTATCTATCTTCGACTGCATTTTCAAGGAATTATAAACTTACACTCAAATGTCTCTTTCTCCAGCAAATCACGACCTGCCTATTAAGTGAACTGTACCACAGTAGTTCGCCCTGCTGCCTCACAGCGCCACAGACTCGGGTTCGATTCCAGCTTCGGGCGACTGTCTGTGTGGAGTTTGCATATTCCCCCCGTGTCTGCGTCGGTTTCCTCCTGCAATCCAAAGATGTGCATGATAAGTGAATAGGCTATGCTAAATTCCCATATTGTTAGGTACATTAGTTAGGGGTAGTAAATATAGCGGATTCGGTCTGGGTGGGTTACACTTAAGAGGGTCAGTGTGGACTTGTTGGGCTGGAGGCCCTGTTCCCACACGTAGGGAATCTAATCTAAGAGTATAAATCCTCCCCTGATTTGCCTTTGCTAAATATAGCACCTCGCATTTATCTACATTAAATTTCATCAGTCACTCCTCACCCTATTGGTTCATCTAATCGAGATGCAATTGTATTCTGAGCTCAAACTTCTTCGCTGTCAACTACACCATTAATTCGGTTTCATCTGCAAACTTACCAACTACTCCTCCTATGTTCACAGCCAAACCATTTGTATTAATTATCAAATGTAGTGGACCCAGCACTGATCCTTGTAACACGCCGCTAGTCGCAGCCCTCCAGTTCAAAAATGCAACCCTCCAGCACGACCTGTCTCCGACCTTCCAGCCAATTGTGTATCCAAATGGCTAGTTCTCCCTGTGTTCCATCTGAACTGACCTTGTTAATTGGCCGACCATATGGAACGTTATCAAACAGCTTACTGAATTTCATATCAACAATGTACTCCTCACTGCCTAAATTAATTATTGTTGTCGCTTGTCCAGAAGAAAAACTCAGTCCGGATAGTGAGACACAATTTTCTTTGCATAAAGCCATGTTGACTATGCCTTATCAGTTCTTTCCTATTGAAAATACATGTAAATCTTGTGCCACATAATTGTCTTCAACAACTTGTCCACCACTGTTTTCAGGCTCAGTGATTTTTCCTTATCAATATTCTTAAATCCTTTCGATAGTGGCACCACGTCAGCCAACCTCCGGGATCTCACCGATGACCATTGATGAGACAAATATTTCAGCAAGGGGCCCAGCAATTACATCCCTAGCTTACCTCAAAAGTCAAGGTATATCGAATAAAATTCTCGACGTTTATTCATCTTTGTGCATTTTAAGACCTCCAGCATCTCCTCTGTAAGAGTCACTTTTCATAAAATCACTATTTATTTGCCAAGTCCTCCAGCTTCTGCATCCTTCGGCGCAGTAAACACTGATGCAAAATGTTCGTTCATTGCCACCCTCATTTCCTACTGTCGTGCACATCGGCAACCTTGTTGATCCTTAAGGGGTCCTACTCGCTGCCGAGTTACCATTCTGTACTTAATGTACTTGCAGAATCCTTTCCGATTCTCCATAAACATATTCGGCAAAGCCTATTTTGCCCTTGTGATTTCCCTCTTAAATGCACTCCTCGTGCCTTTATATTCTTCTAGCGATTCACTTTAAATCTGGAGTTAAGAGTCTAATGATGACCATTTCATTTGTCGGAACCATCCATTTGGTTCACTAAAGTCCTTGAAGGAAACAAACTCCCATTCTTACCCAGTCTGGACTGCATGTGAATCCAGACCCACAGCAATTGTGGTTGAGTTTTAACCACCCTCTAGGAAATTAGAGAATGGTAGCAATTATTTTCCTAGCCAGCGATGCCTTCACCCCATGAATAAATAAAGGAAAATAACTGATTTATTCTGTTTATACCTGCCGCATGTTTCGTCTTATCCTTGATCAGACCCACAATCTCTCAAAACATCTAACATTCCTCACACCTCGCAGCTTTACGGTTAACCCTAAAAGCGACATCCTGTCTCTGGGTTCTTGACATCAAATCTTTGAAGGCTTCCCACTTCTCAGCTGGCCTGATATCTGCAAATATCTGTCTGAATCAACGTTCGACAATTCTTGCCTAATATAATCAGAATTGACCTTCCTTCAACGTCGAACTTTTATTTTTATAACTGGTTCATCCTTTTCCATCTTTATTTTCAAACTCATGGAATTATGAATCCTCGCCACAAGGTGCTCCCCCACTGCCATCTCAATCTGCCCATTCGCACTGCCTTAATTACGAAGAGGATGTCAGGTTTATCTCCTATTCTGTGATGGAGAGTATTGTACAAGCAGGAGCAGTTTCTAACTGGGAATGGAGTCAGCAGTTTCTTCACCTCATTGAGCAGAATCGAACCACAATTTTTCTCAGTGTCATTTTAATTGTGTGTGACCCAGCGATTGTCTGCATAAGGCCGAGCTAGTTTCCTGGTATTAATATATCGAATACACATCATTAACTACCTACCCCGACCCATCGTGCACCGCTCATTCAATGACAGTCTGATTCTCCCACCCATCATGGCTGGAGGTATTCACCAGTGTCCGCATGCCACTGGATATTCCGTAATCCCTGCACTGATGGCATCTTTAAAAGGCCAAAGGGCACATCGTTGAGCTTTCTCAGTTTGGAGCTGCCCTGCATATTTTCTCCGAGCATGGCAGGTAAGGGGTGATTACACCACGATTTGTCGAAAGGGTGGTGGAGATCCTGGTGGATGGGCTAGTTCAGAGGAGAACAAGTTTCTTCTCAGAGGGACGACACCACCAGACCCACGGAGCATGGACTGAGCTCAACACCCAGCTCAGTGCAGTATCTGCGGACTGAAGAAATGCCCAGCAATACAAGAGAAGCATCAAGAACCTTCCCGCTCTGTCAGGACAAGTACCGCTGTGTTCCCTCTACACACTCACACTCATGCTCCTACCCTGCAACTAGGCTGATACTCCACTACTCTGACAAGTGCATGCTGCACCTTCGCGCTCTCTCTCTCTGTCTCTCTAACTTTCTTCGACAGGGCTTCCTCTCCCACCTCCAAGACACCCCCCCAAGAATAACTGCATTTTTCCAATACTGTGAACTGACCTCCAGCGGACAGCTCACCATTTCCTCCCGCACCCTACACCAAAACTAAAAGCAGGGCCATGCACTCCCACGCTGACTCCTTCCCTCCCTTTCTACCATTTCACGAGGGTGGAAGAAAAATTAAACAGATTTGACACGAAATATCTGTGGCAGCCATTTTGTCACAAAGTAATATTTACCAAACGATACAGACTGCTACCCCTGCCGTTAGAAAAAAATGTTGAGATGTTTATTTTGAAAACATGATCTTGCAGCTATTAACTGCCTCAGTTTCTCTGGCGATTTAGACACAGTTCGGCTTTGTAGATCCATTGTTTATTATGCTAATGATCTGTTCCTGTCCAGTTCAACCTGCAGTATGATAAAACATTCTGTTTCGTGGATATTAACAACTGTAGGCGTGTGCAATGTATGTAGCAGCTGGACAAACTGACCGTTTACCTAACGACTGCCACCACTTTGTGTAATTAATGGGCAGTGAGCTTGTGATATACCATAAAACATCTAACACTCTGTATTTCATTGGAACACATCGGACTTATCCGAACGAAGCTGTAATTCAAATGACCACCAATAAAAGCTAGTTAATTGCTGAAGGTTTCGACTCCAGACTATGTTTTTTCAAACAATCCGGCATAAGATTTATTGCCTTACAATCTGCTTTATTCAGGTTCCCCCTGTGTTCACTTTGCGAATGCTTCTGAGCCTGCTGTGAGTTTGATTGACGCTTTCTGCACCTTATTTAACATGCTTGTCCCGACTTAGGGGAAGACACTGTGGCAAGATAGTATTGAGAAAGATCGCAGTCGAGGTGTTGCAGAGCACATTTGTTTTAGTCCGACCTGAGCTAATAGACTTATCTCTGGAAAGAAACTGGCAAAAAAGACTAATTTACGAATTCAGGTGACCTTGAGGTATTGGCAGCTGTGCCACGCCTGGTTGTCTTTGCATGGCTTTGTTTGTTTTTCTTGTACAGGTTACTGAGTCGTGCCAACGACCGATGACATTCTGTTGAGATCATTTATTTCCGAACACCTAGCGTAAAGGCTCCCCGCAGCGACAAGTGAATCCTGCCTTGCTGAGCATGTCGGCCAACATTCTTGAGGAAAACACAGAAGGGCCATGGTAAATATGTTCGAATCAAGAGGAAGGTAGTGGATACCCTGGACCTGCCAGGACACCAGGACGCCGATACTCTGAGAGAGATGAAGTATAAAGTGCAGATGCTCTTTCTGTCAAGTCCGAAGAAAAGGAAAGTTGCCAGGGACAAAGATGCCGTTCGAAATGCAGATACCATTCTCGCTACACAGTGCAAGATATTTGTGTCAGGACTCAAAAAGTTCCTAGTGTCCGGAAGGAAAGTGCTGCTGAAGATATGTTAAGAATTGCAATAAATAGTAAGAGAGAACATGCTTGCTCCAGGGTTACGGCAGGTGAAACACCATTTGATAATCCATGCACCCACTCTGTGGTCGGTGGCATGCTTTAAGATGCCCCTGATCCTTATTAGTTTAACCGGTGAGTACAAATCTGCAGTAATTGTAGTTGCATGCTTCAGAATGTTCAGAATTCCATAAATTTAGGGACACGTCGGGAAACTATTAAAGACCCCATTGTGTTCCCACGAGTGGTGGACTAATGCAGAGTCACGAACAGCTTGCCTTGAAAATATTGGTAGAACTGCAAATGGAACGGCTGAGTTGTATTAAGAGTTTGCACAATTGGATAAACAGCTACGAGGTACAGACAAGATTATTGAGGCTAAACTCCCTAACTATGACTATTCTGGAGTGAGAGTGTGTGTGTGTGAGTGAGAGAGACACGGAGATGGCTCAGCGTAGATTCACTGAAGCTTGCAGAAAGGTTAAATCCATGTGGTCTGGTATGAATGCACATTTGCTTATTGTTGACTGAATGTTTGCGTTTTATTCCCTGGAGCAGGCGATCTGCGATTTATTTTAAGGGATAGGGAACCCTCAATGATTATGAAATGTAAATTTCAGAAGAAAATTAATGTAATGTTGACCCACTCGTTCTTCTTACAGACAATGACTACCCTACTGTTAATTTCTAACTAGCCACATTTTATGCTTACATGAAAGCCAATATTATTTAAATTCGAATCAGTGTAACATTGAGGAATAAGGTATTACAAACTTATTTTAAAATGTGCGTTTTACTTATATTTTGCACCATTTGAAGCCAGTACATACGCCATAATATCATGCTACTACTAATGATCAAAGTCACCAATTTTTCACCCCCAGATATTGGAGTAATCAAAGAATTGACTAAAAGAAGTAAACGCAGTAGCTGTGTAAATCTTGGCCTCAGCAGGTGCCTGCTCCACTTTTAAAAAAAATCTCATTCTAACATTGACGAAAGAAACTCAGACTTTAATATTTGCTTATTGACTGGAAGAATTATATGAACTTCATGTAATGTAGATCAATATTTTAAATCTGGAAGCATGAATATAGATGCAAAATATTGTTTACTGAAAAAGATGCTAACAGAAATAATTCGTTTTTGCAAGTCTCAGATTTGTTTGTTCCCACTTACTTTTAAGCCTGCTGCGTCTCATTGGTGATTATGGAGTACCAGTCATTGCTTTATTCTGTATTAATTTCCCTTCCTCATTGAGAATTGAAGTTTCAGTTCAACATTCAACATTGTGAAATATCATGTGACAATAATTAATATTCTATTAATGACATCTGTTTCCTTGGATTCAGCCATTATTTATGTATTTAAGATCGTTTTAAGATCGTTAAATGCAGTTGCAGTCATTTCACAGGATAAAATATCAAAAATCAGCAATGACTGGTCAGAACAACTTAACGAGCCTAATTTGGGTTTGAAATTAAGGGCTAGAACTAGATAATAAAAATGGATTTCAGAGTTGGAAACTGTGTACATTTTACGTTTGAAAACTTACTTTTGAATGAATTAATTTCCAGTTTGCACTGATGAGTTTTAATATGTTTTCATCACTTGTTTAGTTTCCATCTCTCAATTAGAGATAATGATTTTATTCGTTAATGTTTGTAAAACCAATTCTATTAGCGCTAATATCAAAATCATAAATGATTGACCAGATCCATCAGTTTTCTACCTTTAAGCATTGTCAGTGCTATTTGCCATTTCCTCATGGTTAATTTGAAGCATGGCAGCATTGATAAATTACTAATTAAAGAAAGGAAGGATAAACCCGATAGTAAATGGAAATATTCCTTACTGGCCATTTGGAGGAATAATGCATCTGATGGGTCACAAAAGTATGCAGAGGGGACTCCCAAAAGATGGTAGAAGTTAAAACTTGGGTGTGAGTGGGTAGATGAAAGAAAACGTGAACTGAGAAATAGTGTTGTGCCATCAACACTGAGCAATAAAAAAGTTGAGCATGGACGTTGTAAAATTTAAAAAATAAATGTATATTCTATTCATAATCCCGGGCCAATATCTAGCCCATCGACAAAATTCATGAACGGAAGACACTGACAGGGATAAGGCATGTGAATTTATCTCAGGACTTACTGAGCCACGAACATCGCCTGTTCGTCCATGCACACACCATGATTACAAACCTTTCTTTATTCTGAAGATGAAAGGTCCTGTATCATTAACCGTCTTTATATCGATATTATTTGGGTGAGAAGCCTCAGACATTCTTCGCCACGGGCCACCTCAACAACCAGAATAATGTTAATGAAACAAGCCTCTGACCACAAGAAGAAACCGGCCCAAGTTGCTCAATTTGTACAAAGAACAATGCAGATGCAAAGGCACCAAAGTTCTGGGAGTGACCTGAATACGAGTGGCTTGTACTATGAGACTGAAATAAGTGGACAGCTGTCTAATGGAATTAGTATACAATCCACAAATGAAAAATAATCAAGAAGATGACTCACCTTTGTTTGCCGCTCTGCTTTTGCAACGTATTCCTTCTGGTCACTGACATGATCCAGAAAAACAAGAGGAAATAGTCCAAGAATTCCCCATCACAAATGAGGTGAGCGATAGTTCTCTCCTGGGAACTATGATCCAAGTTGAAGGTAAAAGCAATCTGTCCAGCGACCTCACGATCCTTGTATGTCATGTGCCAGACCCGAAGTGGTTGATTGAGACCAGCATATCCACTGGGGGCAGGACCTTCCTCAGATGTCCGCCCAGCAACCACTGCTGTGAAATCCTTTCCCGAGGTGACCTTGGAAGTCGGGACAGGCAGGCGCCAGTACTACACCTTTTGGAATGTGAACAAGACAACGAACTCCTCATGGGACAAATGGCGGGCCCGGGCTTTAACTGTGGAAACATGGCCACTTGGGAGTGAAGCATCCTGATTGTTAACTTGGAGGTAACACGACGATCGACATCTATGCATCCTTGCAAAAGTAACGGCTGCTAACATGCACGGACTCTCGTTGTGCTTTTGACATGGCCCACGATTATGGAGGTTTTTGACCTCGTTGGGGCTGCCTATTAGTAATGCTATAATCTAACCAGTCTGGCAGTGATCAAAAGTTTCAGCTCACACCGAGGCAACTGATACAGTCTGCAAAGCAAACGAGAGAGTAGATGCTACTGCCAGGCAGACAACTGTACACCCCAAACTTCTGGTCCGCAAACTTACACCCCAAAACTTGCTTAGAGAAAATACAGGGATGGGTATGCCAGACCTGGGTAACTTACAATAACTTATAGGGAAACTCCGACTGAAAATTACAAGCTATTGTCTGAAATGGGCTGCACCCTCAATACTCAAACCAGAATGTGGTTGACTCCTGTTGGACAAATTTATGTTTCTTCTTTCCTGCTGCCTGTTTTCGTTGATAATGTGCATTATAGTGCAATGAGGGACTAGTCAATATTTAATTAAAACGTTTGTGGCTCCGGAAGCTTAGGAAGCTTCTAGAAAAAGAGCTGCAGCATGTTTGATTTATAAAAGACAAATACGAACGCTGGAAAAGAATGTCCTGCGTTTTCCGAAACATTTCCTTGCCTGTTGGGCCATTTTCTTTTCTAAAACTTGTTTTTTTATAGAATTAACTTGAATACAGTGTTATGAATATTATCTAATAATAGTAGTCGATTTTAGTAGATGTATCAACTTGACCTTGAAGCTACAGGTTGTCCCTGATCCTCTGGCCCCTGAGACAGTTGTGCTTCATAGAATGGTGCACTGTTTCAATATGTCCCTTCTCTGTTGTCTTTGCCTGGTTGAATCTACAGTGTAATATAACATTCAGCTTCGTAGACATTTAGAAATGCCATTCAGGGCAATGTTCGTGAACTTTCCAACTGCCCCTTAGATTGCCTAATGAATGACCATTGCACTTCTGTTCTACTATATAACTGGCAACATTCTGTACTTCAATGGAATTGCGTCAGATTTCTCCGCAGGGAGATGCAATTCCCTCAGGCCATGAATAAAAGCTAGATAATTGCTCGATGTCTCTTCTCCTAACTATTTTGCTTGAAACAATTTGGCAAACATTTAATTTTCCCCTACAAAAAGCCAAATTAGAAGCTTATTCATATTGAATATCTGTGGGTAGCGCATATGACATGAGAAAAAAGTATTATCCCTTCTACCACCCTTTTTGCCTTCATAGCCTGTAATGGAATTGCCTCCAGAAATTTTGTAGCCTCTTTAATTCTGATTAGCTAATATTGGTACCCACTTTCAGTTTTCTCGACGTGACCTACACAATCAATTATTATCGCTTGAAAGGTTCTTTGATTGTGGGAATTGGCAATAAAGGAGTTGGTTTTATTTCAGCCTGTGGCTTAACTAACATTTGGCACAAATGACATGTACGGCAAAATATAATGCACACATTTGCGCATATCAAGCTAATAGAAACGATTCTATACCTTCGGAAGAGCGTTCTTTGCATATCTGTGAAGTCCTACTCGTAATTCAGGTGCTAGACGTAACACTCCCTCTCTCTATGATACCAGCAATGCAATCTGGTCCACTTGCACCAATTTCTCCTCTGCCCCAAACTGTCCCGGCACTCACGAATACAAAGTGACTCATTTTCTGAGTATGCATCGATATATATATATATATATATATATATATATATATATATATATATATATATATATATATATATATATATCTACATCTATATCTATCTATCTATCTATCTATCTATCTATCTATCTATCTATCTATCTATCTATCTATCTCTATACGCATACACACATGTATGTGTATATCCATTATTGTCTCGTCCTTCGGCTGTAAATCCATTACTCCTTCATGACTAATCTCTTCTGCCTCACCGAATGGCTGTTCATGTTTTCTCCTGAGCTATTACATTAAACGGTATGTCCGCGAACTGAACCTAAACATCTCTGTCTTTGTTTTTAGTTTTGTTTTGAGCTGTGACTTATGACTGTGGGATTCTTTTCCCAACAACCTCTGGACATTTTCCAGTATATATTTTTCTTTTAGATCCTCAGTTCTCTTTTCTTCCTTGGGCTTCTCCACAACAAAGAGTATCAATTGGTTCAAGTACCTATTCGAGACGGGTCCGGGATACCCAAAAGGACTCGTCCTGTAAGCCTTTCTTGCTTCGTCGCGGAGATCATACTCTATTGTAGTCTGGAATATAAAACTCTTACAGGCAGTTTATCTTAAATTATTACCTTTATTTACCAATGGCATGAATTTTACAGTGTATCATAGATACCGACAAGCCAGGCTTGAGCTGAGTAGCGGCGCTAGCTCTTATCCCAAAGAGCTGTCTCATGCTATTCCCCTTGTTGCTGCAAACAAGCTGCCTTTATACAGAAACTGATACTGAGATTGCAAAAAAAAAACACATGTCCTTAATCAGGTAAGCAGGAATAAAATGGGAAATGTTTGTAGAGGAAGAGGAACTAATTGATCGGTCTGAGCATGTTTGAATAATTAAGCTACTTGCACAACAATTGCAACCCTGATCAAGTCCGGTCAAGTGGCCAATTGCCTTGGCGAGATAAGCTTCCATTTTAACAGTGCATTAAACGCAGAGACTAATCTAAACTATGTTCATCTAACATGCCCAGTAGCATTGTCCTTCAACATAGCGCTTTTTTTAAAGAAAGGTTACAGATTCCCAAAATGCTAATTAAATTCATAATGTTCCCTGATCTCGAACTCCAGGTAACAACACACAAACATTCAATCCGTGACAAGGAAATGTATATCCAAATAAGACTGCAGACAGTTGAACTTTTAACCAGCTTCCATCCTGTCTTTCCCTCTCTCACATATGAAAATCTTCCCACTTTCTTACTATCTCAGTTTCAGCCTGTGCGTTTTCTTAGCCTGTAAGGGTAATGAGACATTGGCATTCCAGAACAGTCAAGGCTGGGGAGCTGAGCTTCATAAATTCAAATCTGCTCAGTGAAAATGAATCAGGAGTGCCCCAATAAATGCATATTTCAGTGAGATTATTGAACGAGAAATTCTTTTCCTATTGAGTATGAGTTTTGATAAGAGTCGTTAATATATACCAGAAATTCAGTTAACCAACATCCAACTGTAAAGTAGGCACAGCTTTCAGTCCTCGGGGATAAAAGGAGGTACTGCCACACATTCCGCAAATGACCAAATGTTATCAGCTTCTTTACACCGATTGATTAACACTGATAACAGATATCTTTAATTATCTTGAACAAATCCACCCCCTCCACCGTTTTCAAACAGTTTCCTCCATATCCTTTCCCAGATGTGTCACATGTAAGACTACAATCTTTCTCATTCCCGCCTTTCATTATTACGTGATTACAATCCAGCGTATGCATGCGCAATCAGTTTATATAGTCCATTTGTAGTTTCCACAAGTCAAGTGCCTCTTCTGGCGAATTGTCGTCCAGAGGAGCCAAGTCGGAATCGTATGTGATTTCACCATAAATGTTCGGACATAGAGGTACATGAGTGAACAAAGGTCGATTAACAAGATTCTTCGATGGCTTAGGCAAAAAGCAATTCATGGTACATTTCATCATGCCCAAGCGGAATATGATGTATATTCCTCGGATGCATCCAAGAATTATCAGTGCATCACACATGAACAATCCGCACAATGACCATAGCCAGCAGGTAGGACTTCATCCACATGATTGGGACGATGGTCGGTCAAGTGTCTTCCACCTGTTTTGTTGATGAAACCTGTGCGATATGTAAGGTATTTAGAGAAGGCATCAATGTAGGTGGAAAATTGTGGGCTTATGACAGAACAAGGACTTTCCTTTTAGCAAGAAGGAAATCTTGCACGAATTGATGTCTGAAACGTCATTACGCGGCTCTCCTGTCGTTCTTTGTTCATTAGTTTCAACGTGTATGCTGTTGCGTTGGCAAGCGTTTTGACGTTGTAGGCAAGGTCACTTATCTGTTCTATCTGGATCATCTCAAACCCCGGCCAGGAATAAGACCTCCCATTTGCATAGACTACCAGCTTTGAATTGGGAGATGGCATTCAATTCTCGTTTGGTTTTTGCTCTAGTTTTTGTTACATAGCAATTTACATATCAGTCGGCTTTCCATTCGTCATCCACCGTAGGCATTTTATGGTGGAGGGTAAAAGTGGTAAGGTGTGAGCAAGGGCAAAGCGCCCATACCACTCGTTGGGTAAATATGAGTTGAAATTGTTTTCGCATAGCCAATAAAGCCTAACAGAGCTCCAAAAGCACACTTCTGTCACTGAATAACGGAGTTCATTCAGAGTGAGGGCTGAATCTTGCAAACAGTGGGTGTTATCAAAAGTTCAGTTATCGAAATGTATTAGCAGATGGAGAGTAGAAGTACAATGAGTTTTTTTTATAATATGTTCATACAGTACTTGTCTCACTCGCCACTTGTGGTGGGTACTAGAATTTCTATCAATTAACCATTCTTAGAGTGGAACAGCATTCATACTGAATCCTTTAGGTTTGTTAGTGCAATTGACACAGCAACACAGCTTCTTCCACTAAAAGGGTTTTGTCACCGCAAGTGGGGACTTGGATAAATGGGTCAGTTTTATTCCTACATTGCACATCACAATGACAGAAGAATGTGCAGGCAAGACATGGATCTTGGTGTTTAGCCTGAATAAAGAAACCATTGGTAGCAGAAGGGGGTGTCAGGGTGCATAGTATATTTGGTCTTGCTTCACCTTTCAAGCTTGTCTTGTAAACTATGGTCGATACTAATTGCAGAAGCTGTACAAAAGATACATATGCCAGTAGCAGAAGTTCGGATATGAGAAGGTTCCATCTCGAAGGTTTTGGTTTGACAGTCTCAGAGGAAAACATGCCTTAGAGTTATATGATTTCGGAACTATGTATTCAATACTGCCATTCGTCCAGTTCATTTTGGGAGGGCAACAGACACACATTTCAAAGTAACAGTTTTCGGCTGATGGAGTGTAATCATGTCGACTTATGACAGTTGGCACAGATGTTTTGTGAGGTTGACAATAATATAGAAAGTGATGTTTGGATGTGTAATGTGAATAGCTTAAATAAGTATTAGCTGGGCCGCTGTGTTCATAGCTCCCAAAGGAATTGGTTCAAGTTTCATGGAGCTGACAAATTCTATCTTCAGCAGGAGTAGTGGGGAAAATAATACATTCATCGTCATCGGAACATCGCGAAGCACCAGTGCATTGCCAGTATAGCCGTGATTACATTGACATCCTACACCTAAATTGCTGGTTTTGTTTCTGCAAGTGGCATCTGTGTGACAAGTGGGAGACGTTAGTATTCCCAGGGTGTCAAAGGTCATGTTCAGAATCGCAGTCTGGACAGCAAAACGGGTACTGGTTAGCAGAGTGAGTGTTGTTATGCTCTGCTCTTTTGTTGTCATCGGGGTTGTTTTGTCATGAGTGGTAGTAACGATGTCAGTGATAGTCATGGTGTTGGTGATGATATGATCGACTGTGTAGGGGGAAGCGAAATTGATGGGCGTCTAATGGTTTGATTGTTTTGGTTTGTGGCATCTCCAAAATATCACTTAGATTGATAAAATTCATTCCTGTGACAATGTTCAAACCTACAAATGTAAATACCACATTTGTCACTTCTCCATTAGCATTGACAGAATTCTATTCAAACAGGCACATTGCAGGTTTAGCCCGTCGGAGACACGACAAATGGACAGATTACACCTGGGCTTATTTACTTGGGTGAGGTTTTCAATGGTTGATTGCACGTGTACGAACTGCTTGGATTGTGAGGGTGATACAGATTTGCAATATCCTTTGTAGACCCATGTTGAACGTCCTTCTACTTTTACTGCAGTTTCAGTTATCAGAAGAACGTGATAAGGATCTATCCAGAAAGGGCCTAAATTTCTTCCATTAAAGTCTTTAAATAATGTATAGTCACGAGTCGATGCTCTTTGTCTTCATTATCTGGTACCCGATGGCTTTATTTGACCCGTTGATAAGACTGCAATGCTTTGCTTCGCTTCATCAGATAACTGTGCATTTCTTCTGCCATAACGTGCACATCAACAGGATATTGGGACATCAGTGGTGCAGACAACGGAGTCCTCAGGGGTTTTCCACATACTATTTCAACCGCTGAGAATCTTGTCTTTTTCTGGGTCATCGTTGTGATTTTAGAAAGTACAATTGGGAGTACTTGCAGTTAATTAAGGAACGTTTTTCCTACAAACTTGGTTGCCTGGCCTTTTAAAGTACTACTAGCTTTTTCTGTAATTCCCGCTACTTGAGGATGGTTAGCACAATGCAATCTCTGATTCATATTCAGATTCTTAAATTGTTCCTTGTTGAGCTCCGCACAGAAGTGGGAGCCATTACTGGAAGATACCGTTACAGGTGTTCAAAAACTGGGTATGATTTCCCGTCGTCGAAATTTACCAGTAGGTTTTTTTTAGGTAAAAACAATGACTGCAGATGCTGGAAGCCAGAGTTTAGATTAGTGTAGTGCTAGAAAAGCACAGCCGTTCAGGCAGCAACCGAGGAGCAATAAAATCGACGCTTCGGCCAAAAGCCCTTCATCAGGAATACAGGCAGAGTGCCTGAAGGGTGGAGAGATAAATGAGAGGATGGTGGGGGTGGGAATAAAGTAGCATAGAGTACAATAGGTGAGTGGGGGAGGTGATGAAGATGATAGGTCAGGGGGAGTGTAGAGCGGATACATGGAAAAGAAGATAGGCACGTAGGACAAGTCATGGGGACAGTGCTGAGCTGGAAGTTTGGAACTGTTTGAGGTGGTGGTCACTGTGCAGTCAGTATTGGAATAAGCTTCCGTCCTTCTATTTACAAAAAAACCCAAATAATTATCACTAAGCAATAATTATAACAATGCCATCTGGGTAATTCTATAAAATCTAACTGCATAGTGTCAAAAGGTGCACTTGTCAAGGAAGTTTCACGTGGTGGACAATTAACTCTTTTTCCTAAGTTATGTTTTTGACAAATTAGGCAATTTGCAAGTTCCTTTGCAGTTGGGGATACTTTTTGAAGAATTATGTCCATCTTTCCCTCCTTACCCACTTGCGTATATGTATGACCATAATCAACTCGGATAGGCGAAAGTGAAAAGGGCAGACACGTCTCTGCTCCTGGCGTAACGCAAAGTTCAGTATAACTACTTACATGACAACAATGGTTTTATCTATCCATGTTTTTCCTCATCAGAGGCATCCTCCGATGCATCCGTATTTGCTCGATGTCAGGCATTGTCGGAGTATCAAAAGAGGAATAAGAAGTATCTTCCTTTGGTTTCTGCTCGTCATTCGAGTCACCATGACTCTTCGTTCAAAAGCTGCCTTCTCGGCAGCCACTTCAGCAACATGGTTGCTTTCAGTGACGTTAGAAGCATTGAAGAAGTGAGACTGACATTGAAGAATTGCCAGTTGAGAGGTACATTGACTAGCGCGGAGCAGGTTAGCAATGTAGGCAGCAATGAAGATGGGGATTCCTGTTGAGGTAACAAAGGCAGACTGTTGCCTGAGTTGACCAAAGTTATCGCTAGATATTAGCTGTCGTCCCTTCAGCAAGTATGCAGTAATGGGTAAGAGCAAGGAGCTTGGCTTGCTGTGCAGAGCAAAATGTTTTGTGCAGTCTAAGGGGCAACTTGTTGAGTCCCGGAGAGGAGAATGAGTACGTTTCTGGCTGCTTCCATTCCGATGCTCTACAGGGGACTGCCTTGAGAAAGGGCAGTTCTTTACCAGTGTCCGTGTTTGATTATAGTTGAAGCAAATGTATGGTCATTTAGGGGCTCAGTAGGGTTGGAGAGGGGAAGATAAATAGTAGGATGATGTATAGGAAAAAATGGGCACCATCAACTGCTCGGGAGGGTACAAACGAGGACCCCAAAGTCCATAGGGATGTTTGTTAATATCCGGTACGTCCTATTTTCTTTAAAAATCGGAAGACAGTTTGACGGGTCCATTTGAAAGCCTAGCTGGCTCTGCGGACAGAAAATCTTTTTCGAGTTCTGGTTTTACGTCTCGCCGCTGCAGTTTGGGCAAATTCAGTTTTGACCTTAACTTTTGAGGTCTTATTTTCGGGACCCTTTAATTCCCAAAAGTAAAGTACTTGTCGATGAATTATTCAACATCGGCATCTTGTCTGTGCATATTATATGTTTTAACAGCTTTCTGCACCTGGTGTGAATGGACAGTCATACATAAGACATTAAGTTGGCACCATAGCATTACTTAAATCAATACCCGTTCTGCTCACCGACCTCTTCCGGTTGCCCAACAGGGACTTTCTCGAAACCAACCACTTACATCTTTTTACTGCTCCTCGACATCCTTAGATCCTTCACAAACCTGGGCACCACGTGAATTGCCTATGCTAAATTGCCCGTAGTGTTAGGTGAACGGGTAAGTGTACGGGTGGGTTGCACTTCGGTGGTTCGGTGTGGACTTGTTGGGCCGAAGGGCCTGTTGCCACATGTAAGTAATCTAATCTAATCAGTACTAAAATTACAAAAAAAAACACATGTCCTCAATCTGCTAACATTGATACATTTACTTTTGGCATGAATACAGAACAAGAGGATAAAATTTTGATGTTTGATATCGACATATTATCTGATTGTGAGCTATCATCTTCATAGAATCCCCAAAGTGTGGAAGCAGCCCATTCGGTCCATAAAGTCACCACCGATTGTCTGAAGGGCATCTCACCCAGAAACACTCCCCGGCTCTATTCCCAAACCCTGCATTTCTCATGGCTATTATTCCCAGCATACACGCCCTTGAACAGTTTGAGCATTTGCACATTGTCAATCTGCCTACGAGCACATCTTTGGGTTGTGGAAGGAAACCAGACCCCTCGGAGGAACCCCACGCAATGATAGGGAGATTGTAGCATCTATGCATACACAGTCGGTCAAGATTGGCATTGCATCGAATCTGGACACATGATGCTGTGAGACAGCTGTGCTCACCACTGAGCCATCGAACTGCTCATTATCTGGTGAAGTCGGTCTGTTGGGGATAATTGAAGATAAAACAATGACAAGTCAGCGGGAGGATTTCAAACGTGAGATTCTGGAGATACTGTGTATATGTAACCCAGCAACAAAAATCGTTAGACTTTCAGATCTAGACCTTCATAGGTATCCCCAAGCATATAAGGCGAGATGAATCAGTGAAATGAAGATTTTGATCTTAAGAAAAATCATCCTCATAGAGAAACTAAATGGATGATGTAAAAGAAAATAAATTTGGAAAAACAAAACGAGCCTCGGGAATTTATTAGTGGGTAAAATCAGCAAGAAAAAGGAAATTTAAACCAGCAGATTATGAGCAAAACAATAATTATTAAAATATAAGACTGTCAAAGAAGTACCAGATAATTGATGTAAAACATTGCACATATACACACTAACACACAAACCTTGATAGTTCATTGCTCTACTTATCATATTATGACATTAACCACTTTTCATCATGTTTCCATTTTCGTGTTTTATTTCATATTAATGAATAGAGAACTGTCATACGCAAGCTCTGAGTGAAATATACACATAAGGGAGAATTTTATGAATTGGCGCAGAAGTAGACATTTTCCATTGAGCAAAGATCTGCGTCAAGGAAAGTAAATTAGAACATAAAGGCTGTGTTGGTGAACTACGTCTCATTGTTTCTCTAGACATTACGATGAAGCATTTGTTACTAAAATCACAGACAGCTGCCCACATTGGTTCAACCATAATCTTGAAGTTCGGAGCAGCGAGATGACATTTGGGACAGGTCGTGATGTAACAGAATCTAATAAAAGGGCCGATACCATAAGATTTCTAACATGATAATCACAGCAGCAGAAAGAGGAAGAATAGATAACTTGGTGTATGACTTGCTGCTAAAGGTAGGTAGAGCACAAGCAGAAAATCCTGGAGAAATTCAACGGTTCTGGCGACATTTGAGCAGAGAAGGCAGTAGGGTTTCATGTCCAGTGACCTTTTATCACAGGTAGTTTGATCAGGTGCTCCAAACTCAATCGTAATGCTGGGTCAGCGTTACAACTTTATTGGAAGCACATAGGGTTTGGAGTGTTGGGGTGAGAAAGAAGGGAGCGGTATTTTTAATTAGAGAAAATTCAAGGCAGCACTTAAAGAGGATAATCCAGAGGGAATCACATAGTGAATCCATATGGTTGGAATTGAGAAAAAGAAGCACGTGATCACTTTGGTACGATTTCAATATCGGCCCACCCAGAAGTCAGCAGTAAATTGTGGAGCAAATACGGAGGGAGATCGTCAACAGCTGCAAGAATAGTAGAGTTTTAGTGAAAGGAGATTTATGCTTTCCAAACACAGAAACGGAATGGATGCCAGAAATTTATTAAGTGTACTGAAGAAAATATTCTCAATCTAATACGTAGCTAGCCTTGTAAGAGAAGGGGTAAGTCTAAACCCCTCTTGGAAAACATGGTTGCTAACGTAATTGAGCTATTTGTGAAGAAGAACTTAGCGTAATTCTACTAGTTCCAATACAGTTATGGAAAAAGATAGATCGGTCTACAAGTTAAAGGTTGTGGAGCTGGTATTTGTGTCAATTCAGTCTCTGAATATTAGAGCCGATAACTATAATTTGTTGGGATTATTTTCCAGTCTTTAGCAATGTACACGAGAGTGAGATTCACTTTGCACTCACTCCTCTGTCATTCTTTGCATCTCTGATAGACAGCGTTCACATAATTAATGTTTATCTCCATGTTTGTGTTTGTATTTTATCTTTAATATTGTAGTGTACAATAGTTTTCTATGTGGTATATAAATTGTAAATAATCAGAACTCTTTGAAAATGTCTGTTTTGATTCAATAGCGTGCCTGTCTTCTGAACATACAGTAAACTTACATAATGTAAAACAGGAAATGCTGCATCAGCTCAGCAGGCCAGACAACTTTTGTAGTGAGAAGAAAACGGAATGAACGTTTCTGGTCAATGACCTTTCATCAGAGAAAATGACTATTTCCAGCAGTCTCTGTTTTTATTTCATGTTTCTGGCATCTAGTGTGCACAGTTTCATTTTTATTTGATATCCACAATGTATTGATCAATTGGCTGTCGTACGTTATGATTGAGAGGTGTGAGAGGATGATATGGAGTTAAGGATACATCGAGGTGCCAGAGGATAGTACAGAAATGGGAGTTTGTAGGGTTTGGACGTAGTTACAACAAATAGAACGGTGTCTTGAGGCAGAACGACAACACAGAAATATGGAGATGTGCTGGTTCTGGAGAACATAACTGAAACAGCACGGTTATAGCTTCTGGAGGAGAGTACAGAAACAGCAAGTGGTGTTGCAGCTGGAGGGTTTTACAGGGATAAGGTGTGTTGGGCTTGAGGGTTATTGAGCTGGGAAGGATGCAATTTGTGGAGGAGGTTATCGAGATAGTTGTGTTGGGGCTGGAGTGTTGGAAACATGGGGAGGGGTGGTAAATGAATCTAATTATTAGCTCTCACTGAACAGCATCTGCCAGCCCCTGGTGATCACTAGTGCTTGAACAAGAGTGTCGCATGCTTCCTGGGAATTAGAATTAGAATTATACGTTATTGGTACGAATTCAAGTAAAGGAATATATGATTGCAGTGAAAAGTGTACAAGGTTGCAATTCTACGGCACCATCTTCTTAACAATACCAGAACTTGAAAAGAAGCAGAAATTGAAGAAAGCCAAAAAAGTAAGAAAAATATCGACATCTTAAACACCAAGTCTTATCTCCATAAACGTGTTTTGAATAATTGTAACAAGCACCCGAGCCTGTTTATGCCTTAGAGTCTCAATCAGCCAGTGCATCTTGCATCGACCGCTGGGAGGAGCCACGTTCTTCACGTCAGATTGCCGGAAGGCAGCCACTGTTCCATACAACTCTCGCTGCAGTGCCAGTGTCTTCGATTAACAACAGGCTTACCAAGGGATTATGAAGAGAAGGCACAAAGGATCGTGACTATCTGATATTACCCATCAGCCTTACACCCTGCTGTTTATGTCTGAAACAGTGTTCTGCATTCTGCTTATCAACATATCGTAACCTATCAAAAGTGACCTCACAGAACAATTTTAATCTGGCAGTGTACATCACAGAGAGAAATCAGACATCACAATCAGTTTGTAAATGCGCTTTGCCTGAGGCACGAGGCTGCACGAAAACACGCAAGAAAGGCCTGATCACGACACTCACCATGTCTCTGCTGATCTCTCGAGGAGTGAATACGATCAGAGAGAAGATCGAAACAGCTTCACTTCACAGAGCGCAACATTATGCAAAGACCGCCAGGGAGGTGATCATGGTGAGGTTTCAAATGTTAGTCTAAGATTATTCCTCAAACACTGAGGGAGGGCTTGGATGGAATGAGGAATAAATGTTCCAGACCTTTGTTCTGAGGACACTTAAAAAATATTGAAACTGATCGAATATTTAGAACTGATTTTTAATGTGGTCAGAATCTATCATGAAACGGCACGACCAGCTATCCTTAGTCGCCACACACGCAGACGACAAGCAACATGAATTCGACTGGGACAACACTACCACTATAGGGCAAGCCAAACAAAGAACAGCCAGGGAATTCCTAGAAGCATGGCACTCATCCACAAACTCCATCAACAAATACATCGACCTGGACCCAATATACCGGCCACTACAGCGGACAGCTGAAACTGACAACCGGAAGTGGCAGGGACAGGCCACTATAAATGCCAGAGGAAACACCACAGAAGCGCTTTACAGGAGGCTCCCAAGCACTGAGGCTGTCACCTAGACAGGGGACGAAACGTTTGCAACAAAAACTTCCGGCTCGGCGAACAGAACCACAACAGGAGTTTCAGAAAGAATTGGCTCACAGGAACAGCAATCTTTCCTCTCACTGGACGCAGTTAAAGTGATCTTTGTCTCAACAACAGGAGCGAAAACCTCTGTCTGACAGCCTCTCTCCACATTAATGGTGAGCCTGATATTTCAGACTGTGTTGGTAAAATCCAGTTATGGACATTTATTTGGTTCACACTGCTATTGTTAAATTTAATTGACTGGAAAGACGCAGCTGTATGAAACACAGTCCTGTGCATTAAAAATATCACTCCAGATTTGTTTCTTTTAAACAAATTCACGAGTTTATTCCCATCTCACAGAAGAGAGGCAGTAATATTTAGATCTTCGCAGACCAACAGAGAATAGGAAAAGGACATTCAGACCTTCACAAGCATATCACCTCCTCTGTGCTAACTTCAACAATGTTTTATGTAATATATGTTAGCATCTACTTACTGGGAGCACAGCAAATTGCGGTGCTCGTGGAACTTCCGGGCTAGGAGGAGACGGCATTGATTCATTGATCACGGGGTTACACACCATTAGCTCCGAATTCACCATTCCACACACCTGAGGTCAATATCTGAGAAATACTTAGTTTTCCATCTGGCATGTAGCATGTAACGTTGAGAATTATGTCAAAACTCCTTCATTGATGTTGTGTAATATGCTGCTGGGTAAATAAACAGGTTGTTAAACATCCCAGATTCTGTTATTCCAAATCTGATTTCACACAGAATGACAAAGTGTGTCGTAGCACAGACGGAGGTCTTGCAGCCCACCTTCTCTCTGCTAGCTCTCCAGTGCCATTCTATTGCTCTCGCCATGTCACTCTGAAATTGATCCTTTTCACGTAAGCATCGAATTCCCCTTTGTGTCCATCGAATCTAAACCTTTGTCACTGTCCGACAGTTATTTATGGGCAGATGTCACTCCCTGTGCGAACCCATTCTTCATCATGTCACTTCCACTTACTTTCCTGATAACCTTCAATCACTGACGAGTTGTTCTAGTTACTTTCAGGCGTTGGAGCATTCTCCTTCCTTATTTTCTGTCTTTGGACAGTTCATGACTTTGAAAAGGTCAAGCTGATTCAAAAAGTTTTGTTCTGGAAAAGTACAACCAGTCAAGCAGCTTCAGGAGCACGAAACTCGCCATTCCAGACAGAAGCACTTCGTCGGGAATGAGAGGAGATGTAAGGGTGCTGAGAGATAAATAAGAGGGTGGGTGGAATGGGAGTGGAGCTGGATAGTCAATCAGTTGATGCAGATGCAGGGTGATGATGATGACTGGGAGCGGAGTGGAGCTGATTGGTGGTAAGGAAGATGGACAGATGGGACAGTCAAGAGGGTGGAGCCGAGTTCGTGGGTTGATCTGCGATGGGAGGATAGGGAGGGGAGATGAGTAAACTGGTGAAGTTAATATTGATGCCGGTTGGTTGGATGGTCCCAGAGAGGAAGACGAAGTCACCTTGCATTTGATGGAGGACGAGGCCCAGGAATTGCATGTGCTTGGAGTGGGAGGGGGTGATGAAGTAGTCAGCTACAGCACGGTGTATTTGTTTGGTGCCTGTATACGAGAGATTTTCTCTGCAACGCTCTGATAATTAGCGTCGTGTCTCCCCAGTGCCAAGGAAATCAGCAGGTTACCGTTTCATAGGGTGAAATTCATTCCATACCGTTTCTGGAATTCAAAGCAGCAAAGTGTTTGCAGAATATCTGCTTCGCATTTTGTCTCCCTGCTCACTGAACTTACCGTTTGTCCCATATTAAAGAACCCGCCTGTCTCCACTGGTGGACAATTAAACCATTTTGTTTCTACTTGCAGAACCCTTTCGATTTTCTGCTCAGTTTCAATCTCTTACAGTGGGTGGAATCAGTTACACGGCAAGAAATCAGCAACTTTGATTGTGGATTTTCTCCGAATCTCTTTTATCCGAGAAATGGAAAGTAGATGAGATGGCGGGAAAGGAAGAAAAGGACACTGGAGATTCTTCGTCCAGGCAAATCAATATGAGTTATCTCGTTTGCAGCCTGTTTGGCGTTCAGAGTTTGTCTTCACAGATAAATCCTGCAGATAGTCCGTTTCCTTCCTGTGTCTGAGCAGCAGTTAACATGTGAGCACCAACTTTCCCAGATGAAGAGATTCCAATAGGAACGCTCACTCACTGACAGTCATCACAACAGCCCTGAGAGTCCAACGTGGCAGTGAGTGTTAAAAATTAGACATTGTTTCTTCCTCTACCCCAGAATCACGGAGAGGAATGGCATAATCAAGTGATGTCATTCCCGCGCTGACTGAAGCCATACGGCCCATCCAGTCCACGACGACTGTCTGTCACTTGTATCCCTTTGAGGTTATTCACAAATGGTGATACATGTCCAAACATTAAGGAAATGTGTCTGTGCGGTGACGCTATCTCCCAAATGCTGATCCTCTTTCCATTCACGTCTGAGCCAGTGATGAATAATGTGACTAATTAGGCGTCAGGATAGTTTTAGTTTCTACTCCTACCTGGCTCAAAAGCAATGCAGGCTTTTATTGCACTTACAAACCAGTGGTCCTCTCTGCTCTGAAGGCGAATTGACGTTTGATTTCTTGATCTGCAGGAACCTTCAGTCAATGTCCCCGAAAACATCAGAGACAATGTCCTTCCATCGTCACAGGGGGGGAACTCAAATGCCCCACACGCTCTTTATGGGCAGCTTTCCATTTACATAACTCGCTGTCACAATCACTGCGATTCCTGGGAATGGCAAGTAAACAACATGAATACTCAAGTCGCAGCTTTCAGAATCATTCGAAACTCTTTCGGAAGCAGTATCAAAGAAGAATGAAGGATGAAGTGTTCGACTGAGCAGGGATTATCAATGCGACTTCTGTTTTTTTTTTAACAGGACAAAACATTGTCTCTGCTTTTCTCGAGGTCATGAATTGATCAGGAGCATTAAAAGTAATCTCGTCACAGATGCTCCCATTTTCTTGTTACCGGTCTTAAAGAAAATGCATTGTTCTTTTCCTAGACCGGAATCGAACACAGGCCACAGCAGTGAAAGCGCTGTATGCTTACCAATAGATCACCAGTGAGGCCTCCAACAGTCAGCTGCATGGCTTGTGTGATACCCATCAAGCTCCTTGTTCGTGCTCTTCTCAGAAATAACCGCTTTATTATCCTCATCCCATTTCCCATCCATTGGCTGTTTCTAGCTTATCTTCACAAAATCATATCTGAATAGCTCTGAAGGTTATGTGGGCTTCCGCTTCTCTGACTCTGACAGACAGTGGGCTCCAGCTTCAAACACCTGCTATCTGATGAAGTTTTGCTGCATGTCTCCTCAAATCTGTCTGCCTGTCACCTTAAATCTGTGCCCCGCGGTGATCAATCAAGAGGAATCATTTATTTTAGTCTACCCAATACATACCGCTCATTATTTTGTATTTCAACCACGTCTTTTAGAATCTCTCCTGCTGTAAGAAAAGTAACCACAGTCTGTTCCATCTTTCTTTAGAAATGCAACTTTTCAACAAGTCAATACCCTGTTTAGTAGCTCACTGGTTAGCACTGCTGCCTCACAGCACCAGGGACCCAGATTCAATTCCCTCCTCCGGCAACTATTTCTGTGGAGTTTGCACTTTCTTCCCGTGTCTGCGCCGGTTTCCTTCAGGTGCTACGGTTTCCTCCGACAGTCCAAACGTGTGCAGGTTCGGTGAATTGGCCATGCTAAATTGCCCGTAGTGTTAGGTGCATTAGTCATGTGTGAATGCAGCGGAATGTGTCTGTGGGGGTTGCTCTTCGGAGAGTCAGTGTGGACTTGGTCGGCTGAAGGGCATTTTTCCACACGGGAGGGAATCTAATCTCATCTAACTCTCTTCACGTTTTCCAGTGCTATCATATCCTTGGTGGAATTAGAATTACAGGATTGCATACAATACTCTGGTTAAAGCAGAATGAACAAATGAAATAAATGACGCAGAATGCCACAAAAACTGCTCTTTTCCAATAAATTCTCTTTTGCTCAATACTGCATTGTGTCTTTTTTCCTGAGACTGACGCTCCAGTAATTTCTGGTGTATGTCAGTTAAAGCTGCTGTATGAGGATTAATCTCACAACCGAACATCTAAATGGATCGACTGTTGGAACTTCCCAACCGTGGGATTTGGGCGCATTCACCCAGCAATAGTGACCGCAGCAGCACAGACTGAATGGTGTCAATGTAAATGCAAGATCGTGCAATGCTTCATTGAAAGTGGAGAAGGGACGTAAAGGTTGGTTACTAATTGTGGAAGGGAGAGAAAACTCCGAGAAAGTTTGGGTTTGAAACCTGATGCACGAAACGTTGAGGTTTGAGAAAGCGAGTACTTGAAGGTGCAAACTCGTCACCTCGAAGAGTATTTTCATGTAAAATATGACAGATTCCCACGCGCGTTTGCTACGCACGCATTACGTGTCATAAAACGGGAAGAATTCCCGTTGCGTAACTCAGATTGGAACTAAACTTGTGGCGGCCACAAGACAAAGCAAAGCACAGTCCCGGCGCCGCATATCGAGTAAGGTGCAAAAAGCCATTAGGGTAGCATCACAGGTCATTTCAGGAACAGCACCACATGCATAACAGAAATATTTGCAAACACTGACTGCGATGTGGGTACTCAGAGTGGGCTGAATCTTTAACTTTGACTTTGTTGAAGGCTGATATTGATAGATTTCTACAAAGCATCAAACGGTTCAGGTATACTTCCGGGTACTTTTGAAATTCATTCCCAATGACAATGTATTTTCACATCAGTTATTTTACCAATTTGCTCACAAAAGCAACTAATCGCTGCTGCCAAATATCATATAATTCCAATTCACAAGGCCACTATCAGATAAACTGAGTGGTGCAGCTCCAAAGACTCAACTGGATATGCCGCTTTGGAAGAGCAGCAGATGTGGCTCCAGTGATGCAATCGAAGTGGGTGACGTACATCCCACTTGCTATAGATGCGAGTGAAATGCCGAGGCTGGCTCCAACCTCACCTGGAGCATCTTCTATTGACATGGATCAGAGGAGCATTTGGATATCAGGTTGGAAGCTTCAAACTCAACTGTATCTGTTTCTATTGATATGGAGAAGGGAGTATTGGGCATCAGGCTGAGAGCTCCAACCGCACCCAGAGCAGCTGCTATTGATAAAGAGCAGGTTGTGTTTGGACATTACACTGATGGAAAGGATTTCAATCTGAAGTGAAATAATTTCTGACAGGACACATGTTTGTGGATTTAGGGAATTTCTGCCTGAGGGAAATATCTCAGTTATAATGAAAAATCCTGTAAATGTTCAAATCGTCCTCAGCAGTTCGCACTGCAGACTCACAGCGCTAGTGTCTGGGATCGATTCAGCCTCGGGTGATCGTCCGTGTGGAAATTGCACGTTCTCATGATGTCTGCGTCGGTTTCCTCTGGGTTATCTGGTTTCCTTCCTCAATCCAAAAATGGTCAGTTGGATTGGCCATGCTGAATTGCCCAGAGTCTTATGTGCATTCGTTAGAAGGAACCTTGTCTGTTGGGTAACTCATTGGTGGATCGATGTGTCCTTGTTGAGCAAAATGGCCTGTTTCTAAACTGTGGAGAATCTAATCTGTGCAGAGCGGAATGGAGGCAATGTTTTCTCTCTGTGAACTTTCTCATGTGGCGGACTCTGCACTGAGTTAAATTTCTGGAAGGGATTAGGGATTTTTTAGCTCGTTTTATGTTATTCAATTTCCAGCGAACTCTTACAAGACGTTAAAGTAATCGAAAACACCGAAAATTAACAGGATTATCCAATGGTGTAATGGGGCTCGGGTTTTACTTGCGATATGGAGTAAATGCAGGGAGTGGAAATGAATTTTTCATATCATCAGTGATCCTGTTGAATGGCTGAGCAGACAAAGTGTGAATGGAAGCTTCATGTGAAGTGGCAAGTTTTCTTTTTGAAACATGCCACGTCACTTCATGGGTGCCATTGGAGTGAAGCAGAAACAGTGATTATTTTGACTGGTTGTTCAACTTGTGAACATGACTGCTATTGCATACCTCCATGCAAACATCACAAATCTGCAGCATGCTGAAGCTGGGAGGAGTTTTGAATTCCTGGTATGCAGGAGTGAGAATCTCTTCAGTAGATGCCCCCGAAAACATCACAGTCATTTTCCCAGTGCCATCACAGAAGAGCAATAGATATGTGTGTGTACATTTAGAGAGTGAACGACTTGGTAAATATACTGACTGCTGGACGTTTTACAAAGTAACAATTGATTCAGAACAAGCAGCACTCGCTGAGTTGGTATGAGACAAAAACACAAATTCGAATTCTGCCAATCATTTTAAAGTTCACCTCTAAAAATATCAAATACGAATCCAAATTGAATTGAGTATATTGACAAGCTTAAAAGCCAATGACACAATCTGTTGCCTTGGGCATAAAGGCCAGGGGACAATTGAATAGTTAGGAGGACAACTACCAAGTCCAGCATATAAACACACTGATTGACAAATAGCTCTCTTAAAAGGTTCCTTGTCGATCAGTAACCTGTGACATACAAATTCCGAAGAAGAAGAAAAGAGACGCAGGAAGATCCGACTATGACCACAAAAGCTGCCTGGTTTTGAGATAAGAAGTGTTATTTTGGAAATCTTAATTGGGAGTTTTATCCGACGAGTATTATAGAAGGGACGGTAAATGATCAGTTAGAGGAAGAAATTGTAAATTGTGGTTAGTTAATTATTCTCTTATACTTTAAGTAATAAAGTTGTTAATTTTTTACTTTAAATAGTTCTTTGCAACTTGGAGTTGTATGGATTACTGCAAGGGACAACTTTGTTCCGTGTTGCTGTTTTTTAGTTCAGCAGGAGTGTTCACCCGTGTCGAAACAGAAGGGAAAGCTGAAATAGTCCCACAAGCAATTCGTGGCCACCTTCCCTTTACCATACCCAATCACCCAATTGCTGCGGCTCCTGGAAATGAACAGGAACCAAAATCAAGCCCTGTCTTAGCTTTCAACATCATTAGAAACTCACGTGAAGCGGAAACAGAGGGAAATGAAGTGTAAAATTTCCGACTGAGGAAGCACTTTTGAGGCACCTTCCCCTCCTTTAAGAGGCTTGGAAATTGACTCTGATGTTCTTGAGGACATTAGGTGATTCGGGGCATTGCAAGAACTTCCGTCACAGATGTTCTGCATTGGTTTTGCCTTTGTCAGGAATGGAAACACCCTCATTTCCTGATAGGAAATCGAAACCTGGCGACAAAGCTGAAAACACCGAATCGTAATTTTTTGACCAGGAGGGTTGAATTTCGGAGGGCGTCGCCTGGATTGGTCGACAGCCTTCAAACTCCTTTTTGGTGCTCTTGTCGGAAACAACCGCTTGACGATCCTTATCGCATTTTCCATCACTTCGCCCATATGCCTTAGCATCACAAATTCACAACTGAACACTTCTGAATTCAACCACCCGCTGTTTTTTTTTGTACGTTTCCAGCATGTCAGGAACAAAGAAGCCATGGTTTTCGGAGGGCAAAATGAACACGGGACGCTGCAGAATCTCAAGTGCTGCACCACCAGCGATGACTACAGTGATCTTTGCATCGTTTCTCATATGACACAGCTTTTGTTTTTTTCACTGCAGGCAATCTTCTTCTCTAATATGATTGAGTCATTGAGTGTTTACAGCACAGAAAAAGACCCATAATCTCAATTGTCCAACGCTGGTCTGTAGCCTTATATGCTCAGACATTCCAAATATTCATCTCAATACATGTAAGTTTATTCGCTGAGCTGGAAAATTCGTTTCCATACGTTTCATCATCACAATAGATGACATCTTCAGTGACCCTCCGGGTGAACCACTGCTGGTGTAGCCGCTTTCTATTCATATCCTTGGGTTTCTTTGGGTAAGTAATGTCATTTCCCGTGGTGTCATCATTTCCTATGCTGATGCCATTTACTGTTTCTTTTTCTCAGGCTGTGGGAAATGCGATAGAATTCACTGTGTCTGTCGATAGCGTTTCGGTTGGAATGAGAGCTTCTAAGAATTTTCTTGCCTTTCTCTCATGCGTATACAAATAGAAAATAGGCTACACCACCAGTTCTTCTTTCGGAGGCTCACTGAAAATGTTACCTAGCAAGGTGAAGGAACGTCTCGAAACTAACCTTCCAGCTCAGCATGAAAACGTACATCCAGAACCTCAACCTGAGCTACAAATCTTCTCAAACCACGTTCATCTCAATGATATTTTCCCCTTAACGTTTTAATCTAAAATAACACAATTAATGGAATGAGGTTTAAAATGGTGAAACTATGTTCCTGCCTCTTGATGAACTGAAACAGACCGAAACATACAGGCACATTCCACCGAGAGTGACAAACGCTCAGACAATAGATTATCACCCACTTGACATACATTGTCCCATTTCAGAGTTCAAAACCACAGTCTGGTTCCTGCAGTGAAAGTCAGCATCTGTTCAGTCCTTTTTCAAATTTCCTCCCCATTGATTCCCCATCACCCTGCAGTTTATACTGCCCCAACTCTCTCACCATGTAAAACTGAGTATTTCTTACGTCAGCTGATTCTTGTCGTTCAGAATAGTCTTCCTCAAATTCCTGAACAAGAGAAATAGGAATGGGGTGTTTCAAGAGCATTTTTGTTTTATCAGTGCCAGTGTTCTCACCACTGAGCTACAGAACCAGTGCATTACCATATGAGAGAGATGTTCACATGCATTTGAAACTGCAAGGCAATACATTGATCGACAGCTTCTGTGTCACAAACCAAGCAAATGTAACAAAACCCGGACAGTGCCGAAGGGATCTACCAGAAAATTGTAGAATGCAATGCTGATTTAGACAGTGTACAAGGTGATGTAAACAGATATCTTCCCGGGTACTCCGTTCATGAGGATCATCTGCTTACACTGTCATGGTCTGTTAATAGTTACCATTTATAATAAACTTTCGAAAACGAATTATGCTGTGGACCCATCAGAATCACTTCCCTGCATGTTCCAGTCTGGCAACAGCAATGTCAGCTGCTATTGCCTGACCTGCACTCGGCTTTAAACTAGAACAGAGGGGACTACAGGAAAAGGGAGTGACAGTGCTTGTTTGTGCGAGTTGAGTGTGGACACAATGGAGCCACGCTCAGTGGGAGTGCTGAAGGCGGGTTTCATGTTTATCCTGTTACACTGATCACTCTTGATCAATCACGCACAATGACTGCACTTTATGTGTCGTCCTTTGCACATCTCACCTCCGTCCAGTGCCTCGAGGGGATCCTCGCATTTTTAACTTGGCAAACTTTACCAAAGTCAGTTTTGCAGATTCATATTATAACACAATTAATTTTAGAAGCAGAAAGAGATCATTCATCCCAAGTGTATTCCGCGATTCCATGAGCTCATATCTGAATTGATCATACTGAACTGCACTTTCTTGCCTTTCTTCATAAGCCTTGATAATTTTACTGAGTAAAACTATGTCGCTCCCAACCTTGAATATACTTAATAAGCCAGACCAGACAGTCCATGTGGTACAGAATTCCAACAGGAATATGAGGATGGCAGACCAATAGTGTGTCTACCTGCCAGATTGGAAAGAACAAGCAGTCGACTGGTATAGGTGGAGGGGCAAGAGGACATGGTGACAGAGAATGCAACAGGTAAAGTTCATGCAAGGGAAGGTGTGGGACTGCATTCAAAATCACACCATTGTTCGGCCCTCCCCACATTCCAATCACTTAATCAGAACAATTAACATATGTTTTTCTTCAGCAGGCCAACCTCTCTCTTAACTATTCTATAAATACTGCATCCTGCACACTTCACATCACACTGCACACGTGATAAAGCATCATCTGAACTCAACACATGAGTTTACTTTCTCTCCTTGGCTGCTGGCTGACCCGTTGCGATGTCCAGCATTTGTTGTTTTCAGTACAGATTGCAGCATCTGCAGTGATTTGCTCCGATTTTGTTTTCTCACCCCGTCTTAATTAGACAGGAATTGGAGCTCTAACCACTGCAGCATTGGTTCTATGCTTGGTAAGGGAATGAATGTTTTGTTATGGAAATATGTCGTAGGACCAATATTTCTGCACTCTTTTCCGAAGCTGGCAAGTGATTAGTTTTGTGCCAAACATTACTCAAAATAACAGAATTCTAAAAGATACAGGTTTTGGAAATCTGACGTAAAAACGAGAAACTTAGAACGCCTGACAACATCTGTGGATAGAAAAATATTTTTTTATGTATGGAAAGATCAGGCTAGTTATACGTTTCTAGATTATAATGTCGGGAAAATGACCAGTTTCATCTGTCGAATCAGGATATTTATCAAGATCTCTCTTGAGATTGCAACCGTAGAAGTTACAAACTTAAAAATGCTTAATCGGCTGTAATGCTGCTTCCATTCCCCTGAGCTTGTGGAAGGCTGTGTTTAAATTGTTACCTTTTCATTTTCCTTTCTGTTAGTTGACATTCACGTGGAATGGAGAATTGTTTCTTTCAGTGTCTACCTTCATGAGTGTCTCTGTTTTTGCCTGTTTGTCTCTTTCACATTCTCCGTCTCTCTCTCTCCATACATATCCCTCATTGCACATTTCTGCTCTTTGTAAAGCCGGGCATTCAGAGACAATTTGAGAGTGGAGCTGCTTAGAGGCTTTCTGGCCCCTGCCTGGAGTCGGTCGAAGTAGGCTCATATTCTCTGGATAATGCCTCTGTGACTTCGAACTGAGCCAAGGAGACATTTCTTCTTTAAAGATTTTGACCCTTTCGAAGTCAAAGTTGAATTCCTTATCCATCAGAAAGAAGTAATTACATAACAGCTACAGGAGAACAAGGATGTATTTACTGTTGTTATACAACAAATGAATGGCGACAGCAGAGAATGAGGGTGATCAGCTCGTGGTGTCTGTGCTATTACCACAACATTCCTCGGCAATTCTGCAGTGACTCTTGCCTCACCTCTTTATTTCCACGAAACGGAGTATGAAGGTAGAGGAATAAAAGGAGGAGAAGCAGAAGTGCTTGTGGAACAGCGGGAAGAATCTCCATTAGGAAATAGTCGTTAGAAAGAACAACATGCACTGCCGGAACTAAACCAGGAAAAAAGAAGCATGACCGCCAAATCAGAACATGCTTGATCTCAAACAGAACGCTGAGTTGCATCATCAGCAACACAACATTTGCGAGAAATGACGAGCTTGCAAAACAATGAGAAGGCACCACTGTGATGGGCGGTGCATTAACCAACTGAGCCACTGCGCCACGTTATAAGTGAGTATTATCGTTCACATGTGCAATTCCTTAACCACTTGTTCATAGGAATTCGAAAATGTGTTTTCTGTATCAATGTTGCTCAGTATGAATTGCAAACAAACTCTGCTTTTGCAAAAACAAACATTACACGGCTGAGCATTCTCCACTGGAAAGGCACAGAAATAGTCAATCTCCTCTTGCATTTGCTTCCAACTGATGTTTTCAGCTGTTTAAGGTGACAGAATAAAGATGATGCGTTCATCCTCTCGGAGCCCATTAACCACGTCAATACACACGCAGGGATCCTCAAACCGAGAGGAACGGGTTCATTGTGCTGAATTGACCAGCAGTGGTGTGTGAGTCATTGCCAACAGTGGGCAGTAAAGGTTGACCCAATAGCACTTACACTGAGCCTTGCACCACCAGCTCCACATTCACATCTTGCCTCATGTTTCCCAGTCATCAATGCCTTTGACTTTTATTTCGCTACCCTGCGACACGTCTCTACTTATTCCCGACTGCTTGCAGGCATCGCATTAGACCTTGCAACATTTTAAATGCATTTCTGGGATATGGATGCATTTCAATCAGATAATATTCACTTTTGGACCCTTAATTACCCCGGAGATGGAGGCGGTGAGTAACTTTTATTCACCCTTCAACTCCTTAGCATGGAGGTACAGGCACGAAACCTCGGGAAATGGAGTTCCTGAAATCGGAACCAGCGACACTGGAGGAACACCGAGATATTTTCAACTCAGAAAGGTGAGATATTGGAGGGGGATTTGCCGTCGGAGTTTTCCCGTGTATGTGCTGCTACTGTCATTATAATTAAAATGCAACAAGCGCTGGACTGATTCTGGCAGGATCCGAGTGTGTGTTCTGTGTATAACGAGGAACGTGCTTTCATTCGGATGAAATGATTTTAGTCTTCATTTCCTGATTGGGAATTGCATTCATGTCTGAGCAATGCAAACTCGGACTCCTTCGCAGCATCCCCCAGTGATGCTGACAATAGTCATTGCGAGCTGACTTGTACTCACTGTCTTTCCTGTTCTTCACACCATAACCACCTTTGGCAGCAATATTTCTCTCTCCACGTTTCCAAACAGTTCGCCTTGGGTTTCAAATTGAAGAAAACAAGCTGTAAAAATCTGATGTTTTTCGCAAATGCACTGCAGGAAGGTACAAATCAAGCTGATACTATCAACGGCTCGTTTTGTGCCGCTAGTTTGGAGTGAACGGGCGGCGCAATTAAAAGATGTCGCTCATCTCGTCTAATTCTACATCCTGAGCGAGAAATGACCAGATGTCTCTCGCTGAGTTCGTGCAGGGTCTTGCTTGGACGACACGATGACACATTTTCACTGGAGTGGATCATGAAATCGCGTCGTGACTGTGAATAAAACGATTGAAACTTCCAGCAGAGAAGGAGGCGACTCTGAAGCAGGCAGCTGAGGACAAATATGTCTCCTTTGCCAGTGAAAGGCCCTGCTTCACAAAGTGGAAACTTCGAAGTGAAGCAGTGACGGTGATTATCTTCGCTGCTTGTTCACCGTTTTAATTCTGATTACGTGAAATTTCATGACATTACACATCGACATGCTGCCGATGCAGACCATGTCGCTTCGGCCAGTGGCATAATGGGTTCTGCGTCTGAATTTGGATTTGAAGATTGTAGATTCAAGTCCTACCTCGCTCGAAAGCAATGCCGGTTTTAACAGTGGTCCACGTTGTCGCTCCTCTCTGAAGTGCTGTCGGGACGACTTCTCTGTGTTTTTTCAAATTAAAATTTGCATTTGTTCTATTCTCCATTTCAAATCGCAGCTCACCACAACGGAAACCTCTGTCAGTCTCAGGGTATCTGCCTGTGTGTCTCCCTCTGTGGGTGAAAATGAGCATGAGTTAATCAAAAGAGTAACAATACGTTGTGAAAATGTCCAACTTCTGTCCCATGGTTGTGTCATTTAAGAACACAGGTAACCTCATTTTCATTTGCCCTGCAGACATCAGAACACACAAGATTTTGGGCCAAAGCTGGAAACTGCGACTAGAATAGATGGCTCTCTGATGAGCCGCAATGCACAATGGGCAGATTGGCCTTTTCCCACTGTGTAAATCTGCGAAGACAAGTTGAAAATAATCTGCAACGAAATTGTTCAGAAACTAAAAGAGAAAGGGTGTTTTATTGAGACCAAATACGACAATATCTGTCGCCTTGTCTTGTTATTTACTTTTGGGGATTCCGTACTCTCACCACCGTGAGCCTGATCCTGTTCTCACTCATGGAATAGTCATTTTGTTCAGCAAACATATCGGCGTGCCAGTTCTTCGGACCGATTTTCCGATGCTAGCAGGTCATTGGTTTTGTCCGAAACGTTATGAAGGTTAACATAAAACAACCAGCTGCAGTTGCTGGAAGTCTGAGGCAAAAACGAAAATTGATTGAAGAACTCAGTACGCCTGGCAACAGAAACGTCGAGTTTCCCTCTCTTCGGATGCTGACTGACCTGCAGTGCTTTTCCAGCACCACTTCCGATTTAAACACAGGTTTCCAGCATCTGCAGTCCTCACTTTTGCCTCATTATTTCAATATCGCTGGTTTCCAATTCAGGAACTCCATCTCTAGCGGTTTCATGTCTGTACCTCCATGCTGAGGAGTTGAAAAGTGAACAAAAGTAGCTCCCTCCTTCCATCTCAGGGGTAATTAGGGACTCAAAGTGAATCTTCTCACATTGAAATATATCGATGCCCCAGAAATGCATTTCTAAATGTTGCAGGTGCTAATTCGATACCTGCAAGCCGTTGGGAATAAGTTGAGAAGAAGAGCAGGGGAGTGAAATAAGAGTCAATGCACTGATGACTGGAACACATGAGATAGGATGTGAGTGTGGTGTAGCAAAGCTCATTGTCGGTGATAATGGGTCCCCCATTACTGCCCACTGTTTGCAATCACTCACAGACCACTGCTGGTCAACTCACCACAATGAGCCTCTTCGTCTTGTTTTGAGGATCCCTGCGTGTGTATTAACGTGGGTAATGGGCCCCGACAGGATGAACACATCCTCTTTATTCTGTCAGTTTAAAAAAATGGAAATTTGTTAGAAACCAATGCAAGATGAGATTGTCTTTTTTCCATGCCCTTTTAGTGGAGTATGTTCTGCCGTGAAATGTCTGCTTTTGCAAAAGCGCAATTTGTTTGCAATTCATACTGAGCAACATTGATAAAGAAAATACATTTTTTAATTCCTGTGATCAAGTGGTTAAGGTATTGCGATGAAACTCACTTTTAGCGTGGTGCCGTGGCTTATCTGGTTAAAGCACCTCCCGTCACAGTGGTGCCTGCTCATTGAATTGAAAGCTCGTTATTTCTCACAATTAATGTTGCTGATCACGGAACTCAGCGTTCTGTTTGCGATCCCGCCTGTTCTGATTTGGCGTTCTCCCTTATTTTTCCTCGTTCAGTTCCAGCAGTGTAGGTTGTACTTTTGGACGAGAATTTCACCCTGGAGCTTCTTCCCGCTGTTCCACAAGCACTTCTGCTTCTCCTCCTCTTATTCCACTTCCTTCATTCCCAGTTTGGTGGGATTAACGAGGTGAGGCAGGAGACACTGCAGAATTGCTGGGGAATGTTGTGGTAATAGTATAGAAACCATCAGCTAATCACCCTCATTCTCTCTTGTCGCCATTCATTTATTGTATACAAATAGTAAATACATCTTTTTCTCCTGTAGCTGTTAAGTAATAACTTTTTTACTGTTGGATAAGGAATTCAACTTTAACTTCGAAAGGGTCATAATATTTTGAGGAAGAAATGGCTCCTTGCCTCAGGTCGAGGTGACAGAGGCATTATCCGGAGAATGTGAGTCTACTTCAACTGACTCCAGGCAGGGGCCAGAAAGCCTCGAAGCAGCTCCACTCTCAAACTGTCTCTGAATGTCGGACTTTTCAAAGAGCAGAAATGTGAAATGAACGATATGCATGTTAAGAAAGTCGGAGTATATGAAATAGGCTCAGGAGGATACACAGAGACAATGAGGCAAAAACAAAGACACATGTTAAAGTTGACGCTGTGAGAAACAATTCTCCATTCGACGTGACTGCCAACTGATAGAAAAGAAAATGAAAAGCTAACAATTTAAACACAGCCTTCCACCAGCTCAGGTAAATGGAAACTGTATTACTGTTTATTAAGTACTTTAAAATTTGTGACTTCGATGGTTGTAAGCTCAAGAGATATTTTGATAAATATCTTGATTCGACAGTTGTAACTAATCATTTCCCCAACATTACAATCTAGAAATGTTTAACTAACCTGGCTCTGTCCTTCTAAAAAAATATATTTCTCTTATCAGATATTGCCAGGCGTACTGAGTCTCCGTATCAATCGTAATTTTCAGTTCAGATTTCCAAAACGTGCATCTTTTTTGATTTGTGTTAACCTGATTAACGTTTGGCAGAACTCCAGTCACCTGCCAGTTTCCGGAAAGCAGTCAGAAATACAGGTGTCACGATATATTTGCAAAACAAAACATTCATTCCCTGACCGTGAATAGAACCAACGCCACAGCGGTTGGGTTCCAAATCCTATCGACTAGATTGCATGGGACGAAGACAGGCGATCTTGTCCTTATTCTCAATGATACGGCTTTTGCCTTTTCATTTCTGATAAAATTCGCTGCAGAGTGGTTTCTACTGGTCTTCAAGTTTTGCAGAGTGGAAACGCCCATTCTGGCCATGATGGAGTGCGGTTCAAAGACACTCATCTATTCTATTCCCAGTTTCCAGCTTTGGTCCATAATCTTATGTGTTCTGAAGATTCCAGTGCAAATTTCAATGGATTTCTCGCTTTGGTCTTAAATGACACAATGGGACTGAAATTTGACATGGTCAACTCTGTATTAAAACCTCCAGCTCATTTTCATCCCACGACAGAAAGACGCAGATACATACCCCTGGAGTGGCACAGGTCTGAGTAATAGACCTTGTGCTTCACTTCCGTTCTCCGCCCCAATACACAAGTTTATCTGCAAAAAAGGGAGCTTTTAGTGAAACATTAGGCAGTTCCACAGACAATAACAGACGTTACCATGAGCTAGAGTTTAAAATGGACGGAAGATGCAAATGCAACTTTAAATTCGAATACAAAACCCTTTCATTTCCTGGCAGACAGCTGGTCATGATGACGAACTTGCACGCTGCACCCTCACGATGTTAAATTCGAAACGATAATCCCCTCACCCGAAGTCAGACGCTTTAGGCAAATCATCACTGGCCCAAAGACCAGACGCAGTCGGGACAATGTGTCTGTCTTTCATGGAAACAGGTACATCGGTGAAACTGCATTCACAAGGTGAATAACCAGTAAACATAATTACCGTCACTGCTTCACTTGGAAAGCTCCACTCTGCGAAACATTGCCTTTCACTGTACTTTCATATTTGGAGTCTTTTACAGTCCCGAACCTGAACAAATTCAGCGAGAAGCCTCTGGTCATTTCGAGCGCGGCATGTATAATGAGACGAGTTCAACGACATCTTTTTGCTGTCGACCCATCAGCGAAGCTCAAATGAGCCCCTGTTAGCATCAGCCTCTCTGTACCTTCCTGCAGTATATCTGCTGAAAAACAGCAGATTATCACAGTTTTACCGTCTTCACATTGTGACCCAAGACCATAATATGAGCGATTTGGAATATCGGAGAGAGAAACACGCCTGATGAAGACGATGATGACGTGAAGATCAGGAACAAAAGTTTGTACATTTCAGGTCCCAAAGGCTAATCTCAGTATCAATGGCGATCCCTGTTCAGGTGCCTGAGTTTGCATCACCCAGACCTGGATATAATTCCCAGTCAGGAAACGAAGACTAATTCTCTTCATGTGAATTATCCGAATGAAAACTAATGCCTGGTTACGCACAGAACATGCACACGGATCCTGCCAGAACAATCCAGTGATTATTCGCATCTATCCAGAAGGACAATAGCAGCGTATACACGTGAAAACTATCACCGCAAATCCCCCTCTAAAAGTCTCGGCATTCCAAGTTGAAAACGTCTCGCTTTTCCTTCAATGTCGCTGTGTCTAAACCCTGCCCTCATGGCATCATAGCAGTACCTCGTTACTGAGGACATCCAGGGTTCTACAGAGTAAATCATTATCTCAATATCTGCGGTTATTAGGGGTGGGCGGTGCATGCCATCGCATTGAGTGATGAATGCATCCCAGTAATAAATTTCTAAAAGTTGCAGTTTCTAAGGGAACACCTGCAAGCGGTCAGGAATAATTTGAGAAGTGGAACAGGGAAGGGGGAAAAAGTGAAGTGAAATGATGACTGGAGGCATGAGACAGCACATGAGTGAAGAGCTGGTTTTGCAAGTCTCAGCGTCGGTGACATTATTTACTGCCCACTGTTCACACTGATTAACGCACCACTCCTTGGCAATTTACTAAAACGAGCCCACTCCTCTTGGTGTGAGGTTCCCTTTGCGCATATTAACGCGGTTGATGGGTGCCGAGAGGATGGACACATCCTCGTTATCCAGCCAGTTTAAACAGACGAAGGCTTCAGTTTAAAACAAAAGCACAAAGACATTACCTCTTACTGTGTATTTTCACTGGAGAATATCCAGCTGTGAAGCGTTCTGAAAAAGCGCATGTTGGTTTAATTTTTCACCGAGCAACTGTGAAACATACACAAAAAAGAAATGTCTGAGCGACTGTGATCGAATAGTTAAGTAAATGCACGCATAGTTTTGAAAAACAGAGTTTGGGCAATCACTGTGGTTTTGTTAGTTAAAGCACTTCTTAATAAACAGGAACTATGTGATCAAATCCTGACATCACAACCTGCAGAGGTGTTTCATAAAGAGCAGAGTACTCTATTTCACTCGTGGTTCTGGTTGTTGCGTGGTTCAAACCAATGACTGGATCGAGACTAGAATTCAAGTCCAGCTCCTTCGACTTCAACGCTGCCACACAAAACCCTGCAACCACGTTTTTTAATTGACTAGTGTTTCTGCATCGCCTCACTTCAGGCACTTTGCACACGCAGTTTAAAGAACGAACTTGGCGTACGTTCGATAATATTTATGAGGATATTGCAAGGTTTTAGGGATTGGACTGTAGAGTGAAGCTGAATAGGCTGTGATAATTTTCCCTGGAACTTTAGCGATGAGCGATCGTCTTACAGAAATTTATATAATCATGAAGGAGCTGGGTAGAGTGAATAGTCAATGAATATTTCTTAGTCTGGGAGAAGATTTGTAGCTCGGGTGCTCGTTGTTGTAGTTCTGTTCGCCGAGCTGGGAATTTGTGTTGCAGACGTTTCGTCCCCTGTCAAGGTGACATCCTCAGTGCTTGGGAGCCTCCTGTGAAGTGCTCCTGTGATGTTTCCTCCGGAATGTATAGTGATACAGGAAAGCCACACACAGAGACCAAGTCCTAAATTACGAAAGTAACCACCCCAACACACACAAAAGAAGTTGCATCAAGACACTTTTCAAAAGGGCCACAACACACTGCAGAACACCAGAACTGCAAAAAGAGGGAGAAGAGTACCTACACAATGTATTCGCCAAAAACGGATACGCCCGCAATTTCATCAACAGATGAAAGGCAATGGAATGAGGACATGCCACAACCCAAAGGACGAGCCACAATACCATACATCAAAAACATTTCCGAACTGACAACCAGACTACTGCGACCACTAGGACTTATAAGAGCATACAAACCAACAGCCACTCTCAGACAACAACTCACCAGGTCGAATGGCCCGATAACCAGCATGATCAAAACCAATGTAGTGTATAAAATCCCATGAAAGGACTGCACAAAACACTACATAGGACAAACAGGAAGACAGCTAACGATCCGCATCCATGAACACCAACTCGCCGCGAAACGACATGACCAGCTATCCTTAGTAGCCACACACTCAGATGACAAGCAACATGAGTTTGACTGGGACGACACTACTATTATAGGACAAGCCAAACAGAGAACAGCCAGGGAAATCCTACAGGCATGGCACTCATCCACTGATTCAATCAACAAGCACATCGACCTGGACCCAATATACCGGCCACTGCAGCGGACAGCTGGAACTGACAACTGGAAGTGGCAGATACAAATCACTACAAATACCGGAGGAAACATCAAAGAAGCGCTTCACGGGAGGCTCCCAAGCACTGAGGATGTCACCTGGACTGGGGACGAAACGTCTGCAACACAAATTCCCAGCTCGGAGAACAGAATCACAACAATGAATATTTATTCCCTGAGCAGGCATGTTCAAAGAGAGAGCACAATTTTAATGTGAGTGTGGTAAAATTTAAAAGGGATCTGAGGTACACTTTGTTTTCACACAGGAAGTTTTGCGTGTTTGGAATGAATTGCCAGATTAGTGATGGAGTCTGGTACATTTACAACATTTGATAGGCATTTAGATTTTTATATAGAAAGGAAGGGTGAGGAGGGATAAAGGACAAATACTTGCAAATGGAGGAGCTGAATTTCAATCATCTTGTCAGCAGGGACGAGTTGGATCAGAGCGTCTATTTACGTGCTCAGCCCTCTGATCCGCAGCAGTGGCGAACTGTAGTCGGAATAGGCAATTCGCAAAATGCAGAGCGCTCTTCACGCAGTCAGCGCATTGTAGTGGTTTTCTGCAAGTTAGTTGGTTAAAACAACTTGAGGTAAAGATTTTCTGGAAGTTAGCTGCCAATGCCCATTCTTCTTGTCACGTTCACAAGTTCTCCGTGAAACGTTTTGGCTGCGCAAAATACCTCACAAACCGTGTTACCCCTCAGCTCTCCAGCTAATCCAAAAGCTAACAAATCATAACGTGGTACAGAAACAGAACTGACAAGGTGAATCTTTTTTTCAGAAACATCTAAGCATGAATGTTATCTGTGGAGCAGTTTCTGTCGTCTGGGACATGAACCGCTCACGCAAATATCAGGCAGACAATTCCAAACGATGCTTTCAACGGACTGGAACCTGAGTGCACCACCACTTCCCGGAAACTGCTCCAGTAACACAAAACAGAACAGACTAACAATGAACCATGAAAAGTGAAGATTGCCAATTACAGTCTCGACTCGATGAAGTTCACAATGGGCTGGTGTCTTCATCGGATCGAGATGGCTAATCACCAGCCTCCCTCATCAGGGCAGAAATGAAGGAAATGAGAGAAATGCAAACAAGTTTCACATTGCGATTACCCTTCTTTTCGCCACAATAACAATAAACAGCGAGCGGATTCAATGCAGGATCTGGTATCACAACAAGCGGTGAAATAACTGCCTTCATTCACTTTCAGAGAAAACGATGAACAACGCAAATTGTCTTGAACATGAAAACCTGGCGCAGCCTGCTTGGGTCCCGTATTATGCGGAGGGCCTTACGAGCTGGAGACGAACGTGATCACCACAGCAGCAAGGGAACACAGCGTGGACACTGACACGTTGGTTGTTCTGTGCTATGCCACATCACAGCATGGTGAAGAAGAAATGACTACGGTTTATTCTATTCAACTAAAACACAGCTCATCCCTGTGAAACGTTGCCAGCCTAATCCGTTCTCAAAAGTGGCAGACAAGAGATTTAAACTCAAGCCTTCTTGAGAAGTGGAACCTGACACCAGCGTCTCGGATTGCTCAGCCACGCTATCACAGAGGCAAAAACCGTAAAGCCAAGAGCGTGTACCTGATGATAACTTGCAGAATACTCACAGCAACTGCAGCAGTTCTGCAGAATAAGCGGCAGAAAGGAATTCCTCCATCTGAAAAAGTGATTTAGCACTGGAATTTGAAAATGGCAGATCTTGTAGTGAGGATATTCAAAACGCGGGGCCAGTAAGAGTTGCAACTTGCCTTGTCTTTCTCCTTAACCGTGCATTTTCAAGCAGAGCCCACCTGGCTGCAAGCTGAGTCAGAGACCTGTGTTGGAATCGAGGGGATGCGACTCACTTATTGTTAGTAAATCAGACATTTCTTACTTGGAGGTGTACAAAAATCAGTTTTGGGACATATTCAGGGAAGGTCAAAGGCGATCTGAGATGTTAATTAGTTGCTCATTGTATGTGATTGCTCTTTGTTCGAGGTGTGAAAAGGTCTCCATGTTTAGTCACATTCACGTCTCTTATTGATGACTGAATCAGAAAGAAGGTATTTCACCAGACCTTCCTGTGTCTTGCATTCCTCCCCCTCCTGTTTATACTTTCCTGCAACTCTATGATAGCAAGCAAACAAAATGGATTCAATGTCATTCGGCAGCCTGTCCGTCATTTCCGCAATTTCAGTTACAACATGGCTTCAGTTTCAGACAACACGGTAATATTAGTGACTGTATGAAAGCATGAGTCAAGCAATTCATCTGAATGTGTAAATCTTTTCAATCCTGTTGCTGACTGAATGATCTGTAACCATACCTTCTGCTTAGAAAATCAAATATGTGAAGTGCTCCAAAGCATGACTGAGGATTTTTATTTTTGGTTCACGCAGGTTGAGAAACGCCAGGCAAGGTACAAATGAGGCCCTTCAGAGCCTACTTTGGGATACATATGAAGAACCTTAAATCAGGAAGTCATTGTAAGCTTTGACACGAGCAAAACACTGTTCCCCTTGCCACTGCCCCATCCATTACGATCCAGAAGACGGATTGCCCGTAAAGAGGGAACAATAATGTTTCTGCTCAGCTCTGAACTGGGCCACTTTCGCACAAACTGATGCTTCTTCTCTCCAGAAAGGATCAGGGCCCGCCTTCTGCATTCTTAAAAATAGCGGTCATCTGTGCTATAAACATCCACACATATTCGGAACGAGGAAGAATGCGCATCGAGTAAAATCATGCACCGCAATTAATTGGACTTGTATCCCCTTTCACAACAGCTGGAATGGGCGGGGACATTCAGAGTAAGATTAACTGACCAGGGCAGAAAACAATTACTTCCACCTATGTTCGTACACAAGCCGATTTTTCTTTCATGTTTTATGCTACTGATCATTCCTGTGGGAGATAGAGGTGTTAACTGCTCTCCCACACAAACACAATGGGGCCAGAGATCCAATCGAACTGTCCCCCAGCGGCGATAGCTTGGCTCAAAATAGATTTGTTTGCTGTGTAGGACTGAAATTGATTTTGATCACACACAGACACGGTATAACAGCCACCATCACATGGGGAGGGTTTGGGGGCGGATTCCGACCCACTCTGGGAAAAAAGACTGTGCCCTAAATTCACCGGAAATAAATGTTACAGGGAGAAGACGGGAGAATGAGGTTGACAACGATATTAACCATGATCGAATGGCGGAGCACACCAGATGAGCTGAAAGCTCTTACCGTCCTCTTATGGCTTCCGGTCTCTAGCCATCTGGTGTCTAAGGAATTAGAAACAGAGTTAATTGTTCAGTTTGAAGTCCTGCTTTCATAACTGGGTAAAGTGAGAGATGGGGGCAGATCTGACACAAATTTAATAAATGGAAAAAATGTTTCGAGAGGAAGAAATAAGAAAGAAGATGAGTATAAAGTTGGAAATCAGGAGATATTCAATAAAAAAGGAAGAGTGCGCAAACACAGAGGAAGATGAACATGGTAAATAAAGTGTCACTAGTCCTGAAGTCTTAACTCTGTTTTCCTTTCCGAAATACGACCAGACCTGTTGAGATTTTCCAGCAATTTAATTTGTTGGATCAGAAACAGTGGATGGGAGTGATCCAGGACCAATCGGCACTCCCATGCTCTGGGGATGTTTGACTTACCTGTTCGACCAGATGACTTCTGTCCCACTCTGGAACCTTACAATCCTGCACCACCCTCACCCCTTTTGTGTTCTTCCTGCCTCCAAATTTTACCACATCTTATTTTCCAGACAGGAGTTTTATTTATAAAAGGTTCCGAGAACAGGAACAATCCTACAATCTTCTGAAGCTGTTTCCAATATAAAGTGTAATTGTTTCCCCTTTCACACGGGAAGAGACGTTCCTGAGGAAGGAGTTTCCATGTGCTGTGTCCCAATCCCGGGCAAGAAGCCGCTGACTGAAGCTGTTGTAGCCGCGTTCTCTTGGCAGCAGGGGATTGGAGAGATTGGGGTCGCTTTGTGCTGCGTGTAAACGTCTCGTTCCCTGCAGACTCTGGGTGAACCGTGAATGAGTTCTCGTGATTGCAATATAGGTACATGGTTGGTTTGAATGGTTGAAATGAAACATTTGAGACTCTGTGCCCGGGGTAGGCTCGAACTATTTGAGGCACAGAAACTGGCATATATCCGAAAGCAGAGTGATTTTGAACAGCAGTGGCTCACACAGTTTTAAGAGTGGGTTGCTAATTTTCCTGCATTCGTCGCTAAAAGGATCAGAAGCCTGAGGAGCCGCAAGCACGTCAATGAAGAAGTACGCAACTTGGGTAGCTCTGTCATATTTAACTACCTGCAGCAGCTTACCCGCGACTGTGTTAGCAGTGAGATTGGAACGCACGTCTTGATAAAAACTGGAGCTTAAATTCAGCACCTTCGACCACTAGGCCACGACAGCACAGAAGGGTGACAGCACCCAACAGTGACAACACACAAGAGTGCCAACCCAAATTTGGCGTGAGTAGTGTTTCAGCATCGGTTCATTTCAGGCACTAATACTCGCGCATTCAGTAATGAACTTGGTGCAATTTAGAAAGCATTTTCAAGGATTTGCAAGGTTTTCACTATTTGGACAATAGCAGGAAGCTGAATGGGCTTCGACAGTTTTCCCTGGAGCTTCATGGCTGAAGGATGGCCGAAGAGAAGTTTATAAAATCATGGGTGAAAACAGAGTAAATAGTTATGGGATACTTTTTCACAAGGCACGCGAGTTCAAAGCTAGGTAACATAGCTTTAATGTGAGAACTTTAAAAATTGAAAAGGTATGTTCGATACAGTTGTTTTGCACACAGACATTTTAGTGTGTGCAGAATGTTTGCCACATTTAGGGCAAATTCAAGCGCATCTGAATGGGTATATAGACAGGAAGGGTTCGAAGAGATATAGTACAAAGATTGGCAAATATTGTTAGATTAATTTCGGTTATCTGTTCAGCAGGGTCAAGTTGGATACCAGGGTCTGTTTCCGTGCTCGGCAACTTTGAGATGCTCCAGCAGCTGACGCAAGTTTTAATAGACCTTTTGCAAAAAAGCGCACGCTGTTTGTTACTTAGTCAGCGCGTTTACCTATATTTCTAGAGGGTGGACGGGTCGAACCGACCTAGCGATGAAGATCTTTCCAGACTTCTGCTGCCAACGACCATTCTTTTGACACCTTCCCATGTTTGCCAACAAAGAATTTGGCTGAAGATAAATACTTCAAGAATTGTGTTACCCGCTCAGCTCTCCAACGAATCCGGAAACTGGCAGCTGTTCATGTGGAAGAGAAGCAAAATAGAAAAGGCGGAACCATTGCCAGACACAACGAAGCTTGCATGCTGCCTTTGAGGCAGTGCGAGCTGTCTATGTCATGTACTGTTCAGGTAAATGGCAGGGGGGCACTTCCAAACATACTGGAGATTTAGTGCATTGCCAAGTCACAGAAAGTGCTCAAGAAACATAAAACAAAACAGAACAGCAATAACCATGAAAAATGAAGATTACCAATTACACTCTTGATGAAAGTAGGTCAACAATGCGCTGATCCCTCCATCTGATCGAGAGGACCAATCACCAGCCTCCATCACCAGGGCAGTAATGAAGGAAATGACAGAAATACAAAAACGTTTCACATCGCGATTGCCCACCTTTTCGCTACAGCAACAAAAAAAGGCGAGCAGTTTCTATGGAGGACCTGGTTTCATATCAGCAAGGAAATAACAATCTCCACTCACTTACAGTAAAAACGGTGACCGGAGCAAATTGTCTGAAATATGAGTAACCGGCGCAGGCTGCTTGGTTCTCGGATTATACTGCTGCACAGACTTTCATATGTAAAGATACCTTTCAAAGATAGTGCTTGTGAATGTCCATATGACAATGGCAATTGTTGCCCTCGCTCTCACTGCAATTCTTGATCGTATAGCCGTTGGCATTCTCACCTTTGCCTATGTTTCGGGAGGGTGGATAGCTCGAACGGACCCAGCGATGATGGCCTCTCCGAACATTTGCTGACAATGACCATTCTTTTGACACCTTCCAAAGTTTGCCTTCAAAGATCTTGGCTGAAGAAAAATATCTCACAAATTATGTGACCTCCTCAGCTCTCCAACGTATGCGGAAACTAACAGTTCTTCATGTGGAACAGAAGCAAAACAGAAAAGGCAGAACCATTGCCAGGCACACCGAAGCATGCATGCTGCCTTTGAGGTAGTGCGAGTTGTCTATGTCGTGAACTGCTCGGAGAAATAGCAGCGAGGCATTTCCAAACACACTGGAGATTTAGTGCATTGCCAAGTCACAGAATGTTCTCAAGAAACATAAAGCAAAACAGAACAGCAATAAACCATGAAAAATGAAGTTTACCAGTTACATTATTGATTAAATTCGGTCAACAATGCGCTGATGCCTCCATCTGATCGAGAGGACCAATCACCAGCCTCACTCACCAGGACAGTAATGAAGGAAATGAGAGAAATATAAAAACATTTCACATCGCGATTGCCCACCTTTTCGCCATAGCAACAAAAAAAGGCGAGAAGATTCAATGCAGGATCTGGCCTCATATCAGCAATGAAATAACAATCCCCATTCACTTTCAGTGAAAACGGTGAAGAAAGCAAATTGTCTTAAATAAGAATACACAGGCTGCTTGGTTCCAGGATTGTACTGCTGCACAGACTTTCATTTGAAAAGATATCTTTCAAAGAGAGTGTTTGTGGCTGTCCATATGACAATGGCAACTGTTGCCCTCGCTCTCACTGCCATTCTTGATCGTGTAGGGGTTAGCATTCTCAGCTTGCACGCGGGAGTTCAGTGTATAATTCTCTGCTATGGAAAATCGGAGTGCTTTGGAGCAGAAAGTTATGGATCTCATGAGCTACATGGAATTGTTATTGGAATGTTTGCGGATCCGGGAAGTGGTTTCCTCACACTTCTGGGCAACATCCTCAGGGCTGCAGAGCCTGTTTCGAAGTGCTGCTGTCCTGTGGCGGCTGGAATTGATTTGTTTTCATTCCCACTGGGTCAGGTTGTTGGGGTTGCAGATTGGATCTTGATCAATGTGTTTATTGATGGAATCCATGGATGGGTGCCCTGCTTCGAGAAATTCTCTGGCTGCCTTCTGTTTTGCCTGTCCTATTAATGTTGAGCTGCTCTCGTGGAATTTGTGATGCTTGCAGTCTATACGTATTGTTACGAGGGTCAGCTGGTCGTGGCAATTAGTGACTGCCACACAAATACTTTGCCAAGAATAGATAGCCCGCAATTGTATTCCGAGATGTTTGGCACACTAAATTGTCAACTAGGATATGCCGCAATGCAAATTAAACAGCATGTTTCCTTTTATTAAAATACATTTCTGGGAACTGATAGCCAGACTCCGACGAACACTCAGATTTACGACAACACATTAACCAACAGACTCGCTGAGCCAAAACGCATCAGAAAACAATATCCAATGCCCATCTTGTGCAAGACAAAAGTAGTTGTCAAGATTCCACGCAGGGACTGCACGAAACACTGTATAGAAGAAACAGTCGGACCACTAACAAGCTGCAATCACGAACTTCAGCCAGCCCGTAAACGCCACGGGCAGCTGCTCTTGCAGTTATATGCAGAGCATTGAGTGTCTCTGATTCAGGAGGTTGGAACTGGGATTATATGACCGTCTGCAGCACGGGTTATTTCCTTGCGTGTGGTAACTCCTGATGGAACATGTGTAAAACTCGATTGCTCACTGAGAAGTACATCCAAAATAGTTGCCCAGAGTAGTATTTCCCTTGTGTTTCCGGTGCTGTTCTTGACATGCCCTCCGGAACTGCACTTATTGTGCGCTTCCTGACGGTTCGCTGCATGCTTCCCTGATCGTTTTATGGGAAGTAACCTGCGTTTAAGCTGCAAGAATGTGCATTTGCAACCCAGATCCACCTGTCTGTATTTTGTTATCTATTATTGTGTGCAATTGCAACACGGTAAATTAATTAATTGGAAGATGACAAACGGAGGCGTGTGAAATGCCGAGGTTTTAGTGACATTTATCCGATGGTTCAATATTACTTTCATTCAGGAGATAAAGATGTAAAACGTGTTTGTGTAGAGATGAGGAACAGTGAGGAAAGAAGTCACCAGCAGGTGTAGCTTACAAGCCCACTCGCAGGAACCAATATGTCCAAGAAAATAAATACGGCATGTGAGTGATCTTAGTTTCCCATCTCTCGCTCAAGGTTCAATTGTAAAAAAACGTTTGGATGACAATAATCAATAAATAATTTATGGTCCCAGGGAACAACACGAGCCTTGTTTTGGTCATCGGTTAGTTTACAGGTGACTTCGTCTCTGTCTTTTCTTGGAAACCAGCTCCTTTGTTGCTACCATAAGGAAAGAGATCTATTTTAACATAAAGTAAATAAAGATTATTTCACTAACCTTTGTTTGTTTCATGCCGAAGTACAATCTGACCAACAGTTCCCTTGACCAACTCTGCTATTAGCAAAGAAATCTGGCAAATTGGCAAGTGTGATTTTCCTCTCAATAAGTAATTTTGACTCAGTTTGACTGCAATCATCTCTTCTTCAATTTGTGCTTTTCTTCTTTTAAAATGGTGTCCGGCATCTTCCAAATGACGGCAAAGATATGAGAGCAGAAGGAAGGAATTTCGCCTATCTAGTCTGCGACAACATTCAATGACATCATGGCTGATTTGGTGAATCCTCAAGCCCCGTTTTCAGCCTCATCTACGTGCTGCTCCATGTCTGTTTATCACACCCTTGAATATACTTCGCCTTCGCAGCCCTCTGTTGTAAAGGCAGATTTGCTACCCTCTGAAAGAGAGAATAGAATATCCTTCTCATCATTTGCTTAAATATTTGATCCATTCAGCTGTGAGAAGTCCTTCTCGTCCCATTTTCTCACGGGCGCAAATCAGAACAGAATAAGCTCCTGAAGGTAGGTCTGCACTCTCCAGTGCCAGCTCTTGTATTTGAAACATTTTCATACATTGACCACTGATTTAAAAAAGACCTGATTTGTAAAATAGATTTGCCGTGGTGAATTTTTTCAAGAGCACTCAAATGGCCGTAATTCAACTGGCAGTGAAAGGGCTAGACAAATGCAAGGACATTTTTCTTTCTCGATCCAGTGTTGTGTTTATTCACCTCTCTGCACATGACAATGGATCCTACCCATCTACTTCATCTCATCAATAGGTGTGCAATTCAAATTGATCACCCTGCATCCTCCTCCATTCGGAAACAAGAGAGTGTGACAGCGAATTCTGGGGTAACAGGAAAAGCCAAATCCTGGTGTTTCAGGTTGGAACTCTCCATTTCATAAGATGTACTAAGCAGAATCATTGCATGTGCTGTCATGGCCGAGTGGTTAAGTTGATTGATTGCAAATATTGGGGCTTCTTTACGCGGGTTCGAATCCTGCTGACTACGTTTTGAATGACTTCATGCAGGACGTATTCTCACTCAAATCTCTGACATCCCGTTTCAACAAACAAAGTCAGATAGTTGATTAAACTTTGAAACTCAAGTTCTTTATCAGGAATGTACCACACTTAAAACATTATCTCTGCTTCTCTTTTCACAAATACTGCTAGATCCATCGAGTTTTTGCAGTATTCTTTGAATGTACTGTGCAGAAGTGCTGCTTTTCAATAGATTCCTTTAATCGCAGTCCTCCAGTCACAGACTCTGGTGAGTGAAAACACTTCCTTCAGCTCGTCGAAGAGCCAATACCCACCAATCCCTCTCCCATCATTATAAACAGCCGCAGGAAATTGCTGATGAGCCATCTTTGCTCCAAAGCGAACCTCACGAGCCTCGGGAATCTCTCCACAAAACGACACTTCTCATCCCTTGACATGGTGAAAGACAGAGGATTGTGGAGAGATTTTGAGAAAATATTGTCAGTTGTCAGGTGAAAAAATGTTAAAGATGTAAACCACATAACCCAGTCTCCAGCTGCGTGAATCTTCAGAAACTCTTTGGGGAATGGAATCAGAGGACAATGAAGAAGGGTGAACTGTTGGACTCACCGGAGCCAGTCAAGACAACTTCCCCTTCTTTAAGTGGACGGGACATTGACTCTAATATTCTCAGGACATGAACTGATCAGAGACATTGAAATAATTCTCGGTCCTGTATATGAGGAAAACAAACCTCATCCGGACTCTGGGACAATGAAATTACTCGATACCACACAAGATACTGAGAGGCTCCAAGGATATGTCTGTAGTGGGTGGGATCCGACTGTTTCCATGTCTCCATAATGAAAGTCCAAATCTTTATTTTGGGAAAGTAAAACTGATCGAAGACAGTTGTCGTTCTGGGAAGGGCAGAATGAAGTTGGACGTCAGTCACAGACTGCTTTCGAGGATCGTCCAAGGTGTTAGGTTGGAAATTTCAGCTCATTTGACTGTTAACTGAAATGTTACTGCTTCAATAGCCCCAGGGTGACAGCGATTGATGTTCTGACTGCAACTGTTTTCTGTGCTGCACAATTTCGTTTTTCTAATGGGGACAGGAGAATGTTTTCCAAACAGAAACCTTCGGTATGAAGAACCACATAAAAGTTTCTGCATTGCTTTAATGGCTAATGTAAAAAAAAATGTGGATTTTGGGAATCTGAAGCAAAAACAGAAACTGCTGTCGAAACTAACCGGTTTGGCAGTGCCTGTGGGAGAATACCGAGTTCTGATGAAGTTTTGAAATATTTGCATCTGATTCTCTCTGGATAGACGCTGTAAGATCTGCTGAGGTTCTCCTGCTATTTCTATTCGTTGTTTTAACTGAATGTCCATACCATCTATCAGGATGACACAAGCAAACCCACCACAAACCAAAATTAAGGAATAACACTTCAGTATCTCACTCTACCGCAAGCCCAAGGATAACCACACGAGGCTGCAGTAGTATTTTCACAAGGCACGCGAGTTCAAAGCTAGGTAGCATGTTTAATGGGATAAAGATAAAAATTGAAAGTGATGTGAGGGACATTTGTTTTACACAGACATTTTTGTGCGTGTGGAATGAATTGCCACATTTAGTGGCAGCGTTTGGTGCGCTCACGTTTCAACGGCATCCAGGTGGGTACATAGACAGGAATGGTTCGGAGAGACAAGGGACAAACATTGGCAAATATGTTTAGATTAATTTCAGTTATCTGTTCAGAAGGGCCAAGTTGGATAGGAGGGTCTGCTTCTGTGCTCAGCAATTCTGTGACGGTCCAGTAGCTGACACCAGTTTGAATAGTCTACTTGCAAAAACGCATGCGTGTTCTTTACTCAGTCGGTGTGTTTTGCTTTTTTTCTGGAGGCTGGATGCTTCGAAATGACCCAGAGATGAAGGTTTTCCAGACTTTTACTGCCAATGACCATTCTCCATGACACATTTCCAAGTTATCCAAGAAAGGTTTTGGCTGAAGAAAAATACCTCACATGTCGTATTACCCACCCTGCTCTCCAGCGAATCCAAAAACTGACAGCTCTTCACGTGGAACAGAAGCAAAACTGAAAAGGTGGAGCCATTAGCAGGCACACCTAATCATGAACTCTGTCTGTGAGGCAGTGCGAGTCGTGTATGTCAAGAACTGCTGACACAAATGGAAACGAAGCAATTCCAAACGGTGCTTCCAGACATTCTGGAGATTTACCGCATTACCAAGTCCCAGAAAGTGCTCAAACAACAGAAAGCAAAACAGAACAACAATGAACCATGAAAAGTGAAGATTACCAATTACATTCTCAATTAAATTGGGTCAGAATTGCGCTGGTGCCTCCATCTGATGGAGAGAGCCTATCACCAGCCACTCTCACCAGGAGAGTAATGAAGGAAATGAGAAAAATATAACAACGTTTCACATCGCGATTGCCCACCATTTCGCCACAACAACAACAAAAAAACAGCGAGCAGATTCAATGCAGGATCAGGCTTCACATCTGCGATGAAATAACGACCTCCATTCACTTTCAGGGAAACCTGTGAACAGTGCAAATTGACTGTAATATGAACACCCAGCGCAGGCTGCTAGGGTCCCGTATTCTACTGTTGCACCGACTTCCATATGAAAGGGTACCTTTCAAAGAGAATGTTCGTGGCTCTCCAATGACGGTTGCAGCTGTAGCCCTCGGTCTTACTACCGGCCTTGGTAGTGCAGGGTTAGATATCCTCACCTGGCACACGGGAGTTGACGGTGCAAATCTCTGCTGTGGAAAAGTGGAGTGCTTTGGTGCAGAAAGATGTGAAGCTCGGGTGCCTCTGGAGCTCTTGCTGCAATTTTCGGCGAGCTGGGAAAATGGTTTGCAGACTGTTGCTCACCTTTCTGGGTGACATTATCAGAGCTGCAGCGGCTCCTGCGAAGCGCTGCTCTCTTGCTTTGGAACGAATTCATTTGGTTTCATTCCCGCTGTTTCCGGTTGCTGGTTTTGCAGTTGGATTCAACGGATGAAATCCGTGGATGAGAGCCCTGCTTCCAGAAATTCTCTGCTGCTTTCTGTTTGCCCTGTCCTACTTTTGTTGTGCTGTTCTCGTCGAATGTGTGGCCCTTGCCGTCTGAACGCATTGCTACTAGGGACAGCTGGTCGTGGCAATTAGTGACTGCCCCAGAAATTATTTCCAAGAACTGATATCCCCACACCTTAATTAGCAGATGTATGGCACATGAACTTCGTAACGAGGATACCAAAATAGGTAATTTTAAAATCGTGATTCCCTGTTTAAAAAAATCTGGGAAATGATGCACAGACTACTCCGAACACTCGGACTTCTGACAGCACAGAGACCGACAACCTCACTCAGACAACAACTCACCAGAACACAAGAACTAATACCCATCTTGTGCAGGACAAAGGTGGGTGACGAGATTCCACGCAATGACTGGACCGAACACTATATAGGCGAAAGAGGCAGACAACTCGCGAGCTGCATTCAAAAATTTCATCTGGACCTTAAACGCCACGGACAGCTGTTCCTTGTATTTATACACAGGACATTAAGTGTCTCTGATTCAGGGGCTTGTAACTGGGATTATATGACCATCTGCAGCACTGGTTACTTCCTTGTGTGAGGTACCCCCTGATGGAACACATGTAAAACTCGATTCCTCAATGAGAAATATATCCAAAATAGTAGCCCAGAGAAGTATTTCTGTTGTGATTTGGTGCTGTTCCTGCCATGCCCTCTTTCACTGTAATTTCCCAGTGCTTCCTGATAATTCGAAGCGTACTCCATGAACGTATTGTGGGCAGCAATGTGCGTTTTAGCTGCAATAACATGCGTGTGAAGCCGGCCCAACCAGTCTCTATTTCAGTTTTCTCTTATAATGTGTAATTACAACACAGTAAAGGATCAATTAATATTTTAAGATGACATATAGAGGCGTAAGAAATACCGAGGATTTAATGACATTTATGCAGTGGTTCGAGATTACCTTGATTCAGGAGATAAGGATGTAAACTCTGTTTGGGTAGAGTTGAAAAACAGTGAGGAAATAAGTCACCAGTAGGTGTAGTTTACAAGCACACGCGCAATAACCACAATGCGAAATAAAACACATAATTAAACAAAAAACTGTTTGTGAGCGATAAAAGTTGACAATAATCATGGGGGACCTCAGATCACCCTCTGCTACTCCCGGTTCCATTGTAAAGAATGTTTGGAGAACAATGATCAATAAACCACACATGTCCCATAGAACCACGCGCGGCATATCTTGGTAATCGATTACTTTTCAGGCATACTTAGTTTTCGTATTTTCTTGGAAACTACCTCTGTCATTGTGAGCATCAGAAAAAGCCATTTTCTGCCAGAAAGAAATAAACATGTCCATTAACATTTTTGGTTTCATGTCCAAGAGCACTTAGACTCCTCTGCACCGCACTTGTTTGTTGTTTCTAACGATTTTAATAGTCGTCTGTCTTGATTCTTCCGAACAAAGTATATGACTTCATACCCCCGACATGAAACTGCATCTGCCAAGATTTCTCCAATTAATCATACTATCTATAGACTGTACGGAAAAAGATGGTGACATCTTGCAAAATGTCCAGATTACAGAGGAGGAAGTGCTGGATGTCTTGAAATGGATAAACGTGGATAATTCCCCAGGACCTGATCAGGTGTACGCGAGAACGCTATGGGAAGCCAGATAAATGCTTGATGTGCCTCTTGCTGAGATATTTGTATCACTGACAGTCACAGTTGAGGTGCCGGAAGACGGGAGGTTGGCGAACATGATGCCACTGTTTAAGAAGGGTGGTAGGGACAAGCCAGGGAACTATAGACCAGTGAGCCTGATGTCGGTGGTGGGCAAGTTGTTGGAGGGAGTCTAAAGGGACAGGATGTACATAGATTTGGAAAGGCAAGGACAGATTAGAGACAGTCAACATGGTTTTGTGCGTGGGAAATCATATCTCACAAACTTGATTGAGTTTTTGGAAGAAGTTACAAAGAGGATTGATGAGGGCAGAGCGGTAGATGTGATCTCTGTGGACTTCACTAAGGCGTTCGATAAGGTTCTCCATGGGAAACTAATTAGCAAGGTTAGATCTCATGGAATACAGGGAGAACTAGCCATCTGGATACTGAACTGGCCGAAACGAAGAAGACAAAGGGTGGTGGTGGAGGGTTGCTTTTCAGACTGGAGACCACTGAGCAGTGGAGTGCCACAAGGACCACAAAGAGGGTTACAGAAGAATACAACAGGGACTTGATCAAATGGGCTGAGAATTGGCAGATGCAGTTTAATTCAGATAAATGCGAGGTGCTGCATTTTGGGAAAGCAAATCTTAGCAGGACGTATATACTTCATGGTAAGGTCCAAGGGACTGTTTCTGAACAAAGAGACTTTCGAGTGCAGGTTCATAGATGTTTCAAAGTGGTGTCACTGGTAGATAGGATAGTGAAGAAGGCGTTTGGTATGCTTTCCTTTATTTGTCAGGTTATTGAGGACAGGTGTTGGGAGGTTCTGTTGCGGATGTACAGGACATTGGTTTGGCCACTGTTGGAATATTGCGTGCAATTCTGCTCTCCTTCCCATCGGAAAGATGTTGTGACACTTGAATGTGTTCAGAGAAGATTTACAAGAATGTTGCCAGGATTGGAGGATTTGAATTATAGGGATAGGCTGAACAAGCTGGGGCTGTTTTCCGCTGAACATCGGAGGCTGAGGGGTGACCTTATAGAGGTTTACAAAAATATGAGGGGCATAGATAGGGTAAATAGGCAAAGTCTTTTCTCTGGGGTAGGAAAGTCCAGAACTAGAGGGCATAGATTTTGGGTGAGAGGGGAAATTTATAAGAGACCTCAATGGCAACGTTTTCACACAGAGGGTGGTACGGGCATGGAACGAGCTGTCAGAGGAAGTGCTGCAGGCTGGTACAATTGCAACATTTAAGAGGAAATTGGATGGGTATATGAATAGGAAGGGTTTTGATGGTTATGAGCCGTGTGCTGTCAGGTAGACTCGATTAGGTTTGGATGTCTGGTCGGCATGGACGATTTGCACCGAAGTGTCTGTTTCCATGCTGTGCATCTCTATGACTCTATCTATATCTGTTTGCAGGCTTCCACATCTCATCATACTATGCCCACCCCCCAATGTGTTTTGAGAGCAAAACTGGACACATTTCACTCTGCCACTTCCAAGTCATTAAGACAGAGATATATCATTTAAGCCCAATGCCTGACCAATCTGGATTTCACTAAATATATCTTTCCAACTTGAAAACTGCTCATTAATCTTGATTCGGGGATTTCTGTTAAATAGGCAATGGAAAGACAATGCTGCTTTATTTCTCAACGCCGTGAGCTCCTTTCTTGAACAATGGACTTTTTCGTACCCCCTTATTGACTGCTTGCTATAAATTCAAATGGACTTTACTGAACAGCTTCCTTCATTAACTCTACAGGTCATGTTAGCGATGAAATCTGCAAATTGCCATGTGTGATTTTCCTTGCAACAAATGATGTTGACTTAGCTGTACTGTAATCATCCATTCTAAACTTTCTGCTTTTCTTCTTTTGCAATGGTGTTTCACATTATCGAAATGACAACAAAGACATTAGAGCAGATGGATGCAATTTAGCCCATCAAGTCAGAGACAATGTTCTATGAGATCAGGGCTGATTTGCTTAATCCTCAACTCCCTTTTTTTGGTCTTATCTCCGTGATCCTCAACTTCCGAAGTAACGTAATGTTTGTCTCTCTCAACCTTGAATACATGCAGAATTCACAACCCTCTGTTTTAAAGAACTCCACAGATTTCCTACCCTCTGAAAGTAATAATAGCCTCCAGATATGAGTATTGCATATCTGACCCCTTTCCGCTGTGCTGAGACCCTCTGGTCCCACATTATCCCGGGTGCAATTCAGAGCATAAAAAAAAAACCCTCAAGGTCGGTCTGCACTGTCGAGTGCCAGTTGTGAGTATTGGAACCATTGTTTTTATAAACAAATAGACCTGAAATGCACATTAGATTTGCCACTGTTGAATCTTTTTCAAAAGCACATCATTGGTTGCAATTTCGCTGGCGGTGTAGGGTGTTGTACAACTACAAGGACATTTTTTTTTCATTCTCGATCCATTGCTGCCTTTATTCATCCCTCGGTACATGAAAATGTATCGTTCCCATCGACTTTACCTTTTATCAATGTTTGTTTTACAATTTGATCTCCCATCCTCTTCCTTCGTTCTGAACCAAAATAAGGGGACAGCGAATACTGGCGTCATGTTGCGAACAAGACAAATGCTGGAGTTTCAGATTGGAACCACCCATTCCATAAGACATATTAAGCAGCGATGATTAAGAAATTCAGTGGGGTTTCCTGGCGCATGTTCGAATTCTCCCAACTATGTTTTGAATGACTTCCTGCAAGACAAATTCTCTCTCATACTTCAAAGAAAATCTCAACAACCCATGACAGTCATTCGATTAAAGTTAGGAAACTCAAGTCCTTCGTCAGAAATATATCACACTCAAAATGTTATCTCTGTTTCAGTTTCCACATTTACCACCAGACACGTCGGGTTTCTGCAGTATTCTGTGAATGCATTGTGCACAAGCGCTGCATTTCATTCCATTCCTTCAAACCCAGTCCTCTGCACACTGACCCTGGTCAGTGGCAATAATTCCTACTGCTCGTCAACGTGCTAATGTCCACCGCTCACTCCCCCATCAAAATAAATAGCCGCAGGAAACCTTCAGTTAACGTTCCTTGCTCCAAAGATAGCTTCGGGAATCTCTCCAAAAACCGGGACTTCCTAACCCTGGACGTGCTGTAAGGCAGAGGATTGTGAAGAGACTTTGGGAAAATATTATCACTTGACAAGTGGAAAAATGTTAAGGAGGCAAAACATATAATCTAGTCCCCAGCTTTGTAAATCTTTAGAAACTCTCTGAGAAGTGAAATCAAAGGAGAATTAAGAATGGTGAACGGTCCGACTGAGCAGAGACAGTCAAGACAGCTTCCCCTTCTTTAAGAGGACAGAACATTAACATTGATGTTCTCTGGACAAAAACTGATCCGAGACATTGAAATAATTCGCGTTCACGTACATGACGAATACAAAGCTCATCTGGACTCCGGAGACATGCAAAAACTCGATAGCACAGATGACACTGAGAATCTTGAAGGGAGATGGTCCCAGTTGGAGCATAGCTGGTTCCCAGTGACATGGGTGTGCCTGTCGTGGACGGGATCAGACTGTTCCCATGTCTCCATTATGAATGTCTCAGGCTTCATTTTGGAAAAAAAATAAAGCTAATAAAGGACATTTTTTTTTGGGAAGGACAGACTGAAGTTGGAGGCCAGTCACAGCCTGATTTAGATGGTCGGGTAAGGTTTTAGATTTGGAAGTTTCAGCACATTCGACTGTTAAATGAAAGGTTGCTGGTTCAAGCTCCAAGGGCGACAGTGATCGCTGTTCTTAGTGCATCTGTTTTCTCTGCTGCGTAGTTTTGTGTTGATAATGGTGTCAGGAAAACGTCTTCAAACGAAAATCTTTCATGTGAAGAACCACAAATAAGTTTCTGCAATGTCTTAAAGATTAATGTAAACAACTGTGGATTCTGGGAATCTGAAAAAAAGCAGAAACTGTTGACAAAACTAGCTTGTTTGGCAGTACCTGTGGCAGATTACTGAGTTCTGATGAATTTTTGTAATATTGTCTATGCTTCTCTCCGCATAGAGTTTTCCAAACTTGCTGAGTTTTGTCGTGAAGAAAATATAGAGATTCACAAGGGGCCGCAGAGAGTTCTTCAAGAAGTAGCTCCTTTATCTGTAATCAATAAACCGTGACACTGAGAAAGCAGAATCTCGAAAGCCCACGAACGCCATTGTCTTTATATTGGTTTTATCATGTTTCTGTTTGATGAATCAGCATTTTAAATATATTAATCGAAGTATCTCACTATAACTGTACAATAAACCAGTGATGATCGTTCCCATCATCTCTTTCATTGTTAACTCTACTTAATATTATTCTATTTTCACGGTTAGATTTTTAGCGTCAGCATTTGTAAACATGGTCTTTCATTCCAGACCAGACTTAATATTTTCCCAATGTCATGATCAGTTATTTGTTGTCAGTAGTCTCAGGTAGGCGGTCTATAGTATTAATTAGACATTTAATGTCATGTCCCAAATATTGATGTTCTCAATCTTGTCATGATGATACAAAACAGGGAGACTTACTTTGCTAGCTGTGTAATCTCATTTTCAACATAATGTCCTTTCAGCCTCAACCTTGCTCTGCTAATTTGTGTAAGAGCATTCCACGAATCTTATCTCATTCTGCATTCCACAGACCTCTTGCAACAGATCGCCAGTGGTCTTCCTGCTTTATCTCTTCCTTTGCTTTCATTGTCTTTGTTTTCCATTTCGTCATTCTGACTAAGAGCAGTCATTCCTGGCATTGGATTCGCTGAGGGTGAAGGGTCAGTGAACAGAGCGAATTGCCCCTGTTGTTCTGTTCCTGACTCTCCACCTCCCGCTCTGTTTGTGACCAGTCACTTTCCCGGGAAATGTACTATTCCTAGCAACGGTTGCCTGTAGTTATTGAAGTGGCAGTAGTCATAATAATAATAATAATAATAATAATAATAACAATAACAAAAACATTGTGGCCGGGTGCAGCTGTGATCGGCTGAAGAGCCTACTGCTGTACTGTACTGCATTTTCTGACTTCCCAGCATAAAACTCCGAATCTTCAATGTGTCATAAAATTTCTCTCTCATTCTTCTAACATCCAATGACATAAAGCTCCATGTACTCCATCTCTTCAAATTAGAAATTACATCCATTCCCAACATCAGCCGAGTGAACCTTGTCTGGCCGGCCTTCAACACAAGAATATATTGCATTAGGGCACTCATACTTTTCATAATAGTCTTGTGTGGCTTGACTTGCGGCTTGCATTGTTTTAGAAAGACTCCCTATTATCAGACTCCATTCCCTTTGTAATAAATGCTAGCATTTGATTTGCTTTCTGTATTGCCTGCTCATCCTGTAAGCTTTATTTTTCAGATTTATGTACAACGACATCTAAAGGCCTTTGTGAATTAAGTCTTAAAGCAAAAGGCGTTAGCCTTATTGCAAATCAGGAACGTGCTGCATTGTATATCAAAGGCTATGGCAAACAATAACTGAACCCTTACAAACAATGGGTAATGAATGCATTGATAAAAGAGAGATATCTTTTCGATGGACTTGTTGGATTTTATGTTTTGGAGTGGCTGTTAATGGCTGAATACTGAAGGAATGTGGGAGAGTGATATGGTTTATTTGTACTTTCAGAAGGCATTTGGCAGGTTTCCATAAGGACTACAGAGGAAATAGGGAAAGAATAGGGGCAATCATGATAAAAATCAACGAGACCGTCTGTGTGGAACCACCGGAGGCGGGGAAGATCGTAATCAAATAGTTTGCTTTGGTACTTACTGTGAAGACTGTGATAGAAGCTCGGGGACTTGAGGAAATAAATAACGGAGTATTGACAAGCGTTCACAAAGAACAAAAGATTAAAGAACAAAGAAAATGTACAGGAACAGGATCTTCTGCCTTCAAAGCATGTGCCTCTCCAAATACACTGTCTAAACCTATCACGCAATTCGAAAGGATCTGTATCCCTCTGCTCCCCACCTATTCATGCCTCTGTTCAGATGCTCCATAAATGAATCTACCATGTCTGCCTCTTCTACCTCTGCTGGCAACGCGTTCCAAGCATTTATCACCCTCTGTGTAAAGTACTTTCAGCGTGTAACCCCCTTAAACTTCTATCCTCTCACCTTGAAGACGTGACTTTTCGTTAGTGAATCCGTCATCCTGGGAACATACTTATCTCTATCCACCCTGTGTATACCCTCCATGATTTTGTTTAGAAATTGACGTAAAGATGGAAGATGTGTAAAGTAGGCGAAAGGACGTTATGGTGGACAAATATGACAGAGTAAATAGCTGAGGCCCTGACATATAACTTTGTAGCATCCTTAAGCACAGGTGAAGTGCCGAAGGACTGGAGTGTTGCTAATGTTGTCCCCATATTCAAGAAGTGCAGTAGGGATTTTCCATGTAACTGCAGTCCATTGACCCTCATTTCAGTCGTGGGAACGTTCAGATGAGATTTCAGGAACAGTGGAAGTTCATAAGACACAGAAAGGTAGATAAATCCTCAGGATCTGATCAGGTATAAGCTAGGGTTCTGTGAGAAGCTCGGAAAGAGTTTGTAGTGCACATTTTAGATATATTTGTGTCATCGACATCAGGGGTATGTGCCGGAAGATTGGATGGCGGCTAATGCTGTCCCGTCAGCTAAGGGATGCAAGGAAATACCAGAAAACTACAGATCAGTGAGACAGATATCAGTGTTGGCAAATTGTTGGAATTGATTCTAAGTTCTTCATGTATTTGGAAATGCAGAGGCTGATTCGGTAAATTCAGCATGGCTTTGTGCGTGAGGAATTATATCTCACAAACCGAATTGAGTTTCTGGGGAAGTGGATAGGACGAAGAGCGGGACCTATTTTCTACATCAATGCCTTGACAAAGTTCTACATGGTCGACGGATTAATAAGGTGGGATTCAGGGAGAGCTCGACAATTGGATACAAAATTGGCTTGACGGTAGGATCTTTGCTGTTTTGACTGGTGGCCAGTGACCAGAAGATTGTGACAACGTTTGGAACAGGGTTTCATCTTTTACTTCCTTTACGCAAACGATTTGGAGGAGAATATAAGAGGCATGGTTTATATGCGTTTGGGTGACACTAAAGTTAGTGGTAGAGAGGAAACTTGAAGAAATTGTCAAAGATTACAATGGGATGGTGATCATTTTTGTCAGTGGTCTGAGCAGCAACAGATAGAGTTTGATTTAGCTAAATGTGAGGTGTTGCATTTTCCTAACGCCAATCGGAGCAGGACATATACGGGTATTGGTGGGCCGATGGGTAGTGGTTTCAAACAGGGAGACTTAATGGTGCAGATATAAAGCTCTTTCAAGGTGGTGTCACAGGTTGACAGGATGGTGAAGAAGGCATTTGGCATGTTTACCTTCATTGGTCAGAGCATTCAGAAGAGGGGTTAGGGCATCATGTTGTGGCTGTACGGGACCATTTATTGTCATCTAATGATGCCTATAAAAGCATTGTTGATCATTAGGAAATGCTCACCTGGTCCATTTGTATCCTTTTGTGAAGCACATCAGATATTCATACTTGGTTCGGTCAAGATGCAACTCCATAACAACAGCAAAATATTTGACTGAGCGCCCCTTTGCAATTGGAAGTGGGTAATGAAAACCCACACCCCATGAATCAATCAAGTAAGGCGTATATTTCCTTTCCATTCCTCTGCAAATACTCCCAGAGTACTGGCATTATAACGTTATTCAGGCCCTTGCAACACTCACATCACGTCTATCACCTTCAATTCTCCCTGTTCCTATCATCTCACTAAACCCTGAAAATGCTTCCTCTTCCTATTGCCCTCCTCCTGCGAGGAGACTTCTTTGCGACCACTTTGACAACTACATCAAAATTTGGGAGCGCGTTATCCGTTAATAAAACACAGTCGTCACTTACAATTATCAATTTCTTTTCCCCAGAGTCTTCTGAGCCTGTCTGAATCGAATCTGATCCGTACCATTTTGAGTGAGGGGTAGGTGGGCATTTATTGCTGAAGTTTTATCTGTTTCAGTAGAACGTCCTATTCCTGAAGGTTATTAAATGTTCCTTCAAATGGTTTCCAATGTTCACGTAAAGACACATGCTTCAATTTCAAAATTAGAGTGGTGCTGGAAATGCACAGCAGGCCAGGTAGCATCCGAGAAGCAGGAGAATTGACGTTTCGAGTAAAAGCCTTTCATCACGAATGAGGCTGGGAGCCTCTGGGTGGAGAGATACATGGGAGGGTTGGGGCTGAGGGCAAGATAGCTGAGAGTACAATAGGTGGGTGGAGGTAGGGCTGATAGTTCGCAGAGGAGTGTGGAGCGGATAGGTGGGAAGGAAGATTGACAGATGGGACAGATCATGTGGACAGTGCTGAGCTGGAAGGTTGAATCTGGGGTAAGGTGTTGGGAGGGAAATGAGGAAACTGATGAAGTCCACATTGATGTCATGAGTTTGAAGGTTCCGAAGTGGAAGATGATGCGTTTTTGCTCCAGGCGTCGGGTGGGAAGTGAGAGGCAATGGAGGAGTCTCGGTACCTGTATGTCCTCGGCAGAGTTGGGGAGGGTGTTGAAATTTTCACCCACCGGGCCGTGTGGTTGATTGGTGCGTGTGTCCCAGAGATGTTCACTGAAGCACTCCGCGAATAGGTTTTCCGTCTCCCCAATGTGGAGGAGACCACATCAGGAGCAACAGATAATGTAAATGACATGTGTAGAGATACAGGTGAAAATTGATGGATGTGAAAGACTCCTTTGCGGCTTTGGATGGAGATGAGGGGGGAGGTGTGGGTGCAGGTTTTGCAACTCCTGCGGTGGCAGGGGCATGTGCCAGTAGGGGAGTGTGGGATGTTAGGGGGCATGGACCTAACCAGGTAGTCACGGAGGGAACAGTCTTTACGGAAAGCAGATCGGGGTGGGGAGGGAAATATATCTCTGATGGTGGGGTCCATTTGTAAGTCGAAGAAATGGCGTAGAATGATGAGATGCATACAGAGGTTGGGGAGGTGGAAGGTGAGTGCCGGGGAGTTTCAATCCTTGGTGCGTTCGGAGGGGTGGTGATCGAGGGCGGAGTTGCGATGGAGGGCATCTGGGAGAGGAAATTGTGGTCTTTAAAGAAAGAGTCAATTTGTCGATTTTTATTACCGGTTTCTGAGTTTTACTGATTCAAATACCATCATGTGAAATGGTAGGATTCGAACCTGAGTCCACACAACATTAGCTCAGTTTCTGGATTAACAGACCACTGATAACACTATTGCACGTCCCTTTCACAGCTCACTCATCCCTGAATACTGGTACTTGTGCACCTTCTTTCTACAGTATTGTTTGATCCTGATATCTTCCTGCAATCTGGTGATATCACTCAGTATCTCTCCACGGGTAATCCATCGGTGTGTGGGTCCAATTGCTGCCTCTGCAAATGTCTCTCGCTCTTGCAGGTGCTTCAGATCCAGACTGGGATTTTCCAGATCTCTTTGATGCTCCGTGTAACTCAGCATGTGCAAACCTCGTTCAAACAGCCTCTTTTACACTGTCTATTTCACTGTCTCTGCTCGGTACATGGGAAGTTGCTGTATTTGGGCTCCAGTCTCATCCATCAACTTATTGAAGAAACATGTTCAACGAGAGCAATAATGGGTGGGGAGATCTGGAGCCTTCAATGATTCCTGCAGTGGTGCACAGACGAGAGAGCGATTACTCCATGCATTAACTCAAAAGACGTGACGCACAGACAGTGCAGAATGAGGAGCATATTGTAGACATATCGCAAGCACAAAAACCACCCGCTCATGGAAGGACTACTTTAAGCTTTAAGGCGGCCTAGGAAGGTTACCGTTATCAATCCGGGTCGGTGTTGACTCCGTGAGCATCAGTACAACAGAGGTGATGGCAGGCCTCCCACGGCAGGGTGGCAATGCTGCCTGGATGTTTCTGTTCTGTGTTCCATCTCTACCACTGTATCTATGACATGTCTTGTGGATCAATGTCTTCAATCATTCTGACTCCTATACCGTTTCTATCTCTGTAACCTCCTCCCCTCTCTACAATCTCTCTACGCATTTGCAACATCTCCAATCCAGACTTTAATTCCTATGTCTGAAACATGTTTCAGTCTGTGCAACAAACGGGGACGTGTGTGATATTACCGTTGCATGTTTAATCCACAGATCCAGATATAATTCTGGCGACTTGGGTCTGAATCCTGCCAGGGCAGATTTGAATTCAATAAATATCTGAAATTAAAAATCCAATGATGACAATGATCCATTGCTGATTGTCAGAAAACCCCATCTGTTTCACAGATCTCCTTGAGGGAAGGAATCTATCATACTTACGTGGTATGGCCGGAAAACGACTTCAGACCCACAGTAACATGGTTGATACGGAACTGCCCTGTCGGTGACTGGGTAATGAGCAATGGATGCTCGCCTGGCCAGCGGCTCCATCATCCTTTGAATAAATTTACAAGGAACATACCTTAACATGGTAGCCTCCTGCTCCCAGTAACTGGAGTTATAGAGTCACGCAGCACCGAAACAGACATTTCAGCCCAACCCTTCCATGCTTACAAGTTTATTAAAACGAAATAGTCGAATGTGTCTATTTGTCTCAAGCCCTGTCTGAGTAATCTGGCAGTCATTATCGAGATGTCTTTGATATGGGGAGTGTGGAGAGCGTTTCTGGATGTGTTTTTTCCACTTGTTTAGTTTTGTTGCTGAAGAAACAACAAACCGCCACTCTCGATGTCACAGTAGAGCGAACAGCCAATGGGAATTTCAAACAAGCTTTTATAGGAAAACAAAACATACGGACCAAATATTGAACTGCAGAAACAATCATCCCAAAATCCACAAACAAAGTTGCATCAGAACATTATTTCAACGAGCCAGCACAGACTTCAGCGCAGATGAACTACGCAGAACAGAGAAAAATCACCTATACAGTGTACTCAAAAAGAATGTGTACCCAATGAACCCATTCCATCGATTTCTCAGCAACAAACCCAAACAAGCAGACAAGACACCGTACAGAAACCCTAGCCACTCTCCCCCAGAAGAAAGACAGCTCGGAAATGACTGCCAGACTACTCAGATCCCTTGGCAAAATGGTAACCCACGAAACCATCAACACCCTAAAACAGCAGTTAATGCATTTGAAAGATCGTAAAAAGACAACAAGCAAAACTAATGTTATTTACAAAATACTGTGCAAGACTTGGTAACAAACAATAAATTGGACAAACAGGCAGAACACTAGCCACCAGGATACATGAACATCAACTAGCCACAAATGAGATAACCCTCTCTCACTCATATCCTTACATACAGATAAGGAAGGACACCACCTCGACTGGGACAACACATCCGTCCGAGGACAAGCCAAACAGAAAGTCGCACGAGCATTCATGGAAGCATGGCATTCCGACCAGAACTCCACCAACAAACATATTGACTTGGACCCAGTTTACGATCCGTTGAGAAAAAGAACTTTGAAATGGCATCACCCTAGGAAATGTCATCACCACAGAAAATGGCATCACCAACCCAAAGAAATCTAAACAGACAAATAGAAAGCAAAAAAACAGCAACAGTGCTTCGCCCGAAGGCTCATCGAAGGTGTGACCCAGTATGGTGACGAATCATCTGTAAATGAACCTTCCAGCTCAGTGAGCAAACCTACAACCAGAACCTCAACGTGAGCTACAAATCTTCTCAAAACTCGCTAACTTTCCATTTATTTACACCACCCAACTCTCTCCCCATCTCTCTTTAACTCCCACGCTCTCTCTGTCTACACCCTGTTCCAAACTTCTCTCTACCTCCCTCCCACCTTCTGTACATTCCTCCCCACTCTCTCTCAATATCTAACCAGTCACGTACACTCTCTCATCCCCCTCACTCTGACTCTCTCCCTCTACACGCTCCGAGTCGGTCTCTCTCTATCCACCCTTCGCTCTGTTTGCATACACTCCATCCACCCACTCGTTCTCTCTGCCCCTTCCCATAAGATTTGTTTCTCTTTCTCTTCAGACGCCCACCTTTTTTCTCTCTCTACCCACTCCCGATCTCTCCCCATCCCCTTTCTCTCTCTTCTCCACACCTAATCCATCTGTCCACCCCCTGCCAATCTCCCCTACCCCTTCCTCCCTCTCTGGCACTCTCTTCACCCTCCTACCCTATCTCTCTACCCATCTCACTCTCTCAGTCTCTACCTCTTTCTCTCTTTCTGTCTCCAGCACCTTCCCACGCTCGCTCTATCGCTGTATGTACCACCGTCTCACTCTCTCTACACGTCTCCCCCTGTATCTCTCTATACCCCACTCCCAAAACCGCTCTCTGTTCATAGCCCTTCCTATTTTCATTCTGACTCTCTCCCACTGTATGTGTCTCTTTACCTCGCTCTCTGTCTCTCTATAAATCCCTCCCACTCTCTCTTTCTATCACACAGTCTCTCTCTCTACTGTCCTCCCAATCTCTCTCTACCCCATTTCTCTCTCTTCTGTCTCCTCCGCCGCTCTCTCTCTCTCCCTCTCTGTACGCCCTCCAAATCTATCTGTCTCTTCCACTCCGACTTTACCTTTCTACACCATCCCAAAGTCTCTCTCTGCCACTCTCCCCTACACTCTCTGCTCTCCCCACTGCTCTCTGTCTCTCCCTCGATACTCTCTCACTCTCTCTGTACCCCATCACACTCTATTTCTGTACCCCCGTCCCACACTTTCTCTGTCTCTGCACCGTCCCATTTTCTGTCTCTTTCTAACCCCTCTCAGTCTCTTTCCGTCTCTCTTCCTCTCTACACTCCCACTGTCTAAAGACTTCCACCCTCTCGATTTATCTCTCTCTCTCGAGGTGTGCGTGTATATATATATCCCTATCTCTCTACTACTTCTCTCTCACGATACCCCTTCGACACTAACCCTACACCACTCCCTTGTATCTACATCACTCCCTTGCACTCCCACTGTGTCCAGCCTCCAACTATCTCTCTCTACACAGCATTCTCTCCCTCTATCCCCTCCCACTCTCTCCACCTCTCTCTTTTCCTCCCTCACTATTTCTCTCTTTACCCCTCTCCCGCTCTGTCTATTCTCTTCCCCCTCTCTATTTCTCTTTCTTTATGTCTCTATGCTCCCGTCTGACTCTCTACCTCTACAGCATCCTATTTGTCCCTCTCTCACTCTTTAACCCCTTCCCACTCTCGCTCTCGCTAACCTCCCCCCCACTTCCTTCCAATTCTCTCTCTCTACCATACTTCCACTCTATCGCTCGAACCAGCCCACTCTCTGTCTCTGCTTTTCCCTCTCGTTTACTCTCTCTCTAGCCCCTCCCATTCTCTCTATCTATACGGCCCTCCCCTCTAATCCACTGTCCCCCTCTCTCACTCTCTACGTCTCTCCAAAGTTCTCTCTCTTGATCTACCCCCTCCCAAACTCTCTTTCTCTACCTCTCCCACACCATCTTTCTCTAACACACAGCCAGACTCTCCACTCTATTCCCTCCCATTCTTTCTCACTCGTTTCCTTCCTCACTCTCTACATCTCGTTTTACCCCTCTCCCGCTCTCTGTACTCTTCTTCTCTCTCTTCATCACTCCATGCTCCCTTCTGACTCGATCTCTCTACCTCTCCTCTCTCTTTACCCCTTCACACTCTCGCTTTCACTGCACAATCCCTCTCTCTCGACCTCCTTCTGAATCTCTCCCTCGACATCGCCTCCCACACACTCTCTCTTTCTGTACCTCTCCCTCTCGCTGCCCCTGACTTGTATCTTTCTCTCTACCCCTCCCTCTCGCTCTGTTACCCTTCCAATTCTCGATCTCTCTTTGCCCTCTGCCATCCTCTCTTTCTCGCCCCTCTCTTTTTCACTCTCCACTCCAATCCCAATCTCACTCAGACTGTATCTAACCTGTTCCCACTTTCTCTCTTTCTCATCCCCTTCACTCGCTCTAAACTCTCTCACCCTCTATCCCTACCACTTCCTATTCACGCTCTCTTTCTCTCGACCCACCAGCTCTCTCGCTTTCTCTGTCTAAACTCCTCCCACTCTCGGGCTCTCTCTCTGTCATCTCCCTTCCACAGTCTATTTCTAACATCCTCCCAGTCTCTCTCTTTATCTCTCTTTACCGCCTCCCACTCTCACTCTCTCTACTCCCTCCATCATTCTTTATTTCTCTCTCTCTCCTCTACCTCCACCCACTGTGTCTCTCTCCACACCCCGCACTCTCTCCATGGTCCAACTGTGTCTCATCACCACTTCCAATCTATCTACATCCCTCCCACTCTCTCTTGACTGCCCTCCAACTCTCTCTCTCCATCTCACCCCTCCCGCTCACTCAAGCTCTCTCCCTTCTCCATCGCTCTCCCTGTTCCCGCCACTCAACTCTCCCTCTATCTATCCTCCTTACACACTCTCTCCCTGCACAACTCCCACTCACTGTGTCTTCCCCTACACGCTGACACTAGACGCCCTCCCACTCTCTGTCTCTCTACCTCGTTTTTCTCTCTCCCTACACCTTTTGCACGCCCCTCTCACTCTATTTTCTCCCACAGTCTCTCCGCCACACCAAATCTCTTTCTCCCTCGTCCCTATCGGAAATTTTTGTCTCTCCACAAGCTGCTTTCGTTCTCTCCACTCCATCCCACTCTATCTGTCAACCGCTTGCCACTCACTCTCTCCAAACCCCTCCCATTCTCTTTCCCTCTCTTCGCTCCTCCTACTTTCTCCCTGCACACACTCACTATCTCCACTCCCTCCCATTCTGTCTCTCTACTTACCTCCGATCCTCTCTCTCTACACCCCTTCTACTACTTCCCTCTCTTGAACTATACAGCATCTCAGTCTGTCTCTACCCAACCCCCACACTCTCTCTCTCTCGTCTGCTTTCCCTAATCCATCCACACTCTGCCTTTATACCACCGTGTTCACCTACTCCCTCCCACTCTCTGTCTACTCTCTCCCACTCTTTATTTCTTTATGCCCTCCCACACTCTTTTTCAATACGACACACCCACACTCTCGCTCCGTCTATCCACCTTCAATTCGTTGTCTCTACCCCTCTCCCACCCGCCTCTACCACTCTATCTCTACACTAGCCCATTCTCTCTCCACGTCTCCCAATTTCACTGTACTCCCACTTTCAATCTCGAAACTCCTCCCTGACACTTTCTTTCTCTACGCCGAACCTTCTCTCTGCATTCCCCTCCCATTTTATCTCTGCCCATGCGAAGGTCTCTCAATACCCACATACTCTCCCTCTCTACCACCTCCCACTCTCTCTATCCCTCTAATCCCCTCTCTCTCTACATCGCATCCCACTGCCTCCCTCTCCGCTTCATATTGCACCCTCTCACACAGTTTCTCTCCACCTCCTCCCAATATATTTCTCTGTCTCTCTCTAAGCACGCCCACTTACTCTCTCTTTATGACTCTCCTCCCTCTCATTCTTATCCGTACTCTCTCTCTCACTAGCTATCGCCTACGCCGTCTCGCTATGACGGTTCCCCCTCTCTCTGTCTCTCTGCCCGCCTCCCTCTCTCCTCTCTCTGCATCCACCCACTCCCTCTCTCCTTGCCCCTCACTCTCTCTTATTATCCACTCCCACACTCTGTGCCTCTGTCTTTTCCTGCCTTCACCTCTTTAGTGACAGAAAGGGGTAGGCGTATACCACTGGGACAAGAGTTACAGCTGGGGGAAAGGCAATTACGATGCGATTAGGCAAGATTTCGGAAGCATAGAATAGGGAAGGAATCGGCAGGGAATGGGCACATTAGAAATGTGGAGGTTGATTAGATTAGATTCCGTACAGTGTGGAAACAGGCCCTTGCGCCCAACAAGTCCTCACTGACCTTCCGAAGAGCAACCCACCCAGACCCATTCCCTACATTTACTCCTTTACCTAACTCTACGGGCAATTTAGCATAGCCAACTCACCTAACCTGCACATTTTTGGAATTTCGAGGAAACCGGAACACTCAGAGAAAACCCACGCAGACACGGGGAGAATGTGCAAACTCCACACAGACAGTTGCCTGAGGCGAGAATTGAACCCGGGTCTTTAGCGATGTGAGGGAGCTGCACTAACCACTATGCCACTGTGCCAACCTAGCTTATTCAAGGAAAAGCTCCTGAGTGTCCTAGATAACGATCTATCTTTCAGTCAGGGAGGAAGATGTAGAGTGCGGGAGCCGTGGTTTACGAAGGAAGTGGATTCTCTGGTCAAGAGAAAGAGATGTCTCATGATAGGGTGAGAAGAGAAGACTCAGTTAGGGAGCTTGAGGGTTACAAAGTAGCCAGGAAAGACCTAACGAGAGAACTCCGAAGAACCAGCAGGAGACTTAAGAAGTTGTTGACGGTTAGGATCAGGGTAAACCCAAAGGCTTTCTTTCTGTATTTAAGGAATAAAAGAATGACAAGAGTAAGATTTGGGCCAATCAAGGATAGTAGTGGGAAGTTGTGTGTGGAGTCAGAGGAGATAGTGGAAGCACTAAATTAATATTTTTCGACAGTATTCACTCGAGGAAAAGGAAAATGTTGTCGTGGAGGATACTGAGATACCGGCTACTAGACTACGTGGGATTGAGGCAAAAACAATGACTGCAGATGCTGGAAACCAGATTCTGGATCAGTGGTGCTGGAAGAGTACAGCAGTTCAGGCAGTATCCGAGGAGCAGTTATATCGACGTTTCGGGCAAAAGCCCTTCATCAGGAATGGATTGAGGTTCACAAGGAAGAGTTATTAGAAATCCTGCAGAGTATCAAAATAGACAAGTTCCCCGGACCGGATGGGATGTATCCTCGGATCCTCAAGGAAGCCAGGGAGGAGATTGCCAAGCCTTTGGCATTGATCTTTAATCATCATTGTCTACAGGAATAGTGCCAGAAGACTGGAAGATAGCAAATGAGGGTCCCCTGTTCAAGAAGGGGAGTAGATACAACCCTGGTAATTATAGACCAGTAAGCTTTACTTCAGCTGTTGGTAAAGTGGTGGAAAAGGTTCTAAGATGTCGGATTTATAATCATCTGTAAAAGAATAATTTCATTAGGGATAGACAGCACGGTTTTGTGAAGGTTTACCGTACCTTACAAATCTTATTGAGTTCTTGAGAAGGTGGCCAAACAGGTAGATGAGAGTAAACCGGTTGATGTGGTGTATATGGATTTCAGCAAGGCGTTTGATAAGGTTCCCCACAGTAGGCTACTGTACAAAATGCGGAGGAATGAGATTATGGGTGGTATAGCAGTTTGGAAAAGTAATTGGACTGCTGAAAGAAGACAGAGGTTGGTGGTTGATGGGAAATGTTCATCCTGGAGTCCAGTTGTTAGTGGTGCACCGCAAGGGTCAGTGTTGGGTCCACTGTTGTTCGTCATTTGTATAAACGACTTGGATGAGGGCATAGAAGGGTGGGTTAGCAAATTCGCATATAACACTAAGGTCGGTGGAGTTGTGGATAGTGATGAAGGATGTTGTAGGTTACAGAGAGACATAGATAAGCTGCAGAGATGGGCTGAGAGGTGGCAAATGAAGTTTAATGGGGACAAGAGTGAGGTGATTCACTTTGGTCGGAGTAACCAGAATGCAAAGGACTGGGCGAATGGTAAGATTCTTGGTCGTGTAGATGAGCAGAGAAATGTCGGTGTCCAGGTACACAGATTCTTGAAAGTTGCCACCCAGATTTACAGGGTTGTTAAGAAGGCATACAGGGTTTTAGCTTTTATTAATAGAGAGATCGAGTTCCAGAACCAGGAGGCTATGTTACAGCGCTACAAAACTCTGGTGCGGCCGCACTTGGAGTATTGTGTACAGTTCTGGTCAACGCATTATATGAAGGATGTGGAAGCTTTGAAAAAGGTGCAGAGGAGATTTACTAGGATGTTGCCTGGTATGGAGGAACGGTCTTACGAGGAAAGGCTGAGGGTCTTGTGGCTGTTTTCGTTGGGGAGAAGAAGGGTGAGAGGTGACTTAATAGAGACATATAAGATAAGAGGGTTAGATAGGGTGGACAGGGAGAGCCTTTTTCCAAGTATGGTGACGGCGAGCACGAGGGGGCATAGATTGAGGAGTGATAGATATTGGGGTGTCAGAGGTAGTTTCTTTACTCAGAGAAGTAACGGTATGGAATGCTTTTCCTGAAACGGTAGTAGATTCACCAACTTTAAGTACATTTAAGTCGTCATTGGACAGGCGCCTGGACGTTAGATGGGCTTCAGATCGGTATGACAGGTCGGCGAAACATCGAGGGCCGAAAGGCCTGTACTGCGCTGTAATGTTCTATGTTTTATGTTCCTCTCTGGCTCTATATCCCTCATTCTCTCTCTACCCCTTCTCTCATGCTTTTTTCTCTGTGTCTTTCTTTACCCCACACACTACCTGTCTACCCTCTACTATCTCTGTTACCCGAACTCTCTATCCCGTTCCACACACTGTCCCTTCACATCACTCCCTCGTTTCGTCTGTACTGCGTTCCCACTCTCTGTCCCTGTATCCCTCTCTCCCTCTCTCTCTTTCTGTCTCTACACCACTTCCAAACTCTCCGTCACTCGTTTTAAACCCATTCCTCTCTCTCGACGCTTGCCCACTTTCTCCCTCCGTCCCATTCTCTCTAGCTGTATCCCCTTTCACTGTCTCTTTCTGACCACTCCTCACACTCTCTCACATTATACAACCCACCACACTCTCCTTGTCTGTCGACTGTCAACTCACTCCGTCTCTCTGTCGTCCTCCCACTATGTGCGTCAGTATCTGTCTGCACCCTCCCACACTCTCTTTCGACTCTCTCTCTGTACCCCTTATATCTCTCTCTCTACCCCTCCTTCTTTCTTTTTCTCTGTCTGCCTTTCTGTCTAAACCCTCCCCTTCTCTTTACGTCCGTCACATTCTCTCTCCCTACATCCCTCTCTCTCTCTTCACATCCCAATCATTCTCTCTCTCTCACTACACCCCATACAATCTCTCTCTCCATCCCTCCCAATTTCTGTCTGCCACCACACTATTCCTCTGCCTCTGCCTCTCCACTCCCACTCTATTCATCTACCCCACACCCACACTCCATCCACCCCATTCTCTCTCTAACTCCAAAACTTGTCTTTCTCTGGACACCCTACTCTTTCTCGCTCGACCAATGGTACACCTCTCTCTCTATCCCCTCTCAAATCTCTCTCTCTCTCTTTCCAAGCTGCACCCACTCTCTCTCTGCCTTTGCGCCCGCTCTCAGAACAGCTTCCCCTCCCACGATCTCTCTCTTCCCCTCCATCTTTCTCTCATTTTTCTCTCTCTACACCCTCCAACTCTGTCTCCCCTTCCCACACTCCCTCTCTGTCTGTTCCACTGCACACTTCCCACTTCCTCACTTACCCCCTTCCTCTGTGTCTAAGCCCTCCAACTCTCTTTCTCTCTTTCTCTCTATCCCCTCTCGCTCTCCCCACCCTATCCCACTCTCTCTCTCTTTAACCCCTTTCCATCAATCTCCGCCACTGTTTCTCCCTGCTTTTCTCTCTTTTTCCTAATTCCTCCCTCCCTTTCTTTGTCTCTTTCTTCATCCCGCTCTCTCTATCTCCTCCGTTCCCTCTCTGTTACCATCTCTCACCCCACTCTCCAGCTCTGACTGTTCTCTACCGACTTCACATTCCTCTCTGTATCCCTTCCCACGCACACTCTCTCTGTCTGTGCCGCCCACCCACATACTCTCTCTACCCCTCCCCTTCACTCTGTCTCTGTCTCTCTTTCGAACCCAATCCCCCTCTCTTTCTGTGTCCATCACCCTTCTCCGTCTCTCCTCATTCCTGTCTCTCCCCATTTCTGTCTCTCTGTCTCCCCCTCTATATTTTCCCACTCTCTATCTACCTGCCTCACACTCTCTCTACCCCTCCCACTCTTTCTGTCTCACTCTCTCTAACATACCGAAACTCTGCCTCCTCCCCTTACCTCTCACCTTTCCACTCGCTACTCCTCTCTCTGTCTGTCTTTCTCTCTCCCCCGCTCCATTGGTCCTCTCTCTCGATACCCCATCCCACTCTCTCTTGACCCAACCCCCACTCTCCCTCTGTCACATTCTCTCTGTACCCCACTCACACACTCTCTCTCACTCTGCAACCTATCTTTCTCTCTCTACTCCCTCACACTCCCTCTCCCTGACTGCCCCTTCCCATTTTCTCTGTTTTTACATCCTCTCTCTCCCCACTATTTCTCACCTCCCACCCACTCACTCTCCCGTTAACCCTCCCATTCTCTCTCCTTTACTCTCTGCACCCTCCCACTCTCAGTCTATTCCCTCACACTCTCTCTCACTCTACCCCTTCTTCTCTCTCTGTCCATCCCTCTCCGACTGTCGTCCTCTACCTCACTCGCACTCTCTCTCAACCCTTCCCTCACACGCTCAAACTTTCTACCAGCTCCCACACTCCGTCTCCCTCTACACGTCCGCCACACTCTCGGACAACACCCCCACCCATTATCTTTCTCCACTCCTCACAATCACTCCCTACCAACTCCATATGTCTCTATATGACTCTGCGCCCTCATTCTCTCTCTACGCCTTGCTAGTCTGTCTCTCTATGTCTCTTTCTCATACTCTCTCTGCCTCTCACTCTCCCCACTCCCTCTCTCTGTCTCTTTTTCCACTATCTCCATTGGTCCTCTCTCTCCCCCTCTGTACTGACATCCCAACCTCTCTGTTTCTGCATCCATCTCTCCATCCCTCTCCATCCCAATCCCATTCTCTCTCAATCCTGCTCCCGTAATCTCTGTATCCCCCTCTCCCACACGCTTTCACTCTACATCTGCACTCTTTCTATTTACTGAATCCCCATTTCTCTCTGTCTTCTCCTTCACATACTCCTTCTCCCTCACTACCCCATCACAATTTCACTGTGTCTATATTTCTCTCCCTCCCCCAAACTCTTACAACCCCCACTCTCGCTCTTCATACACCCACTACTCTTTCTTCGTATGTCTATTACCCTCCTACTCTTACTCTATGCTCCCCAAGCACTCTGTGTACCCGTTCTTCTCTCTCTCTCGCTTTGTCTACACCCTCTCTCACTCTCGCTCTCTACCTTACACCCATTCCCTCTCGTACTCCTTACCCCGTTCCACTCTCCCTCTCCCACTCAACCACTGTCTTGCTCATCATCCTCCACGCTACCTGTCGCTCCATCCCCTTCACACTCCCCTCCCCCTCTATCAACTCAACCTCTCGCTCTATCTCTACCCGGCTTTTCAGTCTCTCTGTACCTCACTCCCAATCTCTCCCTCGCTCCCGTCATCTGACTCTCTCTCTCTACACCGAAGAGCTCTCTCAACCCTCTCCCACTCTACATTTCTGTCTCTCTCGATGCAGCTTCCCACTCTTTCTCTCTCTACCACCCTCCCATTCTCTCTTCCTCTATCCCCATTCCACTGTCTCTGATTCAACTCCAATTCTCTCCTAAAAATGCTCTGACCCTCTTCCGGTCCATTTATCTATCTATTTCCCCAAACACACTCTCTCTATCCTCATCCAACTGTCGCTCTTTATACCTTCCTCCCTCTCCTGTTCCCCCCTCACCCCTCCCACTCTAGGTCTCACTGTTCCTACACCCACTCCTTCTCAAGCTCTGACGATAAAATCCTCCTAAACTTTCTCTACCCCGCTCCACGTTTCTCTCTCTACTCCCCATCTTTCACCATCTCTATCTGGCTATGTTTCAACCCGTTCCGTCCTTCTATATATACGCCCAGCCCACTCTTTCTATCTCTCCCCATCTCTCTCTTTACCAACGTCTCACTCTCTCTCTATCTCTACCCACTCCCACTCGTTCCGTCTCCCTAGACCTCACACACTCTCTCTAACCCTCCCACTCTTTCTCTCTCTGCCCCTTCCACTCTCACTCTCTATCACCCCCCACCCCTTCTCCATACTCTCACACATACTCTCTCTCCTAACTTTCTCTCTTTTTGCTCCCTCGTTCTCTCGTTCTCTGTACCAACCTCCACTTTACTCTACCCACCAGTGCCTCTCTACTTGCCACTCTCTATATATATGCATTTCCCCCTCTCTATACCACCAACCCACTCTCTGTTCCCATCCTCACTCTGTAACCCATTCCACTCTCGCGCTCTCCCTACCTTACTCCCACCTTCACTCTTCTCTCTCCTACAATCGCTCTATTTGCACCCCACTTTCATTCTCTCTACCCCCTCAAAATCTCTTTCTCTCTCTACTCCCTAACACTCACCATCTCTCTGCCCCATCTCATTTCTCTCAGTCACTATTTTCTCTCTCATGCTCTCACCCCTCCCACTCTCTATAACTACCCCTGTGACTTTTCCTCTCTTTCTCTCTGTCTACCCCCTCCCACTTTCACTGTCTATCTGCCCCCACTCAATCTCTCTCTCTCTACACCACCTCTCTCTGTCTCTCCACCCACTCCTTCTCCCTCTCCCTGTCTATCCATGTCCTCCTCTCGGCCTCAAACCCACTTCCATTCTCTCTCTCTACCTCCTCCCAGTCTCTTTATGCACCCTCCCTCACTCTATGTCTGTCTCTCTAGCACCTTCCCTGCCCATCTCTCTGTACTGACATCACCCTCTCTCTACCCCATCCAACTCTCTCTCTCTGCCCCTGCCTCTTTGATTCCTCTCTCTACTATCCTCCCACCCCGTCTCTATAATGTCATTCCAATCCCTCTCTGCCCATCCCTCCCTTCCTCTGTAATCCCTCACATTCTTTCTTTCTCTCCACCTCACTCATCCTCTCTCTCTATTCCGTAATCACTTTCACTCTCTACCCATCCCACACTCCCTCTCATTCTAAAACCCACTCTCACTCTCCCCTTCATCACCTGTCCCTGTCTCTGTCTCTGTATTCACATCTCACACAATCTCTCAACCCCTCAACCTCTCTCACACTCCATCCCTACTTTCTCTCGCTACTCTTCTCCAACTCTCTCTCGACTCCCACACACACTCTCTCTACCACCGTATCACTTTCTCTCTGTCTCTACCGCCTCTCTCTCCCTATTGCATTCTCTCTGCCCCTCTTGTCTCTCTGTCTTCCCCTCTACACCTCCTACTCTCAGTCTTCCTGACTCCCTCTTTTTTCTACCCCTCTAATACGACCTATCTCTCTCTCCCGCACCATCTCTCTCTGTCTACCCCTCCCACTCTCCCTCTCTAACCCGCTCCCACTCTGTCTATATCCCCAACGACACATTCTGTTTTTCTCTCTAATCACTTCACACTCTTTCTCTCTACACCCCTGTACTCTTGTTCTTCAACCTCCTCCAACTCTCTCTCTCTGCCCACTCCCTCTGTCTGTCTCTAACCCCTTCGTCTCTGTCTCAGACTCTCAACGTCATCCTGTCTCTCTTTCTCTGCACCCCACTACTCACTTCCTCTACCCACTCCCACTCTCCCTCTTTAAAAGCCTTCCACTCTCTCCCTCGACCCCCGCCATTATCCCTCTCTAACCTTTCCCCTCTCTTTTTCAATCTCTATCTTTATCTCTATCTCTATCTTTCTACACTACTCCCAGGGTCCAATTCTCTCTCTCTTTAACCCCCTCGCACTCTCTCTATCTACACCCCACTACTCTCTCTCGCTAATCTCTCCCAATCTCTCGCTACTTCCTTCCCACATCCGGTCTCTCCCCATCCCTCTCTCTGGACAAACTCCCACTCTAGCGTTCTCTCTATCCCACGTCCACACTCTCCATCAACTCCCTCCCACAATCTCTCACACTCCAGATGCCCATCTCTCTCCCTCTCCCACCTCCCCACGTGCCCCTGTCTCTCTCTACCCCTTTTCGGACACCCAGCCCACACTCTCTGTGTCAGACTCTACCTCTCCCCTTCTCTCTACCCCCTCTACTCTCGCGGTCGCACTCTCCCTCTCACTTTCCACGCCACTCTCACTCTCTCTACCCCACCCTCCTCCACATTCTCTCAGTTTGTCTACCTTCTCCCCAACTCTCTCTCACTACCCCCTCACATTCACTCTCTCTCTAACCCAATCCTACTTTCTGTATCTTACCCTCTCTTCTCCCCTTCACACATACTCTCTATAATACCACCAACTCTGTCCCTCACTAACCCCCCGCCGGTCTCTTGGTCTTTCTTCCTACCCCTTCCAATCTCAAGCAAACTATATCCTCATTTTCTCTCTCTCTCCACCCCAACCTACTCTCACGCTCTAACTCGCTTCTGCTCTCTGTCTATCCCCTGAACCCCCACTCTCTCTATAGCTGGCCACCTCCCACTGTCGCTCCTTCAACCTCTCTCCCACTCTCTCTCCACTCCTCTGCACTCTCTCTCACTACACCTCCACACTTTCTGTCTACCCCCCACTGTTTGTCTCTACATACCGCAGTCTCTTCCTTTTTCTACCCTCTCCATTCATTATTTCCCTACAAAACCCCTCTGCCTCTCTCCCTCTCTCTCCCTCTAAACCCCTTCCACTCTTTCCACCCTCTCCCTTCTCTCTTCCACGCTCTCTATCTCTCTGTAACCCCTCCCACTCTTTCTTTATCCCTCTACCCCACGATCTACCTATCTACACGACACCCACTATCTTCCTTTTTCACTCTTTGACTCACTCGCACTCTCTCTTTCCACTCCTCACCACTCCTCGTCGTCCTCCTCCCTCAATAAAATCCCACACTCTCCACCGCCTCCCACTCTCCCTTTGTCTCACATGCCTCTCTCTCTATTTATCTAATCTTGCCCGTTCTCTCTCCATACACACCACATTGTCTCTCTCTACATTCCACCTGATCACTCTCTGTGCCCCTCCTACTCTCTCTATCTGTGGCGCCATCTGCAATCTCATACTCTCTCTTTCTCTCCATCCCTCCCTCTCTTTATCCGCTCTCACTCACTCTCTACACCTCCACTCTCTCCCTACCCCACTCTCTCTCTATCTGTCTCTTTATCCCCTCACTTCTCTCAATTTCTCGATAATCCTGACCACTCTCTCACTCAATTCACTCTCTCATTTTCAATCTCTCAATCTCTCCATACTCTCTGCGAATCTTCCCCTCCCACACACTCTATCTATCTACACAAATCCCAATATCTGCTTCTCACTCCTTTTTTAATAACCTCGCCCTGTCTCCTTCTACACCCACGCTCTCTCCCTCTACCACTCACAAAATCTCAATCTCTCGCCGCTCCTCTCTCTATTTTCCCCTCCCAGGCTTTGTCTTTGTCTACCCTTCACACTCTCTATGCACTCATATTCGCTCTCACAAACGGATCACCCTCCCAGCCACTCTTTCTGTACACACAACCAACTCTCTGTCTCACTCGAAACCGTCTCTCTCTCTCTACCCACTCCCAAGCTATGTGTCTCTCTCCCCAACCATCTCTCTCCACACTCATTCTCTCACTCTCTCTTACACATACCACTCCCGCACTCTCACATCACACCCCAACTCTCTCTCTATGCTCTTCCCACCAATATCTCTCTCTCTACACCCACACACACTCTCTCCAGACCCCTTCCCACACTCTCTTCACCACGACCATTCACTCGATCCTTCCCCTCCACACTCTTTCTCCCCCACACACTGCCTCACTCTCAGTGTCTATACTCCTTCCCCACCTCTCTATCTTTCCCCTCCCTCACACTCTGTCTTCACCCTCCCACGTTATCTCTGTGTCTCTCTATCCCCGTCTACTCTCACTGTCTTTATTACCCCACTCTCTGTCTACACCTTTTTTACTCTCTCTCCATCCCTCCTTCTCTCTCCCTGTCTTCCCTCCTGCCATTGTCACTTTCTAATCCACACCATTATCATCGTCTTAGTCTCTTTAACCCACAGCACTCTCTCTCTCGACGCCATTTCTCTCTGCTTCGTTCCCATCCCTCCAATAACTCCACTCTCGCTCTAATCGCTCTAATCGCCCTGCCTCTCGCGCTGTCTCTACACCCCCCGACTGTCTCCCTATACACCCCCATTCGCTCTCTCTATCTTCTATCCAAACAATCATTCTCTCTACCCATCCCATTCTCTCTGTCCCTCTCTATACCATCCTCATTTGTGTTTCTCTCCACTTCCTCTTTCTGTCTCTCCACCCCCTCTCTCTACCACACTCACACTCTGTCTACCCCTCTTACTCCTTCTCTACACACCCCATCCTCTCTCTACCCTCTCCCTCTCTATCTCTATCTGTCTCTGTATCTTATCCAACTCTCTTTCGCTATAATCCTTCCCACATGCTCTCTACCAACTCACTCTCTCTCTTTAAAACCCTCAATCTCACTATACCCCTCCGAATCTCTCTCTACCCCACACTCTGTGTATCTACACCACTTCCATTATTTGCCTCTCATTCCTTCTTTAACAATTCCGTACTCTATCTCTACTCCCCAATCCCCTACAACCACCCACACAACTTCTCTCTCTCACCCGCTTTCTCTCTCTGTCCACTCCCAAGCTCTGTCTCTCTCTATCCATCCCTCTGTCTATATACTCTTTCTCTCTCTCTCGTATTCCCACCCACCCAGTCTACTACTACACACAAGCAATTCTCTGTCACCCTGACACTATCCACAACCATCTCTCTCTTTACCACCCGACCACACTCTCTCACTCTGCGCTTCTCCCTCTCTCTACATTCTCGCAAGCTCTGCCTCTCTACACATATTTTCCCACTCTCTCACCCACCTTCCCCTGTCACACACTCTCTCACAACACACCCTAACTCCCTCTCTCTATTTCTTCCCACAACCATATCTCTCTCCATGTCCTCCCACTCTCTCCCTACACCTTCCCACCCTCTCTCTATCCCACGCCCATTCACTCTATCTCTCCCCTCCATACACTCTCTTCCCCACACACTCTCTCACTCTCCCACCTCACTCTCACTCTCTACATACCTTCCGCATCTCTGTCTCTCCCCTTCTTCACACTCCCTCTCTCTTCACTCTCCCAATTTGTCTCTTTCTCTCTCTCTATCCCATTCCACTCTCTCTCTTTATTCCCTCACTCTGTCTCTACATCCCTCTCACTCTCTCGCCTTACACCCTCTTCCCACTGTCCATCCCTAACTCTGTCTATCCCTGCCACAATGAATTCTCTCTCTCCCCACACTCTCTCCTTCTCCCCCACTCCCTCTCTTTTTCTCTGTTCACACCCCCGCACACTCTTCTGCACGTCACTGCCACTCTGTCTGTCTACCTACTCCGTCTCTCTTCCCAACTCGCAGATTCTGTCTCTATTCCCCTCCCATTGTTTCTCGCTCACTGCCCCACTCGTCCACTCTCTCTGCCCCTCCATTCATCCCTCTAGATACCTATCCCACTCTCTCTTTGTCTACGCCCTCCCACGCTCACTCCAACTCTCCCTGTACCCTCTCCCATTTTCTCTTTCTTACACCTTTCCATTCTCTCTCCTACTCTCTCCATCTACCTCTTCCCAGTCTCTTTCTTTCCCTCTCCCTCTCTCTATCTATACCCACCCACTCGCTCTCTAACACCCACCCTCCCTTTCGATTTCTAAAACGCTTTCCCTCACTCTCTGTCTACCCCCATCCCACTCTCTTTCTACCCCATCACTGTCTCCCTCGTTCTCTGTTTTCTCTCTACAACTCTTTCTCCCCACTCACTCTCCCGCCATGCCACTCTCTATCACATTCCCACTCATTCTCTCTCTATACCCCACCCACTCAGTCTCTGTCTTTTTGTCTGCCCGCATTCTCACTCTTCCTATCCTCCACGCACTCTCCATCTCTCTTTCTAGCTCCACCTTCTATGTCTCTGTATACCCCTGCCACACATTCTCTCTTCGTCTCTCCGTCTCCGTCTCCCTCTACCTCTCTCCCATTCTCTCTCCACACCCTCACCCACAGTCTCTCTCAACACCTGTCCCACTCTCTCTCTATATCGCTCCCACACTCTCCCCGATTCCAATCCATTACTCACTCACTCTACACCCTCCACTCTTGCTCACTACACACTCTGCACATCTATTCCCTCAGTCTCTTTCTACCTTCCTCCCACTTTTTCTATCTCTCTCCACCACCCTCTCTCTTCCTCTCTATTCTTCCCGTTCCCTCTATGTCTCTGTCTCGCACTCTCATCCCCAATCCACCTTCTATCTCTGTGGACCACCTCCTTCTCTCTCTGCATACACCCACGTTTTCTCTCTGTCTAGCCGCCTCCCACTCTCGCTCTCTATCCCACTCACTCTGCCTCTATCCTCTTCCAACTCTCTCTCCCTTATACACCCCCCAATCTCTCGGTCCCTCTATCCCTCCCCTACTTTCTCCCCAACTCTATTTCCACTCCCTTTCTCTCTGCCTCCACACACCCTCTCTGTCGACACCACTCTCACTCTCTCTACCCCCAATAGCTGTCGTTCTTTCTCGCTCTTTTCCGCACTCCCACTCTCTTTCTCTATTCCCTTTCATGCGCTTTCTACCACGTCCCCAATTCTCTCTCTACTCCCTCACAATCATTCTCCCTCTATCAGATCCCACTTTCTCTCTGTCTCTACCCCTTCCATCCCCCTCCAAATCGATCTCTCTTCCCTCGCATTGTCTCTCTGTCTGCCTCTCTCTACCCAACACTCAAGCTCTAACTCTCTTTACCCCCTCCTTTTTCTCTGTCTAATTCCTCACAATCGCTCTCTACCCCCTCCGATCGCTCTGTCTTTATCTCTAACGACTTCTCTCTCCACAACCCCCATCTCCCTACAAAAACTTCCAACTCTCTCTCTCTACCCACACCCTCTCTCTCTGTCTCTCTCCGTCCTCCAACTCTCTCTCTTCACCCAAATTCTCGGTATTTCTCTAACCTCTCCCACACTCTCTTTTCCATTCACCCGCTTTCGCTCCGTTCTATCTTCCTCTACCCTCGTCCCACTGTCTCTCTCAACCCCCTTCCTCTCTCTCTTCCCCTTCCTCTCTTTTACTCTCTGTGTCTCTCCGACACCCCCCTCCCCACTGCCCGACACTCTCTCTCTTTACCACACTCTCCATCAACACCACTCCCACGATATCCCTCTCACTCACGCTCTTAGTCTCTATTTCACTCCTCGCACTCGCGCCTCCACCGCATCACTGTCGCTCTCAAGTCTGTCCCACTCTCTCTCTCTCTCTACACTCCCACTCTTACTCCCCCTCATTCTTGCTCTCTCGCGCTAACCCCTCCCACTATCTCTACATAAACCCCTCCCTCTATCTCTCTGTTTGCGCTCTCCCACTCTCGAGAGAGAGAGAGCCAAACTCTGTCACTTTCTCTGCCCTCTCCAGTCTCTCTCTACCTCTCTCTGCAGCCTCTCCCACTCTTTCTCTCCCTCTAATCCCCTCCGACTCTCTCTCTCTAACTTCTCCCTCGCTCTCCTTCACTCTCTCTATCTCTCTGTATACCCCACTCTCGCTTCCTTTATCTATCCCAGTCTGTATCGATCAACACCACCCCACTATCTCCCCCGTTCTCCTTTAACCCCCAACACTCTGTCTCTACACCACCCCCATCCCTGGTTACCTCGTTCCCACCCTTTCCCTCAAACCACTCCCACTCTCACTCTCCACCCAACCCGTGCCTCTCTTTGTCTTGACCTTCCCAATCTCAATGTATGTTTCTGTATCCCCAACTCTCTCCCTCAAACCTCCTCCCACTGTCTCTCTCTACCCCTCTCCACCTCTCTCTCACTATCCACCACTCTCTCTCCCTGTCGCTCTCTGTATAAATCATATCCATCCCTCTCTCACTTCTAACCGTATCCCACTCCCACTCTCTCTCCTGCCCCTGCGCCTTCCCCTGTCTCTATACTCCAATCCCACTCTGTCTCCCCAAAGATTTCTCACTCTTTCTTTCACCCCTCATAGGCTTTCTGTCGAGCTCTCTCGCACTCTTTCTCTCTATCCCCTTCCACTCTCTATAATACCACCAACTCTGTCCCTCACTAACCCTCCGCCGGTCTCTTGGTCTTTCTTCCTACCCCTTCCAATCTCAAGCAAACTATATCCTCATTTTCTCTCTCTCTCCACCCCCAACCTACTCTCACGCTCTAACTCGCTTCTGCTCTCTGTCTATCCCCTGAACCCCCACTCTCTCTATAGCTGGCCACCTCCCACTGTCGCTCCTTCAACCTCTCTCCCACTCTCTCTCCACTCCTCTGCACTCTCTCTCACTACACCTCCACACTTTCTGTCTACCCCCCTCTCTTTCTACAGCCACCCATCCTCGCTCTATCCACTCCCATTCTCTCTCCATCTCTTTCTGTACACCCTGAAACTCTCTATATCCACCCCCCCCCCCCCCCCCCCCCACTGTGTCTGTCCCTCTTTCGCCCTCTACTCCCTCCCTCTCTCTGTCTTTTGCCATTTCCCTCTTTAGGTCTCTCTGCCTCCACCTAAAGTCACCCTCCCACCCGTCTCTCTTCCCACGCATTTCTCTCTGTGCACACCTCCGTCCCGATTCATTCACTCTATCCCGCCATCCAACTCTCTCTATCACCATTCCTCGCATTCACTCCCTGCACCCTCGCTTCACTCTCTCTCTGAATCTTTCTCTGGTACCCAGTCTGACTTTCCCTACCATCCTCCCTCTCTCCTTATCACTTTTCGTTCGTTCTTCTTTCTCTCTGTCTACCCTCACCTACTCACACTCTCTTTACACCTCACACTCTCACTCTCCCTCTACCCATCTCCCATGGCCTCTCTACGCCCTCTCCTGCACTCTCTCTCCAAACCCATCGCATTCTCTTCCTTTATCCTGCTCCATCACTCCGTCCCTACTCCTTTCCCACTCGAATCCCCACTCCACTCCCCCAGACTCTAACTCTACAACACTTCTCTCTCTGTCTCCACTCCCTCCCCACATTGTGCTCTCTACACACTCACACTCACTCTCTCTACTCACTCCCACTCTATCTCTCTCTCTGCCCGTCTCCCACTCTCTCTCTCTACACCCCGCGCTCTATCTCGAACGGTCTCTTATACTCCCGCTCTCTGTCTATCCCCTCCCACTCTCTCGGCACCCTACCCACTGTTTCCCTTTGTCTCCCCCACTCTCTCTGTACCTCTCTCCGTACCACCTCCCACGCTCTCACTCTTCCACCCTTCCATTCTCTCTCGAACTCCCTCCCTCAATCCCCTCCCTCTTTCGCTATCCTTCTCCCTCTCTCACTACCTCTTCCCACTCAACCCCACGACCCTGTCTTCCTCACTCTCTTTCTACCAATTCTGCCAATCTCTAACCATATACGTCAATACCAATCTCTATCCCTAACCCTCTCCCTCACTCTCTCAATACCCCCACTCTCGCTCTTCCTCTACCTATCTCGCACTCGCTCTCTCCACCTCCTCCCATACTGTCTCTCTAACCCCTCCCACAATGTCTCTCACTCTACACACCCCACTCTCCCTCTACCCCTCCTCTCCTTGCTCCCTCTACCTTCTCAAATTCCCTCTCTGTTTTTACCACCTCCCTCTCTATTTCCCTGCATTTATTTTTCTCTTTACCCCCACCACTCTCTCTCTCTCCACAACTTAGTATTCTCACTCTCTCTACGCCCACTCCCTCTATTACTTTAACCCTCCCACTCTTTATCGCTTTACCCACTCCCTCCTCTCATTCTCTACCACGCCCCAAGTGTCTCTCTCTCGCTCTCTACTCCCTCCTTTGTCTCCCTCTCTCAATATCCCTCCTTCTCTCTCACTCTCTCTCTTCCACCTCCCTCTCTCTCGCTGTCTCTGTCTATGCCCCTGCAATTCGCACTCTCTCTCTCCCTCACTCTCTCTCCGTACCACCTTCCAGTCTCTCCGTCTCGACACCTCCTTCTCTCTGTCTACTCCCCCATGCTAGATATTTAAAACACTCCACTCTCTCATCCGCTCCCACACACACTTTCTCACTATTCCCCAACCCAATGTATATCTGCTACGACCCTTCCCCATTCTCTCTCACCACTCCTCCGCACTCTGCCTCTCTCCAGCCCCCTCCCACTCTATCTCTTTCTACCAACTTCCTCTCTCTCCGCCTGTACTCCACTCACTCTCTCTTTACTCCAATCCCATTCTCATTCGTCTCCCGAAGATTCTCTCTCTGCACACGTTTAACTCACTCTCTTTCCCTCCCGTCCACCACCCCTTCCATTTCTCTTTGTACCCCCACTCACTCTGACTCTACTCCTCTCTCTCTCTGTATATCCCGTAAGTTTCTCTCTCCCTTTATCCACATCTCACTCTCTCTATCTACCCCCTCGTGCCCTCTCTCTATTTCTCTGTCTACACGCTTCTTTCTCTTCCTATACTATCATACCCCTCTCCCTCTCTCCCTGCATCCCTCTTGTTCTTTCACTCAACTCTTCTGCGCTCTTTACACTTTTCCCAAACTATCTCTCGACCCCATCACACAGTCTCTCTTACTCGAAGCAAGCCACTCTGTCTGTTCATTCTTTCTCCACGTCCACCTCTCACAGTAGCCCCTTACACTCACTCACTCTCTCTACCCTAATCCCATTCAATTTCTTTTTCTGCCACCCTCCGACTTTCTCTCTACGCCCTGCTCAATTTCTCTCCACACTCATCCCACTCTACATGTTTACCTCCTTACCACAATCTCTCCATCTTTCACCTCTGCCACTCCGGTTCTCACTTCCTCTACACGCCTCCCACTCTCTCTGTGTGTCTCTCTCTCCCTACCTTCCTTCCCGTGTCTTTCACTTTACCTCCATGCCATTCTCGCTTTCTCTTTCACTCCCTCTTTCCAACTCTACACCCAACCCACACTCTCTCTCTGCCAAGTTAAAAATCACACAACACCAGGTTATAGTCCAATAGGCTTAATTGGAAGCACACTAGCTTTCCGAGCGATGCCCCTTCATCAGGTGATAGTGGAGGGCTCGATCGTAACACAGAATTTATAGCAAACATTTACAGTGTGATGTACCTGAAATTATACATTGAGAAATTGATTGTCAAGCCTTTCATCCGTATTCTAACAGATAAAAGGCTAAACAGACAATCAGTTTCTCAATGTATAATTTCAGGTACATCACACTGTAAATGTTTGCTATAAATTCTGTGTTACGATCGAGCCCTCCACTATCACCTGATGAAGGAGCGTCGCTCCGAAAGCTAGTGTGCTTCCAATTAAACCTATTGGACTATAACCTGGTGTTGTGTGATTTCTAACTTTGTACACCCCAGTCCAACACCGGCATCTCCAAATCATGACTTCTCTCTCTGCCACCCACTCTTTCTCTACCGATATCCAAACCTCTCTCTGGGCACCCCTCACTCGCTATCTCTCTATCTGCCCACCCCCTCTTCCTACTCCCTCCCAGTCTCTCTCTCTCTCAACTCCACTCCAACACTCACCACCTCCCCTTTCACACACTCATCCCTCTAAACCCTCTGTACTTCCCTGCTCACTTTCTGAAACCGCTCATTCTCTCTCTTTCTGAGTATTGCTATCCCACTTTATCTGTCCACTCCCAGTCTCTCCTTCTAACAATCTCACACTCTCTCCACACATTCATAATCTCTCTCAGTACATCCTCCACCACTCTCTCTCCCTCTTCCCACTCACGCTCTCGAACTCTCCCTCGGTCTGTCTAATTCTGTCTGTACATCCTGCCACTCTCTTTCTAAAGTCCCTCCATTCTCTCTCTACCCACTTTCCACACTCTCTACCCTCTCTCTACACCATCCTAAAATCTCTATTAAACCCCACACCCGTCCACTCTCTGTCAACCCCCTCACTCTCTGTGTCTATCTCTCTCTACCCTGTCCTACTCGACTTTTCTACACACCTCCGTATCTTTTTCTACTCGCCTCCCACATTCTCTGCTACCCCTCTCTCTCTATTCCCTCATAGTATCTCTCTCAAAACCCAGTCTCTCCATCCACACCCTTCCCACTCTCTCTACCCCTTTCCACTTTCTGTCTCTCTACTTCCCTTCACTTTCACTTTTTTTCTCTCTACTGCACTCTCGCACTTTCTTTATCTCCCTCCAGCACCCTCCCACGAACACCTTCCCACTTCTTCCACTCTCCGTCTGTACTCCATTCTCGGTCTCTGCCATTCTGTCTTAACCTGACTCCCACTCTCTCCAATCCCCTGGTACTCTCTTTATCTGTACAAAACTCTCCCACTCTCGATATCTCTACCCACTCCCCACACTGTACCCACTCTCTTTCTGTCTCTATCATCCTCTGACAACCCCCATACTCTCTACCCATTTCCCACTCTCCCTCGCTCTTCCACCTTCTCTCTTGCTACACCGTTTCACAGTATCTTTCTCTACCCATCTCTCTCTGCGAAAACCCCACACTCTCCCGTTCCAAATCCATCCCACTCACTGACACTCGACCCACTCCCATTCTCTCCCGCTGCCCCATTACCACACACTCCACCTTTCCCTCTCTCTCTAGTCACTCCAAACACTCTCTCGCTTTGTCTACCACCTCCCACTTGCCCCATCCCTCTTTTTGTAAGCACTACCATGCCCTCTCTCTACCATCCTCCCAGTTTATATCTCTCCCACTTTTTCTCTCTACGCCTCACACTCTCTGGCCCGCTCTCTCTCTTTATACCTTCCCACTCTCTCTGCTGACCCCTCACACACTCTCTCTCTCTGTCTCTCTCATTCAACACCCTTTTCTCCCCTTCTCTCTCCATACCGCCATCCCACTTTCTCTCCATCTTGTCGGCTCTCTCTATACCATCACGCACTCTCAATCTCTCTCTCTCACCCTCTCCCACTCTCCCTGTCTCTACCATCTTCCCTTTCTCTCGAATACCTCACTCCTCTCTCTTTCTCTGTCTACCACCGAACAGTCTCTCTCTCTTCCCCTCTCCCACTCTCTCTACCTGCTCCTAAACTCCCTCTGTAGACCCCTCCCACTTTCTCCCTCTACTCCTCTCCCACGATCTCTCCACCAATCCCGAACTCTCTCCACACATCTCCCATTATCTCTTTATCCCACTCTCTCTCTTTCACGCTCTCAAATACTCTCTCGACCTCAGTCCCGAATTCTGTCTCTCTACACTCCCCACACTCTCCCTCTCTAACACCTCCACACATCTCTCTCTACTCCGTCACACTTACTCATTCTCTCTACCCCAATCTCACTCACTTTCTCTCTTTACCACCATCGCACAATCTCTCTACCTCCACCTATCACTCACTATCCTCATTCCACTCTCTCTTTATCCCCCTGATGCTGTCTATCCCTCTCTCGTCCCTCCACTCTCACTTTCACTTCCTTGACACACCTCGCACTCTCTTATCCCTCCCACTGTCTCTTCCTTTACCCCCTTCCACTCTGTCCATCACCACACTCTCTCTCTTCCCCAACTTTCTCTCTCCATCGTCTCCCCTTCTCTCCGTGTCTATTCCTGCTCTCTCTCTACCTCACTCCAATTCTCTCCCTCTCGCCCCCGCCCACACTCTCTCCCTCTCTCTCTACCACCTCCCACTCTCTCTACCACCCTGTCTCTCCCCTCTCTCTGTCTGCCCCTACCTATCTCTCTCTGTGTCCTTATTCCACTGTCACTCTCTCTTCACACCCTCCCCCTCTCCCTCTCCCTCTCTCAATTTACACCGCCCTTTTCTCACCCTCACTATACCACTATCATGTACTGTCTCTCTCCCTCTCTCACTTTCTACCCCCACACGTTCTCTCTCTCCCTAACCCCTCCAACACTGTCCCTCTACCCCGTCCCACACACTCTCTCACTCCACACACCCCACTCACTCCACGCCCCGCACTCTCTCTCTCTTTCCAATGCCTCAGTTTCTATCTCCTCACCACTCTCATTCACTTTACACCCTCCATCTCGCTGTCTCTGCAATCACCACTCTCTCTCGACCCAATAACCCTTTGTTTTTCACTTTCTGTAACTCCTCCCACTCTCTGTTTCTACACGCCCTCCCGTTCTCTCTCTACTCGCCTCCTACCGTCTCTGTGTCTCCTCACTGTCTCTATCTCCCTCCCAACATCTCTCACGCAAACCTCATTCTCTTCCTCCACTGCCTTCCCAATTCCTCTGTACAACCTCCCACTGTTATTATCTCTCTACTGGCCTCCACTTTCATTTTCTCTCTCTATACTACACTGCCACTCACGCTCCATCTCCCTCCAACAACCTCCGCCTCTCTCTCTCCTTGCTGCTCCATCGCACTCGCTTTGTCTCAATCTGCCTTCTTCACACTCTCTCGCTGTCTTCCCCCACTCACCCTCTCCCTCTCTCTCTCTTTCCCCTTCCACTGTCTCAGCCTATTCCCTGTCTTTGTCATTCTCTCTTTTACCACCTCCCTTCTCTCTCTTTCTATGCAACCCCCTCCCCATCCCGCGCTCTGTATCAGCCTTCAAAACGTCCAATTCGACCTACTCCCTTCTTCTGTCTTTAACCCCTTCCCCCTCACACGACCCCAACCACTCTCTCTATCCTCCTCCCCTTCCTCTCTCTTCCATTCTCTCTCTCTAAATTCCTCCTTATATCTCTCCCTCAACCCTCACGTTCTCTCTCCATGCCCCTCCCACTTTCTCTTTGTACGCCACTGCCACGCTCTCTCCCTACCATCTCCCACTCTTTGTGTCTCTCTACCCCACCCACTCACACTCTCTTTCTATACTCCACCTATTATATCTTTCTATTTCTCCAACGCCGTCCCACAATCTCTGTTGCTCTTCCCCATCCCACGTTTTCTCTCTAACCCACTCCCTGTCTCTGTCATTCTCTCTGAACCCGCCCCTCACTCTCTCTTCCACTCTCCAATTTCCTTCCACTCTCTCTCTGCCTCCACAACTCCCTCTCTCTCCGTCTTTCTCCACCCAGCTCCCAGTCTACCTTCCTCTCTATCCTCCACTCTTTTTCTTCATCCTGCACTCTCTTTCACTCCACTATCTCGCTCTCCCTCTCTTCCTCCATCCCTCTCTATCTGCATCTCGTCTTAATTCTCTCCCCGTCTCTCTCTCTCTCTCTGTCCGCCTGATCTAATCCCCCTTACTTTCTCCCTCTCGCTCCCTGTACTCTCATCAAGCAGTTTCCCCCTCTCTCACTCCGCCACTTTCTCACTCTCTCCCCACTCCCTCTCCACATACGCTCTCACTATCTCCACCTCTGTCTCTCCACACCTCTCTGTTTCCTCCTCTCTCCCGTCTTGTTTGTGTCTCTCATGCTCACTGTCTCATCCCTCTCTCTCTTCTCCCTGTCTCTGCCTCTACCCCACATCTATCTCACCCCTACTCTCTCCACCCTCTCTCTTGCCACCCTTTCACAAACACGTCTCTTTCTCTCCCCAACTCTGTCTCTGCTCCCTTTGTCCCACCTCCCTTTATGCTAATTCTCCCTCTCGCAAAGCTCTTTATCTCTTCGATCCTTCTCTCTCCCTCCCAACCCACACTCTCTTTCCATCTCCTAAGTTCTCTCCTTCTCCAACTCCCTTTTCACTCCCCAAACCACTTTATCTTTCCGTCCTTCGCTTTCCCCATCTTCCTCTCTTGTCCTCCTCTCTCGCTCCACCCTCCCTCCCTCTCTTTCAAACTTCGATCTCTGTTTCCCCACTTCCCTCCCTCTCACCCGTGCCTTCCCTCTCCTCTATCTCAGATTCTCTCTAGCTCCCTCTCACTCTCTCTTCTCTTTCTCTCTCTATCCCCACTCCCTGGCCCTCCCACTCTCACTCTTTCCCTCCCATTCCCCGTCACGCCCTCTATCCCTCCCCGTTTGTCTCTACCCCTGCCTTGCTCCGTCTCTCACCCACTCCCTCCTTATCTCATTCTCTGTCCACTTCTCTGTCTCCACTTCTCCCTCAACCCTCTCTCTCCCACTCTCGTTCTCTCCCTGCAACTCTCTCTCTTCCTTCCCTCTCCCACCCGCTCTGCGGCCCTCTCTCTCACTCTCTCTCTCCTCCATCTGTCTCACTCCCACAAGTCCCCCCTCTCTATCCCTCTGCTCCCTCCCACTCCCCATTTCCCCGCTCTCCATACGCCCACCTTCCTTTCTCTCGCTCTCCCCTGCCTCTCTTTCTCCACCGCTCATTCTGCACCCTCTCTCTCTCTCTCGACCTTGCCTCTCTCTCACTCCCCAAAATCTCTCTCCGCCCCCCTCTCTCCCTGGCCCTCTATTCATCTCTCTCTCTCTCTCTCTTTCTATCACACTCTTTGCCACTCTTGTAGAGTGGCAGTGACAGGGTGAAGGGGTGCAAGGGGAATGAGTTATGTGGAGAGAAATGGAGACAGAGAGAGAGACGGATGCAGTTGAATGGAAATGGAGGAACATGGTAGAGAGATAAATTCTGCTTAGGCCAGGTCGGTGTGTGTGACCCAGAGGTGAAAGCATGAACAGAGTAATTTGAACACTACTTCGTAGCTCAGGCCCCGGTCCCCTCCACTCCCTGATGACCGGGACGTGAGGCTGAGTTTGTCTGTCTCCAGCACCGCCTCTTCAATACAAGGACAAACAACAACAGCGTTCCCTCTGCTGCTTGGCACTTTTTAATGCATATTTTGTTGCTTACAAATTGAAGTGATATATACAGTCAGTGGCATGATGCCTTTTCTCACAGGCTTTGACTTGAGAGAAATATTGAAATATGTCAATTTAAACACTTGTGGGATAAGTTTGTACGAACACTGCCCCCGGCTTTTTACATTGGGGACAGGCTGAGTCCATGCTGAAATATTGAATTGAAAGGAGGACGGATTGATTAATGAGTGCATTTGATTGATTGATGAATTTGGGTAAAGGGATGTTTCAACACATTCTTCAGCTGCTGTCTGAGCTTAGTCTGGGTCACGGCATAAATCGCGGTGTTTGTGCAGCAACTGAGGAGCTGCAACATGAATCCCAATTCCCTCACAAAGGGATGTAGATACACAGCAGTGTCCACAATATGCCACATCCGGTACCATACAGAACGCACCATTAACGTTGACCATAGCAGGATGAAATTGGCCGAGATAACAAACAGTAAAATTATGGATATTTTTCGATTTCTTATTTCTGTGTCATACTGAGCGTCCCCATTGGTGTGAACACGGAGTCTCCTGCGGGCTCTGCTGGTCACTAAAATGTATCTGATGGTGAAAACATTGAGTAGCAGAATGAGAAGAAATGGGAGAGCCGGAGTTAGAATGTGATGGAGGAACTCGATTGCGACCCAGACACGGGAGTAACGAACAGCGATTGTTATATCACAAAACCAGGGGGTGTTCCCCAGCCGATACCGTGGAGTGAGTAGAAAGTACCAGAAAATGTTCTTTACACTGCTTAACATAGTCACTGCTCCAAGAGCCAAAGCTGCCGTTTTCTCTCTACAAAATTTACTTCTCAGCTTCTGGCAACAAATGGCCACAAACCGATCAAAGGTGAATGCCACAGTGAACCAGACAGAATAGTCAGTGGCTGCATAAAGCAAGACGGCGTGGATATTACACACGCGGATGGACTTCAGGAAATAAAAATGTTCGTGATAAACAATGGGAATGTGCCTCAATATCAGGTCGAGGATAATGACCAGTAGATCCGCCACTGCCATGGCCCCCAGGTAACATCTGACACATGGAGACAATCCGCAATCTTTATAAAGTAGGACGTAGAGCGTTACTATGTTAACTGTGAGGAAGGAAAACAAATACATGATACATCAGCCTCTAGATAATGTGACAAGTTTGATTGGGGAGCCAGTGAGATTTTCAAATGTGTCATTGTATTCAGAGATATATTGAAATAACTGGAGCTGAAATAACAAATCGTTAGGTCTGAATGACTGACAAAAATGTGTCATAAAACACGAGTAACGGTCCCTCCACAAACACACAATCATAAGAACAGCATCGCCTTCTCCCTGGAATGGGATATCTTCCCTCGGGATTTTGTTTAGTGTTCATTTCACAGCCGTCTGACCGTTTACAAATAATGTCTGGGCAAGGATGTTACAGGTAACATCGGACACAGAAATTTCCGGGGAATGTCAGTTATAGAATATCCAGTGAATGGTAGTTGTAGAATGTTCCAGAGAATTGCACTTGTAGAATGATCCTGTGAATGTCAGTTATTCAATGTTCCGGAGAATGTCAGTCATACAATGTTCCGGGAATGTCGGTGATAGAATATTACAGGGAATTCCCAATACACAATGTTCCGGGAAATGTTGGCAAAAGAACGTTCCTGGAAATGTCGAGTACAGAATGTGACAGGCTCGTAAAGCTGTTCCGCCTATTAAGTTTGGTGAACCCACTCAGCCTCACGGTGGGAATCCCTTCCTAAACGAAACTCAACTGGCACATTGAACACAAAAATGAATAAGATAAAGATAACCCCTCAGACATTGTTTGTAAGATTCTCTTTAATGATTATGCAGGTGTAATAATTTATTAAGCTATTTCCCCCACCTCCTTTTCCTCTCTAACATTCACAGCTGTAAAATGTCCTGGATATTGAGTTCCCAATATCAGTCACACTGTAGTCATGTCTTTCTAATACCATTGAAGCTTATCCATTTTACTCAAAATATACATTGATTCACTCAGCATGTTTTGCGAATACAACTCACATTCAGATAGAGCTCCTTTCATTCAGCTTTGTAACCTATTATTTCCTACTCCATTGTTACCTTTGTTACTTGTATTGACCAGTCAGGAAACGGTCTGAAACTGCCATACCTTAAGGCTAAGGACCGGATGGGTAACGCTTCCCAAATCCCCATCACCATTCCTGGGTACATTCTGTCCCACTGGCAGAACATACCCACCAGTGGCGGGAACACATTGGGATACAATCAGGAATGGAGTTACCCTGGAATCCAAAATCTGGATTCCAGAACCGTGGATATCTCATTTTAATGGGTCAGACAAGGTCAACAAAATCTGCTGCTGGTAAACATGTAGGGCCCTCCACACCTCCCCTCGGAGATAAAGCAGTTTCCCGGATGTTGAAAGCAAATCAGAGGCATCACTGTGGGTGACAAGGACATATAACTTACTCTGGGTGTTGCACTTCAATGTCCATCAGCACGAGAGTCTCCACAGGCCCACCACTGACTGACCAGTGCAAAGTCTGAAATATGCAACAGCCAGACTATGAGAAATGATAGGGGATCCAATAAGATGAAAATATGGCCACCAACCTACTTGTCAAAGATTGATCTGTCCATAACAATATCATTAGGAGCACCCAGCGCACAGTCCTGGTGGCGGGGAAGTCTCATCCTCATATTGAACATACCACCTACTGTATTATGTGGCACTGCTCCTTCGAAATAGGATATACCTCTAAAGACCTGAGCAAATTAAAACTTGGCATCCATGAGGCACTGTAGGCTATCAGCAGCTGCATAATCAATGGCCTTAGCTCCATCATAATGTCAGAATTGGGCTCTTCACTGATATTTCCAAAATAATCAGCACTATTCACAATTGCACCTATACTGAAGCAGGGTATTCAGCCCATCAAGTATTTTAAGCAGAAACGGAATGAGGTCATTTAGCCATTCGAGGTTGTTACTCAGCAATTGAAGCAGATCTTTTAATCTCTCATGCCTGTTACACAGGAAATGGAAGGGAATAATTCGCCTTTCAAAGTTGATACACAGGAATACGGTGAGGACTGGTTAATGAGCCGGGACTAGGCATAAATTAAGGATTAATCAGTCTTTCTCAGTTTAACGCAAGTTAACGACTGTAGCGACACAGTCTCCAGCGCTGGGGCCTCACCTATTTCCAAATCATACAAATGGTTTCGAGAAATGGAACAAATGTATTCAAACAAAGATAGGCATGAACTGAAGTTAGCAAGAGCAAGTAGAGAATCTTTAATTGGATAAGCATTAAATAACAACAATAGCTAGAATATAACGTGGGTAACCTTGAACCTGTGGTTTTCTTCAGCAATATTAAAAGTCTGTATAACACATAAATGGAGAGATATTACAGGATTTAGCGATACAGTCTGTGTACTGGAGGATTCACTCTGACCCGTTCAGACATCAGACCTGTTGCTCCATGTCCCTGATAGTTTGTTTCCTGGCATTCCAGGTGTCCCCATTGCTCTCCGTACACACGGGATATTTTGATGTGTATGGTTTGTGGAGGGGGGTTGCGAGGGGGAAGGTGTTTTGAATATTGTAGCAAGGGGACGGCCTTTGTCCGACAGGTCATCCTATCTTTTTACGTGGAGACCGAAAGCCCATGGGAATGGCTGACTGTGTTTACATGAAGAGGCTGTTGCTGCTCCCAGGACAGTGCATATTCAGCAGCATGCTGCTTTGTGCACGGTCACACAGCATCATTAATGGAGTGAGAGATGGAGGGTTCAAAAGAATGAGAAATAAGTCTATATCCAGATTTGATGAAATGGTAAGTTGCATCACATCCTCAATCCACCTCACAAACCAGCCCCGACATCCTAAACCCAGAGGACATATCTGTTCAGCACGGAGGGCTATGGAGAACAGCCTCTCCTCGGACTAACCAAGCAATCTGACGAATGTGCAACGCTGTGTAGATCACAAACGTATATTAATCTATAAATGCAGACGAGATATCTGTCCAGCACCAACAGCTATGCAGACCACAGCAGTTCATTGAGACATAAACACAGACTAGATATCTGTCCAGCACAGGTAGTTGTGCAGATAACAGCATCACGTTGATTTGTAAAGCCGGAGGTGGATACTTGCCCAGCACAGGGAGCTATGCAGACAACAGCAGTGCATTGATCCATAAACGGGAAGGGAAATCGGTCCAGCACGGGGAGTTATGCAGACCACAGAAGTGCATTTATCTATAAATCACCATTAGATATCTGTTCACCATAGGCAAATATGCACACCACAGCAGGGCATTGATGTATAAAGCCGAACTAGATGTCTAGTTGTAGGTTTTCTCGCTTAGCTGGAAGGTTCATTTCCAGCCGTTTCGTCACCCTCCTAGGTAACAGCTTCAGTGGTCATCCGGTTGAAGCACTGCTGCTGATTCCTGCTGTCTGTTTATAGTTGGGTTTTCTTTGGGTTAGTGATGTCATTTCTTGTGGTGATATCATTTTCTGTTCTTTTTTTTTCAGGGGTGGTAGATGCGGTGTGACTCGATGTGTTGGTTGTTAGAGTTCAGCTAGTCACAAAACGGCATGACCCTCTCTCGCTAGTATCCTTAGATCCAGATCAGGAAGGACACCACTTCGACTGGGGACAACACACCCATCCTAGGTATCTGTCCTGCATGGGGAGCTATGCAGACCACAAAAGTTCATTCATCTACAAACCCGGCCGAGATATTTATCCAGTACTGGGAGCTGGGCAGACCACAGCAGTGCATTCATTAATAAACTCGGACTAGATATCTGTCCAGCACAGGGAATTTTGCTGACCACAGTACTGTATTGATCTATAAACCCAGACTAGATATATTTTCAACACTGGGAGCTATGCGGATGACAGCCGTGCATTGATCGATGAACTCAGATCGGTTAACTGTCCAGCACCGGCAGCTATGCCGACCACAGCAGTGCGTTGATCCAGAAAACCGGGCGAGATATCTGTCCAGCACTGGGAGCTAAACAGACCACAAAGCGTATTGATATAAAAACCCGGATTAGATGCCTGCACAGCACAGTGAACTGTGCAGACCACACCAGTGCATTGATCAAAAACTCTGGAGTAGATATATGTCCAGCTCAGGGACTTACGCAGGCCAACAGTACATTGATCAATAAATCCCGAATACATATCTGTCTAGTTCAGGGAGGTATGCAGACCACTGCAGTTCATTGAGTCATAAACCTGGGTGAAATATCTGTCCAACGCCGGGCACTTTGCAGTACACAGCAGTGCATTGATCTGGAAATTCGGACTAGATATCCGCCCAGCACAGGTATCTGCTCAGAACACAGCAGTGCATTGATCTATCAACCCGATCTAGATGTCTGTCCATCATAGGAAGCTAAGTAGAGCACTCCAGGGCATAGGTCTATATAACCAGACTAGATATCTGTTCAGCACGGGCAGCTATACAGACCACATAAATAAATTGATCAATAAACACGATCTCGATCTCTATCCAGCACAAGGTACTGTGCAGACCACAACATTTCATTGGTCTATAAACCCAGACTGGATATCTCTCCAGTCCCGCGAGCTAAACAGACAATAACAGTGCATTGATCAATGAACCAGGACTTTATAACTGTCCGTCAGTGGCAGCGATTCCAATCACAGCGCTGCATTAATATATAAACTCCTACTAGACATCTTTATAGCCCAGCGAGCTATGCAGACCACAGAAATTGATTGATCTACAAACCCAGACTAGATATCTGTCCAATACGGAGAGCTAAGCGTACAGGAAAAGTGCATTGATCCAGAAAACCGGGATAGGATATCTGTCCAGCATGTAGAGCTATGCAGACCACAACAGTGGATTGATCTATAACCTCAGCCAAGATATCTGTTTTTGGCATGGGGAGCTATTGATCTAAAACACCGGACTAGATATCTGTCCCCCATGGGTGGCTTTGCAGAATAGATCAGTGCTTTGATTTATAATCCCGGACTCAATACCCGTCTCATACAGGAAACTTCGCAGACCACAGCAATGCACAGATCAAGAAACCCGGATTAGATATCTGTCCTGCACAGTGAACTATGCAGCCTACAGCACTGCATTGATCCATAAACCTGGACTTGATATCTGTCCAGCACGGAGAACTATGAAGCCCACACCAATGCATTGATCTGTAAAACCAGTCCAGATATCCGTCCAGCACCAGGAGCTGTGCGGAGAAAAAAAGTGCATTGATCTATAAACACAGATTAGATATCCCTCCAACACAGGGAACTCTTCAGACCAACGGAGTGCACTGATCTGTAAACACTGATTAAATATCTGTCCACCATTGGAAGCTCTAAAGACCATAGCATTGCATTCTTCAATTAAACAGGATTGATCCTTCACAGGAAGGTATACAGACCAGAAAAGTGCATTGATGTATAAACGCGGACTAGGTTTCTGTCCAGCACAGTGGGCAGCACGGTGGCACAGTGGTTAGCACTGCTGCCTCACAGCGACAGACACCCGGGTTCAATTCCCGCCTCAGGCGACTGACTGTGTGGAGTTTGCATGTTCTCCCCGTGTCTGCGTGGGTTTCCTCCCACAGTCCAAAGATGTGCAGGTCAGGTGAATTGGCCATGCTAAATTGCCCGTAGTGTTAGGTAAGGGGTAAATGTAGGCGGGTCGGTGTGGACTTGTTGGGCCGAAGGGCCTGTTTCCACACTGTAAGTAATCTAATCTAATCACAGGGAACTATGAAGACCGCAGTAGTTCATTTATCAGAAAAGCATGACTCAGTATCGGACTTACACAGGGAGCCATATAGACCAGAAAAGTGCATTGATTTGTAAACACAGACTCGATATCTGTCAAGTACTGGGAGGTATGTAGAACAGAACAGTACAAATGTATCCATGGTCACCGTGAGTCAGACACTTTGGAAGAGGTTGAGATGAATTTTCTGACACTTTCGCTAACTTTCGTTTTTTTTAATGCATTCTGCGAAATTTCTCTGAGAATGTATAGCAAAGCCCTAAAACAACGCAATGGTAGCACGTTCATCTCCTTTTGTTAATATCTCACGGACAGCATTGTAGGAATCGGACAAAATTTCTCTGAGTCTCCAAAGTTATCCTTTGAAGACGGAGCAGTTGGGAAATGTCCAAAAGATGGCGGCATATTTGGGTTTTTCAAGTCTGATCTCCTCTGCTCTGCCCTTTCTTCAATTTTATCATTTATTTTATTCTTTTCTGGAGATCGGTGTCAATCATTTAACATTTCAGAATTATTTTGATGGGAATGCAGGAGTGGAATTCAGGAACGGAGGCTGGTGCGGATCCCCGGGTTTTGAAACCTGGTGCTGTCTGGAGACTGGGTCTGGTGCTGTAAGGACACTGGTCGCGCTGCGGTCTGGAGACTGGGCCCAGAGTGGGGTGGAGTCTGAGCATGGTGCAGTCTGAAGCCTGTGAATGGTGCAGCCTGGGAATGGGCCCGGTACGGGTCCGGTGCAGGCTGGAGACTGGCCTGCTGCGGTCTGGAGGCAGGGCGTGGTGCAGTCTGTGCTCTTGGTACAGACTGGGATGTAAGGCACTGGGAATCGAGTTTTTTTTTTCTTTTTTTATCCTTTCTTTCTTATTCCACAATTTCAAATATTATTCTTTCAAATTTGGACCAAATATTTCATTATCTGTACCTAGACATCGAATCTCTGTAGGGGGCAGGACGGTGACTCCCTGGTTACAACGACTTTCTCAAAGTACCGGGTTCAATTCCAGCCTCAGGCGACTGTTTCTGTGGAGTTTGCACATTTTCCCGTGTCTGCACAGGTTTCCTCCAAGCCCTGCGGATTCCTTCCACAATGCAAAGATGTGCAGGAATTGGCCACGCTAAATTGCCCTTCGCTTTGGGAATGGGTAGGTTAGGTGCATTAGTTAGGGCTAAATGGTATGTAGTAGGGGAATGTGTGTGGGTGATTTACTCTTTAGAGGTTCGTTGTGCAATTATTGGGCCAAACGACCTGTTCTTTATAAACTACAGTGGTTCTAAATGCAGTGAGGAAACAGTTCATGTGACCAAACAAGTCAGCGCTAATCCTTTGAAGAGTAACCAAACGAGACTCATTCCCCTAGACTATTATTCGACATTTACCCCTGACTCATCCACCTGACCTACATATCCTTGAACATTATGGATTATTTGGTATGATCAACCTATCTAAACTGCACTTCTTTGCATTGTGTGAAGAAACCGGAGCACCCAGCGGAAACCCACACGGGCATGCAAGGACGTGCAAATTCCACACAGACAGTTTGTAATCAAAAGTGGGTCCCTGGCGCTGTGAGGCAGCAGTGCGAACCACCGAGCTACCGTGCTGCCTGAATCTTCGATCTAATATGGTGCAATTAGTGAGGATATTAGCAAAATTTTAACTGCACCTATTAGAGTGCACACAACAATCAAACCAATTCAATTCAAATGTGAGGGAGTCACTATCTTTGATTTCTTTTCCAAATAAAGCTGCTGCTTGTGCATTGGTGGGGGGCAGCCAGCAGAAGGTAGCAATAAATCACTTGAAAGACAAGAGTGAAAGATAGGTGGCGAGATAGTGAGAGAGATGGAGAGACATTTTGTTTGCTATATGAATAGGAAGGGTTTGGAGGGATATGGGTCGGGTGCTGGCAGGTGGGACTAGATTGGGTTGAGATATCTGGTCGGTATGGATGGGTTGGGCCGAAGGGTCTGTTTCCATGCTGTACATTTCTATGATTCTATTTCAATGGATTGACTGCCAAAACAATCGAACAGAGATGTGGATGCAGAGATACACACATTAATAGACTAAAGCACACACAGAGAAACAGAAAAACACAGATAAAAACACACATGCCCACAGACATATACACACAGTTTTACGCAGATACTCGGCATCTCATGCCTGCCTTACCATTCAGTAACACCATGGCTGATCAAATCTAGGCCCAACTTTATTTCATCTGAGAAAATAATGCAGTTCAATAGACTGAGCTGTTGGATTGAGAGCAGTTTGGGACCAGAGAGTGTAATTCTCTTCGTTTCAAAATACTTCTGGAAAATGTTAGGCCTGGTCCACGAGTTAAAATTAAAATTAGGACAAGGCTAATTTTGATGATATCAGGCAGGAACTTCTAACAAATTATTAGGGGGAACCTGTGTACACGTAGAGGGACGCCGCGAAAGTGGGAGCCTTTCAAAAGTCTGGATTAGTGGTGCTGGAAAAGCACAGCAGTGCAGGCAGCATCCGAGGAGCAGTAAAATCGACGATTCGGGCAAAAGCCCTTCATCAGGAATACACGTCGATTTTACTGCTCCTCGGATGCTGCCTGAACTGCTGTGCTTTTCCAGTACCACTAATCGAGAATCTGCTTTGCAGCATCTGCAGTCATTGTTTTTCCCTGAAGTCTTTCAAAAGCAAGATAATGAGTTTTCAGGGACAGCATGTTCCTATTAGTGTGAAGGGCCATGCACACAGCAGTAGAAACAGCATATGACGTGGCTATGGAAGCTCTGGTCAAGGAAAAAGAAGGATCGAAACGTCACCTGTCGACAGCGGGGATCAAGTGAATCTCTTGAGCGTACGGGGTGCCGGAGTTCATTTCCAAGGGAAACCAGAAGGTAAAGAAAGGGGCATGAAATAGCTTTGGCTGATTAGGTTAAGGAGTGTCAAAAGAGTTTCGACAATAGTATTAAAGGCTTAAGGGAAACTTGGGAGAGAATAGAGCATCTTAAAAATCATAGAGCCATGTGTTACGACACCAGGTAAACTATCCTGCTTAATTTAAAACGAGCAATTCAGAAAAGATTTATACCGTGCGGCAATCTGCAAAAGATTGAGTGCCCATGAACAATATAAAATAAAAATGAACAACTTTATTTCTTAAAGTATAACAGAGAACAATCAACTGACCACTATTTACAATTTCTTTCTCTAAGCTATCTTTTACCTTCCCTTCCATCATACTTGTCCGATTAAACTCCCAATTAAGGTTTATAAAAACAAACAACTTCTTATCTCAAAACCAGATAGTTTTAGTCTCTTGTCTTTGAATCTTTCTGTGTCTTCTTTCTCCTTGTTCAGAATTCCTCTGTTTCACGTTACTGATGGAAAAGGTACTTTAAAGTGAGTTTTGTTTTCAAGCAGTCTGTTACACGCTAGGACTTGGCAGTTCTCCTCCCAACCCTGCTCAATTTCCCCCCAGTCATTTACCCCAGATTTTGGGATTGTATCCTTCGATTTTAAGATTGTCAATATACTCAATTCAAATTTGATTAGAATTCTTTTTCCAAGGTATAATTGAAACTGAACGGCCGGTATCGAATTTGTTTTTTTCTCCAGGCAACGAACTAATCGAGTTATTTGACACAGTGTTAAATTGTCGCCTTACTGAGAACACTTGGTGCTGTATCCTGTTGTTCTGCTGCTTTTCATTCTCCTAAAGGTACACCCACATCTTCAAAATTCTCTGTGTGGAACGACGGAGATAAATTAAGTTTGTGAGGTTTATTGTCAAATCAATTAACATGAGGAGATTGAAAATTTACAAGATGACACTTGTGAAGCAATCTTACATAGAAATGTATCCCATCCCCCATCCCACCCATTGTACCGAATCTTGGTACAACGTTGAAAACTAAAGAAAACAAATTCAAAATGCAAAGCATTTCAGACCTTGGTGCAAAACTGGAAAAAAAAACAAACACATAAACACTGTTACCAGTTCAACAATACAATCTATATGTGCCTGGCCACGCTGGTTTCACACACTTCCCAAGGACTTTATCTACCCGACTCAGCTGCCTTCCATCTTTCTACTGCTCGATGGGTGAGATCCTACACGAATATATTGCATAATTGCTTACTGTGGAGAAAGACATGAACGCGAGGGAACTCGGGGAAACAAAATAATGTGATGTTTTGAAATGAGGTCAAATTACAGAAGGGGCGGTAATGGAGATCTTAAAGGGCATAAACGTGGCTAACTACCCAGGATATATTCGTGTAACCCACAACATTGCAGGAAGCTGAGGAATAAATTGGAGGGCCCCGAGCTGAGTTATTTGTATCATTGCTCAGAATTCTGATGTCGGATCACAAGATTCAAAACGTTAACTCTGATTTGTCTGCACAGATGCTGCTGGACCTTCTGAGCTTTCCCAACACCGAGTGTCTTTGTTTGATTTACAAAAACGGCAGTTCTTTCGTTTTTTCTTTGTATCATTGAGAGCCACAGGTGAGGTTCTGGAGGACTTGAAGACAACTAATATAGTAGTATTATATTTTAAAAGGCTGCAAAGAAACGTAAGGGACTAAGGAACGGTGTGTCTGATGAAAGGTGTAGGGAAGTGTTTGGAGGAGATTCTGAGAGATAGTATTTACACATATTTGGAAAAGCAAGGAATGATTAGGGATAGTCAGCACGGCTTTGTGTGTGAGAAAACGTGTCTCGCAAATTGATTGCAATTTCTGAAGAAGTGACCACGAAGATAAATGAAGGTAAACCAGTATACGTTGCTCACGTGCACCTTAGTGAGGTTCAACAAGAGTTCGCATGATAGGCTAGTTAATCAGGTTAGTTCACTGAAATCAGGGAAAAGTGGCCAATTAGATATAAAATTGGCTTGACGGTAGGCGACAGAGGGTGTTATGAGAGATTTGTTTTTTCCACTTGGAGGCCTGTGACCATGTGCCAGAGGACCATACCACTGTTGTTCATCGTTTTTGGAAATAATTGGGATGAGAATATAGGAAACGTGGATAATAAGTTTGTAGGTGAAACCAAATTTGGTGTTATAGTAAACAGTGAAAAAGGCTTTCTAAGAGAACAACGAGATCTTGATCAACTGGACCAGTACGCCGAGCAATGGCAGATGAAGTTTCATGCAGATAAATGCGAGGTGTTGCATTTTGTTAGAAAATTAGGGCGAGATTTACACAGTTAACGGGAGGGCACTGTGCAGTGTTGTCAAACAGAGAGACCCAGGCTGCAGGTACACATTTCCTTGAAAGTGGAGAGACTGGTAGACGGGACAGTGAAGAAGGCGTTAGATAATCTTACCTTCATCACCAGAGCACTGAGTACATAAGTTGGGCCATCACGTTGTGGCTGTTCAAGAGAATGCCACATTTACAGTCCTGAGTTCAATTCTTGCCGTCTTGCTATAGGAAGGATGTAATAAAATGGAAAGGGGAACAAACATTTTTAAAATGATGCGAAAGAAATTGGAGGTTTTGAGGTATATCGATAGGCTGGGATTTTGCTCCGCTTGCATAGGAGGCTGAAGAGTGACGTTATGGATATTTACAAAATCATGAGGCACATGGAGCGGATGGATAGGCAGGTTCATTTCCCCAGGTTGAAGTGTCCAAAACCAGAGAGTGTAGGTTTAAGGTGAGAGGGAAGAGACATAAAAGTGATCAGGGGCAGATGTTTTTTCACGAGGGTAGTGTGTATATGTAAGGACCTATCAGGGCAAGTGGTCGAGACTCGTACAATTACAAAGTATAGAAGACAATTAGATCACTGCATGAACAACAAAGGTTTCGAAGGCTGTGTACCAAAAGCAGTAAAATATAACTAGTTCAGTTTTGGAAAACTGGTGAACATAGATGAGTGGGCTGAATGGTCTGTTTGCATATTACATGACTCTAAAAGTCCATGACTCTAAAACTCTTCTTTCATTACTGATTTTTCATCGCACTCAATTCATTTCTAAGTGAAATATCCTCTTTAAATGCGTTCAATGATCTGGGTCTCCGAATTTCGTTAAATACAGAATTCCTGACATTGATGTGATGTTGTAGACCACAAAAGCAAGAAAAGCAGAATTATATTCAAGCGCAATCTGTACCGTTTTCCTCGGGATAATCCCTCAGTCTACCATTAACATCCAGCCGATCTGTGGTTCAGTAATGGGTGTGGTTGAACATGCCAGGGATAGAACCATGCGTACCAAATATTGATGTAACCCCTTCAAGTTCATTCACTTGGCTGCTTGCCTTCCAAACAGCGGTTCTAACATGTGATCGAGAGGTCGAAATAATCCCAAGACAAACAGGAAAACAGTTCTACTAAATTCAGTCATAAATGGTGATGGACAGTTAAACAATTCTTCGGTGGAGAGGGCACCACAAATATCCCTATTCTAAGTACTGGAGGACGACTTAAACATCAGTGTAAACGACAAGAATGCAGTATTGGCCACCATCCTCAGGCAGAAGTTTTGGCCACCCTCGCCATTGTGTCCAAGAATCACAGATGCCAGTCTTCACTTAATTGATTCACTGGCACGTGACATTAAGAAACAGCTGAACACATTGGTTAAGGCAAAACAATGGGCTCTGACATTATTCCTTCAATATTACTGAAGACTTGTGTTGCACAATAAGTCATATCCCTGGGGAAGCTGTTTCATTCCAGCTCCAACTCTTACATCTACCGAGCAATATGGAAAATTACTCAACTCTGTCCAGTTCCTAACGAGGAGAACAGTTACAATCTGACTAATTGCCACTTCCTGAGTGTCATCACGATAATCAAATTGGTGGAAGTTCTTCTTGATAGGGGAGTCAACCAGCATAGAATTAACCCACAGAGTCTAGTTTCCGATAGATGCCGATGTGGAGGTTGTGTTGTTGTGGAAATATCACTGGATTACTAATCCAGACCAGACTACTACACTGAAAGCTGGTGGAGATCAAATAAAAGAAAACAAATACTAAAATATCGAGATCTAAAATCTGCTCTCAGCCGCAGTGTCCTTGAAGCTAATGTCGATGTTAAACACCAATTTGCTTGCCCAATGTACTTTCAGAAAGAGAATCTCTTGTGCTTTAGTGGTCTGCCATAAACATTACTCCAGCAAACAGAAAAAAAATATATAATCTCTTCAATTGTCTCTGAAATAGCCAAGAAAGACAGTCAATTGCACGAAACTGCTTCGAGGTCTTAACGAATTATAGCAGACACAACACCCGGCACCAGTCTCAGTATCGGAAAAAGGAATGGGAAACACACTCCAGTCGATTCTGCAGAAGCCTCCTTCCAAACATCTGAGAGCTTGACGCAACATTTACAGAGCTTTCCCGCAGACTGTACAGAAACATCGGAAAAGGAGTAGACCATTTAACACATTGACCGGTACATATTCTAGTTCTTGGTCGGACATCTCCTCAGTGCAATTTTCCCTCCAATGTACACATCCAGTAATGTGATTGGCCTTGAGAAAATATAAAATAGGAACTGCCGGATTTCCTTTGGTCCTTCGACCTTTCCACCCAAACCAACATAATGATGGCTGATTCTTTTTCCACTCTGCATACTCCAGCTCTCTCCCTCTCCCTTCAGTTTCTCGGAATCCTTATATTCAGTGCCTACTCTTCTACAGCCTGACATGGGAGAGAATTCCCAGGTTCATAATCTCTTAAGTCAAACATTTATTCTCATTTGAATGCAGAGTCGACTGCCTGCACCTAATACTGTGGCTCCTTGTTTCAGACTTCCCAGCATGGGGAAGTAGCGTACATGCTTCCAATCAGTGTCACAGTCTTATATATTTCATTGCGATCTCTTCTCATTTTCCAAACCCCATGGTTTCGGGGTATAGGCTGACTTGACCCTGACTCTGCTTCCACAACAAACCTGTCGTCCCAAAAATGAGTCAACACATCATTTATTTTCGTAAGTGCTTTTCGCTCCTGCAATTTTGCTTTCAGTGACTGGTGTACAGGGGGATCCAGATCCTGTCCAATGATACAGCTACCCACTCGTGGGTTCATGTACACTAGTCAGTGTGCCAATGCCATTCCAGTATTGACTTCTGGCTTCAGCGTAAACTGCCCTGCACGGGCCTCCCAGGTCTGTACAGAAGAAAACAAAAATAAAAGAACACAAGTTCCTTGGAAGATCAACATTTTTAACCAATCCTTTTCCCAATTAGACTGCTATTCTGTTGTTCCAATCTAAGTGGACAATGTCACATCTATCCACATTGCTTTTCATCAGTAACATATTTTCCGATTCATTGTACTTGTCCCAATCACTATGGAGCTTTTTTACAATCGACCTCACCCACTCACAATGCAAAAGTCGTTAGTGCCAACAGCAGACTGGCATATATTGCATTTGATACCCACAACCCAATTTTTGACAAATATTGGGAATAGCCGGGGCTCAAACACTATTTTCTGCGACATTTCATGAGGCTTCCACTTCAAACAGATAATTTTATTTCTGTTCACTGTTTCGTGTCAGCTCTCCTATTCTAAAACTATGCCCACACTTGAGCCCCATTCCCATAACCATTGACCTTGCACACTAGGTCAGATTCTTTATCAAAAACCTTTCCGAAAATCCAAGTGCACTGCATCCATTGCTTCTCTGTAAGTATCAGTCAGTTTCTCAAATATGATTCCCATTTCATGTTGACGTGACGACTTCTTTACCCATTACATAAGAACAGAAGAACTTTGCAGCATCCTTAAACACACGTGAATTGCCATTAGGAATGGAGAGTTGTTAATTAGATTAGATTTCAGTGTGGAAACAGGCCCTTTGGCCCAACAAATACACACCGACCCGCCGATGCGAAACCCACCCATACCCCTACCCCTACCCCTACATTTACCCCTTACCTAACACTACAGGCAATTTAGTATGGCAAATTCACCTGACCCTGCACATCTTTGGATGGTGGGAGGAAACCGGAGCACCCGGAGGAAACCCACGCAGACACGGGGAGATCGTGCAAACTCCACACAGTCAGTCGCCTGAGGCAGGAATTGAACCCGGGTCTCTGTCGCTGTGAGGCAGCAGTGCTAACCACTGTGCCACCGTGCCACCGTGCCGCCCACGTTCTACGTAACGAAAAATCAGTGAACCTGACGCCAATGATGGGAAAGTTGCTGGAGAATGTACTTAGAAGTCGAATCTATTTACATTTGGAAATGACTGGGTTCTTAAGTGATAGGTAACATGTTTGTTTGGGGGGGAGATTGTGCCTTACCAGTTAACAAAACTTTTTGAGGGATTTACAAAGATCATCGATGAAGGAAGGGACGTAGATGTCATTTACATCGAATTTATTCATAAGTTTGATAAGATTTCCCATTGTAATTTAATGGAAGAAGTGAAGTTACATGGTATGGCGGGTTTTCTAGCCACGTCGATAAAGAACGTATTGCGCAAAAGCAGACAGACAGTAGTAGTTGAAGAAAGGTTTTCGAAATGTAGAAAGGTGACCAGTTGGTTTTTACAGAGATCAGTGCTGGAGTCATTGTTGTTTGTGACACATTAATTATCTGAAAGAAGGCATGGTTGTCTGACCAGTAAGTTTGCAGAAGTCACGAAGATTGGCGGAGTAGCAGAAAGCATGGGGGACAATCAAAGAATACAGGAGAGTATAGATAAACTAGACAGTTCATTGGAGAAGTGGCAGATGGCGTTCAATCCGGACAGATATGAGAGGAAGCATTTTGGGAGGTCTAATTCTCGAGCGAACTGTACTATACACAGACGAGCCTTAGGGAAATTTAATGAGCAGAGAAATCTTTTAGTTCAGATTTGTTGTAACCTGAAGATGGCTGCACAGTTGGATAGAGTGGTCAAGTGGGCATATGGTATGCTTGCTTTCATCAGACAGGGTATTGAGTATAACAGCTAGTATTTCATGTTACAACTGTACAGGAATTTGGTTCAGTAGCATTTAGAATATTGTGTACATTTCTGGTCGATACATTACAAAAAGGATGAGGACGCTTTGCAGAGGGTACAGAGACGGTTTACGAGGATGTTGTCTGGTTTGGAAGGTGTTCGTGTATCCTGGTGGTTAACGTTATTCCTGTTTGTCCTATGTAGTGTTTGTGGCAGTCCTTGCATGGAATTTTGTAGATGACGTTGGTTTTCTCCGTGGATTGTACTGGGTGTTTTATGTTTGTTAGTTTTTGTTTGAGAGTGTTGGTGGGTTTGTGTGCTACTAGGATTCCAAGGGGTCTGAGTAGTCTGGCTGTCATTTCTGAAACTTCTTTGATGTACGGTAAGGTGGTTAGGGTTTCTGGCTGCGTTTGGTCTGCTTGTCGTGGTTTGTTCTTGAGGAATCTGCGCACTGTATTATTTGAGTGTCCATTCTTCTTGAATACGTTATATCGGTGGTTCTCCTCTGTTTTCCGAAGTTCGTCTGTGCTGCAGTGTGTGGTGGCTCGTTGGAATAGTGTTCTGATACAACTTTATTTGAGTGTGTTGGGATGGTTGCTGGTGTAGCTAAGTATTTGTTCAGTGTTTGTCGGTTTGCTGTACACGCAGGTTTGTAGTTCTCCGTTGTCCTTTCTTTCGACTGAGAATTCCTAGAGGCCTGGCACTCCGACCACAACGCCATAAACAAACACGTGTCATCTAGACGCCATCTATCAACCCCTCAGAAAACGAACAGGAAATGACATCATCACAAACCCCAGGAACGCAATCCAGGAGAAAGATATAAATACAAAGCAGGAGACAACAGCTTCGCTTCATTTGGAGGTCGCCACTGATGATGTTATCTGGCCAGGTAGTGAAACGTCTGGATATCAAACCTACAGCTCAGCGAGCAAACCTCCACCCTAAACCCCAGCCTACAAACCTTCACAAACCTTGATTTAATATAGTGCCCAGAGCTGCATAAAACATTCCATGCTGGTCCAACCAAAGTTCTGAATAGCTTTTACAATCGATGTCTCGATGAGTAAAGGTTGTGCTTTCTTTCACGAATGACTTCTTACATCGACTAATACCTGTCATATTTAAGTATGTGTGAGAAACACACTCTGTGTTTCCCAGTGTGCTGCCATTCATTGAGTACTCCTCTGTCTAGTTTCCTTTTCCAAAGTTCATCATCTCATCTCTATCAGGGTTGCATTCCAAACGCCAGTGATCTGCCCATCTCAGCGTTCCATCTGCATCTTCCTGTAAAATATGAACTTCCTCTTCATTCATGAAGAAGGGCTTATGCCCGAAACGTCAATTCTCCTTCTCCTTTAATGCTGCCTGATCTGCTGCGCTTTTCCAGAAACACATTTTTAAGCTCTGATCTCCAGCATCTGCAGTCCTCACTTTCACCTCCTTCCTCTTCATTGCCAAAAACTTGGACAATCAATGTGTCAAATACGAAGTTACCTACCAAACGTCCCCCACTTCACTCAGCTTCCACATCTTTCTCGTTTATGAATACAAGAAATAATAAGGGACACAACATTGATCACTGTGGTACACCACGAGACACTGGTCTCCAGTCGCACAAACAGCTTCTCCCGCACCATCCTCTGTCTCCTGCCACTGAAACAATTTTAATGTAACTTACCAAGTTACAATTGATACCATGATATTTTACTTTATTGATCAGTTTCCCATATGGGTCCTTGTCAAAGGCCTGGTTGCAATAACCGTGACAATGTCCTCCTCGAAAAAAATCAATAACATTAATTCAGCATGACTTCCCTCTGATGAATTCATGCTTATGATGCCTGATCAAACATTGCCGATCTAAATGAAAATCAATATTCTCCCTCCCTGTTTTCTCTAATAGTTTACCTAAAACTGATGTGATACTCATCTATATTATCCTGGTCTATCTCCACCACTCTGTCTATAATGGGTGTTCTCCAGTCATCTGAAACCTCCACTGTGACCAGATTCGACTTAAACATTTCGGTGGGCTTTTTCTCCCTTGCCTCCAACAGCAACCTGTGATACAACTAGTCCAGACCTGGGGACTTAGACAATTTTATACCAGCCGAAACCATCAATGCCTTTTCGTATCTGACATCAATCTTCTGAAGAGCTTCCCATTCTATCTTCTAGAAATCGGAAATTGTCTCCTCTCTATCCCAAGTAAAACAGATGTGAAGCTCTAATGTCACAATCTATCAATGTTCTCCCTCTTCAGGCACACATTAATCCATGATTTCTGATAGGCCCGGGATTATTCCCTGATTATTCTGTTCTTCTTGATGTCCTTGTGGAAAATCTTGGGATTCTCGTTAATCTTGCTCACTCTTGTCAATGTCTTATCTTCGCCAGCCCCCTCTGGGTGAATATTTTAAGATTCACTGTGATCACCTCTCATTCTATGACATTCTGGAGAACAGAGGCCGAGTTCCCTAAGCAGAAAATCTTGCCATCTTAGGAATTAATCAGCAGGAGACCCATTCATTTTCAGCGATCAGTTTGTTTTACTTAGATGAGGGCATCAAAACTATGCACAATTCTCCAGGTACAGTTTCACTACCACAGTATAGCAGACAGCATCTGTGGAGAGAGAGCCAGCTAACGTTTTGGATCTAATTGATGCTACATTGTCTATGTTCTGATTCCATTTAAACAATGGCAAACCTAAATTTCACCTTCCTTGTCTTGCACATGTTCCTCCCAATACCCATTGCTCCAATTTGTTTTCTGCTAAGTTACGGTATGAATTCTTTCGAAATACTCCTGAACATGCAAGTATACTACATGCACCAGTTCTGCACTGTTTATGTCTGAAAAGTCAACATGCAAACAATGTAGGTTATTGGAATGGTAAGCAAGGGGAACGTCAGGATTATTCCTACAGACAGAATGGAAGTGTTCCTTAAAACTCTGTATGGTCTCCTAAATGTAAGGGAGACTGCATTGTAAGCAGCAATGAAAAGAGACTGGATTGAACGAATACAAGTGGAATGCTGTTTCAACTGGAAGTTGCGATTGGGGCCTTGGACAGTGAGGAGTGAAGAGGTGAATGGGCAAGTGTTGCATGAGTCGATACCATGGGGGGAGTGGGGAGGTTTTCAGGGTGATAGGGGTGTCACAGAAGGAATGGTCCCGTGAAATGCTGACAGTGAACGGGAGGGGAAGATTTGATGGTGTTTGATGGGGTAGTCCTGCTGGAGGTGGTGTAAATGGCAGAGGATGATTCCATGAATGTGGATTCTCGTGCAGTAGGACGTGATGACAAGGGGAGGTCTATCATTAGTCTGGGAAGGAGGGGACGGAGTGAGGGCGACACTGTGGGCGATGGGACAGTGACAGCTGAAGGTCCTGTCCACCGGAGGTAGGGGATTTCTGGTGTGAAGAAAAAGGAGGTCACTTCAGAGGCAGTTCACTGCAATCTGGCATCATCAAACAGAAACAACAGTGATGGAGAAACTGGGAGAATGGATTCAGCCTCTGCTGATCGTGTATTCAGCGACATGCAGAAGTTCCTCCTGAATGATTGAAAAGAACCAAACATTTAAATTGAGGATTTCTGTCCCACATCTGGTCTGAAAAGGGATATGGAAATCGACCTAGAGGAAGGTCAGTGGACATACAGGAGCAGACATTCAAGCAGATATCCCATAACACTCAGCAATTGTTGTTTCTGTTCAAAAAGAAGGACTCGGAAGAAGATGCACCGCCCATGGTTGCCAAAATCTTTCAAGGCTACTATTCAATCGCAAATTAACGTGCATTAATGTGTGCCCAGATTTAGTGTGTATATTTCAGGGACCATGAGCAGATGCTGGGCATGAATTTCAGCTGTGCTTCCTGAATTAACCTCAGACACCCCTGCCATTGGTGCTGCATCCTCTTCCCTGCTCAACCCTCCTACCTGATTCCAGGTTATCCCTCTCCAATTACAGAGCACATTCTCTCACATTATGGTTCCGATCTGAGGCTTTTTTTTTATCAGCTCTACCTTCCCTGCACGAGCATCAAGCTGTGTTTTTTGCTGCCATTTTGCCTCTGGTCTCAGTGTGACTCGGCCTCTCCATTCATGTTGTTTTACACCTCCCACTCACATCTCATTCTGGAAAGTTTCCTTCTTGGAGTAAACCTTATTGAAAACACCTGCCCCTTTGCACTGAATTCACACTGTGATCCAAATTTCAACAAGTATACTCAGACTTCATTTCACTCTGCTAAAGGCAACTGCATGCTTACCGTGCGGTATAGAAATTCCCTTTCTTACTTGGATTTGGCCAGAGATACGCTTTCAGTGTAGGGATCATCACCCTCTTTCGACAAAGGAATTCAAGTGTTTGAGTTCCTAATGGCACTGTTAAGGGTTTCACGCTGTCTTAGTATTGTTACTTCGAGAAAAAAGCAAATCACAGTATGAAGTTTTGTCTGTGTTGTTTACCTGTCATTTTGAATATTGTTTCAAATTTGCAGTGCTTACGATTAAATGTGTGTTCTTGAAGTTAGTATTGGATGGAGTGGAGGAGGTTGAAAAGTGACCTTATAGAAGTTTATCAAATCATGAGAGGCATGGACTGGGGTGGAGAGCCAAGGTATTTTTCCCCGTTGGCGGGGGGGCGGGGGGGGGGGGAGGTTGGTATGGTTTCAAACATAGAGTACATCGCTTTAAGGTGAAAGGGAGAAGATTTAAAAGGGCCAATGGTGCAACTTTTTCACATTTAGGGTGAAGTGTGTATGGAATGAGCTGCAAGAGGAAGAGTGGTAGATGAAAGTACAGCTGCATCATTAAAAAGACATTTAGACAAATATAAATGGGAACCGTTTAGAGGCATATGGGACACGTGAAAGCAGATGAGACTAGTTTAGTTAAGCATAGACGACTTGGACCAAAGGGGTTGTTTGTGCGTGATGTGACTGCATGAATCTAGAAAGCGAGGGAAAGGGGAACAAAAGATATGATGTAAGTACATTGGCGAGAAATATAAAAACAAGCATCACCAAATTTTCTGTGTACATAAAAAAACATTCAAAATGAGTGTGTGACCTTAGGTAGAAATGAAGTCTGTAAGGTATATAGAGGTCATTTGGAGGTTGTGACTGGGGAACTGGCTACAGGGAACAGGCAAAAAATTACACCAGTACTTTGCATTGTTCCTCACAGGGGAAGGCACTGTAAGCATGTCAATGATATAAACAAACTGTTAATAGGAGGCAAGTTGTTGAACTGTCCCTAACAAAAGGAACAAGGTTTTTTTGACAAACAGGTAAGAGTAAGGGTACACCGGTCAGCAGTAATTCAGTTTTTTTAAATGAAGTGGTTACAGAGTGGCTGATGGTACTGTGTGAAAGATTCCATAACTCTCTGGATTACAGGAGTATTCCAGCGAAACTGGAGAACCTCCAATGTGGCGCCTGTCTTCAAGAAAGGAACGAGACAGCAATCAGGAAACATTTAATCTAACCAATATTGCTGGGAATCTGCGAGAGTCCATTATTAAGGCAAGAATTGAATGGCATTTAGTAAAGCTTCCCGCAGAGTCAGCATGGTTTTGTGAAAGGGGAAATATATTTTGCCTGCAAAGTTATTCTGAGATCCCTGAAAATGTAACAAGCGGACTTGATAAAGGGGAACTGGTAGGCATGCGGCTTACCAGAGATCTTCCACAAGGTATCACAAAGGTTCTTACACAAGATAGAAGCTCATAGTGTTACGGACAATGTATTAGCATGGGATGACGGATGGTTAACACATAGAAATCGGAGATTCAAGATTAATGGATCGTTATGATAAAGATGTATCTACTGGGATATCAAAAATACCAGTTCGGTGGCATCAGTTGTTTACAGTCTATTCTGACAGTCTGACGGCGGGAGCTGAATGCAATATACATCGGAGTTTGAGAATGACACTGCGAACCAAAAGGCAGGCTGTTATTTAATGAAGATGACTGCCAACAAAGGAGCAGTAAAAAGGGATTGGAGTGTTCCTGTGTATGAAACATAAAGTCAGCGTGGTATTGCAGCAAGTAACTAGATTGATACAGTACGCAGTTTCCTGGGATGAAAAGGTTGAATTATTGAATACATCTAAAATGGTGAGGCGATTATTCATTGTGCTTGAAATGAATGAGCGTGATATTACTGAAACGTAAAGGATACAGAGGGCACTTGACAAGGGAGGTGCTGAGAATGTGTTTCCACACCTGGGCAGAGTCTCGAACTCAGGGACAAAATAAGGGGTATCGATTTCAAACTGAGATACAAAGAAATGTCTTTTTTCAGAAGATCATGAAGTCTGAATTTCACTACCCCAGAGAGTTATGAAGGCTGGGTCACTGAATGATTTTATAGATGGGCTGGATTCGTTTTTGACATATCAGCGAGTTGAGGGATATGATGAGTTAGCAGGAAAGTCGAGTTGAGCCCTGGAGGTTGAGAGAACGTCCCCTCCATGGTGACCTTTGTCAGTGTGGGGAATTGAACCTGCGCTTTTGGCATCCCTCTGCATCACAAACCAGCCATCCAGTCAACTGAGTGGGAGCCTGTGTAACTGTTTCAGACAGAAACACTCGCAGACAAAGGGCAAGAGAAACTTTCATAACAAGGAAAAAGGTAAATTCAGGTAACGGTCAAGGTACCAGCTGAGGATAAAAATATTCTCTGCTGGAAATTGTGGAAACAAGTGTTTAAATGCTATCTTGAGCTGAATGCAATAAGGTGACACAAGCAAAATAACCAGAATATTAATTGTGTTTAGATATCGACAACCATTAAATATCAGTATATTTCTGATTGGTCTGTGTGAAGCATGCTTACTATTGCATGAAAATAGAAAGCTGATGGGACATATTGGTAGGAGAATCCGTCCCCACGGGAAATGCCTAAGGAACACATGCTTGAAGAAACCCAGGATAAAAATGCCTGAGTGTCATCTGGTCAGTGACAGGAAGCGGGGGCTGAATGATTGAAAGTTCCTATAACATAGAGCTCAGGAGACAGTTAGACCACTCCCGATCTTATTAAATGGTAGAGCACATTTGAAGGATGGAATGGCCTTATGATGGATTTCAATTTCGTGTGCATGTAATTTTAATTTTTAAGAAACAATTTGTTCCTTCCCCTCATGTTTTGCACACTGGGGCACTGTCATTCTCCAGAAACTGGGAATTGTTTGGAATGTTATCTGAAACATTCCATAATCAGCACACTCCAGAGCATTCTATACGTGTGTGGGGGTATCACAAAGGCTAGAGAGAGAGAGAGAGAGGAGGGGGAGGTGCTGCCTGCAGCAGTGAGAATGTTGGAGCATGAGCCTTGTTCTGAGGTAGGTGCTATAACAGATAAACAGTGAGTGTGAGGGAGCAGAGAGAATACGGTGAACCTTATCCTGACAGAGCGGGGAAGGTTATTGATGCTTGTCCTGTATTGCTGGACATTTCTTCAGACCACAGATACTGCACTGAGCTGGGTGGTTGAGCTCAGACCATGCTTCGTGGGTCTGCTGGTGTGGCTTCCTTTGAGAAGAGAATGGTCGCCCTCTCCACTACCCCATCCACCAGGACATCAATGCCCCTGGCGACAAACCCGTGGTGTAACTGCCCCTTATGGATGGATAGAGCTCTTAAAGATGGTGGAATCAAGGGTTACGGGGATTAAGCAGGAACAGGATACTGATTGTGGATGATCAGCCATAATCATAATGAATGTTGGTGCTAGCTCGAAGGGCCGAATGGCCTACTCCTGCGCCTGTTGTCTATTGTCTATTATCTGTTATCATATCTGCCATGCTCGGCCTAAACTGGGCAGGGCATCTCCGAACTGAGAAAGCTCAATTATTTGCCCACTGGCCTTTGTTTTTTGCATCAGTGCTGGGATCACGGAATATCCAGGGATTTCCGCCGATGGTGAGTACCTGCAACTATGCTGAGTGGGAAAATCAGGCTGGCATTGAATGACAGGGACACCGTGCGGTGGGGTGGGTAGTTAATGAGGTGAGTTCGATAAGATAGCACCAGGAAACTAGCTCAGTCTCATACAGACATAACATCTGTCACTCAATGAAAATGACACTGAGAGAAATTAATGTTAGATTCAGCCCAGAGTCAAAGACTCTGCAGACCCCACTCCCAGGTACAAAGCTGCAGAACAAATCCTCATCCAAAACTCTCCATCATCTCAACTCACACCAATATCCCATTACTGGTAATTTTGGCTTATGTTGCCAGATGCTATCGACATGTCTACATTCAGAATTTTCAAACCTGTGAACATATCTTTCCATGACATTGTTTCTCAAACACCCCTTCTCTTTCGATATCCCAAACTACTTTCATTTACAGTCGTACAATCCTACTGCATGGAGACAGGCCCTTCAGCCAGAACTGGTCCATTCCGAACAAAATGTCAGTCCACATTGACTCCATATCCCTGCACTTGGACCATATCCTTCTCAGCCTTTCTTATCCTTGCGTTTTTCGAACAAAATGCAGCGAGATTTTGTAACATCGAGAAAGGCATCAAGAAAAATCTCGCTGAATCTACCATTCATCTCACTACGGTGCTCAGTTTACACAGAAACAGTTTGACTGCAGCTTAGCACCAAGAAGGAGAAGCAAACATTGGTGGAAGATGTGCATGGAAGACAATGCTGCAGGGAAAACTTTGTTTATGTTATCAACAGGAAATTAGATACACAAGGATTTGCAGGAAAACCTCAACGGGTCTGGTTGCATATGAAGGAAGAAAGTCGAAAAGTGTGGCCCCCGAAGAGCACAGCAGGTCAGGCAGAATACGAGGAGCAGGAAAGACTATGTTTCAGTCATTAACCCTTCATCAGGAATTCACATTAGAATTCACTGCATTTGCAGTTGTCACTTTCTCGCAATCCTTTGTCAGAAGAGAGCAGAGTCAATGTTTCAAATCTGAGGAGTATATATCAGAACAGTATTGGTTACCGATCTCCAGTGTATACAGCGTTTTGTTTTATTTTAAATCAGCAATTATCTTGCATGCTGTAGTATTAATGGAACACTTGATCTGGATAGGAGGAGAAGGGGTGAGGGCAGATGTGCAGACAATGTGTCAGTCACAGCTTAAGGCCCTGTCCAGAGGCACGACGCTGGAATTCGACATCATCTGAACAGATGTGACAGATCCAGAGAAAGTGGGAGAAATAAGTCACTCACTCTGATGGTCGTTAGGTGGCAAAGTGGCTGGCAATAGTGCCTTAGAACACAAATGACTTGAGTTCAATTCCACCCTTCGGTGATTCTTTGTGCGGAGTTTGCTTTTTCTCCCCGTGTTGGTGTGGGTTTCCTTCGGGTGCTTGGTTTTCCTCCCACTGTCTAAAAATACATAGGATAGTTTCAGTGGTCTTACTAAACTGCCCCAAAGTATCCAGGGAAATGCAGGTTAGGTCGATTGTCTAACGGAAATGTAGAGTTACTGGGGTAACGTATGGGTGTTTTGGTCAGCATGTTATCTGGAGGGTCAGTGTGGACTCGATGGACGAAATGGCCTGTTTCCAAACAGCAGGGTTTATAGTTTCTATTTAGCTGTCTGTGTTTGCAAACACTTCCCAGGATCCTGCCTACAAGTGCTGACCCAATTTGGCTCAGCTATCCGTTTGTCTAACATGAACTCCATCAGCCACTCCTCGGCCCTTTGCCACATCTTATCAAGGTCCCATTTTACTCTAAGTTAACCATCTTTATTATCCACAACCTTACCAATTTTGGTATTACCTGTAAACTCACCAACCATTCTTACTAATATTCACATCCAAATCATTTACATAAATGACAAAATCCATTAGATCCTTGTGGTACACTGCTAGTCACAGGCTTCCAGTCCAAATAAAATATGCTGCACCAGCATTACCTTCATCTCTTACCTTTGAGCGAATTAACTACAACTCTCCCTGTATTCCATGTGATCTAACCACGATTAACAGTTTACCATGCGGAACCTTTTTGAATGCCTTATTAAAGTCCATATTCTATTCCACAGTTCTATTTTTGTGCCTTCATCAATCCTATTCTTCACTTCTTCAACAAACTAAATCAAATTAGTGAGACAAGATTTTCCACATGCAAAGTCATGTTGACTATCGCTAATTGGAATTTACCTTTCCAAACACACGTAAATCCTGTCCCTCAGAATCCCCTCCAACAACTTACCCATCAATGACATCAGGCCCACCGGTCTACAGTTTCCTCACTTTTCCTTACCAACTGTTCTTAAACAATGGCACAACCTTACCTGTGGCTGTACATGATAAAAAATATCTCAGCCAGATATCAAACAATGACTTCCCTAGCTTCCCATAAGATTCTGGGATACACCTGATCAGGTCGTAGAACACAGAACAGTGCAGCACAGTTCAGGCCCTTGAGTTGTTGCTGTTGTGCCAGCAGTTTCTTCTACTCCAAGATCAGATTAACATATGTGCCCTTTATTGTACTAACTTCTAAGTGCCTATCCAAGAATCACATAAAAAGTTAGAGGGAGTTATACACCTTAATGCATTTTAAGATGGCCAGCTCCTCATCTTCTGTAATATGGACACTTTCGAAGATATCACCATTCATTTTCACAATTTCTTTACCTTCCATTTTCTACTCCACAGTAAATTCTGATGCAAAATATTTATGTAGTATCTCACCAACCTCCTGTAGTTCCACACATAGGTCACGTTTCTGATCTTTAAAAAGGCCCTGTCCTCTCCGTAGTTACTCTTTTGACCCCAATGCATTGGTAGAATCTCTTTGGATTGTCCCTTACCTTATTTTCGAAAGATATCTTATGCCCCCAGTTTACCCTCCTCATTTCCCTCTTGAGTATTAGCCTACAGCCCTAGTACTCCTCGATGGATTAACTCTATCCCTACTGTCTGCACCTATCATATGCTTCCGCCTTTTTCTTGAACAGAACCTCAATTCCGCTCGCCATCCAGCATTCCCGACCAGCCTTGCATTGCTCATGAACCGGAACATTCTCTATCTAGAACCCTGTAATCTCGTTTGTGAAGGCCTCCCACTTTCCTGTCACGAGCTTCTCCCAAGCAGCTTTTGAAATTACCAATATAAAATGTTCAAAGTTGGCCTGATTCAATTTAGAACTTTAACATGTATGTCAGGGCTGTTCTTCTCCATAAGTATTTTAAAACTGGTAGTTACTGAATAACAGACTCAAGAAGCAGAATGGCCTCATCCTGTCCCTCTGGGACAGACTCAATAAGTTGAATGGCCTCCTCCTGTCCCTCTGCAACAGACCCGAGAGGCTGAATGGCCTCCTTCTGTCCCTCTGTAACAGGCTCAATGGGCTGAATGGCCTCCTACAGTCCCTCTGTAACAGGCTCAATAGGCTGAGTGGCCTCCTCCTGTCCATTTGCAATAGACCCGAGAGGCTGAATGGTCTCCTCCTCTCCCTCTGCAACAGACCGGAGAGGCTTGATGGCCTCCCACTGTCCATCTGTAAAAGGGTCGAGAGGCTGAATGATCTCCTCCTGTCCCTCTGTGACAGACACATAGGGACAGAATTACCTTCTCCTGTTCCTGAGCAGCAGTCTCAATGCTCTGAATGATGTCACAAGGAGCAGCACTGCACAACGCCAATGGGCAATAAATAGTGGACACTTGTTTATTGTCTACGCAAGTGCCCCCACTGGTCACCTTATGCAGCTGGTCTGTTTATTTATCTCTATCTCCCTTTGTAAACAGTATGTAATATAAACAGTCTTGCAGTGTTCTTGCACTACTCCCACATACTCGGAAGAAAGAATAAGAAGATTGAAAGAATTATGGTCCACCCCAAAGCAACGCTCATCGATTCCACCCAGACTGAGTAAATGTTCCCTTTTATTGGGATAGGAAAAGTTATGTAAGGAAGGGGTTAACTGAGCCTATTTGCACACACATGCACACATTCTTTCTCTCTCACGCACACACACATACATGCTCTCTCTCGCATTCTTACCCCACCCCCGCGCACACACACTCCGCATTTCTCACACGTAAATCTGTGGGGTGAATTTGAATTTGCAGATTTGTATTTGCAAATCCACTCTATTTTGATTTTTTTTTACAAAAAACATGTACTGTGTAGGCAGTCAGCCAATGTGGCATTTTATAAAGTCCTGCATTGGAAATAACAGGGATCGGCAGCTCAAGAGAGGCAGTAGGGAGAGATCAGAATCTGAGCACAAGTGTCTGGAATGTTCCAACAAAGAATCAGAATCTGAGAACATTAGACTGGAATGTTCCAACAATGTTTCACAATCTGAGAATATTAGGCTGGAATATCTCAAGAATGGACAGGAGTTTATACAGGGATGTTTGGCTTCTTTCTACATATTATGATCGATGGCCATTATCGTGGCGGATCGATTATGCACTTTTCATTATTCAATATTTTTATTATCCAATTCTGGCTTTCGTTGGTGTCCCTGGTAAGTCTCAATGTTCAGTCTTTAATTTTATAAATCATGATTGACTGTAATACTGTCCTTTCATTGACTCTACTGTCATTGTCGCTGTTATTGTTCCTGCTGAGACTCGAAATAGAGATGTTCACTTTACAAACAACTACTAACTGCAGTAATGAACTTGTTAATTAACTCTCTCCCACCTTGCTTCTGGCATTTTTACTCATGGGTCTTTATGTTGGCCTGTCCAGTTTCAACTATGAAACATGATTCATTTTATCACTGCCCTTGCTGTTTCAATATTGAAAGCATTGAGGTCACTACGTTCTGTTCTGGTTACAGATTGCATTTCGTTCCTCTGACTACATACCATCCCCGGCCATTACTGAGGCTGAAATACATTGGCATAGTCTACACAGCTCGCCATGCTGGGTAGGCAGTCCACCTAACTGAGCAATGCGCTGGCATAGTCTACACAGCCCCCATGCTGGGCAGATAGTCCAGCTTACTGAGCAATACATTGATACAGTTTGCACAGCTCTCCATGCTGGGGAGATAGTTCATTTTACTAAGCAATACATTGGCATAGTCTGCAGAGCTCCCCAGTTAGTCCCACTGCCCTGTCGTTTTCCCCATATTTCACCGATATGGCCTATTTCTATCTTAATTATCTGTTTCTATCTTTAATGTGAATTTTTCTGTCCCTCCGTATCTTTCCCGGGCTTTGAGTTTTGGCTCCCTAATGTATCGAGTACTGACATTGTGAAACTCAGAAACAATGAACTCGTGTGTATGGGCTGTTGTTCACTTCCCCGTGTGTCCCATATTCCATGTTATGTATGCAATCCTGCAATGCTCTGGCACTACTCCCGCACACGTGAAAGAAAGAAAAAATATTGACAGTTTAATGATCCATGTTGGAACAGGAGGGATTCAGCAGTTTTGACTCACGTCTTTGAAACTTAGTCTGTGCCTGTCCACTGAACGCCTGTGCCTGTCCCTCTCAGCTGATAGTGTGGTCAGTAACACAAGGAAGCCCTCGAGTATTATTGTAAAGGGGCATGCATCGAACTTGCTTCGGAGGCTGAGGGGTGACCGTATAGAGGTTTGCAAACTTATGAGCGGCATGGATAGAGTAAATAGACAAAGTATTTTCCCTGGGTTCCGGGAGTCCAGAAATAGAGGGCATAGGTTTAGGGTGAAAGGGGAAAGAGACCTAAGGGGCAACTTTTTCACACAGTGTAGTACTTGTATGGAATAAGCTGCCGGAGGAATGGTGGAGGTTGGTACAATTGCAACATTTAAGAAACATTTGGATTGATATATGAATAGGAAGGGTTTGGAGCGATATGGGCTGGGTGCTGGCAGGTAGGACTAGATTGGGTTGGGATATCTGGTCGGCAAGGACGGGTTGGACCAAAAGGTCTGTTTCCATGCTGTGCACCTCTGTGACTCTTTGACTCTATGAAAATCTTCTGACTGACTCCTGTTATTCAAGGTTTAGTGGAGGTGTTGGGGATGGTTTGCTAGAGATTGTGCTGTGAGCTACCCCAGACATTCAGGGAGACCTGAGGATTTTGTGACCCAACTCTTGGTGGAGCATGGGGACTGTAATTACAGTATCTGGGTCTGTAACATGAACAACAAATGCAGCAGAGGCTGCAGAGTGTGGAAGCTCTGAAACCAGAGGGTGAGACTGTGTGGGGAAAAGAATCTGCCAAATCTGTCTGTGTCTTAACAAGGACATACACACCCGCCACTCTTGCACGCACATGTGCACACACACACACACACATGCACACGCTCTTTCTCTCTCACACACACGCATACATGCTCTCTCTCACTCTTCCCCCACCCCCGCGCACACACACTCCGCATTTCTCACACATAAATCTGTGGGGTGAATTTGAATTTGCAGATTTGTATTTGCAAATGCATTCTATTTTGTTTAAAAAAATGCACTTTGTAGGCAGTCAGCCAATGTGGCATTTTATAAAGTCCTGCCTTGGAAATAAAACCCGTCTGATTCCAAACAGACTCCAAACAAAAACTTCCCTAGTTTTGTTGCGGAGAGGTCACAGCTTCGTAAACATAATTGATTTCTTTGTGGAAGTGAAAATTGATATCGAGGGAAGGGCTGTCATATACTGGACTTCGGTTTGGATTTTTATGAGGTAAGCTGATGGAGAAGGTGAAGTTGCAAGGGGTCCAGGGTCTATACTTGCTAAACAGATGGAGAACAGGCTCGGCAGCAACAGACAGAGAGTAGCAGTGGAAGGGAGTTTCTCAAAATGAAGAACTGTTCTGCGTGGTGTTTCACCTGGTTTAGTGCTGGGACCACTATTGTTTATGATATGCATAAATGAACTAAAGGAAGGTAAAGGTGGTCTGATTAATAAGTTTGCAGATGGCACTAAGTTTGGTGGTGTAGCAGAAAGTGAAGGGGACTGTCAGAGAATGCAGCAGAAAATAGATAGATTGGAAAGTTGTGCAGAGAAATGGCAAATGGAGTTCAATCTGGACAAATGTGAGATGATGCATTTTGGAAGATCCAATTCAAGAGTGAACTATAGGGTAAATGGAAAAAGCCCGGTGAAAAATCGATGTGCAGAGAGATTTGGGTGTTCAGCTCCATTGTTCCTTACAGGGTCAGGTCGATAGAGTGGTCAAGATGGCATACAGCATACTTTGCTTCCTGATTCCACCATTTTAAGACGGGAAGAAAAGAGAAAGTGGAGAAATACAGACCAGTTAACTTGTCATCCACAAGAGTGAATCTGTTGGAATCTATTGTGTAGAAGAGAAGGCAGGTCATATTACAGTTGTGTACGGCTTTGGTTCGACAACATTTGGAATAGTTTGTACAGTTATAATCGCCACATTACCAAAAAGATGGGGATGCTTTGGAGAGGGTGCAGAGGAATTTCACCAGCATGTTTCCTGGTATTGGAGGCAACTTGCTATGTAGAGAGATTTGGTAGATTAGAATTATTTTCATTAGACTGATGGAAGTTCGGGGGACCTGATTGAGTTCGAGAAAATCATGAGAGGTATAGACAGGATGGATAGCAAGGCGCTTATTCCCAGAGTGGGATACTCAATTTCTAGGGGTCAGGACTTAAGGATGAGGGGGAAAGGTTTATGGGATATATGTTTAGAAAGGTCTTTCCACAGAGACTGGCAGATGCCTGAAACGCATTGCCAGCGGAGGTGGTAGACGTGGTCACGATAGCGACACTTAATATGTATCTAGACAGATACATTAATTGGAAGGGAGCAGAGGAATACATCCTTCGAAATAGGTGACAGGTTTAGATAGAGGATCTGGATCTGTGCAGGCTTGGAAGGTCCGAAGGACCTGTTCCTGTGCTGGAATTTTGTTTGTTCTTGGTAAATACTGGCGAAAGGTGCCGGTCCATATTTGAAAGGAAAATGAAAACAAGGCCAAATGTGGCACAGTGAATGTGTGGACGGGATAATTTATTGTAGAGAACAGAAAATTGTCAGAGAGACGAAACTGTTACATTATGTCTGCCTTCATGGACGAAGATCCAGAAAATATCCCAGAAATACCATCGGACTTTTGTAACTAAACACTAAAATCATTCATACTGGTGATGTGGTAGTATATGATAACATACCTGGATTGAGGAATGATAAGTCTGACAGACCAGATGTACTTCATACTGCAATTTCAGAGAAAGCAGCAATATACAGATGGATTGTATTGTGGATGACTGTATTTATCCGTATTCAATTTGAAAGGATACAAATGCATTCCAACGATTTTAGAAGGGAAGAAGAGGGAGAGTGGAAAACTACAGACCAGGTTACTTGTCATCCGCAGGAAGTAGTCTTTTGCAATCTATCATAACGAATGTGATATTGGACACTGAGAAAGTAATAGCAAATTTCAAGATAATTATTCTGCATTTATGAAAGGGAAGTTATAATTTACAAGCGTTTTGTTTGAAGATATATCTTGTAGACCTAAACGTAGAGAAGCAATGGATGCGATATGGTCAAATATTCAGGAGGATTTTTAATCAGCACACACAGTAAGTTAGCAGAAAACATTAAAGCAAAGGGTATTGGGAGGAACATATACAAACAGGGAAGGTAAAAGTTACGTTTGCCTTCATTTAAAGGGAATCCGAATACAGACGATGAAGGGTCAACTCGACTCAAAGCGTTAACTTGCTCTCTCTTTACGGATGCTGTCTGACTCACTGTGATGTCTAGCATGTGTTAGTTTCAGTATAGATTCCAGATTCTGTAGTAATTTGTTCCGACAAGCAGTAAAAACATTCTGCACTAGTGACACAGAGTGCTGGTGAGACTGTACCTGTCGCATGGTATACAATTTTGTTGTCTTGATATAAATAAAATATAGTGATCCCATATACTGAATGGACATTCTCCTGATTAATCCATCAGATACCAAGGTTTTCTGCTGACGAAACTTGGCCTGAGATCAAGGCGGGAATCTGTTTGTGAATCTGGTGAACATTGGTGGATTGATATATGAGAGCTTCATGTTTGCTTTACTTGGGAGAAGGAGGATGAAGGGACAGAATTCGAGAAGATGGACTGAGAGGCTCCTAAGCAGATTGAATTAAGATGTGTACAGGGATTAATAGTTTTGGCTGGTATAAAATTGGACATGTTCCTCGGTGCAGATCAGTTACATCTCACGCTGTTGTTGGAGACAAGGGGTGAAAGGCGCTGATGCAAATGTTTAAATACAATCTGGTCACAGGTAAGGTGCCGTGGACTGGAGAACACCCTTTATGGGAAGGGCTGTAGAGTTTAACCAAGGAACTATAGACCAGTGAGTATCAGATCAGTGTTCGAGAAACTATTGCAGGAAATAGGTGGCTGTCGAAGACTGTTTGTGTGCAGTGCTGTGTCCCTTATTATTTGTGGGATTCATAAATGATATAGATGTGAATGTGAAGGGGCATGGGGTGAGTGTAACAATTAGGTTTGTGTCTGACACATAGATTACTCGGGTGGTTGGCAGTGAGATGGAAGGTCTTACGTTACTGGAAGATGCAGATGGAATTGTCAGATGGCCAGATAAATGGCAGATGGAATGTAACCCTGATACATATCAGGTGATGCACTTTGGAAGAAGGACCCACACAGGGGAAGACTCAATACATGGCAGCAGACTCTGAGGTTCAGAGGGTGCTTCTCCACACATCCTTGAACGTGACGGGACTGGGTAATAGATTAGTTAAGAAGTAATAGTCTTTACGAATTGAGGCATAGATTACAAGAGCTATATAGCACTTTGGTTAGGCCAAGATGGAATAGTGTGTGCAGTTCAGGGATCCACATTACAGGAAAGATGTGATTGCACTGGAAGTGGCGCAGAGGAGATTCAACAGGATGTTCCCTGGAATGGAGCATATCAGCTACAGAGAGAGGTTGGATAAGCTCGGGTTGTTTACTTTGGAGCAGAGAAGACTGAGGGGAACATGATTCAGAAGGGTAAGATTACAAAGGGCATGGATAGGGTGGATCGACAGCAGCAGTTCCTTTAAGTCAGAGGGTCAAGAACAAAGGGGCACACATTTAAAGTGAAGGGTTTGAGGTTGAGAGAGAATTTCAGGATGGGTTTTCACCCAGTTGATGCTGGTGTCTGGAATGCACTATTTTGAGGGAAGTTACTGTGGGTCAACTCACAGCCGTTAAAAGGTACGTGGACAAGCACTTGAAGTGTCATAACACTCACGTCTATGGGCCTGATGTACGAAAGTGGGACTAATGTAGATTGTACTGTAATTCTGACTGTACAGAGTATGGTTCTGCGATTATATGGCTGTTGAAGTTCAATCACTGAGCAGCTTAAGACAGGAAATGATGGGTTTAAGAAGCGTACATTTATATGAGTGAAATGTAAAGGTCGGGAAGAAGATTGCAGGTCAAGACGATATGCAGGTCCTTGGCCTCCTCCATCACCAGACCATGGCAACACGATGCCTGGAGGAAGAGTGACTCATCTTCCGCCTAGGAGCCCTCCTTCCACAGGGGATGAATGCGGATTTCTCCAGCTTCCTCATTACCCCTCCCCCCACCTTTTCTCAGTCCCAGCCCTCAGACTCAGCACCGCCTTCTTGACCTGCAATCTTCTTCCCGACCTCTCCGCCCCCACCCACTCTCCGGCCTATCACCCTCACCTTAACCTCCTTCCACCTATCGTATTCCCAACGCCCCTCCCCCAAGTCCCTCCTCCCTACCTTTTATCTTAGCCTTCTTGGCACACCCTCCTCATTCCTGAAGAAGGATTTGTGCCCAAAACGTCGATTCTCCTTCTCCTTTGATGCTGCCTGACCTCCTGCGCTTTTCCAGCAACACATTTTTAAGCTCTGGTCTCCAGCATCTGCAGTCCTCACTTTCTCCTACTAAGGGAGGTGGCCAAGGTAATAATGAATACTCTTCCAAATGCTTGATGATTCTGGAACTGAATTCACAGATTTGATAGCAGCAAATGTAACCCCGGTATTTTGAAAGGAGGCAGGGAATCGCAGTCTGCGTAGCACCAAAAAAGCAATCAGGATAATACAAGAGTCTATTAGAAAGGACGCATTGCAAGGGAACTTTGAAAATTACATTAATGTAAAAGTAATGAACATAGATAAAGTCATTGCCGATTTACTAAAGGCCAATCATATTTGAGAAACTGATTGGGAAATAAATTATGGCGTAGTAATGGGTGCAGTGAATTTGGATTATCAGAAACATTTTTGATGAAGTCCCAAGTTTTGTATTGTGACAATGCCACTCCTTTAACAAGTTTATTCTGTCCTTGTTTTATTTTTCATGAATAAAGCAGCGAATCCAAAAAGTCTAGGTTTGACTACGTGGGAATGCTTTCAAGTATTAAATAAAAGCACGCACAATGAGGAGCAAGGTATCGTAGGTCTGGTCATGTACAAAGAGACTAGAATAATTATTCACATCATAGTGAAGGAGTGATCACAGTATGGTTGAATTTAGAATACAGATGGAGAGTGTGAAGATGAAATCCAATACCAGGGTCCCGTGCTTCATCAAGGGAGACTACAATAGAGTGAGGGAGGAGTTGGCTAAAGTCGCGTCGAAACAAATACTTCATGATGGGGGAGTTGACAAGTAGTGGAGAATTTTCTAAGGATATTTTTAATTTCAGTGGCAAAAGTGTATTCCAGTGAAAAGGAAAGACTCTAAGAAAATGGATAATCTGTCAATTGTGTCTAAGAAAATAAGGGACTCTATCAAATTGAAAGAGAATGAATGCGAAGTGGCCCAGAACAGTGGAAACCGAGAAGATTTGGGAAAAATTCAAAGGTCAACAGAAAGCCACAAAATGAACTATAAAGAAAAATATGATAGAACATGAGAGAAACAAAAACAGTACACAATATAAAGATAGATAGATGATGATATTTACCTTAAATATATAAAATAAAAAGCATGGCTCAAGTAAATGTTGGTCCTTCAGAGGATGGGAAGTGTCATTTATTTATAGGATATGACGAAATAGCTGAGGTATTGAACAGATGTTGTATCAGGACACTAATAGCATGCTAGTAATTGCCAAAATGTCGAAGGTAAGTGAGGATCTTGGAAACAAACATTATTATGGAAGAGATAGTGTTGAGCAAGCTAAAGGAGCTGAGGATAGGCAAGTCTCCTGTCCCTGATGGAATGCATCCCAGGGTTCTAGAAGAGATAGCGGGAGAAATGGCAAATGCAATTGTGGCAATTTGCTAAAATTTGCTGAACTCCAGGGCAGTCCCAGCAGATTGAAAAACAGCAAATGTGGCACCACTGTTTAAAAAGGGAAGTAAACAAAATATGGGGAATTACAGACCAGTTAGCTTTTCCTGTGTAGTGGTGAAACTGCTTGAGTATATTATCAAGGAAGAAATAGCAAGGCATTTCGATAGAAATCGTCCCATTGCGCAGCATGTGTTCATGAAGAACAGGTCATGTTTAACAAGTCTTTTGAAAATCTATGGAGACAATACGAGCAAGATGGTCAACGAGGCTCCAGTGGCTATGGTGTACCTAGATTTCCAAAAGGTCTCCAACACGTTGCCGCACAAGAAGCTGCTGCATAAGAAAAAGGTGCATGGCGTTACGGGTAAATTATCAGCATAGCAGATTGCTTGACTAACAGAAGCAAATTGTGAGTGTAAGTGAGTGATATTCTGGCTGACAATCAATACCTAGTGGTGTGCCTCAGGGATCGGTGTTGGAGCCACAATTATTCACAATTTATATAGAATGATTTGGAGTTGGGGAGAACGTGTAGTGTGTCAAGGTTTGCAGATGACACGAAGATGCGTTTCATAGCAAAGCATGCAGAGGACTGTGAGACTTCGTGGATGAACATAGATACTTTGGGTGAGTGGGATAAAGTCTGGAAGAAGGAATATAAAGTTGATAAATGTGATATCATCCTTTTTGTTGGGAGTGCCAGTAAAAAGGATTATTACTTGAATGGTAAAACGTTGCAGTATGCTGTTATACAGAGGGACCTGCGTGTCCATGTGCATGAATCACAGAGGTTTGGTCTGCAGGTACAGCAATTACTGAGGGAAGCAAATGGAATGTTGTCCTTCATTGCTAAAGCAATTGAGGTTATAAGCAGAGTGGTTATGTTGCAGCTGTCCAGGGTGCTGGTGAGGCCACACCTAGAGTAGTATGCATTTTTGGTCTCCTTACTTCAGGAAGGGTAGACTGGCACTGGCGGGGATGCAGAGGTGGTTTATTTGGATGATTCCAGAGGTGAGGGGGTTGGCTTATGAGGTGTGACTTAGCAGACTAGAACTATATTCATTGGAATTTAGAAGAATGAGGGGATGATCTCATAGAAACATATAAAATTATGCAGTCAGTATATAAGATAGAAGTAGAGAGGATGTTTCCACTGGCAGGTGAAGTTAAGACAAGAAGGAATGTCCTCAACATTAGAGGGAGTAGATTTAGGATTGAATTGAGAAGGAAAATATTCACCCAGAGGTTTGTAATCTCTGGAATTCCCTGCCCAGTTAAGTAATTGGAACTACTTCAGTAAATGCATTTAAAACTAAGGTAGATGCTGTTTGAACAATAAAGTAAATAAGGGATACGGTGAGAGCGCGGGAAAGTAGATCAGAATCCACGAGTAGATCAGTCATGATCTTATTGAACGGCAGAGGACTAGACGGCCTACTCCTGCCCCTAGTTCTTCTGCTCTTCTGTTCTTCTGAAAGGGGAGTGGCCAGTTATCGCAGTTTTGCTCCTCTGCTTTGGTTTGTTTGGTCTGATTTTCCGCAGTCTGGCTGTTTACTTAAAGCAGGCAGCAGTTGTGAAGCTACCCGACTCAAAGAAGCAGGTCCATGTTGTTCCTCCCCCTCTCTGACATCTCTCCTGTAGGAAACTGAGTTTGATTTTTTTTTCCTTTCTATTTTCCTTTCTGGTTTTTATGGGGATTATATGAAGTACTTGGAACACTGTCATTAAGTTGGGATAATCTGTTGGGTTTTCGGATAGGTTAAGTTATTCTGTATTGTATCCTCTTCTGTTTGCGTCTCCCTCAGTAATCTTGCAAAGACATTCTGTTTTGTTTAAAACTAAGTGATTGGACCAACTGCATCACTCCTGGAATAACCGCCTTACACTTGCTTAAGTCAACGCGCAAAGGTTGCGTCTGTGCTACTTCCTTGAAATGATTTGAGGGGGTCTGCCCTGGCATATAACAGTGTGTAAAAGTTAGATCTAATATACTGGCATGGGTTGAAAATGGCTGACAGGAAAAAGAGAATCAGCATAAACCGTTCGATATATTTTGGAGTAAAAAGTAATGTCTAGCCGGATAATCCAGGAATTGATGTTTGGGCCCCATCTATTCAGAAAGCAGATCAAACATGTGTTCATGGGTATTAAATGTAATCTTTCCAAATCTGCTGATGATACCAAACTGAGGTTGTGAGTGGGTGAGGAGGATATAAAAAAAGTTTCAAGGTGATTGAGACAAGTGTACGAAATGGTAAAATACGTGGCAGATGAAGAACAATGTGGATAGACGTAACATTTAGCATTTTGGTTGGAAAAATAGACGAACAGGTTAGCATTTCAAAAGTAATTAATGTTAAAAAGTTGCTGCATGAAGTTACTTATGTGTATACTTTTGTTGACTTTTTCATCAAACTCCAAGGTCAGTGCAGGGCAGAGAGTTCTGAAGCCAGAAGTCAATACTGGGATTGATATTGGCACAGTGACCAGTATACATAGACCCAACAAGTGGGGAGATATATCATTGAAAAGGATCGCGATCCCCTTGTACATCAGTCACAGAAAGCAATACTGCTGCAACAGAAAGCAGGTGGGAAGATAAATGATGTGTTGACCTTCCTTTCCGAGGGATTTGAGTCCAGGTGTGTCTTACGGCAGCTACACAGGGCCTTGGTGAGTCCCCATCGAGAAAATCGTGCAATATGTGTGCAGTATTGGTCTCCTTATCTAATAAAGGGCAAACCTGACATTGAGGGAGTTCAGTGAAGGATGACCAGACTGATCTCTGGGATGTCAGGCTTGTTGTGGGAGCAAAGTTTGAGGCGACTGACCCTGTATTCCATGGAGTTAAGAAAAATGGTGGAGATCTCAGTGAAATATATAAAACTCTGACAGGGTGAAACAGATTGTCAGCAGGGATGATAATTCCACTGGCTGGGACGTCTAAAACAAGGGTCACAGTGTTAGGTACAGGTAAGCCACTCTGCATTGAGATGACAATAAATGTCTGCACTTGCAGACTGATAAACCTGGGGAATTCTGTCCCACATAAGACTGCGGAAACTAAGGCACTGAATATAAGTAATGATATTTAGACACTAAAGGGGTGAAGTTGCAGCAGGAGGTTGGTGTGGAGATTCAGGATCAGCCATTGTTATATTGAATGGGAGAGCAAAATTGACGGACCAAAGTTCCTACTTTATATCTTTATGATATATGATCACTTCAAATGATATACAGTATATAGCGTTAGGGAAAGGTTAATTGAAGAGTTGTTTGGCCAAAACCTAGAGTGGGGAAGGCTCATTGTGTTGAAAGGCCTACTCATTTCGCGATGTGTCTGTGCAGTCTGTGGGAAATCTCTGTTATTGTTGTCATAAGCTCTCAGATGTCAGGAAGGAGGTCTCTGCAGTGTCGAAAGGACTGTGCTTCCCAATTCCTTTTCCGATATAGAGGCTGGTGCCGGGTGTTATCTCATTTTAGCTATTAAGACCTCGGAGAAGTTTGATATAACGGACTTGCATTGCCGCTTCAGAGACTATTGAAGAGTTTACCACATGTCTGTGTGTCTGGAGTCACTTTTTGGGTCGACCAGGAATGCACGGGAGATTCACTTCCTGAATATACATTGGGGAAGGAAATTTACGTTGACAATGGACATGCGCTTGAAGGTCAATATTACTGGCACCAGATTTTAGATCTCGATATTTAATTAATTGTTTCTAACTTCCACCAGCTGCCAGAGAATTATTCTGGACGAGATTAGTAATCCAGTGACATTTCCACAGCAACACCGTCTCCACATGGGGGCGTGTGCACATTATTTCTGTGCTGGTCGACAGCTCTGTCAAAGGAATTCTCACCAATTTGATTATCGTGATGGGACTGAGGTGTAGGTATTTGGTCAGATTGTAATTATTCTCCTCTTAGGGGACGGGACACTTTTGTGTAATTTTCCACATTGCCAGGGAGATGTCAGAGTGGAGCTGGAATGAAACAACTTCCACAGAGACACGGCTTGTTGTGCAGCACAAGTCTTTAGTTTTGTTCCAGGAATGGGGTCAGGGCCCATTCCCTTTGTTGCATCTACTGTGTTCAGCTGTTTCTTTATGATACGTGCAGCCAATCGAATTGTTTGAAGTCTGGCATCTGTGATTCTGTGGGGATCATCCAAGCAACACTTCTGGCTGAGGATGGTGAATAACTGCATCCTTGTCTTTTACACTGATGTGCAAGAAAGTTCCATTTTTTTTCGGGGAATGGCAAAGCAATAGCCGAGTGGTATTGCTGCAGATGTGTTAGTATAACAATCCTCGGAATGTTCTGGTGACCTCAGTTCGAATCCTGTTACAGTACATGATCGAACTCCAAACCAAGAAATGTTTGGGATTAAGAGTCTAATGATGATCATGAATCAATTGCTGATCGTGGGAGAAATTGATTTGGTTCACTGATGTCCTTTAGGGAAGGAATTTGCCATCCATACCTGCTCTGGCCCACATGTAACTCCAGACACACAGCAATGTCATTGAATCTTAACAGTCCTCCGGGCAATAAATGCTGACCTAGTCAGCGATTCCCTAACCCCAGTGAACGTTGTTTTCAGATGATATTTGTGGAGTCCTTTTCTCTCGTCAGTTGTTCCATGGTTCAATCCCATTTCTGACTCGATGTGGCAGGACTGCAGAGTTTCGATCTGATCTGTTTGCTTTGTAATCATGTTCCCCTCTCTATCAGATATTAGTCCTGCTGTTTGGAATGTAAATACAGTAGTCAATGTGATAGCTTTAAATGGATTGTCAACTTTTTCACGCAGTGGTTGTGTGTGTATGGAATCAGCTGCCAGATGAGCTGTTAGATGCAAGTACAGTGACAACATTTAAAAGACATTTAGACAAACATATGAATGGGAAGCATTTAGAGACATGTGGATCAAGTGCAATCAGATGGGACTAGTTTAGTTTGAATAACCTGGTCAGCATGGACAGGTTAGATGAAATGTTTGTGTGCAATATGACTGTATGAATCTAGAAAGTGATGGAAAAAGCAAGAAGTAGATGTAAAAAGGATAAAAAGATATGATGTAAATAAATTGGCAAGAAATATAAAAACAAGCATCACAAGTTTTTCTGTGTGTATATAAAAAAGTTGAAGTTGAGTGTGTGACCTTTGGTAGAAAAAATGTCAGGAAAGTACATTGAGAACATTCGGAGGGTATGACTGGGGAAGTGGCTATAGGGAACAGGCAGATAATTTACAATAGTATTTGACATCAATCCTCACAGGGAAGGCACTGTAAGTATTTCAAAATCATCAAGAAAATGGTAATAGGAGGATTCTCGAACTATCTCTAACAAAAGGTACAAGGTTTTTAACAACAAATAAGACTAAGGATAGGCAGGTCAGCAGTAATTCATAATTGGTTTTAAAAGAAGTGGCTACAGAGTGACTGGTGCCACTGTGTGAAATATTCTATAACTCTTTGGATTACAGAGGTTTTCCAGCGAAACTCGTGAAGCTCCAATATGGCACGTGTTTTCAAGGATGGAGCGGAGACAGAAAGCAGGAACCACTTAGCCTAACCATTATTGCTGGGAATCTGCGACAGTCTGTTATTAAGGAAGGAATTGCAGGACATTTAGAAAAGCTTCCTGCAGAGTCAGCATAGTTTTGTTAAAGGGAATCTATGTTCTTCCTTGTAAAATGATGCAAATGTTTTTCTGGAGATTCCATGTGAATGTAACAAGCGGACTTGATAAAGGAGAACTGGTAGACATGAGGCTTTCCCAAGATTTTCCACAAGGTACCACAAAGTAAAGGTTCTTCCACCAAACAGAAACTCATAGTCTGATAGATAATGTATTAGCATGGGATGACGGATGGTTATCACATAGAAATTGGAGAGTCAGGATTCATCGATCATTATGATAAAGACATATCTGCTGGAGTAGCACCAATATCAGTCCAATGGCTTCAGTTATTTTCATCTATAGTGAAAGCCTGAGGGAGGGTGCTGAGTGCAATACACATCGGAGTTTGAGGATGACACTGACAACCAAAAGGCAGGCTGTTATTTAATGAAGAGGAGTCCCAACAAAGGAGCAGTACAAAGGGATTGGAGTGTTCCAGCGCATGAAACATAAAGTCAGCATGCTGATGCCGAAAGTAACTAGATTGGTACATTGAGCGGGTTTCTGGGATGAAAGGGTTGAATTATTGAGTACATCTAAAATGGTGAGGTAATTAATCATTGCGCTTGAAATGAATGAGCGTGACATTACTGAAATGGACACGGTACAGAGGGGAAAATGAGGACTGCAGATGCTGGGGATCAGAGCTTAGAAATGTGTTGCTGGAAAAGCGCAGCAGCTCAGGCAGCATCAAAGGAGAAGGAGAATCGACGTTAAGGGCTTATGTCCGAAACATCGATTCTCCTTCTCTTTTGATCCTGCCTGACCTGCTGCGCTTTTCCAGCAACACATTTCTAAGGTACAGAGGGGGCTTGACAAGGTATTTGTTGAGAATGTGGTTCCACACCTGGGCAGAGTGTCTCACTCCAGGACATTGATACGGAATAAGGGATATCGAATTTCAAACTGAGATGTAAAGAAATGCCATCTTTCAGAAGATAGTGAATTTCTGGAATTTCCAAACCCAGAGAGTTGTGGAAGGTGGGTCACTGAATGTATTTACAGATGCGGTGGATTGGTTTCGGACATGCAAGCGAGTTGAGAGATACGAGGGTGTAGCAGGAAAGTGGAGTTGAGCCAGCCTCGATTCTACAAGTACATTTTCGAAACAAGGACTAACCATCGGAGTGACCTCGATCTGTTCCTGTTTAGCAGGTCCGAAGGGCTGATTAGAACATCAGAACACAGGGCTGAGGGACATGAGTGGGCCATTCGACCCTTTGACACTACTCCACCAGTAAAGTAGGTCATGGTTCAACTCATTGTGCTCTCAGCTGCACTTTTCTCTCCATTATCCCTGATACACATGTCTATGGAAAATCAGATTAAGCCAGCCTCAATATAATATAAAGATTCAGCCATCATAAACTTCTGGGAAAAATATTCGCACTTGAATAAATGCCCACTTTGTGAATTCTTGTCACTCCGGTTCTGACTGTGGTTGTAGGGTGCGACTGTTACCTTTTCTAGTACCGCTCCTCCATTGTTTGCAAAAAATTTAAATGTAACCAGGTTGGAGATATGGCCGATAATAAAGGTCTCAGACTGGGTCAGGTTCAGTGATAGGAACAAGTCAGACAGATTGCTTTAGTCAGCCACATATAACCAATAGAAGTACCGGAGCAGCATGGTGGACCTGTGGTTAGCACTGCTGCCTCATTTCACCAAGGAGCTGGGTTCAATTGCAACCTTCAATTCCCCCCGTATCTGTGTGTGTTTCCTCCCGGTGATCCAGTTTCCTCCCACAGTCCAAAGATGTGCAGATTAGACTTAATTGACCATGCTCAATTGTCCATAGTGCTCAGGGGTGTGTAGGTTAGCTGGTTTCGTCATGGAAAACGCAGGATTACATGGTTCGGGTAGGGGGATAGGTCTGGGTGGGATGCCGTTGGGTGGATCACTGTGAACTAAATGGACAGCATATCCTGCTTCCACACTACAGAGGTTCTATGACAATGACAAGTTTGGACAAGACAAACACCCAATGGTTGTCTACCTGATCCATGCTCCTCAAGGTCTTGCATAATTCAATAAGATCACCTCTCATTCCAAGAATAATCTGTTAAAGCCTCCATAATATAAGCCCTTCATCCCAGGAATACGTGAAGTGAAACATCTCTGAACTGCTTCCAATGTAATTGTATCCTTTCTCAGATAAGGAGACAAAATAACAACTTCGTACCCCAGATGAGATTGTTTATTATTTTCTCAGTGTTGTGCGACTTTGGAAATCTCTTCCCGCTGAGTATTGGAGGCAGAGATATTGAATATTTTTGAGGTTCAGACAGAAAGTTCATGGATAACAATGGAGTCAAGGATTATGTGGCCGGAATATACGGTGTGGGAGAAATGCTGGCAGTAGTACAAAATGACACTAATCCAAAGCACCCAGGAACATAATGCAAAACAAATGGTAAGGTAGGTAAATAAAATAAATGCAAAAGTGATAGAATAGATTTCCAATGGACCATGGGGCTGTTCTTTCATGTAACAGAGACCACTCGTGGTGGTTAAATCTGAGGGTCAGCGCACCTAAGATGTTGGGGTGATGTTGAGAGAGCATCTCTTCATGGTAACCTCTGTTAGTGTGGGAAATTGAACCTGTGCTGGCGTCCTCCCTCTGCATCACAAACCAGCCATCCAGCTAAATGAGTGGGCGACTGTGTAACTATTACAGACAGAAACAGCTACAGACAAAGGACAATAGAAACTTTCCTAACAAGGGAAAAAGGTGCAGTTCATATAACGGTCAAGATAACGGCTGAGGATAAAAATGTTCTCGGCTTGAAATTGTATTTAATAACGAGACAAGTGCTTGAATAATATAAGGTGAGACAAGTGAAATAACCAGAATACTAATTGTTATTGCTTACCGATAACCATAAAAGAAGTGTAGATTTTGGTCAGTCTGTATAAAATGAGCTTATCATTACATAAAAGTATACAACTTATGGAATATATTGTTTGGAGTGTCCGTCCCCATTGGAAATGCCCTCGAACAGGCGCTTGAAGAAAACCGGGGTAAAAGTGTCTGAGTGTCGTCTGGTCAGTGACAGGAACCCAGGGGGTTGAGTAACTAAAAGTTCCTGCAACATGGAGCTGAGAAAACCATCAAATAATCCGCAATCTCATTATATGCTAGAGCACATTTGAAGGGATGATTGGCCTTAGGATGGATTTTAATTGGATGTGATTTGAAAAACATACATCTCTCCTCCTTCCTCTTAAAAGTTACACACGGTGCACTGACATTTTCCTGAAAAAGGAAATTACTTGGAACATTTTCTGGAACATTCCATAATCGGTATTCTCCAGACTATTCTCTCACCGTGTGAGGATATTGGAAAGGCGAGAAAGAAAGAGAGAAAGAGGAAAGGCGCTGCGTGCAGCAGTGAGAGTGGTGGAGCATGAGCCTTGTTCTGGTAAGTGCTATAACAGATATACAGTGTTTATAATGTGGGGGTAAAGTGGAGAGAGAGATAGAAAGAGAGAGAGAAGTTGTGCATGCAGCAGTGAGAGTGGTTGAGCATGCGCCATGTCCGGGGTAGATACTATAACAGATTTCAATGAGTGTGCAGGAGCAGAGCGAAGACGGTGCCCCTTATCCTGGCAGAATGGAGAAGGTTATTGATGCCTGTCCTGTATTGTTGGACATTTCTTCAGACCGCAGATCCTGCATTGAGCTGGGTCGTGAGCTCAAACCACTGTGCAGGGCAGCTCCAAACTGACAAAGCTCAACCGCGTGCTAATGGATCTTTTAAAGATGGTACCAGTGCCAGGGATCACGGGACATCCAAGCGATGGTGTTTACCTCCAGCCATGAAGGGTGGGAGAATTAGGCTGGCATTCAATGAGAGGGACACTATGGGGTGGGGTGGGTAGTTAATGAGGTGCGTTCGATAAGGTAACACCAGGAAACTGACCCGGCTTCATGCAGACGATCCCTCAGTCACACTCAATGAAAATGGCACTGAGATAAATGAATGTTAGTTTCTGCCCAATGAGTTGAAGAATCTGCTGACTCCACTCCCAGCTACAAAGCTGAAGAAGAAATGCTCACCCAAAACTTTCCATCATCTGAACTCACTCCAATATCCCATTCACCCATCATTCCTGGGAATACTAGCTCACGTTGCAGGATGCTGTCAAAATATCTTCATTTCCGCATTCTGAAACCTGTGATCTTCCATGAAATTGTCTTTCAAACTCCCTCTCCCTTTTTTACACAAAAATATTTTGTTTGTTGATATTTAAACCGACTTCCCCATCATATCTCTCTGGCAGTGGCGTTCACACCCACAGCACCCCCTTGTCATGGCACAATGGACATATGGGGCTGTAAATGGATGGGAGCTGCACATCCTGTCACTTCCAGCATGGGCTGCATGTTTCTTCACTATGGGCAGTGATCTAACACAGTGTTACTGAGCAATGTACTGGAGTGGTGGAAACAGCTGCTTAGACAGTAACTGTTCCAGGTTTACAGATCCATTCACTGCACAGATCCCCATACTGTACAGATGCCTTGTCCACGTCTATTGAGCAAGACACTGGTGTGGGCTGCATATCACCCCATGCTGGACAGACAGTTTTGTCAATGTTTCTGAGTCAATGCATGGGTGTGTACTGTACTGCTCCACGTGTTGGACAGATAGCTAGTGGACGAGAGAGACCTGTGCTACATTCCATCATAGACTGATTGCTGGGTTGTACTGAACCTGCTCCATGTTGAACAGATATCTTATCTGGGTTTATACGGTCTGGGCTGGATCTGGGAGGTGGATTAAATTTGCGATATAATTCCAGATAGAGCGATCACTCCTCCAGCATGGTGCATTCCGCTGTGAAATCCCGTGTTTCTGCAACATGTTGTTCATTAAGTAATTAACCAATTAAAACATGAATATCTGTCCTTTTTGTTATGGAAATCAGCAGACACATCTCAAAATATATGACGAAGGGAGTCTTGACCGGAACTTTTTTTAAATTTTAAAGATAAATGTGAGGTGTTGTGCTTCAGATGCAATTCGCTTGGACAAAATATTAGATATTAAGCAAAACACAATTCATTCAACCATTGCCGACAAAACACAAAAAAGAAGAAGAATAGATTGTTTAACTACTAAAAAATAACTGTGCCAATATGGTAACATCCTATAAACACACACTTGTCCATCAAAAAAGTCAGGAAATAGATTGTCTCAACTGCATTTCTCCAATGCAGGAGGAAAGAACATCAAAAAGACAATTCTGAGAGAAATCTCAGACAGGGTGTAGCAGCTGGAAGAGATTTCCAATCTTAAAATCCTGCTGAGACCCCAGCAATAACTGGGGAAAGGTAAAACGAAGAATCCTGGTACTGTGACAGCTTGACCGTCACTCTACAGGACCAAGCCGCACTTGCAAGGACCACGAGGCATAGACTGTATCTACACTGTTTATGGCACTGTAGGACCCTCTCAGAAATGCCTAACCCCACATAAGCCGTTAAATGATGGTAAGATACATGTCAAAGTTAAACATGAATAAATAAAACAATAGGATGCAGCGGGCCTGGTTATCAGACACAGCCGGCCTTGGGAGCCCAGCAATTCCGACCCTGCCAAAACATCTTATGATCAACGAGCTAGTGAATAGAAAGCATCATCTCTCTGTCTCACCCCTAACGTTACAGTTGGAGATGACGTTATTAGCCCAATATTCAACGATGACAACATCCCAACCAGACCAAGTATTATTGTGACTTATAAGGATTGTAGTGAAAGGGTTAACTGGAGCTGTTTGTACATTGACTGTGATTGATGTCAGTCTCCATGGATACTCACTGTGTCATTGAAGGGTTTCCCTCTTCCATTAGTAGGGGGTTTCCATCAACCTGTTATTCCATATTATCAGCGGCAGCGTCATCCTCAAGATGATTGGGGTCAGCAGCTGCAGGGAGAGGGAGAGGAAGAGAATCTTAGAAAAACAGACTGGAACGTTCCAACAATGGATCAGAATCTGAGAGCATGAGAGTCGAATGTTCCAACAATGGGCAGTAGTTTATCCTTGGGTCTATAGTGGCTTTCTCGGGATTGGGCATGGTTAGAGTTGCGGATACGAGCCGTACTGATGATTATTCAAGCAGGTTACTATCCTATCCTCGCTAGTATTGTTGTTCCGGGTAAGTCTATTTCTGTCAATTCTATTAGCGATGGTGAAGGTTATTGTTTTTTCTGTTATTTATATATAACAAATACATAACCTGTTATCTTCAGTTTCAGTCACAAATTCCACTTCATTTCTATCAATTTACGAATCCTCACTCATAAACATCTTAGAAGGAACAAGACTGTTCAGACACGAGTTTTCTTTTTGCCTTGAGCTGTTCTATGTCTCTATATTGTCTCTGTTTCCAACCCTGCCTACACCCACCATTATAATATCCCCAGTCTCCAGCTCTGTCTCAGTGCTGTTCCAAAATAAGCCATCATCTGCCCCCTTGTTAACTTCAGATTTTACGGCTCCAGTTCTTTTCTGACCAATCTTCCAGTTACAAATATTTTGACTACAAGCTTGTACTTGTCTCTCCAGTTATTTCATAATAGGAACCTCATATCAGAATAATAATTTCACTTGCTGTGCCATGACTCTAAAGGCATTGTTTCAAATTCTACCAGAACCAATGATAGAACTTAAATTAAAGTGGCAACAATTGGAAAGAAACCTCATTTTACAAACAGCAATCATGAAACATCAGGATTTCTTTTAGTATTTCACTGATAGCCTTTGGTAAAGAAACCAAGTGTCACAAAAAAAAGGTTGGCTCCATATTGTCTTGACCAATGGCCTCGCAGTCAACGGCATTTAGTGATGGATGACAAATGCTGCCCTTGCCGGTGATGCTGACATCTCGTGAAACAACAGAATTAAAGGGGAAATAAACCAAGGAACTGTGGATGATGGAGATCTGAAATAAACTTCCACAGCCTCTGAAAATATTGGAGAATCTCAGCAAGTACGGCAGCCTCTGTCAGGAGAAAAACAGATAAAGTTTCGAATCTAGTGACCCTATATCACAACTGAAAGCAACTGGGAAGTAATGTTATTTATATCAGAGATGGTCGGATGTGTGAGAGGAAGGTTAGTTGAGTGGATGTAGAAATGCCCAGCGAGAAAGAGAGAGAGAGAGAGAGAGAGAGATAAAAAGCAAACATAGGAACTGCTGATGATGAACCAGAAGAAAAATAACATGGGAGCTTACTCTAAAATTTCCCCTTTTTCCCATATTCCTGAATATTATGTGAATTTAGATGTGTCCTTGTTTACATTGAGTTATATTCCCTCTGTCTTTCTTCTCTGAGTGTAATGATCAACTCCATCGGCAATACTGGTGCCGCCCTTATAGTTGCTGAGAGACAAAGAAACGGAATGCCACATTGTCAACTGATTTTTTTTGGAGAAAGGAAGTGTAACTGTACGGCCGTGCAGAGATTTAACTGTTTTTTCTGCTAAGAACAAAAACATTTTTAACACTGGTTGGGTGCACCGTGTGTGAGGATTTGACTTGCTCCAGTAATTACAGAGTAAAGAGACGTTCTGTGGACGCTTGTCTCAGGTTTTTGTTATCAGCTGCTGCGTCTATTCAGGGATATCCAAGTCTATGGTGACCCAACTATGGACCAGATATGAGCACTGCATTTACAGAGTGTTCTGGGTCCATGGTAAACACATGGAATTGTGGATACACAGAAGAGAAACTGTGTACACAGGGAGGACCAGGGCACTGCATGTTCTTACCAGGAATTTCCAGGAACATTTGTCTAAGCTGGACCATTTCCAAGTGTAAAATGTGAAACCAGCGTCTTTCAAAAATGAGGTAGTCACTGAGCTGTGTCTCCTCCTTCAAACTCACACCAGGGACAGGACTGTGCTGACACTCACCACGAAGTGAACTGGATTGATTCTGGAACTTTCCCGGCAGAGTGGATTACATATCCATCACCATGAAGTGTATTGGATTGAATCTGGAACTTTCCAGGCAGGAGTGAGCGACATGTCCGGAGTGCAGTCCTCCGATATATCACAAGCTGATAGGAGCCACCTGCCTGCTGAGAGGAATACATTGGATCTGTCTCCACAGAAGAAGGTGCAGAAACTAACTTCCAGAAATGCTGGGGAACAGGGGCCGTGGTGAAAATCAGATCATTATTTTCCAAGTGTCTCGTTGTCACATTCCTTATGAAAGGTTACAATGTTTTCCTCACAGCTGACATTAAATTATTTAGTTTTCTGTTTGCCCTCTCCGTCCTGTTTTAAATGTTTAGGGGAACAATACATGTTTTCCAGTCTGCAGGATCCTTTCCAGAATCTAACCAGCTTTGACGAATAGTCAGTAATTCTTTCAGTAGCTCTGTTGCGACCTCCTTAATATTCGCTCTCATCTTCCGCCTAGGAACCCTCCAATCACAAGGGATGAATGCAGATTTCTCCAGCTTCCTCATCTCCCCTCCCCCCTCACCTTATCTCAATCCCAACCCTCGGACTCAGCACTGCCTTCTTGACCTGCAGTCTTCTTCCCGAACTCTCCACCCCCACCCCCTCTCTGGCAGATCACACTCACCTTAACCTCCTTCCACCTATCGCATTCCCAACGCCCCCACCCCAAGTCCCTCCTCCCTACCTTTTATCTTAGCCTGCTTGGCACACCTTCCTCATTCCTGAAGAAGGGCTTATGCCCGAAACATCGATTCCCCTGCTCCTTGAATGCTGCCTGACCTGCTGCGCTTTTCCAGCAACATATTTTTCAGCTCTGATCTCCAGCATCTGCAGTCCTCACTTTCTCCCTGTTGCAGGGAATTAAGTGTTTACGTTATAAGGACAGGCTCGATGGAAAAGGACCTTTTCCACTGCAGCTTGGAAAGTTGAGACTTTATCAACCTCATAGAGGTTTATAAAACAAAGTGAGGCAGAGATAATGTTGAATGGAAGGTGCCCTTTCCTTAGGGTGGTGGATTTCAAGACTAGGGGGTAATTTTAAGATGACAGGAGAAAGGTATACAGAAGACATAGTATCATAGAGCTACCCAGCTCTACGCAACCTGTCCCTGCCAAACAGATGTCCTACATTAATCTGGTTCCATTTGCCAGCATTTGGCCCATATCCCCCTAAACACTTCCTATTCATGTGCCCGTCCAGATGCCTTTGAAATGTTGTAATTGTCCCAGCCTGCACAACTTCCTCTGGCAGCTCGTTACATATACAGCAACCTCTCATTGAAAACGTTGCCCCTTAGATCCCTTTTGAGTCTTTCCCCTCTGACCTTAAACCTATGTCCTATAGATTTGGAGGGTGCAACCCCGGGGAAAATACATTAGCTATTGACACTATCCATTTCACTTGTGAGTATATAAACTTCTATGATTACTTCTCAACCGCTGATGCTCCAGGGAAAATAACCCTGGCATATTCAGCCTCTCCATAAATCTCAAAACATCTAACCCTGGATGTTTGTAAATCTTTTCGAAATTCTTTCAGGTTTCACACATCCTTCCTCGAAGAGCGAGACCGTAATTGTATGAAGTATTCAATAGTGGCCTAACCAATGTCCTGCACAGCCACAATATAACCTTCCAACTCCTACATTCAATGCACTGTCCAACAACGACAAGCATATCAAACACCTTCTTCAATATCCTATATACCTGCAACGCCACTTTCAAAGTACTATGAACCTGCTCTCCAAGGTCTCTTTGTTTAGCAACACTCCCCAGGGACTTAACATTAAATGTATAAGCTAAGCCTTGATTTTCCTTTCCAAACTGTAGCACTTCACATTTATCTAAATTAAATTCATCTGCAACTCTTCAACCCAATAGTCCATCTGATCAAGATCCCGTTATATTCTGAGGTAATCATTTTCTCTGTCGTCTGCATCTTCAATTTTGGAGTCAAATATGAACTGACCATACTTCCTGTGTTCACATCCAAATCAATTATGTAAATGATGAAGAGCAGTGGAACCAGCACCAATCTTTATGGCACAACACTGGACACGGGCCTCCAGTCTGAAAAAAAAACCCTTCACCACAACCCTCTGTCTTCTATCTTTGAGCCAGTTCTGTATCCAAATGGCTAGTTCTCTTTGTATTCCACGAGATCTCACCTTGCTAACAAGTCTTTCATGGGGAATCTTGATAAATGCCTTACTGAAGCCAATATAGATCATGTCCACTGCTCTGCCCTCATCAATGCCTTTTGCTACTTGTTAAAATAAAAAGTAATCCAGTTCGTGAGACATGACCTCCCATGCAGAAAGCCATGCTGACTTTCCTTTATCAGTCCTTGCCTTTCCAAATACATGTAAATCCTGTCGTTAGGATTCTCTCCAACAACTTGCCCACCACCGATGTCAGGCTCACTTGTCTATTGTTCCCTGGCTTTTCCTTGCCAGTTTGTTTAACAATCGCACCACGTTTAGTCAGCCTCATGTATTCCAGCACCTCAGCTATGGCTATTGATGATAAGAACATCACATCAAGATTTCCAGCAATCGAGATTCCCACAGAGTTCTTGTGTATATCTGATCAGGACCTATGAAGTGCGTTGTGATTACACATCGTTTGATTCGTGTATGGCATGAACGTCCTCAGAAGTGATAGATGTGGGTAAAGTTACAACGTTTAAAAGACATTTTATTAAGTACAATAATAAGTGAAGGTTTGGAAAAATATGTTCCAAGCGCTGGAACGTGGGACGAGTTTAGTTTGAGACGATCGTTAGAATTGAGTGTATGGACTGATATGTCTGTTTTCAAACCCCCTGTACAACTCTATGCTTGCATGTGTGTTTGTATGCATCTGCATATTTCTGTCCGCGCTTGTCGATTTGTGTGTCTCTATATGTGTATCTATCTCTTTGTGTGTTCTGCATGAGTGTGTATATGTATGTTTGCATCTCTATTTCTGCATCTGTGTGGAATGGGAGCTGTTTTGTTTTGGGGTGAATCATTGAATGGTGTTCAAAGCCTCCCTTCCACTCCTCCCTCTCCCTCTGCCTCTCCCTCTTGTGCTGAAAATGATACAATGCCATGCTCTGTTGGAGCGTTTTAGGACTTTTCAATCCTTTCTTGCATCTAAGATTATTTGTAAGGGTAAATCACTAAACATTGCATTTACTGGATGTGTGTGTGTGCGTGCCTGTGTGTGTGCATGTGTGTATGTGTTTGTGTGCGTCAATGTGTGTGCGTGCATCTGTGCGTGTGTCTATGTGTTTGTATGCCTGTGTGGGCAGCTGTGTGTATGTATGTGCGTCTGCGTGTGTATGCATGTCTTTGTGTATCTGTGTGTGTTAGCGTGTGTCCTTGTTCTGTGTGTGTGCGTGCCTATGTGTCAGTGTACATCTGCGTGTGTGTGCATGTGTGTGGGGAATGTGGGTGTCTGTGTATGGGTGGTTGTGGGTATCTATCTGTTTGTGTGTGTGTGAGTTTGTGTTTGTGCTTGCCTGTGTGTTGGTTTGTATGGGTGTGTTTTCTGTGTGGTGTACGTCAATGAGTGTGAGCTTCTGTCTGTATGCCTGTGTGTATGTCTATCTGTTTGTGTATCTTTGTGCCTATGTGTGTGAATGTGTCTATGTGTGTTTGTGTCTGTGTGTTCGTGTGTGTTTTGCATGTGTCTGCGCCTGTGTTAGGGTGTGTCTATTTGAGTGTATATATCTGTTTGTGTGTGCCTGTGTTAGCGGATGTGTGCATGTGTGGGGATTGTGGATGTGCATGTGACTGTTTGAGTATGTCTGTCCGTGTGTGTGTGTGTGTGTGTGTGTGTGTGTGTCTGCGTGTATGTGTGTCTGTGTGTGCGTGTCTGTGTGCGCCTGTGTGTGCCCGTGTGTGAGCCTATGTGTGCGTGTGTGGAGAGTGTGAGTGACTGTGTGTGGAGGGAGAGTTTAGCTGTCTTCGTGGGTGGGAAGTGTGGCTGTCAGTGTGTTTGTGTGTGTGTCGTTATGTGTGTCTGTCTGTGTCTGAGTCTGTTTCTGTATTTGTTTCCGTGTCTGTGTGTGTGCGTGCGTGTGTCTGTCTTGAAAAAGTGTGGTGCTGAAGAAGCGCAACTGTTCAAGCAGCATTCAAGGAGCAGGAGAGTCGAAATATGGAGCATAACCCTTTCATTAGGAATGCGGCTTCTGGCCAAGGGGTCTGAAGGATAAATGGAAGGTGGTGGTGCTGTGGGGAAAGTAGCTGGGAAGGCGATTGTTAAATGAAGGTGGGCTGAAGGTGATAGTTTAGAGTGGAAGGTGGAGTGGATAGTTGGGAAGGAAGACGAACAGGTTGTACAGTACAAGAAGGAGGGGCCGAGTTGTAGGGTTGGATCTGGAATAAGGTGGCGGGAGGGGAAATGACGAAACTGGTGACATCTGTGGCTGTCTGTGTTTTGTGTGTGTGTGTGTGTGTCCGTCGGCGTGTGTACATCTCTGTGTGTCTGTTTGTGCACCTGCATGTCTCTCTGCATCTGGGCATGTGTGTGTATCTGGGTGTGGGGTGGCTGTGTATGTGTGTCTGTAATGCTGAAAAAGAACAAGCGTTCAGGCAGCATCCAAGGGACACTGACGGGGTGAATGTCTTTTCACATATCAGCAAGTTGAGGGAAGCAAGGGGTTACCAGGAAAGTGGAGTTGAGCGCTTGATTAGATCAGCCATGCCCTTATTGAAAGACAGTGCAGGCTTGAGGGGCCGAATATCCTACTCCTGCTCCCATTTCTTATGTTGTCATGTTCTTCTTTTGGAAAGTAACTGGTTATTTTCCTGGAAGCTGTGTTGTACAACGTTGCATTCAAGGAGAGCAGAAGATTTTTTGAGTTAACCCTGGATGGGGTATGGGAACTGCATTCCCAGCGAACCTGGGTCTGACCCACATCTCGAGCAGAAGTTATAGAGAGGGGAAGACTGGAAAGATGGATTGGGGATGGCGGTTCATTTCCTGACCCAGCCTGGATTTTCCAAGTACATTTCCGAAACTACATCTAACCATCGGAGTGGCCTCGATCTGCCCCTGTGTAGAGGCTCCAAATAGCTGAATGGAACATCAGAATGTAGGGCTGAGGGACACGAGTTTGCGCATGTATGTCAGTCGGCGTATGTACGTCTCTGTGTATCTGTTGGTGCGTCTGTGTCACTCTGCATCCGGTGTGTGTGTGTGTGTGTGTGTTTGTGTGGTTGTGTCTGTGTGGGTGTGGGGTTTCTCTGAGTATGTGTGTGTGTCTGTGTGCAGCTGTATGTGTGCCTGCGTGTGTGTTTGTTTCTGTGAGTGTGTGCCCATCGATGCATGTATCTGTTTTTGACTGCATCTGTGTGTGTGTGAGTGTGTGTCTGTGTGTATGTATGTGTGTGTTTGTGTATGCGTGTCTGTTTGTGTGCCTGTGTGTATGTGTCTATGTGTCAGTGTGTGTCTGTGTATCTGTGTATGTGTGTTGGTGTGTGTCTGTCTGTCTGTGTTTGGATGGTGCTGTGAGCTGCTACCATCCCTCTATCCCTCCCAAACTGAATCCCTGATGATTATCACCCTCCACTCCCACGTGTAGAGTTGTATGGGGAGTCCAGCAGAGACTGACAGCAACAGAAAGCTCAGCCGGTCTGACAGCATCTGTGGACAAAAGTGAATGGGCCCATCATTGGATCTCGTATCTGGGGGATACTACATCACTGTAAGCACCATAGAGACTGCAGACTCACCTCACACTGATGCACACAGATAGATACATACTAATGCCGAGTCATAGAGACACTCACTAATACACTGAAACACACAGAGACATGGAGTGCCTGTCAGTAGTTCTTTTGCTCCATGGTAACCTTGTCAATATTTCAATTATTCTATCTGGTGTTTGCCAGTATTTAGGTCTGTTCTCAGGGAGTGTGTTAGTATTGCACTTGATCACAATAGTGAGTGAGTCAGTATTTCTGTGTGGAGTGTGACGGTAGGACAATTTCAATGTTTGCAGATACCAAACCTGGAATAATTATAAAGTTCGTGGAGATCAACGTGGAACTCCAGCAGGACAGTGACACAATGGTGTAGGGTTCAGGTTTGTGGGAGATCAGAATCAATGTGAGGTGCAGTGTGAGGTGATGCACCTTTGTAGGAATAACTCTGAAATCAATATATTATACATTCTGTACCAGTATAAAGGGGTGTTGGAGCAGAGGGCACTGCGTGTATATGAGCACAGATTATTGAAGATGTCAGGACAAGTGGGGAGAGCAGAAAATATTACAGATTGGTTTCAGTATCTGAGCTGTTTACAGGAGGAGGTGAAGGAGGGAGCCTCCATGCTCCCTTCCTGGGAAGGGGTGGTGATGATGCGTTGTGAGCCCACACTTCTGCCCACCGAGACCTTGGGGATTCATTTGTACCAGCTCAACCTAAAAGGGAGATGGCATCAGGGCCACGGATTTTATGTTGTGTTGAGGTGAATAGAACTGCCAGTGGGTTTAAAGTGAGAATTGCTCAGTTGGTGGGACGTGGATGTTTCAGAATCTCCACACGAGGCGTCCTGGTACTCTCTGGCTCCTATCAGAGTCCTCCTCTCATGTCGGGTGGGGGTGACGGAATGTATCTCATGCACTACACATAAGCCACTCCCGACTTGGCCCGTTCTGTCCTATTTCAGGCTGTTTCTCCTGGAATGGGAGAAAGGGAAGGAGGATGGTAGGAGTGGGTGGCCTTGCAGTTAGTGCTGGTGTAGGTGGCGGACATGGTGAGGTGTCCGGAGAGAGTCAATCCATATTGTTTTATTTATGCAGTGTTATTGGTGTGGGATGTAAAGTGGAGGGAGAGAGAGAGAAAGGGAGACTGCTGGCAGTAGTGAGAGTGGTGGAGTATGTGTCTTGTTCAGGGGTCGGTGCTATAACAGATATGCAGTATAAGGAAGCAGAGAGAATACGGTGACCCTTGTCCTGACAGAACGGAGAAGGTTATTGGTGCTTGTCCTGTATTGCTGGACATTTCTTCAGACCGCAGAAACTCTACTGAATTGGGTGGTGAGTTCAGCCCAAGCTCGATGGGTCTGGTAGTGTGGCCCACTTTAGGAAGAGAATGGTCCTCCTCTGTACTAGCCCATCCACCAGGACTTCCGTGACTCTGTTGACAAACGGTTGTGTAATTGTCCGTTATCTGCCATGCACAGGGTAAACTGTGTAGGGCAGCTCCAACCGGAGAAAGCTGAACCGTGTGCCCTTCGGCCTTTTGAAGATGGCACCAGTGTCAGGGATCACGGAATATCTTGGGTCATGCAGACATTCATGAGTACCTCCAACCATGAGGAAAATCCCGCTGGCATTGAATGAGACGGATGCCATGGGGTGGGATAGGTAGTTAATGAGGTGAGTTCGTTGAGATATCAACAGGAAACTAACTCAGTCTCATACAGACAATGTTCTGTCATACTCAGTGAAAATGTCACTGTGATAAATTATTGTTAGATGCAGCCCAATTTGACGAAGATTCTGCTGACCCTACTCACAGTTGCAAAGCTGCCAAACAAATGCTCATCCTCAATACTCTCCGTCATCTGAACTCACACCAGTATCTGATTCACTCATCATTGATGGAAACACTGACTCATGTTGCAGGATACCGTTGAAATGTCTTCATTACAGAATTCTGTATCCTGGGAACACATCCTTCCATGACATTGTCTCTCAAATTCGCTCTCTCTGTCTATTACCCAAACCCCTCCTATTTGTTGATTCTTAACTGATTCCCCCGCCATCTCTCCCTGGCTGTGATGTTTACAACCACAACATCCCTGTGTCAAGATACAATGGAGATATGGAGCTGTAAATGGATTGGAGGTGTACATCCTGTTACTTCCAGCATGGGCTGCAAGTTTCCCCAAAGTGGGCTGCGATCTAACACAGTGTTACTGAGCAATGCACTGAGATGATGGACACAGTTCCACACTCTGGTCGCATATCTCATCTTGGTTTATAAATTAATGCACTGCTGTGGTCTGCATACTCTGGATAAATTGTGGTTACATTGCACATTACACCAACCCGGTCTGCACAGTGCTTCCTGTTGAACACATATCTCACCTGGGTTTATGGATCAATGCGCTGCTACAGTGTGCCCAGTGTACTGCTCTGGACTGATTGCAGTGTGGTGTTCAGCAGTACACTAGCCTGGACTGTGCACTGTTCCATGCTGAACAGATATCTCCTCTGGGTGTATGGTGTCAGGTCTGGTTCGCTGAGGTGGATTGAGAATGTGATATAACTAATCCTTTCAGTTGATATGGCAATGCCTTTATTTTTATTCTCATTCATGTGATTGGACCATCCAAATTCTGACTCCTCCGGCCAGTCCCATTCCTCAGTCTACCTCTATCGTTCGGCAACATGTTGTTGATGAATAATTGTCCAGTTTTAATGTGAACAATTGTGCTGACTATTTCCCTCGCCTTTGGCATAGCTCACCCTGGAGCATCAGGATTAACCACGATAAACCTCAATAAGGTCACTCCTCAGAAACAACGGTCCAGGGAATATAGCCCCAGCCCATTTTCTCATTTACTACTCTCCGTGTAGCTCAACATCACACGCCACCACCGCCCCACCCAACACTGTCAATATACTTGGAAGTCTTTTTGCCATAGTTTAACAACAGATTTCCTACAGCAGTGAGAACAAAATTAAAGGCAGTACTACAGAACTGGCAGAACATAGCGTGTAAGCAAAATTGAATATTGCAGATACGGGAGATTACAGTCGAGAGTGCGGTGCTTGTAAAGCACATCAAGTCAGGCAGCATCCGAGGAGTAAGAGAATCAATGTTTCGGGCAAAAGCGCTATTCCTGATTAAGGACCTTTGCCCAAAACGTCGAATTTTCCTGCCCCTCCGATGCTGCCTGACACGTTCTGTTTTTCCAGGACCACACTCTTAACCCAGTGTAAATCCTAGACGGCCTCCTTCTTCAAAGACAGTAATTTCCCTTTCCACATGGTCGATGGTGCCATCCAGAGCATCTCATCCACTTCCCATACCTCTGCCTTCAATAATCACCCTTCCAAACGCAACAGGTAAAAAACATCCTGTTCCTCACCTTCCATCCCGCCAAATTTCCAGAAACAATGCATTATCCCCCCATCTGCGCCACCTACAAACAGGCCCCCACCACCAGGGATATATTTCCCTCCCCACCCCGATCTGCGTTCCATAAAGAACATTCCCGGCGTGACTCTTTTGTCAGGTCCATGCCACCCAAAAACCCACCCGCCACTCTTGGCACCTTCCCCTGCCACCACAAGAATTAGAAAAGCTGCACCCTCACCTCCACCTCACCTCCGTCCGAGACCCCATAGAATCCTTCCACATCCTTCGGAGTTTTACCTGCACTTGCACACACGTTGCCTACACTACCCGTTACTCCTGATGTCTCCTCGACATTGGGGAGACCGGACGCCAATGTGTGGAATACTTCAGAGAACATCTCTGGGACACCCGCACCAACCAACCCCACCACCCCGTGGCTGAACACTTTAACTCCCCCTTCCACTCCGCCATGGACATGCAGGTCCTGGGCCTTCTCCACCACCAAACCTTAACCACCCGACGCCTGGAGGAAGGAAGGCTTAACTGTTGCCTTGGGACCCTGCAACCACATACGATCAATGTGGATTTCACCAGTTTTCTCATTTACCTTCTCTCCAACTTATCCCAGTTTTCAACTTTCCAACCCCATCCTACCTGTTCAACTTCCTTCCCATCTATCTGCCCCACCCTCCTCTCCCACATATCATCTCCAACCCTTCCTTCATCTACCTATCAAATTATTAGTTATCTTCCCCAACCCCATCCCCTTCTCATTTATCTCTCAGTTCGCTTGGGCCACAAGCCTCATTCCTGATGAAGGGCTCACACAAGAAATGTCAATGTTCCTCTAACGCTGCCTGACCTGCTGTGCATTTCCAGCACCACTTTCTCGACTCTGACCTCTAGCATCTGCAATCCTCACTTTCTCTCTTGCGTTAATGTATCCAGAAATTTCCCCAGCAGACATCTTATGCAGCTGCTCTGTTATTTTATCCCTTTCCCCTTTTTAAACAGAGTGGGACATATACAGCCCCGCAGTTCTCTGGAAATACTCCTACGTACAAGGAAAAAAAAATCTATAGCCCGTCCGTCAGTAACCCTCATCCATTCCATCAAGACTGAGTAAATATTCTCTTTTATTACGATATGAAATGTTATGTAAGGAAGGGGTTAACTGAGCCTGTTTGTTCGGTGACTGTGATTAATGTTCGTCTCCATCGACTCTAATTATCCCAGTGGAGAGTTTCCATCTTTTACTGATAAATGGGAATCGTTCAATGTGTTATCCCATAGTATGAGCGGGAGCATCATCGACAGCACTAACAGGGATAAGGAGCTCCAGATGGAGAAGGGGAGGAGCGATCACATACTGAGATCATTAGTCTGGAATGTTCCAACAACGAACAGGCGTTTATCCGATTATATTTCATCCCTTTCGCTATATTATGATTGGCTGTCATTATCATGGCGGATCTATTATGCACTTCGCATTATTCAATATTTTTATTATCCTTTCCTGTCTATCGTTGGTGTCCCTGGTAAGTCGCACCGTCCAGCTAAGTTTTTTTTTCTAGAAACTAGTTATGACTGTGTTACTGTTCTTTCATATAGTCTTCACTTCTTGTGACTATTATTGTTCATGTTGAGACTCTGAATCCAGATATTGACTCCACAGACCACTACTGACTGCATCAGGGAACTTGTTCAATTACTTTCTCCCTCCTTGCTTCTGGCAGTGTTACTCATTGGTCTCTGTGTTGACCTACTCATTTTCTGATGTGAACCATTGCCTCACTATCCTTGTTATTTAAATATTGGGAGTGTGGAGGTCATTGCCCACTATTATGTTTACAAACTCCATTTCCCTCCAGGGACTCCATCCCATACCTGGTCAATATCTATTTTTTAATTCAATTCTTGGACTTCGGAATCCCTGGCTGGCCAACATTGACAGCCCATTCCTATTTGCCCTGAAGCAGGTGGTGGTGAGCTGCCTTCTTGAATCGCTGCAATCCCCTTGCTGTGGGTTGACCCATAATGCCGTTAGAGTGGGAATTCCAGGATTCTGACCCAACGATTGTGAAGGAACAACGGTATATTTCCACGTCAGGGTGGTGAGTGGCTTGGAGGGGAACTTGCAGGTGTTGTATGACACAGACGAATCACAACTTTGGTGATACCTTTGGCCATGAGCTCATTCCTGACACCATGCCCTGACCATTATTAATTTTAACTGCTCACCTTTCCAGAATGTACTTTACTGACTTAACCCATCTGCTGTTTGAACCTTGAGCCATGTAATACAGACTTAATGATGACAATAATATGCTGCTGGCACTCTCAGGTTAAAACCTGCAGAAACAAATCTGATTTGGACTCAGACCAAAACTCCGATCCAACCGACGTTCCTGAACACGCTGATCTATATCGCTATAGTGTCTGGAAATATCTGTCTTTTAATATTCTCAAACATTTAAACTCATCTGTCCATGAAACATCCCTCAGTTTCTTTCTGTCGATTATCCAAATCCCTGACAGTTGTTCATATTTAACCTGGTTTCCTTTCAGTGTATTTTCTCTCCTGCATTGATTTTCACATTCAACCACCCCAAATGCACGCCCCCCACCACACGCATACACACGCGCACACGCACAATTTGTACTGGTCTAATGGAGATAGAAATCTTTCCCAGCTCTGTGTATTTGATATGTGTATCATTCTCATATGATAGTAAACGTTTCCAATACTTCCCATGCAGGGCAGATAATCCAGTTTACTGGGCACTAGCATGGTCTGCACAGCTCTCCGTGTTAGTCGGTCATCTTCTTCCAGTTTATGTTGCTTGAAGTGTTCTGTGAAGCCAATTTAGCATTTGATTAAACAAACCATTTCAGCTGTTCTAAAAATACCTTTTTTCAATATTCTCATTCTTGTAATTTTGCTCTCTAAGAGTCAATCCTCCAGTTAGTCACATTACCCAGTCTTTTTCTCCTTATTTCCACAACATGCTTTCAGTTAATTAACTGACTGTTTCTGTCTTTAATGTGAATCGTTCCGTCCCACTGTATCTTTCCCTGGCCATGGTTTTTGGCTCCCTTGTGAAAAGAGTGCTGACGTTGTGATGTTCCAAAACAGTGAAATCGTGTGTCTTGTGCTTTTGTTCACTTCTCGGTGTGTCCCATGTGGTGTTCCATGTACAGGTCTGGCTGTTGTTCACTTCTCGTGTTCGATGTGATGGTCCATGGACAGGGGTTTGTGCGCGGCTTATTCTTCACTACCCGGTGTGTCCCATGTGGTGTTCCATGGACAGGGGATGTGTGTCGGGCTGTTGTTCACTTCCCGATATGTCCCATGTGTTGTTCCATGTTCAGGAGTCGGGGTGTCTGTCGGGCTGTTGATCACTTCCCGGTGTGTTCCATGTCGGAGGTGGGGGTGTGTGCCTGGCTGCTGTTCACTTCTCGGTGTGTCCCCTATGGTATTCCATGTTCCGGGGTTGGTGTGTCCATCGGGATGTTGTTCACTTCCCACTGTGTACCATGTGGTGCTCCATGTTGGATAGGTTTCAGCTGCTTTGATTCACGTCTTTGAAAGGTGGTCTGTGCCTGTCCACCTAACATCTGACGTCTGTGTTTGTCCCTCTGAGTTGATCGTGTGGCTAGAAACATGAAGAATCCCCTTGAGCATTATTGTAAAGGGCCAGGTATCGAACATTTCTGACAATGCTGTCACTTTTTAAAAAAGGTTATTGTCTCATTTTCTTTGAAGAGAGATCTTAAATGCCGTACTGTCGACTGCAAAAAGCTGAAGTAAATACCTTAGGAGGCTTGTAGGGTTTTTTTACATTAATAATGATAACAATAGCCAGCTCTCACAGACCAGGCTTTCCAGTTTTTCTGAGCTATAACAGTCACCAGGTGCTTACAGTCGGAGATAGGTTGGATGCTTCAGTAAATGATCCCTCACTGTTATTCTCTCTGAAATTTGTCTATTCTGTGTCCTCCTGGATTGGAGAACTGCGTGCAAGACTGATTGACCTTGGATGTGCCTTTTTGCCAAGGGATGAGTTTAAGGGATGTTAGTACATTGGAACAGTTCTTTAGTAGACGGTACTGTATCTATTATTCTGTTAAGATTCCCAAAAAAGTTATTATATACTCCTCTTCTTTTTGTATGTATTTTTATTAGAGAGTTTAAATAAATTGTGATTTGCTTAAAGTTACGTGGTTTGACCAGCCGCATCACATCTGGAACACCCATTTGACAACTGCATTTATTGTAAGGTAGTGGGACGGCACAGTGTCTCAGTGGTTAGCACTGCGGACTCTCAGCACCAGGGACGTGAATTCAATTCCCACGTATGACTGTGTGGCGTTTTCACATTCTAGCTGTGTCTGCATGGGTTTCCTCTGGGTGCTATGGCTTCCTCCCACATTCCACAGATGTGCAGGTCAGGTGAATTGGCCATGAGAAATTGCCCATAGTGTTAGGTGCATTAGTCAGGGGCAAATATGGTGTAGGGGAGTGGGATTGGGTGGTTTGGTCTTCCGTGGGTCAGTGTGGACTTGTTAGGCCATACGTTTCCATACTGTTGAGAATCTAACCTTCGACAAGTTTGGCGTCCAGGTTACCATCTTAAAGTATTTTAGCTCAGTCTGACAATAGACAATAGACAATAGACAATAGGTGCAGGAGTAGGCCATTCAGCCCTTCGAACCTGCACCACCATTCAATATAATTATGGCTGAAACTGACAGCTGAAACTGACAACCGGAAGCGGCAGGGACAGACCACTATAAACACCGGAGGAAACATCAAAGAAGCGCTTCGCAGGAGGCTCCCTAGCACTGATGATGTCGCCTAGCCGGGGGACGAAACGTTTGCAACAAAAACTTCCAGCTCGGCGAACAGAACCACAACAACGAGCACCCGAGCTACAAATATTCGCGCAAACTTTGAACAGCCACCACTCTCTGGGTGAAGAAATTTCTCCTGAGCTCTGTCCTAAATGGTCTACCCCGTATTTTTAAGCTGTGTCATCTGGTTCGGCACTCACCCATCAGTGGAAATATGTTTCCTCCTGCCAGAGTGTCCAATCCTTTCATAATCTTATACATCTCAATCAGATCCCCTCTCAATCTTCGAAACTCAATGGTATATAAGCCCAGTCGCTTCAGTCTTTCAGTGGAAGGTAATCCTGCCATTCCAGGAATTGACCTCGTGAACCTACGCTGCACTCCCTCAATAGCCAGAATGTCTTTTCTCAAATTTGGAGACCAGAACTGCACACAGTTCTCCAGGTGTGGTCTCACCAGGGCCCTGTACAGCTGCAGAAGCAAATCTTTGCTTCTATACTCAATTCCTCTTGTTATGAAGGCCAGCATGCTGTTGGCCTTCTTCACTACCTGCTGTACCTGCATGCTTACCTTCATTGACTGGTGTACAAGAACACTTTGATCTCTCTGTACTGCCCCTTTACATAAATTGATTCCATTGAGGTAGTAGTCTGCCTTCCTGTTCTTGCTACCAAAGTGGATAACCATACATTTATCCACATTAAACTGCATCTGCCATGCATTTGCCCACTCACCTACAGGTTACCCTGTAATCTCCTAACATCCTCATCACTTTTCACCCTGCCACCCAGCTTTGTATCATCAGCAAATTTGCTAATGTTATTGCAGATACCATCTTCTATATCATTAACATATATTGTAAAAAGCTGTGGTCCGAGCACGGATCCCTGCGGTACCCCACTGGTCACTGCCTGCCATTCCGAAATGGAGCCGTTTATCACTACCCTTTGTTTCCTATTAGCCAACCAATTTTCAATCCAATCTAGTACTTTACCCCCAATACCATCCACCCTAATTTTATTCACTAACCTCCTGTGTGGGACTTTATCAAAAGCTTTTTGAAAGTCCAGGTACACTACATCTACTGGATTTCCCTCGTCCAACTTCATAGTTACATCCTCAAAAAATTCAAGAAGATTAGTCAAGCATGATTTCCCCTTCATAAATCCATGCTGACTCTGTCCTATCCTGTTACTACTATCAGATGTGCAGTAATTTCATTCTTTATAATAGACTCCAGCATCTTTCCCACCACTGAGGTCAGACTAACTGGTCGATAATTACCTGCTTTCTCTCGCCCACCTTTCTTAAAAAGTGGTATAACATTTGCCACCCTCCAATCCTCAGGAACCAACCCCGAATCTATTGAACTCTGGAAAATAATCACCAACGCATCCACGATTTCCCGAGCCACCTCCTTCAGTACCCTGGGATGCAGACCATCAGGCCCCGTAGACTTATCAACCTTCAGACCTAACAGCTTCTCCAACACCAAATCCTGGTAAATATAAATTCCCTTAAGTTCAGGTCCTTCAGCCACTGTTACCTCAGGGAGATTTCATGTGTCCCTGCTCCACAGCAAACTGGGGACACTTGTCCGGTTCGAAATCGATAATCCCAAATTAGCTTCAGGATTAGAATCCCTAAAGTGTGGAAGCAGGTCATTTGGCCCATCAACTCAAGACCAACCCTCCGAAAAGTAAATTACCCAGATGCATTTCCCTCCCCATTACTCTATATTTACCCCTGACTACTGCAACTAACCTCCACATCGTTGAATAGTACGGGCAATTTAACATGGTCATTTCACCTAACCTGCATTTCTTAAGGCTGTGGGAAGAAAATGGCACACCTGGAGAAAACCAATGCGGGGATGGGAGAATGTGCACAGGGAGATTTTTGGGCTCAAAGGCAGCGTCTTTTGTTTCTTTTGTGACTTTTGGTCTGGGTGTGGAATTCGGTTGGTTGGTACAGTGCTTGTGTAGCAATGCCTATTTATGTCTCTAAGACTTCTCTGGGTGTGGAAGAAGTGAAGTTGGAGATTTTACAGAAGGCAAAGCTTTTAGAATTAGCAGACAAGCTGGAGTTGGGGGTGTGATAGCCTGTGAGAAAAGGATAGATATTTACAGTTGTAGCTTTGCATTTAAATCTTGTTGGAAACACCATCAGAATCTTTGGAAACGGCTGGAATTCATTTGCAGGTAACACAACTTAAAAGAAAAAAGGAATTGAGACAGTTTGAAATATGGTTAAAAGTCGAATTAAAAGAAAAGTAGAGGAAGATACAAGACAGAAAAAGGAAAAGAAAAGCAAAAACGAGAGATTTTGAACTTCAAAAGTTAGTAGTTTGAGAGGAAAGCGACTAAGCATGGTGGAGATGAAGGGAGACGGTAGGCTGGATGAGGAAGATAGTGAGGATGAGCAACTCTATGGTAGCCAAAGGCCTGATGGGGATCTGTTTAAATACATCCAGGCATTGTCTACATTTGATGGGAAGGATGTAGAAGTCTTTTCAATTTCATTTGAGAAAATGGCTACACGAATGCGGTGGCCAGTGACCATGTGGAGTTTGTTGATTCAAACAAAGCTGATAGGTGCAAGGTGTGAGGTATTTGCATCCCTATTGGAGGAGGTATCTGGCCAGCAAGAGGAGGTGAAGAAAGCAATTTGAAGTGCATGTTAGCTTGTGCCAGAAGCTTACAGATAGCGTTTTAGAATTTAGAATTTCCTCCATGGTTAATCGTACATTGAGTTGAAGGAATTAAACAAAGTAATTTTGAAAGGTGAGTCAGGATATTATTAAACTGTGAGAGAGATTCTTACTTTGAATTTGTTTAAAAACTCACTTCCTGTAGTCGTGAGAACTCGTGTGGAAGAATAGAGTGTTGAAATAGCTAATGATTATCAATTGGTCCATAAATCAAAGTTTGGCCTCTGAGAGGGATTGAGAACAATCTGCTAGATCTTAAAATATATAACTGTGAGAGTAAGGTTTAGTGGCATCGATCAGAAGTAGCAGGTAAATGGGTTACAGCATTAAGAGGCACAGAAACATGTAAAACACTTAAGCTGAGCCTTGAGGAGATATGTCATTCAGAAGGACTATTGGAGAGATGAAAAGTGCTCTATTATGTAACGTGTGATTGGAGTGTCCGGTATAACCATCAATAGAAATATTTAACACTTGGGAAGGACGCCTTGAGCTTGGTGTTGGCGTTACAACATTTCAGCATTTAAATTGCCAATAACGTGTCTTAGACAAATATATAGACTGATCATAACGCCTGAACGTTTTTAGAGAAATGTAGGGTGAAAACTTCCAGTCTGTTCAAATAGAGCTATTATTGCTGCCATTCAATTTGGAAGTTATACAAGTGACAGGACGAGAAACCGTACTTGCTGACACGTTGTCGAGACTTGGATGAAGAAAAACAGAGGCGTTCTATGGCAGGAGTAAACTGACTGAAATAGAATGGAGCTGTGAATGCTTTCAGTGCAATATATACATATTGTGACATACTGAAACAGTAAGAACAGAGGGTTTAAAATGAGGCCATCTTTGTATATTGATTTTGTTTTTTCAAACGGGGAGTTGTGACGATGCTGCCACTTTTAAAAGTTATTTTCTCTTGTTTTTTTTTTGTGAAAAGAGGTCTTAAAGGCAGAAATGCCGAACTGCCGCCTGAAAACAGCTTAACTATATAACTGAGGAGGCGTTTAGATTTTATCAAAATTGTGGGAACAATGGAAGGACAGCGCCGAGCTCTCACAGAGCAGGTCTTCACGTTTTGATTTTAGCTGCAGCATTCAGAAACTGCTCGGGGTCACAGAAAGGTTGGAAGTTTCAATACATGATCCCTCGCTGCTATTCTCACTGAAAACTCTCTTAAAGTTGCTTCCTCCTGGATTGGAGAACTGCACATAAGATTTTGTGTCTCAATTTACCTTTTTGCCAGGGGTTGTGTTTATGGGATGTTCCTTTATTCGCTCAGTTAATTAGTAGAAGGCATCGTATCAGTTGTTTGCGTAGGTGTTCCTTTAGAGAAGGTATCACAAACTGTTCTTCACTTTGATTGTGTTTTAACTACAGCGTTTGAATGGATTACATTTTGCTTAACGTTGAGTGGGGTGACAGTTGCAACACATCTGGAACACACAGTTCACATTTACATTTAAAATAAGGAAAAGTTAAGGTCGAAGCTGCCTGCTTAAAATATTTTGACGGGGTCTGGTCTGGTCAGGTCCATAACATTTGTAGCTGCGGGGCTACTGACTGCCCACTGCTATTGAATGTTAGTGGAGGGGTTGGGGATGGTTTGCTGGAGGTTGTGAAATGAGCTGCCTCAGACATTCAGGGAGACCTGAGGATTTGGTGACCCAACTCTGGATGGGGATTGCAGTTACAGCATCTGGGTCTGTGACATGAACAATAAATGGAGCAGAGGCTGCAGAGAGGGGAAGCTCTGAAACCACAGAGTCAGTGTGTGTGGGGAAAGGGATCTGCTGTATCCATTTCGGGTTTTCCAGGAACAGATCCAAAGCTACACTTAATCCAGGAGCAGATTGTGAGGGGACACTGACTGAACAAGGAGCTGGTCACAGAGCGGTGTCACCTCCTTCAACACAACCTGCAGCTTCACACCAGGGAAGGACGATACTGCCAGTGGCTGTTAGGGTCACTGTTTCATTCCGCTTCTATGAACCGGAACTTCCAGGCAGGACTGGGTGACATATCCATCATCTCCCAGTATGTAGACATCAATATCAACATTCAGAAAAGTAGGATATATGTGCTGGATGAGGTGCATGTTTTCTCTCTCAGCAGAGAGCTGCCGGGTGTATCCGTGTTTTCTCCGTATAACAGGATTCCCGATTATGTACATGGCTCTGTGGGTCCCCCATGTTAATGAGGAGAGCCATAGGAATTGAAGGAGCTCTCACTCCAATAATGTTACAATATGCCCATAGACAGGACATCATGTTGGTAAAGAACCCACTATCCTGGCAGCAGCCACCTCCTCTTCATTCAGAAGCATTCAGCCATTCCCATCTTCTTTAGATCTCCATTGGAAAGAAAGAATAGCCTCTTGGCTAAAGGCTGTCACCTGGATACACGGCTCAAAACACCCACCATTCCCCACTGTCAATCAACCTCATCAAAATATCCTGTGTATACTGAGAGCAATAGCACCACTGGGCTTGTCAGGGAGCAGACCATCATGGAGATAGAGCAACACTTCCCATGTCGGAATGGGTCAGAGTGAATCCTCCAGAACACACTATCACTATGTCATGTAATCCCTCTACATTTCAGTAACATGCCGCCTTTCATTCTTCCTGAAAAAGCTGACAGGGTATACATTCCATCATATTCCACTTGGCAAAGTATTAGTCATTTACTTTACCTGTCAATGTCTCCACATTCACTCTCCAAATTCTGTTAATAACTTAATGACTTTCTTACCTTAGTGTCATCACCAAACTTAGCAGCAGTACATCTGTTCTATCGTCCTGATAACTGATATCGCTTGTAAACAGTTGAGGACTCAGCACTGGCCACTGTGTGACCCCACTGGTTATGTTCTGTCAAACTGATTAAGACTGATTTATCCGGAGGGCTGCTTCCTGTTTGGTAACCGTTCCTCCCCCGTTCCTGTGGAGCAGAGTCAAAGGGCTGAATAAGAACGAGGAACAATCCAGCCCCTCAAACCTGTTCCGCCATTGAATGCAATCATGGCCGATGTCATTGCCGGCTTAGTTCCATTTCCCTGTCTGCTCTCCATATCCCTTCATTTAATCAACGTCCCAGCATCCTCTGCACACTGGGGAAGTGAATTACCCAGATTCACAGCCCATTGAGAGAAGTAAGTTCTCTTCACCACTGAATTAAATCTGCTCTGCCTAACCATAAAACTATGATCTCTTGTTCTAGTTTGCCCCACATGAGGAAATATCCACTCCACACCGACATTATCAATCACCTTTAACATCTTCCAGACCTCAATGAGGTCTCCTCTCATTCTTCTCAACCGAGAATGTATCGGCCTGAACTGCTCAAACTCGCTTCAAAAGACAAATTCGTGTCTGGAATCAATCTAATGTATTTGTTCTGAACTGCCTTCGTTGTAACAATATCACTCCTGCAGTCAGGACCACAAACCTGAACACAGTACGTCAGTTACAGTCTCACTAATACCTTGCAAAGTTGCAGTATTTCTTCCCTCCATTTATACTTTATTCTTTTACAAGTAAATGCTGAAATTGCACTTGCCTTTCTCATTCCCTGCTGTACCTGCAAATGAGTTTTCTATGGTCTGCACGTGGACACCCAGATGCCTCTGCGCGAAGGCACTCTGAAGTTGCTCTCCATTTCCGTAGCATGTTGGATTCCTCTGATCAAAATGGTTAATCCCATATTATCCACGTTACATTTTAGCTGCCAGATGTTGGCACATTCATATAAACTTTTCATGTCCATTCGTAATTTTTCTACATCTCCATTACATCAACCTACTTTTCCACTTGCTTTAGTGTCAGCAGAAAATTTAGCTGTAGTGTTTTCTCTCCTCTCATCCAAGTAATACAATAGATGGTAAATTGTGAGTGACGTGGTCTGAACTCTATGGAACCCCAAAAGTTGCTAATGAAACAACTATTCCATGTCTCTGCATGTTGTTGGCTCACCAGCCCTCTATCCAGGTGAATGACCTCCTCCCAAACCCATGTCCTCTTATTTTACAGCTTAATATTTTGTGCAGCATTTAATCAAGGCATTTTCAAAGACCAGGTGCTTTACATTTCATGTGTCCCTATTGTTTACTTTGCTGATCACATCTTTAAAGAATTCGAACAAGCAAATTCTTAAAAAATCATGCTGATTCTGATGTATTCAGATTTTACTTTGCAAATCCCCTGTTGCTAATTAAATATAACGGAGTCTCACAATTTCCCATAATTCCCAACAGTTTGTTCACAACCTTTTAGTGACAAATGAAGATGATTATCCTAATTCCTAACTTTTTGCAATCGCTACGTTCTCTTTCCCATGTTCCTGTGTCACAGGCACAAAGCTTTAAAAGATCTGCTCCAATCGCTGTAGTAATAGACATGAGTGTCTGAATGGATTCACTCAGTTGCTGGTTTATACCCTCAATGGGCTGAATGTCCCCATGGTGTTCCTACATAATAGTCTTGGTGGCAGGAATGTCCTGATTTACAAATTCAAAATCTGCTTCTCCTCCTCCTGATAATGCGTCAGAAGCCTGAGGGATTGTGGAATCTTCCTGTTGCTATACAACATTTTGAGGGGCTGAACGGTCACTTCATCTTGCTTCACAACAGGCTCGAGATACTGAACAATCACCTCCGACATCTTTGAAATGGGATTGAAAGAGTGATTTGTCTCTTCCTGTTCAGATGCAACTGACACATGAAACTCCACCTTTCCATAACAAGTCTCAAATGATTGTATCTCCTTCTTTAGTTCTCATGCTGAATGGCCTCCTGTTATTCTAGTGTACCAATCTGTTCCAGTTCTTGTGTTAGAGACTTGAGGAGGCTGAATGGACTGATCCTGCTGCTTCATAACAGGACACTGGTGCCTCATGGTCTACTCTGTGTGCAGTGTTATAGACTCAAGGAGCTGATTAGCATTCTCCTGTAACTGTATTTCAGACTCCAGGGGCTGCATAACCTAGTCCTGTTCTGGTGTAACAGGGTCAAAGGCCTGAACATCCTTCTACTGTACCAGTGCAACAAGCTGGAGAAGTGGAATTAGCTGTATAACTGGCTTCTGTTGCGGACTCTTTCCGGTGTTCTTACCAACCTGCTCTAAGGTTTCGTCCAAGGTTAGAGCCGTCTCAGCTGTCTGGGGGAAGGCATAACATTGTTGAAAGAACATTATCCTTCTCTACTCCACCAGCATAACGGGAGAGCTGGTGCAAATGTCATAATAACACTTGAGAAGAATAACGTGACGAGATTATCTCAACGTCCAAATAGTCTTCACCAAATATTTCACCTGAATCTACCATTAATCTCTCCAAGGGCCACATCGCTCAGATTCCACAGAATCTAGTAAGGTGAATCTTAGAAACATCAAGGAGAAGCAAAGATTGACGGAAGTTATATGTCAAAGTGAAAGTTGCAATACAAGTTTTGGGTCTATCATAAAACAGGAAATTAGGTACCCAGGTTTGTGGGCACTGCAGTAATAATGAACACTTTCAAACTGCATCAAACCTGTTGTAACCCAAGTGAATAATAATGCAAGGAAAATGGATTCCATGAGCGTATTTGATATGGTTTCCTTTCACAGTATGTTGAGCACTGAGCTAGAGGTAAGGCTGTTTTGAAATTGGTGTTATGTGATCAGAAGAGCTAATTGAAAACCCTGCTGAAAAGGAGGTTTGGGGAATAATAATATTGAATTTTATACGACGTCTGAATACAAACCAGTTGTTTTTGAAACTGTGGTTATGAACCTGAGTCATGCAATTCACGAAAGTATGAGGCTAAAATTAGATTCAGTGAATTGGAGAAGTACATGAAAAGATTTACTGGAAGACAGGCAATGGTTGTTGTTTAAATAAATACCTTAAAATGTACAATATACACATGTCCACCTCAGTTTAAACAGCAAAAGGATACGGTGACTTAACAATAGTTAACAAAATAAGTTCAAGATTGTATTAGATCAAAGGAAGCAGCTCAGAAAAATGCCAGATATTGTTGAAAGCCATGGATTCATAGACATTTGAGGACCAATGAACTGATAATGAAATAATAAAAAAAAATGTAAGCTAACAAGAAACGTTAGTATAACCAAACGTTTCTCTCGATACTTGAACGGAAAGTGAAGGAAAGGACACGTTTGGAATGGGGAATATCCACACACGATAATTTCTTGTAGATAACTTGGAAATTACAATGAAACTAAAAAGTTACATTCATACCAATCTTATTAGAGGCAAGATTATCTGATGGCGAAATTCAGTTTGAGTTCTCCGGTGATTTCCAAAATGAAAGGATTTCACAGTGAAGCTTAGAAAGTTTACACAGAAAGACGGACTGACACAGGGGCATGGAGAAGTGCTGCCAGGCAAGGTTAGGGAGAATCCCAAGATGTTGTCCACGTATATCAATCAGAACAGAATAACCAGGATACACCTAGGGCCCATTAGAGACCAAGGGAGCACTCTGTGTGAGAAGCTGGAGGACATTGATCGATTGTTACATTAGGGCTCCATATCTCTTTTACTTGGAGAAGGAGGATGCAGGGACAGAATTCAAAAGGATGGGTTGGGAAGTTCTTGAACAGACTGATATAAGATGGGAGCAGGGATTGGAGGCTTTGGCTTGTGTAAAATTGGACTGATTGCCATGTCTGGAAAAGTTGCATTACATGCTGCTGTTAGAGACAAAGAAGAAAAGGCGCTGACTCAAATTTTTAAGTCGAATCTGGCTACAGGGAAGTTGGAGTTGCCAGATGACTGGAGAACAACGAATATGGTCCCACTTTACAGGAAGGAGGGTGGAAATAGCCTGACTGTTAACCAGTCAGTATTAGATCCGTGTTAGGGGAAGTACTGGAGAAAAGAGGAAAGGAGAAAATTTATCTCTATTTGCAGAGGCAACGTTTGATCAGGGGGAGTCAGCATGACATCATAGGAGGGAAGTCATACCAAGTGAATGTTATTGTCTGTTTTCGAGCATGTTGTTCTTATAGTTCTTCAGCCAGACCTTTGACAGAGCCCCATATGTGAAACTGATTTAAAAAGTCATGATATTAAGGGTAAGTTAGTTACATTAAACATTGTCTTACTCGCAGGAGACTGAGAGTGGTGGAGGAAGGCTGTTTGTATGACTGGAAACCAGTGTCCCCTCTGATGTACCACAGGGATCAGTGCAGTGTATCTTATTATTTGTGGTATTCATAAATGATCTAGATGTGAATGTGTTAGCGGGGGGTGGTGAGGGTGTGTGCTAATTAGGTTTTCATTTGACACAAAGTTTGGCTGGGTGGCAGTGAGGAGGAAGGCCTTATGTTACAGGAAGATACAGATGGAATGGTCAGATGTTCAGATGGAATGTAGCCCTGATAAACATGTGGTGACAAAATGGGGGTATATAATGAATTGCAGCACACGAAGAAGCTGAGAGGGTCTTCCTCCACAGATCCCTGAATGTGACGGCACAGGGTAATAGGTTAGGGAAAAAATGAGGACTGCAGATGATTGAGATCAGAATCAAGAAGTGGAGTTCTGCTAAAGCACAGTCGGTCAGGCAGCATGCAAGGAGCAGGAGAGTCGACGTTTCGAGCATAAGCTTTTTATCAGGATTGGTGGCCACATTTCTGATGAAAAGCATATTTTCAAAAAGTCGACATTCCTGCTTCTCAGAAGCTGGATGATCTGCTGTGCTTTTCCAGCAATATACTTTTTGACTGAGGTTAATACATTACTTAACAAGAGAGAGGGAACCATAGGCAGAACCTTCATTAACCGACGTATAGATTGTCAGAGCTATACAAGTCTATGGTTAGGCCATTTTGGAACACTGTACGTAGTTCTGGGAGCCATATTGCAGGAAGGATGTGATTGTAGTGGAGGGGTGCAGAGGAGATTCACCGGGATGCTCCCTGGGATGGAGCATATCGGCTGTGGAGAGAGGCTGGATAAGCTCGGGTTGTTTACTTTGGAGCAGAGAAGGCTGATGGAGAGGTGATTCACAAGGATAAGATTACGAGGGGGATTTACAGAAAGATTTTTGCTGAAATCCCAAACCCAGTTTTCAAAATCATATCTTATGGGATTGTGGAAAATATTTGGACATGGTTACAGAATTGGACAGCTAGCGGGAAAGAGTGAGTAAAAGTTTTTGATTTTGATTTTATGGCCAGGGGTATTTTCCAGGATAAATACAATAAAATACAGTGAAATGCTTTCACTTGTTGCCACAAAGTGTTGCAATTTTGGATAATTGAAGACAATGGAATAAACAGAGGATACAGCCTGAAGAGAATTTATGGGTTGTGAGACAGCTCCTCATCATCGACCACCCCTGCAACCCAAACTTTCATGACAGCTTCAACCCCATCTACACCAGACCCCAGCAACATCGAAGTTGCTGATCCTCAGGCACCATCTTTGCCACTGGACAGATACTCCTCCATCACCAGCTCATTGTCTCCTCTGCCAGGCCATTCCAATGTCAGAGCCATGTCTCTTACTGCTGGGCCCACCTCATCGATGTTACCATCATGGCCTTCCACTATCCGCTTCACAACAACCAGTGCAGGACCCAACCAACAACAAGTCTCCAATCTTCAGGCATCGCCTTTTGCTGCTGGGCCCTATCTCACTCACGTTGACTCTGCTGATGTTGCAGCTGCCAATTCCAAGTCATGTGCTTGCTCCAGAAAAGTAAGTAAGGACTCACTCTCCTCCGCATTGGGCTTAGCTTGAGTTCCAAACCCTGGGTCCAGCTTGAGGTCAGTAAATTACAAAAAGAAAGGAGGAGGAGAAAATAAGAAATAGAAAGCTGGTCAGCAAAGGAGCCCCTGGACCGGAAAAACAGGAATAAAAGGATCCTTTTATTGGAGATGAAGATTCGTGGAGTATCTCAGGATTATGTCCTTGGGTCTCAGCTATTCGCATCCACCTCAAACATTTGGTTTATGGAATCAATTGCAACATATCTCACTCTTCTCTGGGAGAAATGCACTGAGGAGATTCTCGGGCCATGATAAGAACGCGGGAGGCTCACTGCGTTGAATGACCTATTCCTTTCCCAATGCTTCTATGTAGTCTGTGGATAAGCACTATCAATGCTGTCACAAGCTCTCAAATGTTAGGAAGGAGGTTTCTGCAGGGTTAACAGGCCTGTGTTTCCCTTTTCTGATGCAGAAGCTGATGCCGGGTGTTCTGACCAGCTTTATCCGTTAAGACTTCGGAGCAGTTTGACACAATTCAGTGTTTTGCTTGGCCATTTCAGAGACCATTGAAGAGTATATCACATATCTGTGTGTCTGGAGTCACTTTTAGGCCAGACCAGGAAAACACGGGAGATTCACTTCCTGAAAGTACATTGGGGAAGCAAATTGGTGTTTATAATTGACATTGGCTTCAAGGTCATTATTACTGACGCAAGATTTTAGATCTCGATATTTTATTAATTGTTATTAACTTCCACCAGCTGCCAGAGCATGAGCCTGGTCTGCATTAGAAATCCAGTGACATTTCCATCGCCATATAGTAATCTATCGCTAACCACACTGAGCAGTTTATTTCTGTGCTGTTAGACAACTCTGTCAAAAAGAACTGCCAACAATTTCCATAATTCAATTATGGAATTGAGGGGGTGATGTTGGTCATACTGTAATTATTCACCTCTTAAGGGACTTGTCATAGTTGAGTTATTTTCCACATTGCCATATCGATGTCAGCGTTTGAACTGGAATGAAACAGCTTCCCCAGGGACACGGCTTGTTGTATATTGCCTTTGTCATATCTACTGTGTTCAGATGTTTCTTCATGTCACATAGAGCGAATCAGATCGTTTGAAAACTGCCATCTGAAATTCTGTTGACATCCTGACGAGGTGAGGTAGATCATTGACTCAATACTTCTGGCTGAGTATGTCGCAGATAAATACACGCTTGTCTTTTGCACTGATGTGCAGGGCTGTTCCATTATTAAGGAGGGGGACATGTGTTGGGTCCTCTCCTGCAGTGAGTTGTTTAATCCATTAATGGCTGGATCTGGCAGGATAGTAGAGCTTCGAACTGATCTGTTAGTCTTGCAATCATTCCGCCCTCCCTATCAGATGGTAGTCCTGCTGTTTGGAATGTAAACAGTCAAATGTGGTAGCTCTATGGTTTGCCATCAGTTTTAGGTACACTTAGTTCTGCCCTGGCATGTTCACCACACTCGTCGATGAAGTTTATTGGTAATGGTAGACTGAGGGATAATCCCAGGCAAAAAAGTTACAGATTATGTTTGAATATAATTTTGCTTTTGTTACTGTTCTGGTCTACAGCATCACATGGAACACGCAGTTTGAGCTGCAATATTTACAATACAGTCTCTCCATGGTGTCACACTTACAATTTGTCTCATTGCCCAACACCCTTTAACATAATCATCTGAATCTTTTCCTTTCCAGTATGTGCTACCTTCTGTGTTGAGAGTGAATGCATGTCCCTCTGTTTCTCTCCCTGACTAACAGTGAGAACTCTGTAGTTTCAGTGATGCTAGCTTTACGTCATTTCAGAGACACAGAAATTGTGCATCTTGTGTTATCTTTCAATTCCCGGCATATGGCGCTCAAGGGTGAACAAGGCGTTCGAGCCAAGTTGGCACATGTCTTTGAAACGTGGTGAAAAGTGGAAATTGCTATAGAAATTAAGCAGATGTGGCAGCATCTGCGGAGAGAGAGAAACACAGTTAGCCTTTCAAGTCCCGTGTGACTCCTTTTCAGAACAGAAAAGGATTGGAAAATGGGCTTTTAAATCCCTTGACCGAGGTAGAGGAGGGGTGACGGGAAACAGGATGGTGTGGAGAATCAATGCCACTGACAAATTGACTTTTATTTCTGGTAAAAGAGAATCAAATGTAAAATGAGTATTAATTAGATTGTGAAGGGGGGAAATGGGTTCCTTAATTAAGTGCAAGACAAACGATTCACAAACAGGGCAAGTTCATTGGGAGACGAGGAGAAAGAATGTGGGAAGAATGGAGAACAGCCATAATGCGGTCAGGCTGTGGAAGTATGGAATTGAATAAAAACTCCTTCAGGATAGAACGTACCAATGTCTAAAATGAGGTGTTACTCGAGGTTGTGTTGTGTTTCATTAGTGCATTATAGCAGCCCAGGATTGAAATGTTAGCATGAGAGCAAGGTACGTTATTGAAATGGGAAGCAATGAGAAGGTCAGGATTATTCCCACAGACAGAGTGGAAGTGTTCCTCAAAACAGTTTCTGTTTGGTCTCCCCAATGTAAAGGAGACTGTATTGTGAAAAGCAATGACAGGAGACTGGATTGAAAGATTACAAATGAAACGCTGTTTCATCTGGAAGGTGTGTAGAGGGTTGTTAAGAAATAATGAATGTGTCTGCGTTCTTTTCAAATGTCCAAATTTATTTCTTCTTATATGTAGACCACCTAGTTCCACAGCTTGGAGAGAGGAAGTACTATAGGTGCGGGATGCCAGAGTTAATAAACTTGGAAATGGATAAACACAGCAGACCAGACAGATTCAGAGGAGGAGCAAAGGTAATATTTTGATCTTGGACCTTTCGTCAGGACTGGTGAGGGGGAGGGGAGCCCAGAAATGGAGTGATGGGATATGGAAATGCGGCGGGTAGGTATGATGGTGGTAGGTACATGCAGGTATGATGTTGCTGTGATGGGTCAGTGGGAAGGATGGAGCTGATACAGGTGGGTTTGGTCAGGGAAAAGGGACAAGTGATAAGGCTGTGGGTGGAGGGCTTTTGAAGCGGCTTCAGTCAATATTGAGGTCATTGGGCTGTCAGTTTCAAAGGTAAACTCTCAGGTGGTGTTACTCTGACGGTGGACAGGCTAAGGATGGTCATGTCCTGGGCGAGTGGGAGTGGAAATTAAAATCAATGGTAACTGGAAAGTCGAGTTGGTTGTTTCGTGCAGAGCACTAATGCTCCACACAGAGCCTGATCCTGGCCCACCGATCTCGTCTCCAACTCACAACGTGGTCTCCTCTTTGTTGTGGAGACCAAAGGGAGACTCAGGGATATATTCATGGAGCATCTGCTCTCTGCACGCTTTAACAAACTCAGCATTCCCGTTGCCATCCATTTCAATCACTCCCCTCCCCTTGCTCATCCGGCAACAGGTCCATCTTTGGCCTCCTCCACTGTCAGAGTGAAGCCAAACAGAAACTGGAGAACACAACTTGATAGTTCAGCTGGAGACCTTACAGCTTAATGGTCTCAATATTTACTTCACTGGCTTCAAAGTCTCTCTACCCACAGCCTTACCCCATGTCCACTTCCCTGACCTGACCAAAGCTGTCCATCTTCCCATTCGTATGTCTGTTGCACCCTTCCCACTGACTAATCACAATAATTACCTGCCTGCATCCCCCTATCGCCATTCCACGTACCCTTCCCCCAGCCCCATGCCCCTCCCTCTATTTAATTCCCGGCTCCCCTTCCCCCACCCCAATCCTGATGAAGTCTTTTAGCATGAAACGTTGACTTTCCTCTTCCTAGGATGCTGTCTCACTTGCTTTGCTTTTTCAGCTTCATATGTATTGGCTACATAGTTGCACGTTGAGACCTTATCAGCAACAGATTTTATTGTGCTTTTTATACATTCCTTGTCTGTTTACTGACAAGCTTATCTCAACATTCTCACTGCAGGATCTAGGAAACACTCTTTTTGTCACTAATTCTCCTGCCTGCTTCGAACTGATTTCCTTTATTTTAACCGTACTTTCATCTTTGCTGTTCGCACTGGCATTGTAAATGTAACTCCTGTTATGCTGTAGCTTAATCACATCCTTTCCAATATACTTCACAACTTCCTTGTTCTTATACTCCACACATCTTTTCATAACCCAAAGATCCAATAAGTCCTTCTATAATTTCCTGTCTTCTGTGTCCCTCTCTCCTTAAACGGGGAGGTTACATTTACCAGTCCTCCCTCACTCCAACGTTTACTGAAAGATCACCAGCAATGCCTCCACAATCGCCTTCGATATCTCTTTAGAACTACGAGCTGTTGTCTTAATGGTCTCGTTGAATAATTCAACTTCACCTTCCCCAGCACCTCCTCACGACTGAGGTCAGTGTACTCACCTCTATACCCTTACTGTCATGAAGTTCTGGCATTTTGCTGGTGTCTTCCACCGTGAAGACTGACGTAAAGTATCTGTTCAATTCCTCTGCCATTCCATAACTACTCAAGCCTCATTTTCCAACAGTCCTTTGTTTGTTTTTTACTCCCTGTCTTCCTTGTTATATATCTAAAAACCGCTTTCATCATTCTTTTACACGATTAAAAAGCATAATATTATATTTCACCCTCTCCTCCCATTTGCTGTTATTAGTTATCCATGCTCGAATTTGTAGACTTCGTAATCCTTTGGATTCCCAATAATCTTCACCACATTGTGTGCATTTTATTTTGTTTTTATGCTTTCCCTGAGTTCGTTATCACTCACGGCTGACTTGTCTTCTGCAGAATATTGTTGTTCTTACTTGGGATGAGTTTCTGATGTGCTGCTGAATTACCTCCAGAAACTCCTGTCACTGCTGCTTCACCATCTTCCCGTGCTCAGCTTCCCTTCCAACTAACTCTGGCCAACTGCTCCCTCATGTCTTGTAGTTACATTACTCAATTATAAGACATCACATCCAAAAGTGAGCAATAGCTGTAAACAGAAGGAGGAAAGTCTGAGGCATGAGACAGAAAGAACGATTGGACGATGTATCAATTAGATTAAAAGAGAAATCGAGACACAGAGAGAGACAGAATTTCGACATGGAGATATAAAAATAGAGAAGTCTACATGACTGATAGATATAGATGTACTTCTGCGTTTTGTTTGACAATTCCTGTGTGTTGTGGTCCTTTGTACAATGTATGTGCAACAGAATAATATGTTGAAATGTCGGTCTGATGCCAGAACTTTTATCTCCAACAATATGGCAGGCAACAGTTTTTGACAGAGCCCAGCAGGCCAATGTATATGTTTCCCGGTAGAAAATTGATTAACTGAAATAAATTGGAACACGAAGCAGGAATTTATAACTTACATCCTGATAAGAATTAGAGATTAGGTCTAGGAATGCAAGGAAGGGGCAGGAGGCAGAGGGTACGTTGAAAGAAGGGGAACATAACATCTCAGCTGAAGACTAAATAACATGTTAACGTTTTATAAATTTTGTACATCACATGCATCATTTTTGTTAAATATGTCTCTCTTGTTCATTCTGAATATGGTGAACACGTTTGAACAGTCTTATGTATCTGCATGCATGCGCGCGCACACACAATCACTCACACACACAGACACATACACAGATACACACACAGACACCCACACACACTCACACACACAGAGACACTCACACGCACACAGACACACTCACTCTCACACACAGACACACACGCACTCATACAGACACACACAGACAGACACACTCACTCACACACACAGGCACACACAGATTCACAAACACACACACACAAACACACACACACACAGAGGCTCTCTCTCTTTCACACACATACACTGACACACACACACGCGCACACACACGCACACACAGAGGCTCTCTCTCTCACACACACACATGCATTGACACATACACACACACTGATCAATCGTTGTTCGGCCGTTCCATTTCAAATTATCCTGTTTTATTTACATTGTCACTTGCAATTCCTTCTTCCAAATATATTCTGTTTCTTTCTCTACATTTGATGTTATTCTGTCTGTCAAGAAGACATTGGGGACAGGGGGGATGTCACTTTTCTCCTCGTCAGTCTCCACATTCACTGTGTTCTATTCCTTTTTGTTTCTTAGCCCATTAAAAATACATACTGTGTCTAACCCTTGAATCCCGATAAACAGGTCACTTTTTCTTAGATTACAGTATGGAAACAGGCCCTTCGGCCCGACATCGAACCTCAGAAGAGTAACCCACCCAGACCCATTCCCCTACGCTCTATTCATCCCTGACACTCTGGGCAGTTTAGTATGGCCAATTCACCTAACCTGCATATCTTTGGACTGTGGGAGGAAACCGTAGCACCCGGAGGAAACCCACGCAGACACGGGGACAATGTGCAAACGCCACATAGACAGTTGCCCAAAACTGTTCAGTAAACAAAACATTTACTTTTTGGCTAAGGCTACAACAAATCTGGAAAAAGTAAAGGCATACAAACTGTGCAATAAGATGTTTGCACCTTTGCAAACACATTATTGAATTACATTGTGGAAACGATAATTAACTGATAAAAGATATAAGAGTATAATCCAGCGAAATACGTAGCACAGCGAGATAATAACAAGCGATTACATTCAAACTTGAGGATTATGGACTAACATTTATTGTGTCCAGAAAAAAGATGGTGATTTTGTGAGAAATTGCATTTTCCCCATGATATGTAATTCCCAGTAGTTCACGTACCAATGTGGAGATCCCATGTTGGTTGAGAGGGAGCTCCAGGCTCTGAATGAATTCTCACCGTCTCAATGTGCAGTTGGTGTGTGTCTCTGCACTGTTCATAAATCTATCAGCAGCTTTAATGCCGTACTCCTGAAGTAGTTCGCCATTCCCACCAGTTTCTGACCTCTAAAGGAGTGCAATAATGTCTTCTCAGAGATAGAAGGCATTTCCTTGAAACTTGGCACAAACCATTCACTTTCCCCCCTCACGTTCAGCAAACCAAGTTAAAGTGACACATGTGTACCATGAGCAAAGGAACCAGGAGGAACAACATAGAGCAGTCTATCTGTGTAGACTCTGCTTCACTCTTTGTCATGTTGGGGCATAAAAGACATCTTCCTATTTCTGCACAAGTGGTTCGATAGGCTGAATGGACACCTCCTGGTCAACTGGAAGCAGCTCAAGGACCTGACTTGGCGACTCCGTTCCTGTTTAACATCTCGATGTGCTGACTACACTCCTTCCCTCCTTATGTAATAGGCAGGAGGGTCTGAATGGGCTATCCCTATTCTTATCCAATAGTTTCAATTGATTGAATGGCGTCCGTGTATTCTGTTGAAACCACGTTTCGGGCAGAAGCTTATGCTTACAAACGGCGATTCTCCTGCTCCTCGGATACTGCCTGATCTGTTGTGCTTTTACAGCGCTACACTCTCGAGTCTTCAGTCACTGAATGGTCTCCTCTGTTTCTGTGCACCAGGTTATCGGAGTAAATAAACTCCAAATGTTCCTGTCTTGCAGTTTTGAGGAACTGAATGGAACATAGGGACGTTGGACTGAGGAGTAGGAGTGTGTCATTAGACACATTAAGCCTTCTCAACTATTCAGTAAGGTCGTGGCTGATCTGGATGTGTTCTCAGTCCCATTTCCATATCTGTAGTTCATTGTCATTTACTGTCCAATCTCTAAATGCTTTGACTAAATGCAAACACACAGTCACCACAAACTTCTGGGGAAGAGCATTCCCACTCAAACAACCCTTTGTGAAATTCTCCTCATCCGTGTTCAGACTGGGATTGGACGGACCACTGTTTCATTTTCTAGTTCCTCCATTGATCATGATAAATTTTAAATGTAACCAGGTTGATGATATGACCAATGATATAGGTTACAGACTAGGTCAGGTGCTTTGCTGGGGACAAGTCAGCTCGATATCTTACATTTGCAAAAATAATTCACCAAAGCAAAGTTACTCAAAGCTAAGATGGAAAAATAAAGTGCAAATAGTTTGGACAAATATGTACATTAATATTTATCTTTGAATACATACTGAGATGCAGTCCGTGCATACACACAGACACACACACTAAGACATACACAGTGTCTCACACACGCAAGTGCACACAGACACACACATACACATGCCTAAATACAAGCAGGAAAAAAAGCTGCAAAATATCAGCTTGAAAGAGCTTTGTCCAAGCAATAGTTAAACTCAAGGCAAAAGTAAAATAATTAAATGTTCAAAGTTTGTGCGAAGATTTGTAGCTCGGGTGCTCGTTGTTGTGGTTCTGTTCGCCGAGCTAGAAGTTTTTGTTGCAAACGTTTCGTCCCCTGACTAGGCGACATCATCAGTGCTTGGGAGCCTCCTGCGAAGCGCTTCTTTGATGTTTCCTCCGGTGTTTATAGTGGTCTGTCCCTGCCGCTTCCGGTTGTCAGTTTCAGCTGTCCGCTGTAGTAGTTGGTATATTGGGTCCAGGTCGATGTGTTTGTTGATGGATTTTGTGGCTGAATGCCATGCCTCTAGGAATTCCCTGGCTGTTCTCTGTCTGGCTTGCCAATCTTGGGACTCATAGCAGAGGCAGTTATGCAAAGGTTAGAACAAACAGTCCTACCACAAATTCAACCCAAACTCTGGGTCAGATATGTCGATGACACATTTGTAATCATTAAAAACACGGAAATAGAAAAAACACACCGGATCATCAGCGCCACACTCACAGGAATCCGATTCACAAGAGAAGAAGAAAAGGATAGCCAACTCCCTTTCCTAGACCTGATGGTACAGAGAACACCGAACGGAGAATTCACTACAAGGGTATACAGGAAAGCCACACACACAGACCAAGTCCTAAACTATGAAAGTAACCACCCCAACACACACAAACGAAGCTGCATCAGGACACTATTCAAAAGGGCCACAACACACTGCAGTACACCAGAACTGCAAAAAGAAGAAGAGGAACACCTATACAAGGTATTCGCCGAAAACGGATACCCGCGCAACTTCATCAACAGATGTCTAAGAGAAAGACCACGGAACGAGGACATACCACAACCAAAAGGACTAGCCACACTACCATACATCAGGAGCATCTCAGAACTGACAGCCAGACTACTGCGACCCCTAGGACTCATAACAGCACACAAACCAACAGCCACGCTCAGACAACAACTCACCAGAACGAAGGACCCGATACCCAACATGAGCAAAACTAATGTAGTGTACAAAATACCATGCAAGGACTGCACAAAACACTATATAGGACAAACAGGAAGACAGCTAACAATCCGCGTACATGAACATCAACTAGCCACGAAACGACACGACCAGCTATCCTTAGTAGCCACACACGCAGACAACAAGCAACATGAATTCGACTGGGACAACACTACTATCATAGGGCAAGCCAGACAGAGAACAGCCAGGGAATTCCTAGAGGCATGGCATTCATCCACAAACTCCATCAACAAACACATCGACCTGGACCCAATATACCAACCACTACAGCGTACAGCTGAAACTGACAACCGGAAGCGGCAGGGACAGACCACTATAAACACCGGAGGAAACATCAAAGAAGCGCTTCGCAGGAGGCTCCCAAGCACTGATGATGTCGCCTAGCCAGGGGACGAAACGTTTGCAACAAAAACTTTCAGCTCGGCGAACAGAACCACAACATAATTAAATGTTATTCTGCCTCTGAGGTTGTTCTGCTCAGGTTTATTCCTGGACAGTCGGATTTAGCTGAATTACCTTTGCTTTTAGGCAGTAGTGAGATGCCAATGATTCCTTAACAGTAATCCTCCATGAATGATAAAGATGACTGAACGGTTTTCACCTCTCATACATTGCTGCGAGAAGGAACAGGAAAGAGAGGGAGCAATACACAGTGGCTTCTCCAGCATGTTCCATTTTCTCCATCTCTGAGCAGAAATATACAATAATGTTATCTGACCACCAAACTGTGTGTCGCTCTGTTTTTGTGTCTGAGCGTGTCTGTGTATGTCGGTGTGTCTATGTCTCTTTGTGGGTCTATGCGTGTCTGTGTGCATGTGTTGTCTGTGTCTGTGCGTGTGCATGTGTCTGTGTGTCTCTGTGTGCGTGTCTTTGTGTGTGTGTATTTGTGTATGTGCATCTGTGTGCGTGTGTGTGTCTCTGTGTGTTTGTGTGTCTGTGTACGTGTCTGTGTACGTGTTTGTGTATGTTTGCCTAATAGCAGGAGACAGCATTATCGAGGAGGCGTGTTTTTCAGACTGGAGGCCTGTTGTTATGGTCTAGGCCAGACCACTCAAAATTTTCTTAACCAAGCTGCGCAGACCGTAACTTTGTAATTTGTTTCAGTAAGTGCACAGTGAAAATTATCAGGTTTTAAAACAAACAAAAACATTCACTAAACGCCACAATGAAACACAAAGAACAGAATAAAGAACCCCTACAGAACTCAATCTATTCAAACTAGACTTAATTAGTTGTTCTGGAAGCACACAACCATCCCAATAAGCAAACCCCCCTTAAGAACAGTGCCAATGGAACAAATGCTTACAGGTTGGTGCTAGAAGGGCAGAAGGAGAGAGAGAGAGAGAGAGACAGAGAGCGAGAGTGCGAGGGAGAGAGCCTATCCACACAGCTGAACTACAAACTGGTTCTGGACTGAACTGCTCACATAGAGAGCTGACCACTCCCTTTTGATTATAGCTTTAATCACAAAACCGTTTAATCTCTATACCAAGCCAATCACCTTGAAGCCGGGAACTATTTACGACCCTTCTGAAAAAAAAAATCAACGTCACAGTATCTTTGAGAAAAGGAAGCTTTTAGAGAAAAGGTACCAGCTTTGTGACACTGTGCACAGTGGTGTTCCACTGGGACTTGTGCTCAATGCATTTTTGTTTAATATTTAGACAAATGATTCAGATGAGAATTATAGAAGGCACGGTTAGAAAGATTGTGGATGAAACCAAGTTTGGCTATATAGCAGACAATGAAGATTAAACAGGGACCTCGATTAAATGGCTTGATGAATCTTAGAGTTGTACAGCACGGAAGCAAACACTTTTGACCAGCTCGTCCATGCCAACCTAATTTCTGAAATTAATCGTGCCCTACTTGGGGTGGTGCAGTGGCTCAGTGCTACTGCCTCACAGTACCAGAGACCTGTGTTTGATTGCTGGCTCAGGTGACTGACTGTGTGGATTTTGTACATTCTCGCTGTGTCTGCGTGGGTTTCCTCCCACAGTCCAAAGTTGTGCAGGTTATGTGAATAGGCCATGCAAAGTTGCACATAATGTCAGGTGCATTAGTTAGGGACAAATGTGGTGAGATGGTTCTGGGTGGGTAACTCTTCAGAGGTTTGGTGTGGACTTGTGCTACACTGTAGCTAATCTAATCTATTTGCCAGCAATTGGCCCATATCACTCTAAATCCATCCTATTAATATACCCATCTGCGTGCCACTCCGTCCGGCAGTTCATTTCCACTTTCTGAGTTAAAAAGTTGCCTCGAGGTCACTTTAAAATCTTTCCCCTCTCACATTAAATCTGCGCCTACTAATTTTGGACTTCCAAACATGGGGAAAAGATCTTGACTACTCACCCTCTATCCATGCAATTCATGAATTTATAAACCTCTAGAAGGTGCAAATGCGTCTCCCACCCAAGGTCTGTGTTTCCGGGGCTTAAATTCTGAAATTCAATACTGACACCTCTTCCATCGTGATCAAACGACAATTTTAAAATCATTTTAGTCAACGTGTTCAGACATATTAAAAAAAACACCTCTAGTAGGATTAGAACCAAGACCTTTGGGGCCAGAGGCAGGGACACTACCATCACCCCACAATAGACCCGAAAGTCACAACATTATTCTCCTGTGGTGTTTGTTCATCAGCCTGTTCTGACACGCTGCACCAGAACCTAGACAATATGGTCTCGAGCTAGGGACACTACTAGACAAGTTCAGGAATTGGAATAGTATCCAGAGCTCTGCCTCAAAGGCAGGGATACTACCGACTACACAAGGTCTAAACCATGCCCAAACTTTTAACTTTAAATGCCAGCTTTCAGATCGGTATGGATTCATTGAAATCTGGTTCTCTTTACTGAATTACCCAGTTAGAATAATAATGTTGTTAAAATGCAAGGTACTTGCCTCAACTGTAGGATATCGAGTTTATGTGCTCTGCCTTCGAGATAAACTATGAACATCTTTAAATACTTGGCTATTGTTTCCAGTTTAAATGGCTATTATCTGTAGTCGCTGAAAATGTGTTGCTGGAAAAGCACAGCAGGTCAGGCAGCATCCAAAGAGCAGGAGAATCGACGTTTCGGGCATGAGCCCTTCTTCCGACCTCTCTTCCAGCTCCTTCGATGCTGCCTGACCTGCTGCTCTTTTCCAGCAACACATTTTCAGCTCTGATCTCCAGCATCTGCAGTCCTCATTTTCTCCTATTATCTGTAGTCTGCAATATGAGGAATGAAATCCTGTAGACACACTCTGCATGTGAAGGAACTCAAATAGATATCAGTACTGAATATCAGAGACAAAGCCAGAGCAGACTTTCTGGCCTGAAACACCGATCACTGTTTCCCATCTCTAACGTGTGACTGCCCTCTTCCTGAAACCATTAAATGATACAAGGCAATTGATTACTTTCCAGCCTTTCTTCCCCAGCATTATCATTCACTGGGCTAAAGAATTGTAGATGGAGTTTAATGTTGATAAATGCAATGTATTGTACTTTGGTAAAACAAACTAATAAAGCAATTATACAATTAAATGTTGAGCCATTGGTAGTATTGTAGAACAGAGCAACATAATTGTTTCAGACATAATTCTTTGAAGTTTTCTTCATATGTAGACAGGGTGGTTATGAAGGTGTTTCACCTGTTGGCCTTCATTATAGAGACATAGAGTCATAGAGATGTACTGCACGGAAACAGGCCCTTTGGTACAACTTGTCCATGTCGACTAGATACCCTAAGCTAATCTTGTCAATTTTGCCAACTCTTGCCCATATCCCTCTGAACACTTCCTATGAATATACTCATCCAGATGTCTTTTAAATACTTTAATTTGACCTGCTTCTGGCAACTCATTCCATACACATACAACCCTCTAAGCATAAAAATTGCCCCTGAGGTCCCTTTTAAATTTTCCCCTCTCATCCTAAACCTATGCTCTCTAGTTGTGGACTCGCCCACCCCGGGGAAAAAACATTGTCTATTTACCCCATGCATGCCTCTCATGATTTTATAAACCTCTGTAGTTCACCTTTCAGCCTCTAATGATTCAGAGAAAACAGCGCAAGCCTATTCCGGCTCTCCCTCCAGCTCAAATCCTCCAGCCCTGGCAACATCCTTGTAAATCTTTTCTGAACTCTTCCAAGTTTCTCAACATCTTTCCGATAGGAATGAGACAATAATTGTACGCATTATTCCAAAAGTGGCCTAACCAATGTCCTGCACAGCCGCAACATGACCTCACAACTCTTGTACTCAGTGGTTTGAACAATAAAGGAAAGCATATTAAACACATACTTCACTATCCTATCTACCTGCAACTCTACTTTAAAAGAAATATGAACCTGTACTCCAAGGTATCTTTGTTCAGCAACACTCTCCAGGACTTTATCGTTAAGTATGTAAGTCCTGCTCTGATTTGCTATTCCGAAATGAAGCATCTCGCATTTTTCTAAATATACCTCCATCTGCCAGTCCTCAGTCCATTGGCCCACCTGATTAAGATTCCATTTTACTCAGTGGTAACGTTCTTAACTGTTCATTACACCTACAATGTTGGTGTCATCTGCAAATTTACTAGCTATATTTCCTATATTTACATCCAAACCATTTATATAAATGACGAATAGCAGTGGACAGTCCTTTGAGTACAGGAGTTGGGGTGTTGTGTTCTGCTTGCACAGGACTTTCGCGAGGCATGTGCTGGAAGACTGTGTGCAGTTCTGGTCGCCCTGTTATATAGAGAATATTATTAAGTTCGGGATAGTTCAGAAGAGGTTTATCAGGATGTTGCTGGGAATGGAGTGTTTGAATTATAAGGACAGGCTCAACAGACTCAGACATTTTCTACTGGAGCGTAGGAGGCTGAGAGGTAACCTTGTAGAGGTTTATAATATCATGAAAGTTATCGATAATGTTGAATATTAGATCTCTTTTCCCTCGATTGGGAGATTGTTTTAAGATAAGAGGACGAAGTTTCTTAAAAGACATAGCGTCCTAGAACTGTATAGCGTGGAAACAGACCTTTTGGTCCAACGTGTCCAAGACAACCAGATAGCCAAAATTATTCTCATGCCATTTGCCGGCATTTGGTCAATTTGCATCTAAACACTTCCTATTCATCTGTCCATCCAGATGTCTATTAAATGTTGAAATTGTGCCAGCCTCAATACCTTCCTCTGGCAGCTCATTACACACGGACCATCCTCTACATGAAGATGTTGCCCATTGGAACCTTTTTTGTCTTTCCCATCCCACCTTAAACCTTTGCCACCTAGTTTTTTACTCCACTACTCTAGGGAAAAGACCTTGGCTATTCACTCTATCTGTTGCACCCATGATTTTACTAACCTCTAACATCAACCCTCATCCTCTGATCCTCCAGGGAAAATAGGCTCAGCCGATTCAGCCTCTCCCTCTAATTCAAACCCTTCAACCATGGCAAAATCAGCGTCAACCCTTCTTGAACCCTTTCAACTTTCACAACATCCTTCCTACAGAGCAGGGAGATCAGAATTGCATACAGTATGCCAAAAGTGGCTGAACCAATGTCCGATACAGTCGCATTCCAGTCTCCTAACGCATATACATAATGCACTGACCAATAATATATCAATCCTATCTACCTGCAAATCCACTTTCAAGGAACTATAAAGCTGTGCACTGAGGTCACTTTGTTCAGCAACACTCCCCAGTAAGTGTATACGTCCTGCCCAGATATGCCTTTCCAATGCAGCATCTCACAATTATCTAAATTAAACTCTGTCTGCCACTCCTCGGTCCATTGGCCCATCTGATTAAGATCCCATCGTAATCTGAGGTAACCTTCTTTGCTGGCCACTACACCTCCAATTTTGGTGTCATTTGCAAACTTACTAACTTTCCTATATACATATCGTGATCATTTATATTAATGACGAAATGTAGCGGACCCAGCATCGATCCGTGTGGCACTCCATTGGTCACAGGGCTCCAGTCTGCAAAACAACCCTCCACCACCCTCTGTCCTCTGCCTTTGAGCTAGTTCTGTATCCAACTAGCTAATTCTCCCTGTATTCCATGTGATATAACCTTACTAACCAGTCTCTATGGGGAACTATGTCGAATGCCTAACTGAAGTCCATATAGATCACATCCAGCATTCTGCCATCATGAATCCTCTCCGTTACTTCGCAACAAAAAATATATCAAATTAGTGAGACATGATTTTCCACGCATAACCCCATTTCAATATCCAGATAAAGGGTATTTGCCCAGAACGTCGATTTTCTCGCTCGTCAGATGCTGTCTGACCTGCTGGGCGTTTCCAGTACCACTCTCATCTAGACTATGATCTCCAGCATCAGCAGTCCTCAATGTTGCCTATCATTAATCAGTTCTTGCCTTTCCAAATGCATGTAAATCCTGTAGTTCATGATTCCCTCCAACACCGTGCCCACCATTGATGTCAGGATCCCCAATCTATAGTTCTTGGCTTTTTCTTTCCATTTTGTTTAATAGCAAAATTTTAGTCAAACTCATGACTTCCAGCATCTCACCTGTACCTATTGATGATGATGACAACGTCTCAGCAAGGGACCCAGCAATCACTTCTTTAGCTTCCTACAAATTTCTTGGATCCACCTGATCACGACCGTATGAGGTGATTCATTTTTTTACACAGTATGTGGTTCGTGTAGGGAAGTAATTTCCTGAGGAAGTGATGGATTTTGGGTAAAGTTATAATTTTTAAAACGTTTTGGTAAAGTACAAGAATAAGAGAACACTTTGACAAATCTGGGCCCAGCGCAGGCATTGGGAATGATTTAGCTTGGGATGATGGTCAGCATGAACTGTATGGGCCGATAGGCCTCCATACAAATACCCTGTATAACTCGATGAGTCTGTGTGTGTTTGTATGTCCAAGTATGTGTCTGCATATTTCTGTTGGTGTTTGTCTATTCCTGTGTGTCTACATATGTCTCTGATAACCACTGTGTGCATGTCTATCTCTCTCTGTGCTTGTTACATGTGTTCCTGCATTAGTGTATGGATCTCTGTCTCTGCATCTCTGTGCAATGGGAACTCTTCTTGTTTTTGGTGTGAATCAAAATGGGCGGCACGGTGGCACAGTGGTTAGCACTGCTGCCTCACAGCGCCTGAGACCTGGGTTCAATTCCCGCCTCAGGCGACTGACTGTGTGGAGTTTGCACGTTCTCCCCGTGTCTGCGTGGGTTTCCTCCGGGTGCTCCGGTTTCCTCCCACAGTCCAAAAGATGTGCAGGGTCAGGTGAATTGGCCATGCTAAATTGCCCGTAGTGTTAGGTAAGGGGTAAATGTAGGGGTATGGGTGGGTTTCGCTTCGGCGGGTCGGTGTGGACTTGTTGGGCCGAAGGGCCTGTTTTCACACTGTAATGTAATCTAATCTAATCACTGAAACGGGGTCAAAATCACTCTTCCTTCCTCTCCCTTTCCCTCTTTTCTTTAAAGTGATACAAGCCCACACTCTGCTGGTCTGGTTTAGGTCTTTTCAATCCTTTCTCAAAGGTAAGATTACTTGTAAGAGTAAAACATTAATAATTCCAAGTTAAAGGAAGTGCATTAAAATTAATCTCATTGCCTTGGAAAATGGCTCACCCGGAATTGCTTGGTTATAATTACAATGGAAATATGCTTTAATGTGCATTCTGTGTGTTGGAAATACTACCCAGTGAAAAACCATTTCTACATTGCAGAAAGAGCGCAGACATTTCTCCACATGAACGTGTTCCACTCTGAGGGCCTAAGTGCAATGACAATCCTCTCCAAACCGACCTAGTGTGTGCATGTGCATGTGCGTGTATGTATGTTTGCGCGTGCATGAATGCGCCTGTGTGTATGTTTGGTGAAATCAAAGTTCAGGTTGGATTGTGCTGTGAGCTGCTGCCCTCCCTCTCTCCCTCTCAGACTGAATCCCTTGTCGTTTACACACTTCACGCGATTACAGTGGGGTGGGGCATCGGGGTGGGGGGGGGGGTGAAACAGAGATTGACAACAACAGAAATCTCAGCAGCTCTGGAAGCATCTTTGGACAAAAATGAAAGTTGACGTTTTGGATCGAGTGACCATGACTCAGAACTCATATCGGGGGATATTACATCACTTTAAACATCACAGAGACTGCCAGTCCCGCCCCACACAGATACACACACGAATACAGACACATAGAGGCACTCACTATACATTGACAGTAATACAGACATGGAGAGTGTGTCAATATTTCACTCGCTCTGTCTGGTGTGTGTCATTATTTTTGGGTGGAGTGTGACTGTAGGACAATTTCAATATTTGCAGATACCAAACCTGAAAGAATTGTAAAGTTTGTTGAGGACGGTGTGGAACTCCAACAGGAAAGTTATATGTTGGTGTAGTGTTCAGGTGTATGGCAGATGAGAATCAATGCAGCGCAGTGTGAGGTGATGCTCTTTAGTAGGAAGGACATTGAAAGACAATATAAAACAGGTTGTACCGTTATAAAGGAGGTGCAGGAACAGAGGGCCCAGGGTGTATATGAGAACCGATTATTGAAGATGTCAGGACAGGTGGGGAGAGCAGTAAATCTCACAGATTAGTTTTGGCATCTGAGCTGTTTACAGGAGGAGGTGTACGAGGGAATTTCCATGCTCCCTTCCTGAGATGTGATGGAGACGATGTGATGTGAGTCCACCTTCCTGCCCACCGAGACCGTGGGGATTCCATTTGTACCAGCTCGACACAAAAGGGAGATGGCATCAGGGCCACGGCTTCTAATTGTGCCGGGGGGTAAACGGAACTGACAGTGAGTTTAAAGTGAGAATTGCCCTTCACTGAATATTGCTCCTTACTCAGTAGGTGGGACGTGGATAGTTCAGAATCTCCACATGAGGCTTGGTCATTTCTGCCTATTCCAGGCTGTTTCTCCTGGAATGGGAGAAAGGGAGGGAGGGAGGGAAGGTGGGAGTGGGTACCCCTGTTGTTAGTGCTGGTGTAGGTGGGGGGAAATATGGTGAGATGACTGGAGGGAGTCAGTCCACAATGGCATATCCATGCAATGTTATTAGTGTGTGCGTGTGGCGGGGGAGGGGGGATAATGGGGAGAGAGAGAGAGAGAGAGAGGGAAGGTGTTGCAAGCAGCAGTGAGAGTGGTGGAGCAAGAACGTTGTTCTGGGTCGCTGCTGCAACAGATATACAGTGAGTGTAAGGGAGCAGAGAGAATTCGGTGACCCTTATCCTGAAAGAACGAGGCAGGTTATTGATGGTTGTGCTGTATTGCTGGGCATTTCTTCAGACCGCAGGTACTGCATTGAGCTGGGTGGTGAGCTCAGACCATGCCAGGTGTGTCTCATAGTGTGAGCCCCTTCTGAGAAGAGAATTGTCCCCCTCTGTACTAGTCCATCCACCAGGACTTCCGTGTCCCTGTCGACAAACCGTGCTGTAATTGCCCCTTATCTGCCATGCTCGGGGTAAACTGTACAAACCAGCTCCGACATCAAGAAAGCTCAACAGTGTGCCCACTGGCCTTTTAAAGATGGCACCAGTGCCAGGGATAACATAATATCCAAGGGTATCAGTGCGATGGTGAGTACCTCCAGCCGTGATGGGTGGGAGAATAAGGCTGGTATTGAATGAGAGGGGCACCATGGCGTGTGGGAGGTAGTTAATGAGATGATTTCGATAAGGTAGCACCAGGAAACGAGCTCGACCTTGTGCAGACAATCCCTGTGTCACACTCAATGAAAATGGCACTGAGATAATTTATTGTTCGATTCAGCCCAATGAGACGAAGACACTGTTGAGCCCAATCCCAGTTACAACGCTGCAGCTGCTTGACCAATGCTCTCCATCACAGAGAAGGAACTCAATGTCACCTCCCTCTTGGGAAATATGGCAGGGCAGGAGACTGAGGTATCAGTGAGGAAGCACTTTTGGACACATAATCATAATTCTAGTAGTTTTAAAATAGAGATGGAAAAGGACGAACTGGGTTTAAAAGATAATGCTCTAAATTGGAGGAAGGTCAATTTCGATGATATTAGCAAGAACTTCCAAACGGGTTTGGAACAGATATTCGCAGTTACGGGGCCAGCTGAGAAAGGGAAACCTTCAAAAATGAGATGTCAAAATCACAGCGACAGTCTATCCCTGTTATAGTGAAGGGTAAGGCTGGTAGGTGTAAGGAATGCTGGAGGACTGGAGAAATTGAGTGTCAGGTTACAAATAAGAGGGAAGCATATGTCAGGTAGAGACAGAGAGAGAGCTGGAGTCAAGGTTTTTTTTCAGTACTCATTAACGGGATGCGGGTATCACTAGTTGGGCCTGCATTCATTACCCAACACAAATACATTGTTGTCGGTCTGGAGTCCCATGTAACCTATGCCGGGTAAGGAGGCAGTTGGCTTCCTTCAAGACCATCAGCGAACCTGATGGGTTTTTCGAAAAATCGAAAATGGATTCATCATCGTCATTAGGCTCTTAATTCCAGATTTAAAGTGACTGACGAGAAGGGTCTAAAGCCAGTAGGAGTATACATAAGAGGGAAATCCGGAGGCCATAAAGGGGACATGAGATAGTTCTGGCAAATAGGGTTAAGGAGAATCCAAAGGGACTCTACACATACATTATGGACAAAAGAATAACTCAGGAGAGTTTTGGGCCACTTAGAGATCAGCAAGGTTGCCGATGTGCAAAACAGCAGGAGATGGAGGCGATACTAAACAAGCATCGTGCGTCAGTATTGACTGTGCAGAAAGACATGGAAGCCAAAGAACTTTGGAAATAAACCGTGACACGTTGAAAAGTGCCTGTATTACAGAGAAGGAGATGCTGGAGTTCGTAAAGCCCGTAAAGGTGGGAAAATCTCCAGGACCTGATCAGATGTACCCTAGAATACTGTGGGAAGCGAGTGAAGTGATTGATGGGTCCATTGCTGAGATATTTGTATCGTCAATTGTCACAGATGAGATGCTGGAAGATAGGAGGCTTGCGAACTTTGTGCGATTACTGACAATGTTTAAGAAGGATGGTAAGGAAAAGGTAGTGAGCCTGACTTCAGTGGAAGGCAAGTTCTTGGTAAGGATTACGAGGCACAATGTTTGCATGGATTTTGAAAAGCAAGGACTGATAAGTGATAGGCAACATGTCGCAAAGCATGGAAAGTTGTGTCTCACTAAATTGACTGAGTATGTTTTAAGAAGTGACTAAGAGGATTCATTGAGGCAGAGGTGTATATTGTTGGTATGGACTTCAGTAAGGCATTTGACAACTTTCTGCATGGTAAGTTGGTTAACAAGTTTAGTTCATATGGAATACGGGGAGAACTAGCCATAGGTATACAGAATTAGCCCGAAGGCAGGAGACAGAGGGTGGTGGTGAAGGATTGTTTTTCGAACAGGAGGGTTGTGACCATTGGTGTGCTACAAGGATTGGTACTGTATCCGCTACTTTTCACTATTCACATAAATCATTTGGATGTGAACATTGCAGCAATAGTTGCTAAGTTTGCAGCTGAAATCAAAATCGATGGTGTAGTGGAGAGCAAAGAAGGTTTATCTCAGAGTACAATGGGTTCTTGATCAGATGGGCAGATGGGCTGAGAATTGGCAGATGGTTTTTAATCTAGATAAATGGGAGGTGCTGCATTTTGGAAATGCAAATCAGGTCAGGACATATACACTTAATGGTAAGGTCCTGGGGAGTGTTGCTGTTGGAATGCGGGTTCGTAGCTTCTTGAAAGAAGAGTCGCAGGTAGTTAGGATTGTGCAGAAGGCATTTGGTATGCTTGCCTTTATTGGCCAGTCCTTTGACTATTTGAATTGGGTGGTTATGTTTCTGCTGTACAGCGCATTACTTTAGCCACTTTTGGAGTACTGCATTCAATTCTGGTCTCCCTCCTTTTGGAAATATATTGTGAAAATTGAAGAGAGTCAGTAAAGGTTCACAAGGATATTGCCAGGATTGGAGCTATAGGGAGCGTGCGAGTAGGTTATTCCAGTAGCGTGAAGATCATGTATAGGGTGTATAGCCAAGGTCTTTTTCCCTAAAGCTAGAGGGCATCGATTTCCGATGAGAGAGAAAAGATTTAATAATGACCTAAAGAGCTGCTTCTTCCCACAGAGTGTGGTGCATGTGTGGAATCAGCTGCCAGAGGAGGTGGTGGAGGTTTTTACAATTACGACTTCTAAATGGAATTTGGATGGGTACATTAAGAGAAAGGGTTTACATCAATATTGGTCAAATGCTGGCAAATGTGATTAGTTTAATTTGGGATATTCCATCAGCATGGACGACTTAGTCTGAAGCGTCTTATTCCGTGCTGTACACCTCCGAGACTCTGACTCTATCTGACCTTGCACCAATGTCGTATTAATTCATCATTCCCGGACATACTAACCTATATTGCTAGATATGATCGAAATGTTTTCAATTCAGCATTCTGAAGCCTGCAAACACATCCTTCCATAACACTGACTCAGAGTCTCTCTCCCTTTGTCTATTTCCCAAATCCGTCCCATTTGTTGGTGTTTAAACTGCTTCCCCAGCATCCAGTTTTAATAGTCCAGTTTTAATGTGAATATCTGCCGTATATCTTTTCCTGCCCTTGAATGTTGCTCACCCAAGAGCATCAGCTTCCAACACTAAGAAGCTTAGAAACAATGTTCAAAAAGCATTGCTTGCATTTTCTTTGACTTCCCAGTGTCCTGCCCTGTGCTCCATGTTGGATAATGGGGTTTTAGCAGTTTTGAGTCACACCTTTGTAACTTGCTCTGTGCCTAACCATTGAAAGCCTGTGTTAATCACTCTCTGCTGCTCATGTACTCAGTAACATGTTAGTGATTTAGACCAGGCTTCTCACTTTCATTTGACTGACATTTGACTTAACTCTAGTTTTTGTACGTTCGTGGAAATGCCGGGGCTGATTTCATGGAGGCTGTGTTTTAAGCTGCTGTGGAAATTCATGAAGACCAGAGGCTTTGGTGACCCAACTCTGGATGAAACATGGTGACTGTAGTTGCAGCATCTGGATCTGCAACATGACCAACAAATAGAGCAGAGGCTGCAGAGAGGGGAATCTCTGTAAAATGGGATGAGGGAATAACAATCAGATCAGCCATGGTTTTGAAAAACGTTGGAGCAGGATTGAATTGCTCGCTAATGCAACTTATTCAGATATTCCTGTTCGTAACAAGCCAATTTCCCTTTTCTCCCAGTGTCCCAGACTGGTGGGTAGTGAGTCGTCTCCTCCTGTTCCTGGGGAACAGAAATCTGGGGCCTCACTAGCCTCCAGATTTCCCTGTTTCCCAGTCCCGAACAATTGAGTGACTGCCTCCTGTTCCCGTGTTCCGGTATCGAGCAGTTGAGTGTCTACCTCCTGTCCCTGTGTTCCAGTCTCGAACAGTTGAAAGACTGTCTCCTGTCTCTGTGTCCCAGTCTCGAACAGTTGAAAGACTGCCTCCTGTTCTTGTGTCCCAGTCTCAAGCAGTTGAGTGTCTACCTCCTGTCCCTGTTTCCCAGTCTTGAGCAGTTGAGTGACTACCTCCTGTATCTCCCTGTTCCTGAGCAGGAGTTTCAATGCTCTGAATGAAAGGTTAAGAAAGGACTTGATAACAGGGAATTTCAAACTTGGAGCAGCATTACACAAAGATATCTAGAAACTTCTCCACCAAACATTTTATACAGCTGTTGCTTTATTCCTGTCTCCTTTTATAAACAGGGTGAAACGTATACAACAATGCAGTGTTCCGACAATACTCCCACATACAGGGAAGACAGGTTATAAAGATTGAAAGATTTATGGTCTATCCCTCAGCAACCCTCATCCATTCCATCAAAACCAAGTAAATGTTCCCTTTTATTGTGTTATGTAAAATGATGTAAGGAACTGGTTAACTGAACCTGTTTGTTTGGTGACTGTAACTAATGTCAGTCTCCATGGATTCTAATTATCCCAGTGGAGGGTTTCCATCTTTTCATGATAAAAGGGCTCCATTCAATATGTTATCCCATAGTATGGGCGGGAGTAACACTGATAGCACTAACTGGGATCGACTGCTCCAGAGAGAGAGAGAGAACAGAAATTGAGAACATTGGACGGGAAAGTTCCAACAGTAGATCAGAATCTGAGAATGTTATACTGGACAGTTCCAACAGTGGATCAGAATCTGAGAACATTCGACTGGAATGTGCCAACAATGGACAGGAGGCTATCCGATTATGTTTGGATTCTTTCTACATATTATTGGTGGCCGTTAACATCGCGGATCAAATATGCACTTTACATTATTCAATGTTTTTATTATCCTATCCTGGCTATTGTTGGTGTCCCTGGTAAGTTTCACTGTCGATATATTACTTGCATTAACCATGTGCGACTGTATTGCTGTTCTTTTCATTTACTCTACTCTGTAAGTATTCACGCTCCAAACCACAACAAACAACAGTGAACCTGTTCATTCTTTCTCTCCTTCGTTAGTTCTGGAACTGTGCCTTGTTGGTTGACCTACTCACTTTCATGTATGAACCAGGATGCATTGCATTACTGCCCTTGCTAATTAAATATTGAAAGCCTCAAGGTCACTGTCTTCTGTTCTGGACGCAAACTCCATTTCCGTCCTCTGACTACATCTCATCCCTGGCCAATAACTGAGGCTAAAACAGACGAGTCACAACTACTGTGGTCCCTTTGACCACAAACTGATTATTGACACTATATCCTGACCATTCCTAATTTTAACTATTGACAACTGCAGATTATACTTCACTGGTTCATCCCATCTGCTGTTTGAACCTTCATTTGAAACACAGTCTTAATAAAGCCAATGATCTGCTGCTGCTTAACAAAATCTGAGTCGGTATTCCATGGCTTTTATCTAAACGCAGACCAAAATCCCATCATTCCTGTACGGATTGCTTTATATTGTTGCTGGGTCTGGCAATGCCTTTACTTTAATATTCACAAGCACGGCGTTACCTCTGTCTATGACACGGTCCTCAGTCTCCCTCTGTTAATGACAAAAAGCCCTGTCAGTTGTTCACGTTTAAGCTGATTTCCTCTATGTCTATTCTCTCTCAAATAGCAATTTACAAATCTACTGCCACCAACACACACACACACACACACACACACACACACACACACACACACACACACACACACACACACACACACACACACACACACACACACACACACACACACACACACACACACACACACACACACACACACACACACACACACACACAAACAATCTCTTGCCTTATATTTCGGCAGTGGAGATACAGAGCCATACATTTGTGGGAGTCCATTTACTGTCACTCACTGCATGAGTTACAAATCTTCCCGTGCAAGACATTTCTGTAGTGCAAGTATAGTAGGAATATACTGGCAGAGGTTTGCAATGGTCCCCATGCTGGGCAGGTAGAACAGTTTATAGAGTAGTCCACGAGCATGTTGTGCATAGCTTGCCATTCTGGCTGGTCCCTTGTCCCAGTTTATGGTGCCTGGGATGGTTCTGTGAGGCAGATTCACAATTTGATGTAACTAACCATTTCAACCGATTTGCAGTAATTTTATTGAATGCTCTCATTCTTGTGATTGGACCCACCATTGTCTCACTTCTTCAGTTACTCCCACTCCCCTGTCTCCTTATCCATATTTTCACAACATGTTATCAGTTAATTAATTATTTGTTTTTCTGTACCATTCCCTGGCGTTGTTTTTTTGGCTCCCAAGTGTATCGAGTGCTGGCATTGTGAAGCTCAGAAACAATTAAATGGCATGTGGCGGGCTGTTTCTCCAAGTTGTAAAGGGGGTTCCATCAGTATTGAGACACGTCTTTGAAACTTGGTCTGTGCCTGACCACTGAAAGCCTGTGTTTGTCCCTCTTACATGATTGTGCGGTTCATCACATGAGGAAACCCCTCGAGAAATATTCTCAAGTAACAGGTCTTTTACTTGGAGCTGAGGGGCTTCTGACTGATTCCTGTTATGGAAAGGTTAGTGGAGGGGCTGGGGATGGTTTTCTGGAGGTTGTACTGTGAGCTGCCTCAGATATTCAGGGAGACCTGAGGATTTGGTGACCCAACTCTGGATGGAGCATGGGGAGTGTAGTTACAGCATCGGAGTCTGCAACATGAACAACAAATGGAGTAGAGACTGCAGAGAGGAGAAGCTCTGAAACCACAGTGTGTGTGGGGGAAAGGGATCTGTTAAATCTGCCTGCGTTTTAACGAGGAGACATACATCCTTTCCCTCTCCCTTTAAATACACCCATGCAAATTCACCCTCTCCTCTCCGCACACAAATACACTCCTCCACTCTCACATGCACACACACACTCTCCCCTCTCTCACACGCACGCACACCCTCTCTCTCCCTCCCAAAGTCTCACCTCCTCACCCTCACTCTCTCACAAACACACACACTCTCTCTCCATCCCACAGACATTCCACCTTATTTTCAAACACACACACGCACGTGCACGCAAACACACAGACACATCGACACACACACACACACATCTAATATGTAAGATGAATTTTCATTTGCTGGCTTTTATTTCAAGATGCATTATATTTTCTCAAAAAATACACAATTTGTAGACAGTCAGTCAATGTAATATTTTATGAACTCCTACTTTGGATATAAACCCAGTCTGATTCCAGGTGAAGACACATACAGACCCCAAACAAGACCGCATGCCTAAAATACGTTGTCTTACTGGAAGGGTCACCTCCTTTACATTGATAATACCTGAAGGTATCTCCAGGCAGGAGTTGAAAGGAACTCTGGAATTTGCATATTCATCAATCAAAACCTGCATCTCCATTCTAACCGAATTAAGATTTAGCAGCCATCTTAGATGTGTTCAATTCATGTGCATGTTTTATATAAGCCTTTTATCTCTTCCTAATAAATTTTGTGCCTAAGGTCTTCTCTCTCTAACACCTGACGAAGGATCAGGACAATGAAAGCTTGTGTCTTCAAATAACCCCGTCAGTCTATAACCTGGTGCCATATGATTATTGACCTTACTCATCCCAGTCCAAAGCTAGCACCTCCATATCATGGTTTTTATTGGTTAGCCAATTCTCTCTCCAAGCAAATAAATCGTCCCAACCCCATGTGCTCTTGTCTTGCATATTAATCTTTCGTCAAGCATGTTATGCATTGCCTTCTTGAAGTCCAGATATAATACATCTTTCAGGTCCCCCTTATTCAACTTGTTTGTCACACTTCTTAATACAAAAAAGATAGGAAAATCATTCAAACATGATTTATCCTTAATACAATCATGTCGAATTTGATGGATTGTGGTTTGACTTTCAAAGTCTCCTGTTGTTAATTCGTTAATAACAGATTTGAACAATTTATCTTTAGCCCCAATCGTTTGCTCATACCTTTCTACTCCCGAGTTAAGTTGGTTATTCTAAGTTCTTCTCTTTTCATAACCTCGACAGTCCGTTTCAATTCCTGTGAAATAGGCACGAGGCTGTGAAAGATCGGCTCCAATTGCTGTGTGAGGGGCATGGGTGGCTGATTGGACTCATTCTGTTCCTGCTTTACACACACGATGGGCTGAATGTCCTCCTGGTGTTCCTATACTATAGCTTCGATGTCTTGCATGTCCTGCGCCTGTTCCTGACCAAGCCACTTAAGATACCATCGTCCTCATCCTGTTGCACAATGACAAGTATGGAGACTTATGGAATCACCCTGCTGTTATGCCACATTTCGAGTGTTGAATTTAGCAGGCAGGTTGCGTTGTCCAGGCAGGCAGGTAGTTCAGTGGTTAGCACTGCTGCCTCCCAGCACCAGAGATCTGGTTCAGTTTCAGTCTCGGGTCACTGTGTGTGTGGATTATGCACATTCCCCCTGTGCCTGCAAGGGGTGTCTGTCGTGTAATGCAGTTTCCTCCCAAAGTCCCAAGATGTGCCAGTTAGGTGCATTCGTCATGGAAAATGTTAGGTTGCAGAGATTGGGTTGGGAAGGGGGTTAGGGAGTGGGGTTTGTATGGGATGGCCTTCGGGGGATCAGTGTGGAGTCGATGGGTCAAATGGTCTGCTTCCAAACTGTCGGGATTCTATGATTAACACCTTCATTGCAGAAATCAGTTGAGGGAATAATATCTGAGTTAATACCAATACCCTTTCTTAGTGAGGAGATTAAATCTGTGCACATTATTCCAGAAGTGATCTCATTAAGACCCTGTACAGCAGCAGCCACACTTTACCAGCCTGCTGTAAGTTTCCTACTCAGGTTAGAGCAGGCTCAGCTGTCACGGGAATACACAATTTTGTTGAAAATGAATGGTGTGCTGACCTTCATTCCAGGATGTTTTGAGTACAGGAGTAAGGGTGTCTTACTGCAGCTGTACAGGCCATTGGTGAGACCCCATCTTGAACATTGTGCAGTATTGTGTGCAGATTTGGTCTCCATACCTAATAAAGGACAAACGTGACATTGAGGGAGAGCAGCAAAGGATGACCAGACTGATCTCTGGGATGACAGGCTTGTTGTGGGAACAGAGTTTGGGGCGACTGTGCCTGTATTCCATGAGGTTTAGGAAAATGGGTGAACTATATAAAACTCTGACATGGCGAGACAGATTGGAAGCAGGGATGATAATTCCCCTGGGTGGGATGTCCAAAACATGGGATCAGTGTTGGGTACAGACAGGCCAAAGTGCGTCGAGATGAGACTAAATGTCTGCACTCAGAGACTGGTGAACTTGGGGAATTATTTCCCTGATCAGGCTGTGAAAGCTAAGGTACTGAAAATAAATAAGGAATTCAAGACACAGAAGGGATAGGGAGAGTACAGGAGTTTGGTTGTGGATGTAAAGAATCAGCAATAATTACAGGGAGTTATCCAATAATGTGGCAGCTGTATTCCTGTGGAATAACGTATTATAGAAAACGGTGCAATATAAATAATGGGGCCAATGGGAAAAAGAGACTTCGGTGTGAACCCCCAAATTACCAGTAAAAATCAAAACAATAATAATAGTCAGCCTAACACAAACAATAGCACAGGCTACATAAATCTTCAAACTGTATATTGCAATGAGTTAGTGCAGTAAATGCCACACTTTAACACTACAGTCACTGACTACAGCACTGTACCTTTCACCAAGATCTTCACCAGAAATTGCGCGAGCTAACTGACCACGTGATGCCGATGTGGCATTCCAGTTCTCTCCAAGATATTCCCCTCCCGGTTTGAAATAAAATTCCTTCTAAATGTAGACCACAAATCCCACATTCAGGCACCCAGTTTCAAGGCTTGCAGAGCAGATTACATTCCTGCTTTATCTGAACACACTGAGGGTGCATTTGGCAGACAGAGGAATCCTGAGGCTGGGATTTGATGTTCAGCTAGTGCCAGAGCCGGACTCCCATAACAGTGAACGGGAGCTCGTTTTATAAAGAAAGGGGCACAATTCACTAATTGTGTTGCAGCGAAATTGCGTTTAATAACCACACCTTATTGGATAACTGCCTGTAAATTAAATGGAGGATCAAAATTGATGGACCAACGCGAATACAGTAGTTCCTATTTTATGTGTTCCGATGTTTAAACATACTAAAGGATATGAACACTGTCTGGGGAAAACTGAATTAAGGAGATTTTCACCATGAACTAGAATGGAGGATGCTCAGTGTTTTGAATGACCTACTCCATTCCCGATGTTTCTGTGCAGTCCGCGGGAAAGCTCTGCAAATGTTGCCACCAGCTCTCAGATGTTAGGAAGGAGGTCTCTGCAGGGTCAACAGGATAGTGTATCCCGTTCCAATACTGAGGCTGGTGCCGGGTGATCTGTGCGGTTTTATTCTTTAAGACCTCGGAGCAGTTTGGTACAATAGAGTGTCTTGCTTGGCTGTTTCCGAGACCATTGAAGAGTTTTTCATATATCTGTGTGTCTGGAGTCACTTTTAGGCCAGAACAGGAAAGCACCCGAGATTCAATTCCTGAAAGTACATTGAGGAAGGAAATTGGTATTTACAATCGACATTGGCTTCAAGGTTACTGTTAATGACTCCAGGTTTTGCATCTCGATATTTTATTAATTATAACTTCCACCGGCTGCCAGAGCATTAGCCTGGTCTGGATTAGTTATCCAGTGATATTTCTACAACAATACCATCTCCATATGAGGACCTATCTGAAACCACACTGAGCAGGTTCTGATGTGGTAACACTTCAATTTTCCTATTCTCATTGTGCTGAGGGTCTATCCCTGGTGTCACGCGTCCAATTTGTTACTTTATTCAAATCCCTGAACATATGCCTCTGAATCATTTCCATTCCCCCAATGCCATCTTCTGTGTTTGATGTGAATGTGTTTCCTTTTGTTTCTTTCCCTGACCATAATAAAGAGCTCTGCAGTGTCAGTGATGCCAGCATTATGCAATTTTAGATCAATGAATTTGGGCACCTTGCATTATCGGTCAATTCCCAGTGCATGGCGTTCCGTGTTAGACAGGGCGTTAGAGCAGCTTTAACACACGTCTATCGAACTTGTTTAAAAACAGAAATTGCTGACGAAACTCGGCAATTCTGGCAGTATTTGTGGAGTGAAAGCAGAGTTAATTTTTCAGGGCCAGTTACCCTTCTACATAGCTCCCATTTTCTGCAGCAATTTTTGCATTTTCATTTCCAGTATCCATAGTTATTTGTATAATCGATAACTTGTTCTGAGTCTATTTATTTCTAGAGAAAGTCAACAGGTCTGGCATCATCTGCAGAGACAGAGAAACAGAGTTAGCCTTTCAAGTCCAGTATGACACTTCTTCAGAACTGAAAAGGATTGGAAAATGAGCTTTGTAATCCTTGACAGATGTGGGGAGTGGGTTGAAGGGTAAAAGAGGGTGTGGCAAATGATAAACATGCTTTTAGTAGTGGTGAACGAGAAGATCATGTGAAATAGCTTTAAATTAAGCTGTGAATGGGGAAAAGGGATTCTCTCTATTGAGTGAAAGATAAAGAAGATACAACCACACAAGGTCATCGGGAGACAGGAGGGAGAATGTACGGAAACTAGAGAACAGTTATAATGGGGTCAGTCTGTGAAGTTGTGAAATTGTACATAAACTCCGACAGGATGTAACTACGAAAGTGTAAAGTGAGTTGTTACTCGAGCTTGGGTTGTGCTTCCTTGGAACATTGCAGCAGCCCAGGGCCGAAATGTTAGTATGAGAGCAAGGGATATTATCGAAATGGGAAGCAATGAGAGGGTCAAGATTATTTCCACAGACAGAGTGGGAGTGTTCCTTAAAGCAATCTCTGTTTGGTCTCGCCAATATTGAGAGACTGCATTGTGAGCAGCAATGATAGGAGACCAGATTGAACGTTTACAAGTGAAATGCTGCTTCACCTGGAAGGTATGTTTGGTTCCTTGGACAGTGAGGAGGGAAGAGGCGAATGAGCAAGTGTTGCAGCTTCTGCAATTGCATGGGAAAGTGCCATGGGGGAGTGGGCAAGTGTTCGGAGTGATGGAGGGGACAGAGAGGGAACGGTCCCTGTGAAATACTGAAAGTGGATGGGAGGAGAAGATGTGTTTGATAGTGCTGTCCTGTTAGAGATGGTGGAAATGGTGAAAGATGATTGTGTGAATGTGGATTCTAGTGCAGGAGGGAGTGTGGACAGGAGGAATCTATCATTGTTCTGACATGGAGGGGACGGATTGAGGGCAACACCGTGGGGGTGGAACAGTGACAGCTGAAGACCCTGTCCACCAGAGTTAGGGGATTTCTGGTTTGAAGAAAAAGGTGGCCACATTAGATGCAGCTTACAGGAATGTGGCATCATCAAACAAAAATAGCAGAGATGGAGAAACTGGGAGAATGGAGTCAGCCTCCGCTGATCATGTGCTCAGCCACATACAGAAATCTCCCCTGAATGATTGAAAAGAACCAGGCATCTAAACTGAGGATTTCTGCCTCACATCCCGTCTGAAGCGGAATGTGAAAGTAGACCCAGAGGAAGGTCAGTGAGTATACGTGAGCAGACATTCAAGCAGATATCCCAAACCGTTCAGTAATTGTTCAAGATGAAGAACTCAATAAGAAGGTGAACCACCCATGGTTGACAAAAGGTCTCAAGGATGCTATTGATGAGCAATAGTGGAGGCCAGATTTATAATGTTTATTTCAGGGACCATAAGCAGATGTTAGGCTTGAATTTCAGCTGTGCTTCCTGATTTACCCCCAAGAAAACCCTACCATTGCTGATCCATCCTCTTCCCTGCTCGTCTCCCCTTCCTTATTCCAGGTTCTTCCTCTCAAATTACAGAGTACATTCTCTAACATTATGGTCCCTAACTACTTCATCTGAAACTCTTTGATCAAGCCTACCTACTCTGTAGTAGCATCAAGCTGCGTTTTATGCTGCCACTTTGCCTCTGGTCTCAGTGTGGCTCGGCCTCTCCATTCATGCTGTTTTACCCCTCCCATTCACATCTCACGCCGGAAAGTTTCCTTCTTGGAGTAAACCTTATTGAAAACACCTCTCCCCCTTTGCACTGAATTCACAATGTGATCCAAATTTCAAAAAGTATACTCAGCCTTCATCTCACTCTGCTAAAGGCAACTGCACGCTGACCGTGTGGTACAAGAATTCCCCTTCTTGCATGGTTGAGGCCAGTGATGCGCTTTTACTGCAGAGATCATCACCCCATTTGGACAAAGCTTTTCAGGTGTTTGACCTCTTATTGGTACACGTAAGAGTTCATGCTGCCTTACGATTGTAACATGGAGAAAAACAAATCACAGTACGAAGCTTGGGCTGAGCATTATTTACCTGTCATTTGAATACTGTTTCAAATTTGCAGTGCTTATCTTTAAATGCTTGTTCGTAAAGTTAGTGTCAGATAGCGTGTCGGTGGTTGTGGGATGATATTGTATAAGTTTATAAAATCATGAGAGGTATGAATAGAGTGACCAGCCAAGGCCTTTTCCACGGGATGGGGGAGTTCACCCATAGAAGGCGTAGGTTAAGGTGAAAGAGGGAAGATTTGTAATGGACGAAGGGTCAATGTTTTCACACAGAGGGTGATGGGTGTATATGGAATGAGCTGTCAGAGGAAGAGTGGGAGATGCCAGTACAGCGACAACATTTAAAACTCATTAGGGCAAATATATGAATGGGAAAAGTTTAGAGGCATTTGGACAGAATGCAATCAGATGGGACTAGTTTAGTTTGGAAAATCTGGTCAGCATGGACAAGCTGGACCAAAGGGTCTGTTTATGCGCTATATGACTGTATGAGTCTAGAAAGCGAGGAAAAGGGGAGAAAAGACATGATGTAGTAAATTGGCGAGAAATACAAAAACATGCAGCACAAGCTTTTTCGAGCATATAAAAACAGTTTAAGATGAGTGTGTGACTTTAGGTGAAATTAAGTCAGGATAATTGGAGGGTGTAACTGAAGAATTGGCTACAGGGAGCAGACAGATAATTTACACCATAGTTTACATCTTTCATCACAGGGGAAGGCACAGTAAGTATTTCAATGATGTTAACAAAATGGTAATAGGAGGGAAGTTCTTGAACCGTCTCTAACAAAAGGAACAAGGATTTTGCTATCAGATAAGACTTAGAGTAGACAGGCCAGCAGTAATTCGTAGCTGGTTTTAAAAGAAATGGTCACAGTCTTGGGATCATGACGCCCTCTCTATCAGCTATTAGTTCTACTGTTTGATAATGTAAGCAGTAAGTGCGGTAGCTTGAATGGATTGTCATCAGGTTTAGGTACACACAGTCCTGATCGTGGCAGGTTCACCCACACTCATCACTGAAACAGAGATCGGCTTCATGGTAATGGTAGACTGAGAGATTATATTGTAGTTGAATATAATTCTACTGCTGCTGCTACTACAGCTATTATGATTTGCAGCATCACATGAATGCCCAGTTTGAACTGCAATATCTGCAATACAATTCTGCTCAATTCGCATGGGGACCCGGTCACCCTTCTCCCCTGTACACAGTGCCGTATCCCGCTTTCTGATGTGGGAACGCTTCCATTTTTATAAAAATTCTCATCCTGTTAGGATATCTTCATGATGCCATGCCTCCAATTTGCCGCATTCCTCAATAGCATTTAACGTTTTCACCTGAATATTTTCCCTTCCAGTAATGCCATCTTCCGTTTAAAGCGAAGGTGTTTCCCTCTGTTTGTCTCCATGACCATGATTCCGAGCTCTGTAGTGTCGGTGATAACAGCCTTATGTAGTTTCAGGACAAATGAATTTCTTTACCTTGCATTATCATTCACTTCCTGGTGTATGGCGCTCCATGTTGGACAGGGCGTGTGAGCAGCTTTGACACATATGTTTGAAACTTATTCAAATCAGAAATTGCTGAAGACACTGACAGGTCTGACAGCATCTGTGCAGTGAAAGAATTAATCTTTCGGATTCTGTGACTGTTCCTCAAAGCACCCAGTAAGTCCAACAATTTTTGTTTTTGTTTCAGATTTCCTGTATCCAATTGTCTTTGCTATATTGAAAATATATTCTATAACTTTTCATTTTTGAAGGAACTCAGTGGGTCTGACAACATCTGCAGAGACAGAGAAACAATGTTAATGTTTCAAGTACAGTCTCAATCTTCTTTGGACGTGTAAAGGATTGGAAAGTGAGCGCTTTAGTATCTTGGAAGAGGTGGGAAAGAGTGTTTGGAAGCCCAGTGTGAAAGACAAATGTGCTTTAAATTGTGGTGCAAGAGACACAGATATATAATGGGTGTAAATTAATGTGTAAATATTAGAAATTGATTTTCTCTGTTGAATGCAACATAAACAAGACACGAACTTAGGGAGCCCAGGAGGGAGCGTGAACGGAAAATGGAGAACAGCCATAATGGGTTCAGGCTGTGAACTTATGGAATTGAACATTAACTCCTACAAACTGTAATGTACCAATGTGTAAAGTGAGGTGTTACTCGAGCTTGGGTTGTGCTTCATTGGAACATTGCAGCAGCCTGCATTTTCTTAGAATCCCAACAGTGTGGAAACAGGCCATTCAGCCCAATAGGTTTATACTGACCCTCCAAAGAGTATGTGAACTAATCCCATTCTCTACCCTAATACTATACATAAACCTTTGACTATAGCGCCTAACCTCAACATCCCTGAACATAATCGGCTATTCAGCACGGCCAGTTCACCTAACCTGCACATCTTTGAACTGTGGCAGGAAACTGGAGCACCCAGAGGAAATCGAACCCAGTTCCCTGATGCTGTGAGGCAGCAGTGCAAACCATTGAGCCACCATGCGATCCAGGACCGAAATATCATCAGACCACACGACTATACGAGCAGAAATGAAGCCATTCGGACCATCACGTCTGCTCCACCATTCGATCACGACTGATAGATTTTCAACCCCATGTCCCTGCTTCCTCTCAGTAACCTTTGATTCCCTTGTCAATCAAGAACTTATTTGCCTCTGTTATAAATATACTAAATAGAACATTGAACATAGAAAAGTACAGCACAGAAAAGGCCCTTTGGCCCACGATGTTGTACCGAGATTTAATCCTAATATAAAATATAATAACTTAATCTACGCAACCCTCAACTCACCGCTCTCCATGTGCATGTCCAGCAGTCGTATAAATATCCCCAATGGCTCTGCTTCCACCACCAGAGCTGGCAGCACATTCCATGCATTCACAACTCTCTGTGTAACGAACCTACCTCTGACGTCTCCCTTTTACCTTCCTCCTAACACCTTCAAACTATGACTTCTTGTACTAGTCAATCCTGCCCTGGGGAAACGTCTCTGGGTATTGACTCTATCTATTCCTCTCATTATTTTGTACACCTCGATCAAGTCTCCTCTCTCCTCCTTGTCTCCAGAGAGAAAGGTCCAAGCTTGTTCAACCTTTCCTCATAAAGCAAGCCCTCCATTCCTGGCAGCATCCTGGTAAAACTTCTTTGCAACCTCTCCAAAGCCTCTGTATCTTTCCTATAGTAGGGCGACCACAACTGCACGCAATATTCCTAGTGTGGTCTCACCAGGGACTTGCAGAACTGCAGCAAAACTTTGCGGCTCTTAAACATGATCACACTGTTAATGAAAGCTAAAAAACCATATGCTTTCTTGACACACTATCCACTTGGGTGGCAAGTTTGAGGGATCTATGCACTTGCACACCGAGATCCCACTGTTCCTCCACACTGCCAAGAATCCTGTATTTAATGCTATATTCAGCATTCGGATTTGATCTTAAAAAATGCATCACTTCGCATTTATCCAGGTTGAACTCCATCTGCCATTTCTCAGCCCAGCTGTGCATCCTGTCTATGTCGCACTGCAGCCTACAGTAGCCCTTTATACTATCGACAACACGTCCAACCTTTGTGTCATCAGCAAATTTGCTAATCCACCCCACAACCTCCTCATCCAAGTCATTTATAAAAAAAAACTACAAAGAGCAGAGGCCCAAGAAAACAGGCCTGTGGGATCCCACTCAACACTGTCCTCCAAGCAGAATACTTCCCATCTATAATCACTGTTTGCCTTCTGCCAGCCAGTCAATTCTGAATCCAGAGAGCCAAATCTCCCTGTATCCCATAATTCCTGACTTTATGAATGAGCCTTCCATGGGGAACCCTATCAAATGCCTCGCTGAAGTCCACATGCACCACATCCACTGCTCGACCGTTGTAAACCTGTCTTGACATCTTCTCAAAGAAATCAATAAGATTTGTGAGGCATGACCTGCCCCTCACAAAGCCATACTGACTGACTTTAAACACACAATGTTTTGTCGAATAGTCATAAATTCTATCCCTCAGAAATATTTCCAAACTTTGCTCACCACAGACGTAAGACTGACTGGTCTCTAATTGCCAAGGATTTCCCTATTACCCTTCTTGAAATAAGGAACAACATTTGCCTCCTTCCAATCCTCTGGTACGACTCCTGTGGAGAGTGAGGAGGAAAATATCCTCACCAGCGGCTTAGCTACCTCCTTTCTTGATTCCCGGAGCTGTCTAGGGTAAATCTGGTCCGGCCCTGGGGATGTATCCATATTAATGTTTCCCAAAATTGCTAGCACATCAACTTCATCAATCCTGACCTGGTCAAGAGTGATCTGGCCCAGTTCCTCTAAGTTTTCATTTTCAACAAGTTCCCTTTTCTTAGTGAAAATCGAAGCAAAAAGCTCATTTAGGGCTTCCCCTATCTGCTCAGACTCCACGCATAAGGTCCTACGCTATCCCTGATCGGCCCTACATTCTCCCTGATTATTCCCTTATTCCTCACGTATGAGAAAAATGCCTTTGGTTTCTCTCTAATCCTTCTTGCCAAGCTTTTTTAGTGCCCCATCATGGCTCGCCTCAGTCCATTTCTGAGCTCCTTTCTAGCAATCCCTGTAATCCTCTAAAGTTGTGCTAGATTCTTGCTTCCTCCATCTTACGTAAGCTGCCTGCGTCCTTTTGACGAGACATTCTTCTGTGCTCATCATCCAAGGTTCCTTAATCTTGCCCCTTCTTACCTGTCTCAGAAGAACAAATATGTGTATTAATCGCAACAACTGCTCCTTAAACAGTCTCCACATGTCTGCTGTACCCTTTCTGTGGAACAAATTCTCCCAGTCTGTACTTCTCAACTCCTGTCTGATAGCATCATAATTTCCTTTTCCACAATTAAATATCTTCCCTCGGAAACTGTTCCTTTCACTCTCCCAGACTATGCTACATGTGAGGCAGTTGTGATTACTTTCGCCAAAGTGCTCTCTCACCGTGAGTTCTGACACCTGTCCTAGCTCGTTGCCTGGCACCAAATCCAAAATGGCCTCTCCCCTCTTCGGTCTGTCCACATATTGAGCAAGGAAACCCTCTTGAACACAAATGACAAAACCAGCTTCATCCACACCATCTGCACTTAGGAGGTTCCAGTCGATATTGGGAAAGTTGAAATCACCCATAATAATAACCCTGCTAATTTTGCATTTTTCCAGAATCTGCCCGCCTGAGATCTTCAATCTCTCTCCTGTTATTAGGTGGTCTGCAGGAAACCCGCAAATGCGGTGACTGTTCCCTTGCTGTTCCTACCTTCCACCCATACCGACTCAGTAGTCAAACCTTTCTCAACAACCTTCATTTCTGTAGCTGTGACGAACTCACTGATTAGCAATGCTACACCCCTCCTCATTTTCCACCTACACTGCTCTTTTTTAGATTAAATTAGATTATTTACAGTGTGGAAACAGGCCCTTTGGCCCAATATTTCACACCAACCTTCTATAGAGCAACCCACCCAGAACCATTCCCCTACATTTCCCCCCTTCATCTAACACTACAGGCAATTTAGCATGGCTAATTCACCTCATCTGCGCATTTTTGGATTATGGGAGAAGACCAGAGCACCTGGAGGAAACCCACGTGGAAAATTTGCAAATTCCACACAGACAGTTCCCTGAGATCGGAATTGAACCCGGATCGCTGGCGCTGTGAGGCAGCAGTGCTAATCACTGTGCCAACGTGCCGCCCCGAAACGTTTTTAAAAGTTCTAAACCCTGGAACATCAAGCGACCATCCCTGTCCCTGTGAAACCTACGTCTCCGTTATAGCCACGACATCGTAGCCCCAAGTACTGATCCATGCTTTAAGTTCGTCACTCTTATTTCGAACATTCCTTGCATTAAATCTGACACACTTTAACTGATCCCTTTGATTCATCACGCGAGAAACCTTCCTGATAGATTCAATACATCCTGTCACTGTCCCGTCTGCAACTAACCCCCTCTCAGATATGTGGTCTTATGTGCGGGCAGCTCCAAACTTAGAAAGCTCAACATTGTGCCCATTGGCCTTTTAAAGATGGCAGCACTGCCAGGGTTCATGGAATATCCAGGGACATCCGGGGCGATTGTGAGTACCTCCAGCTATGATGGGTGGGAGAATCGGGATGGTATTGAATAAAGTGGGTCGGTAGGTAATGAGGTGAGTTCGATAAAATAGCACGAGGAAAATAGTTTGGTCTCGTGCAGACAATCCCTCTGTCACATTCAATGAAAATGGCACTGAGACATATTAATATTAGATTTAGCGCAATGAGTCGAAGGCTCTGGTGACCCTGCTCCCAGTTACAAAGATGCAGACCAAATACTCATCCAAAAATCTCCATCATCTGACCACACACCAATATCCTGTTCACCTGGATATAGTGACCCAAATTGCAAGATGCTATTAAATGTTTTCATTTCACAGTTTTTATACCTAACATCATTCCTTCTCTGAAATTCTTTCTCAATCTCCCGCCTCTTTTAACCAAGATCCTCCCATTTTGTGGTCTTTCAACTGATTCATGGTCTCTCTCTGGCAGTGAGTTCCATACCCACAGCACCCATTGACATGGCCTAATGGGGATATGGAGCTGTACATGGATGGGAGCTGCACTTCCTGTCACTTCCATCATGGGCTGCAAGCTCCCCCACACTGGGCAATGATCTAACACAGTGTTACTCAGCAATGCAGTGGTTGGTGTAGACAGCTGCACATGCTGGGAAGGTAACTGCTCCAGATTAACACTTAACGACACTTCTATTCACTTTCACTGCACAGCTCCCCATGATGGACAGACACAGTCTGTGTTTATCGAACAATGAACTGGTGTGATCTGCACAACATCCTGAGCTGAACAGGTTATTTAGTCCAATTTAAATATCATTGCACTGTTTGAGGGATAAGAAATGGACTGGTGAGCTCTGAACAGTGTTCAATCCTGGAAAGATTGCTGAGCAGTGCACTAGCCTGGTCTACGCAGTGTTTCTTGATGAACAGATATCTCATCTTAGATTATGCATGTCCAGGCTTGATCTGTTCGGTGGATTGAGTATCCGACATAACTATCACTCCTCCTGCTCGGCCCATTCCACTGCCAAACCCCATATTTCTGCAATATTTGTTCATTCAGTAATTAGCGCTGAAAACGTGTTGCTGGAAAAGCGCAGCAAGTCAGGCAGCATCCAGAGAACAGGAGAATCGACGTTTCGGGCATAAGCCCTTCTTCAGGAATGAAGAAGGGCTTATGCCCGAAACGTCGATTCTCCTGTTCCCTGGATGCTGCCTGACCTGCTGCGCTTTTCCAGCAACACGTTTTCAGCTCTGATCTACAGCATCTGCAGACCTCACTTTCTCCTCATTTAGTAATTACCCAAGTAAAACGAAAATATGTGTCCGTTTGTTATGGACCAGAGCAAATCCCCTCCAAATACATGGAGAAATTAACCTCGGGCCGAAAGTTTTGTTATCTTAATGGTAAATGTGAGGTGCTGTGTTTTAGATACAATTCGCTTGTTCAAAATATTCGACATTAAGCAAAACACAGTTTATTCAAACATTGCCGACAAAATACAACAAAAGGAAGTGGAACTTAGAATAACTTAATTCTGTTGGAAAACTTAACAGAATAATAGGTTATTTAACTACGATACAGTAACTGCTCAAACATGGTAACATTCAATAAACACAGACGTGTCAAAAAACAAATTCAGTAAACATAAAGTTCTCCAATCCAGAAGGAAAGAACATCAAAAGACAATTCTGAGAGAAATCTCAGACAGAGAGTGTAGCATAGGGGAGAGATTTCCTGCCTTCCAACCCTGCTAAGACCCCAGCAATAACTGGCGAAAGGTAAAACTAAGAATTCTGGTTATGTGAGAGTTTGAAATTACTCCACAGGACCAGGCCGCTGCTGCAAGGACCACACGGAATGCACCGTAGAGCCTCTCAAAAATGCCTAAACCCACCGAAGCCATTAAATGATGGTAAGATAAATGTCAAAGTTGTACATAAATAAATAAAACAAAAGGATGTGGCAGGCCTGGTGATCAGACACGGACGGCCTCGTGATTCCAACAATTCCTACCCTGCTAAAACATAATAGGATCATCGAGCTTGTGAAGAGAAAGCATCATCTCTGCCCCTCACCTCTAACTTCACAATTGAGATGTGCCATTCACCCAATAGTCAGCGATGTCAACATCCCACCCACACCAAGCATTATTGCGTTATATCAGGGTTATCGTGGAAGGGCTTAACTGGATCTGTTTGTTCAGCGACTGTGATTCATATCAGTCTTCCTGGATCACTGGAGGGGTTTCCTCTTCCATAATTAGGTGATTCTTTCAACTTGTTATGCGATGTATCTGGACAGCGTCATCCTCAACACGATTGAGATCAGCAGCTACAGAGCGAGGGTTGGATCAGAATCTGAAAGCATTAGAATGTTCCAACAATGGATCTGAATCTGAGAACATTAGACTAGAATGTTCCAACAATGCATCAGAATCTGAGAACCTTAGACTGGAACGTTCCAACAATGGATCAGAGAACTTTTTTACTGGAATATTCCAACAATGGACAGGAGTTTATCCTGGGGTCTTTACTATCTTTATTGGGAGTGGGCATGGTTAGAGTTGCGGATACAAGCCATACTGATGATTATTCAAGCTGTGTACTATCCCATCCTCGCTATTGTTGGTGTTCCTGGTAGGCCTATCTCTGTCAATTCTATAACCTATGATGAAGATTATTGCTATTCAAATTAATTATATTTTACAAATATATGAACTTTCAGTCACAAACTCCACTTCCTTTTCATGCATTTCCAAACTGCTTACTCACAAACATCTAAGAAGTAACATGCCTGTTCGGAACTTTGAATGTCCTTTTTACTCTGAACTGTTTTATGTCTCCATATTCTCTCTGTCATCAAATTTGCCGACACCAACATCCATAATATTCCCAGTCTCCAGCTCTGCCTCCGTGCTGGTGCTGAATTAGCCATCATCTACCCCTTTGTCAATGACAGATTTTACGGCTCCAGTTCTCTTCAGACGTATCTTCCAGTTTCAAATATTTTGCCCACAAGCAATTTCTTGTCTCGACAGTTACTTCACAACAGGGACTCTGTATCAGAGTAATAATGTCAGTGAGAATGTAATTCAGAGGCATAGGTAATGACTCTAAAAGCATTGTTTGAAATTCTACCATCGCCAATGACTAAACTTAAATTCAAATGACAAAAATTGGAATGAAATCTAATTTCACTCATGGCAACCATAAACCATCAGGATTCTTTTCCTTATTTTACTGATAACCTTTTGTAAAGAAACTTAGCATTTTTGCCCCATCTGGACTAAGTGTAACTTCAGACACACAACAATGTGGTTGGTTCATATTACCTTGACTAGTAGCCGCGTGGTCAAGAGCCCTTAGAGGTGGACAACAAATGTTGCCCTTGCCAGTGGTGCTGGCATCCTGTGACACAACAACATTAAAGGTGAAGTGACGAAGAAAATATGGATGCTGGAGATCTGAAATAAAATTCTCTGGCGTCTGAAAGAATGTTGGAGAATATCAGCAGGTATGGCAGTCTGTCGGACTGGAGAAACACAAATAACGTTTCGAGTTCAGTGACCCTATCAAAACTGAACGCAACTAGGAAATAATATTATTTGTATCAGGGATGTTTGCCAGGGTGAGTGGGAGGTTTGAATGGATGGAGAAATGTCCAGCAAGAGGGAGGGTCAGAGAGAGAGAGAGAGAGAGAGAGAGAGTTAGAGATAAAAAGAGAAAAAGAGAGAGGAAAAACAAGCAAAAGGATGGTTAATGATGGACCGGAAGTAAAATAGGATGGGAAGTTATTTTAACATTTCCCCTTTTCCCATATTCCTGAATACCACCTCCATTTCGGCATGTCCTGTTTAAAGTGAGTCATGTTCCCACTGTCCCTCTTCTCTGAATGTGGTGATCAAAGCCATCGGCAATACTGGTGCTGCCCTTATAGTTGCTGAGATAAAAAGAAACGCAATTTTACACTGTCAACTGCTCCTTTGGAGAGATAAACTGTTACTTTGGGACTGCGTGGAGATGGAACGGCTTTCTCAGCTATGAAAGGAAACTGAGGAGACGGAGGTATTTTCAACACTGAATGGGTGAACCATGTGTGTGGGGAATTGACTCACTGCTGTCATTAGAAAGTCAGTGGAGATTCTGTGCATAGTGTTTTCAGGTTTGTATTGTGAGCGGCTGCGTTCATTCAGGGAGACCGAGGGCCTTATGGCCCCACTCTAGACACTGCATTTACAGTTTATCTGGGTTCATGGAAAACAAATGGAGCTGAGACTACACAGAAGGGAAGCTGTGTAAACAGGGTGTGGCTGGGCACTGCTCATTTCTCCCTGGGATTTCCAAAAATATTTGTCTAATCTGGACCCCTTCCAAGTGTAAAGTGTGAAAACAGTTTGTTTCAAAAATGATGTCGTCACTTAGCTGTATCCCTTCCTTCAGTATAACCTGAAGCCTCACATCAGTGACAGGACAGTGCTAACTCTCACCGAGAAGTGAACTGGATTGATTCTGGAACTTTCCAGGCTGGAGTGGGTAATATATCCACCATATCTGAAGTGCAGTCCTCCGATGTGTTCACGAGCTAACAGAAGCCATCTGCCTGCTAAGAGAAATACATTGGTTCCATCTGCACAGGAGAAAGTAAGAAACTAACTTCCAGAAATACGAGAAAACAGAGTGAATGGTAAAAATGAGAAACCGCAGGAAATTGGAATTAAGGATGAGTATGAATTTGAATTTCTAATTGATTTGAAGTTTCATAAGTTGCTGCATCTGATGAGCTACATCCCAGAGTTTTGAGGAATTGGCAACAGAGCCAGTGAAAGGATTATTGATTATCCTTCAAAGCTAGTTAGATTCAGGAAAGGATCCTGCAGACTGGAAATCAGCTATTATAAGCCTAAATATTTAAAACAGGACGGAGAGGGAAAACAGAAAACTAAATAGCTTAATATCAGCTATGAGAAAAACATTGTAATCTTTTATTAGAATGTGACAACTAGACACTTGGAAAACAGTGATATGATTTGGTAGATTCGGTCTAGATTCAGGAAAGGGAAATGATCATTGATAAACCTGCTGTAGTTTGTGGAGATTGTCCATTATAACATCAACAATGGAGAACAGATGGGAGTGGAATATTTGAATTTTCAGCAGACGTTTGACACGGTTGAATATAGGTGAGTGGGTATGTTAAATTCCATGGGTAGGTACGTGTGGAATATATACGACTTGGATTAAAAATTGGATAATGGAGACAATGAAGGGAGTAGTGTTTTTCTCTGGACTGAAGGCTTGTTGTGTATCAGAAGGATCAGTGTTTGGTCAATAGCTGTGCATAAGGTATAAAAACGGAATCAGATGGGAACAACAAATATCAACTTTCACATTTATATTTATTAAATGGTGAGAGGTCGGCGAGTGCTTTTGTCGAAAAGGACCTGGATGTCCTTGGTCATAAGTCACTAACAAAATTCTTACGGGACAGGAAGTAAATGATATGTGGCTCTTTTTACAAAATGATTGGAGTACCAGGGTTAGTATATCTTCCCAATGGTAGTGATTTGTTGAGACAGTATTTGGTGCATTGTATACAGATTTGGTCTGTTTTATAAATAATGATCTCTTTGTCACCGAGACAGTGCAAAGGAGTTTCACCAGACTAAACCCTGGTATGATGTACCGTGACGAGAGAGTTCAGGATCTATGTGTTTAATCTGTAGCGCTGTCAGAGCATAAGAAGTTGAAACTAGATGGTTATGGACGGACACTCATTATGTCCCAAACAGCTGAATAATGGGACAATTCCATACTTTACATGGCATGTTTGATTCCTGATGTGTGCCTCTGCAGAGCCCCCATGTCGTTTGACAGAGAGGTACACGCTCTGAATGAACTCTGAACACTTTAATGCACAGTTACTATGTGACACTGAATTGAATGTTACTTTGTAGACAATCCTGTCAGCAGTCACAATACCTTCAGTCTGAAAGAGTTAACAATTATGCACCAGCATCTGACCTCCATAGGGACCGTGAGTCTGTTTTCTTGAAGATTGAAGACATCTTGGAGAACGGTTAAAAAAGGTTGGCTTCATTCATACTACCGGAAAACCATCTTAAAGTAACACATAGGTAGTATGAGTAATTACGCCATGTGGACCAGATTGGAGCAGTCTATCCATTCAGTCACTGCTCCATTTGTTGTGATGTTGGAGGATCTGTGACAACTTCCTGTTCCTGTATTAATGACATGATAAGCTGAATGACCTCTTCCTGTTTCTTTTTAATCACTCCGAGTGTGAAATGATCTCTTTCTGATCCTGTGTAAGTGAAGTGTGGGAGTGAGCAGATTTTTTTCTCTTCCAATGTAATAGGCAGGAGGGACTGAGTGAGCTACCACACCTCCTGTCCAATAGTTTGATAGACTGAATGTTTTCCCCATATTTTTGTGAACTCAGCTTGAGGTGCTGAATGAGCTCCTCCAATTATTGTGGAAATTTGCGGTGTCCAGCAGTGCTGTTACATGAATGTTACCCAGACTTTAAAAGCATGGTCTTGAATGGTGTCCAGTTCTAGTTGCATACTGACTACTTCAAGAGCTGAGGAGTGGCAACTTGTTTTGAACATTAACTAACCTTCCATGAATATCCCCACTTCTGCTCAGTTTGGAATCAATGGGCTGAATGACCTCCTCCCACATTTTCTATAATAACCAATTGTACATGCCTGGGCTGAGGGAGCTTCCCTGAGGATCTCCTGCAGGTGTGTCCCATGGCTGAGATGATTGATGTCGACTGACGATAAACATCTTCCCTTGTGCTATGAATGACTCCAAACAGTGGGGCGATCACTACCGATTCTCATTAAGTGCGATTTTCCTCAGGATCCTTAATGTCATCTCAGCTGAAACTTTATTGCTGGAACAGCACAGCAGGTCAGGCAGCATCTAGGGAACAGAAGATTCGACGTTTCGGGCACATGCCCTTCTTAATGTCATCTCAGTCTAACACTGCCTTGAGCTCAGGGCCAGTCTTTCTTACCTGAGACCATGTGTTCTCTATTTTGTTCATATAAATAGGTCATGGTGTAGAAGCGGAGAATGTTTTCTTCAAATAGACGGTAGTGACTGTCAGGAAGTATCTTACACAGAGAGTTAGGGGAGCTAGCTCACTGAAAGGGACCAGTGGTGTCCCGCAGGGATCGGTTCTGGCACCTCTGCCCATTGCGACTTTTATACATAACTTGGATAAGGAAGTGGAAGGTTGGGGTTAATAAGTTTGCCAATGACACGAAAGTTTGTAGAGTAGTACATAGTGTGGAGGGATGTTGTAGGTTGCAACGGGACATTGACTCTAATGCAGAGCAGGGCTGAGAAGTGTCAGATGGAGTTCAAATTGGAAAAGTGTGAAGTGATTCCCTTTGTAAGCTTGAATTTGAATGCAGAATACAGTGTTATATGCAGGATTTTTGGCAGTATGGAGGAACAGAGGGATCTTGGGGCCCACGTCCATAGATCCCTCAAAGTTGCTGCTCAAATTGATCGGATTGTTAAGAAGGCGAATGGTGTGTTAGCTTTCATTAACAGGGGGATTGACTTTAAGAGCCGTAAGGGTATGCTGCAGCACTGTAGAGCCTTGGTTAGACCACGCTTGAAATATTGTGTTCAGTTCTCGTCACCCAATTATAGGAATGGAGATGGAAACTTTAGAAAGAGTGCAGAGGAAATTTGTCAGAATGCTGTCTGGACGGGAGGGCAGGCTTTGGGAAGAAAGATTGATGGAGCTTGGGCTTTCCTGGTTGGCGTGAAGAAGAATGAGAGGTGACTTGATGAGATAAACAAGGTGGTGAGAGGTCTACACATACATTGCATAGCCAGAGACATTTTCTCAGGGCAGAAATGGCTATCAGGATGAGGCATCGTTTGGAGCAAGGTTTCGAGGAGATGTCAGAGGTCGGTTCTTTACATTGAGAGTGGTGGATGTGTGAAATGCACTGCCAGCAGTGGTACATTGGGGACATGTAAGCGACTCTTAGATAGGCACATGAGAAGATAGTACAAAGTAGTGCATGTAGGTTAGTCTGATCTGAGAGTAGGACAAAAGGTCGGTGCAACGTTGAGGGCCAAAGGAACTATAATGTGCTATAATATTCTATGTTCTATCTTCTATGAGACTATTTAAAGAGGATTTAGATGGATTTTGACCGATAAGAGAGGTGAGGGCGATTAGCAATCGGGCATGAAAGAGGCTTTGAGACCTAGAGCAGATCAGTCATGATCTCAGTAAGAGCAAGGCAGGATTGGGGTTTGAACAATTTCCTCCTGTTTCCGATGTTCTCCCATTCTGTTATTGGAATGTCAGTGGGTGTTATTTTCCTGGAAGATCTGTTATTGAATGTTGTAGTCAGAGAGACCAGAGGATTCTGTGAGCCATCTCTGGGTGAGGTCTCGTGGCTGTATTCACAGTGAATCTGGGTCTACAACATGACCAACAAATGGAGCACAAGTTACAGAGAGGGGGAGCTCCGTATAGAGAGATGAGGGGCCTGTTTCATATCCATCCTGGATTTTCCAATTCTATTTTCCAAATCTCCTAAACTGTGTGGGACAGACTTGAGAGGCTGTTTCTGTGCACCAGGTTATAGCAGTAAGTAGCATCCAACTGCTCCTGTCTAGCAGTTTTGAGGGGCTGAAAGGAACACAGAAACATGGGACTGAGGAGCAGGAGTGGGTCATTAGACACTTTGACCCTTCTCGTCCAGGCACTAAGACTGTGGTTGATCAGGTTGTTGTCTCAGCTCCACTTTACTGTCTGTATCCCATTCTCTGTGACTCACTGCTCTGTCAAATACTTAACTAACGCAGCTTTGAATAAACGTAAACAAAGAGGAATGTCAAACTTCTGGGGAAGAAAATTCTCACTTGAAAGGCCCTTTTAGAATTCTCCCCATCTCTCTTATAGAATTAGAGAGTCATACAACATGGAAACAGATCCTTTATTTCAGCTTGCCCACATCGGCCAGATATCCCTATCTGATCTAGTCCCATTTGCCATCATTTGCCCCATATCCCTCTGAACCATTCCTATTTACGTACCTATCCCAATATATTTTGAATGTGTAATTGTACCCACTTTAAACATTTTCTCGAACAGCACCTTCCGTACACGTATCACCTTTGGCATGAAAATGTAACTCCTAAGGTCCACTCTAAAACTTTCCCCAATACCGTCTAGTTCTGGACTCCCCTAACTCTGGGAAAAACACCTTGGTCATTCAGACTATCCATGCCCCTCAGGATTTTATAATCCACTTTCATGTCACCATTGACCCTCCTGCAGCCCAGGTGAAAAGCCTGAATCTGTTCATCCTGTACCTAAATCTCAACCCCCCCGTCGCGAAAAATCCTTGTAAATCTTTTCTGCGCCCTCTCAACATCCTCCCATCAGCAGAGCCAACGGAATTGTGCGCAGTATTCTTAAAGTGGCTTCACCAGCGTCCTGTATAGGGGTAACGTGCCACATCAAATCCTATACTCAAAGCTTTGACCAATTAAGGCAAGCATGTCAAACGTGTTCTTCACCGTCCTGTTTACCTGCGACTCCACTTTCAAGGAACTGTGAACCTGCACCTATAGGTCTCTTTGTTCTGTAACATTCCCGAAGGCACGACCGTGCTTTAATTTACCAAAATGCAAAACTTCAAAAATATCTAAATTAAACTCATCTGCCAGTTCTTGGCCCTTCTTCCTGTCCGCTGCACCACCTTGTTGATGTTATCTGTAAACTTATTAACCATGCCTCTGATATTCACATCCAAGTTATTTATATCCATGATGAAAAGCAGTGAGCTCAGCAGTGAATCTTTCAGCACACCCCTGGCCACAGGCCTCCAGTCTGGAAAACAATCCGTTACCTTCAAGACAATTTTGTATCGAAATGGTTAACGTTCCCTGGATTCCATGTGACCTAACCTGAGTAATCTGTCAGGATGAGGAACCCTATTAAACGCCTTGCTGTAGCTTGTGTAAACAATGTACATCAGAGAACCTTCGTCAATCTTCTTTGTCACGTCCTCAAAAGACACGATCACATTAATGATACTTGATTTCCATCGCACAAAGCCACGTTGACTACCCCAAACCAGTCCTTGTCTTTCTAAATGCATGTAAATAATATCCCTCAAAACACCCTCAAACAACCTACACTACTAACGTTAGGCTCACTGAGCTGATAGTTAACTGTGTTTTTAGATCACTGTTCCCTTTTCCAGTCCCATTCTTCCACTGGTCACAAAAAATTTAATTATTACTAGGTTAGTGAAATTGCCAATGATATAGTTCTCCGAGTGTGTCGGGTCAGTCATAGAGTTATAGATATGTACAGTATGAAAACAGACCCTTCGGTCCAACCCGTCCATGCTGACCAGATATCCCAACCCAATCTAGTCGACCTGCCAGCACCCGGCCCATATCCCTACAAACCCTTTCTATTCATATACCCATCCATTTTCCTCTTAAATGTTGCAGTTGTACCAGCCTCCATCACATCTTCTCTGCGTGAAAAAGTTGCCCCTTAGCTCCCTTTAACGTATTTCCCCTCTCACTCTAAACCTATGGCCTCTAGTTCTGGGCTCCCCAACTCCAGGGAAATGACTTTGCCTATTTTTCCTATCCATGCCCCTCATAATTTTGTAAACTTCTATAAGGTCACCCATCAGCCTCCGACGCTCCAGGGAAAACAGCCTCAGCCTGTTCAGCCTCTCCCTTTAGCTCAGATCCTCCAACCCTGGCAACATCCTTGTAAATCTTTTCTGAACCCTTTCAAGTTTCACAACATCTTCTTCTGAATAAGTCAGGCCGATTTCTTTAATCTGCTAAAACAAAACGTTTATGACTAAAACAAAGTTACTCAAACAATGATGTAAAGAAGGATGATGAGTGGGTATTGCAAACATGTACATTAATACTTCCCTTTGAAAAATACTGAGGAACACACACACACACACACACACACACACACACACACACACACACACACACACACACACACACACACACACACACACACACACTTGATTTAAAAAATGGAAATCAAAATCTCTGCGATTTTAACTTGAAAGAACATTGTCCAAATATTATTGGAACTCATGACAAAAGGAAAAAAAATAGAGTTTGGCCCAAATGTTATTCTACTTGTAGAGTCAGAGAGTCCTACTGCGTGAAGACAGGCCCTTTGGTCCAAACTAATCTTTGCTGACCTTAATGTCCATCCACACTAACCCCATTTCCCTGCACATGGCCCATATGCTTCTGAACCTTTCCTATCCATACTTTTCCAAGTGCCTTTGAAATATTGTTAATGTTAATGCCTCAACCACTTTCACTAACAGCTCATTCCAAATGCGTATTGCGCTCTGAGAAATATTTGCCCCTCTTGGTCTCTTTTATTATTTCCCCTCTAACCTTAAACTGACGCACTCTCGTCCTCGATTACAAAACTCTGGGAAAAAAAGACTTGGTTCGTTCACCATATCCATGCTTCTCATGATCTTGCGTATTTTTTAACAAACCCGTCCCACCATCAGTCCCCCTCAGTCTCCTATGCTCGAAAGAAAAATGTCATTGCTTGACCAACCTCTCCCTGCAACTCACACTGTTGGATCATGTCAACATCCTTGTAAATTTCGTCTGCAATCTTTCCAGTTTAATAACATCCTTCCAATAGCAATGTGACCAAAACTGAACACAGCAATGCAAGTGGGCCTCACCAACATCCTGAAACGTGCAACAGAACTTCCCAACTTCCAGACTGATGAATGCCAATGTGACAAAACCCTTCTTCACTTCCCTGTCTGCCTGTGACTTTACTTTCAGAGAACCATGCACCTGTACTCCAAGGTCCATCTGTTTCACTACACCATTTAACGCCCTGCCATTCACGACAAAATTCCTGCCTTGATTTGACTTTCCCAAATGCAAAACTCACGTCTATATATATTAAACTATATTTTCCTATTTCTCAGCCCAATTCCCCAGCTAATCAAGGTGCTGCTGCAATTTCTGAAAACTTCCCTCACTGTCATCATCAAATTCGCTTAGGCTTACTGGTCTATATTTCCCAGGTATTTCTTTCCTTCCCTTCTTGAATAAGGGAACAACATTCGCTACCCTCCAGTCTACTGGGACCCCACCTGTAGCTAACGATGATGCTAAAATATCAAACAGGCTCCCTGTCGTTTCTTCTCTAGACTCCTGCTGTGTTCTTTGATACATATGGTCAGAACCAGGAGATTTATCCACCTTTCTACATTCTAATACCTGTACATCCAACACCTCCTCTACTATGATATAGATTGTCCCCAAAGATATCACCACTAACTTCCATGAGCTCCCACACCAAGTCTTCACTTATTTCTCTACAGTAAATACAGAGGAGAAATATCAATTGAGAACCTTCAGCATTTCCTGTGGTTCCGCATATGCATATCCACTTTGGTCCTTGAAGGGTCGTATTCTCACTGTAGTTATTCTCTTTTCCTTAATATATGTAAATAAACTCTTTGGATTCGTCCTGATCTTCTCAGCCAAGGTTATCTCGTGCCCCCTTCTCACCCTCTTGATTTCCTTCTTCACTAAACTCCTGTATCCCCAGTATATGTCCAGGGATTCCTTTGATCCTATCAACCTGGACCTTACTCGCACCTCCTCCTCTTTTTTTTGGTTAAAGCCTCAATATCTCTTGTTATCCAGGGTTCCCTCTTCATGACAACCTTGCCCGTCACCCTCACAGAAATATATAGACATTGAGCTCTTGCTATCTCACTTTTAAATGCCTCCCAGTTGCTGGAGGTCCCTTTGCCTGCAAACAAACTACCCCAAACAGCCCATGCAAGTTTCAGACTAATTCCATCAAAATTCACCTTGCAGATGCTCTGCCTCCGCTTGACACCTGATTGAATTTTTGTCCTGGTGTATGAGCAAACTGTGCTCCAGTCCTTTCAGCCCCTTCATCCAAGGCATCAGTCTGGATTGTAATCTGTGGATAAACTCACACTGATCCCTGAGGAATTCAAATAGTTACAGCTTTCCAAGCTGAAAATTATCTCTACTCTATATTTCCAGCTGGTTATCCAGACCTTCCCTGTTCCTGTGTAGCTGCCCAGAAAGGTTGCATGGCCTCCTCCACTGAGATGTAATTTAGTCACTGTGTTGAATGATGTATTCTATTCCTGTGTAACTCCACAGAGGGGCAGAATAGTCCCCTCCTGTCTCATTATTACGCACCTGACTGGCTGAAAGGCGCTTTCCTCTCTCTCTGTAACAGCCTCGAGGGGCGAATTGGGAGTACCACATGTGGGATAAGAGCATCACTTGGCCATTCGTCCCCTCCAACCTGCTGCTCAGTTTAGAAACATCACGGCTGGTCTGAGTGTAGCTGACCACCCCCTTCCTGTCTCTTGTCAATAAACATTGACTCTTCTGACCATCAAAGATCAGTCAAGATCAGCCTTGAGTATCTTCAATGATCCAGTCTTCACTGTTCCCTGGGGAAGACAGCGCCACAGATTGCACAATCCGAAGGAGAACAGAACAACGTTATCTCAAATATCAATGGGAGATCTTTTAATTTTAAAGTGTGTTAACCTCACAGAAGGTCGCCTCCTCTTCTGAGAAATAACAGCATAACAAATGGGAACAGACGTAGACTAATCAGCTCCTCAAACCTATCCCACAATCGCATTGATTGTTCAGTAAAGTATTTATCAAACTAAGCCTCCATTGCACTCTCCAAAAAAATATTCCTGTCACCTGACGGCCACACACTATAGGAAATTGAAATAAGATCATTAGGCCCATCAACTCTACTTTGCTGTTCGGACCTGCCTGACATGTTTCTCAACACAATGCCCCTACATTCTCAATGTAACTCTGGACCCATGTTTTAATCAAAAATTATCTATCTCTGTATTAAAGATATGACTACCTGTATCTCGATATTGGTGTGTGTGTGTGTGTGTTTATCTGTTTCATCGCAGGACACAGGGTGGCGGTGGAATGTTATGTGTGCGTGTTTTGTATATATCTGTTTAATGGCAGGGCACCGGGTGGTGGTAGAGGGATGTGTGTGTTTCTGTGTGTAACTGTTTAATGGCAGGAGACAGGGTGGTGGTGGAGGGTTGTGTGTGTGTGTGTGTTTCTGTGTATATCAGTTTAATTGCAGGAGGCAATGTAGTGGTGGTGAGTTTTGTGCGTGTGTGTGCTTCTGTGTATGTCTGTTTAATGGCAGGAGACAGGGTGAAGGTGGTGGGTTGTTTTTAAACTGGAAACCTGGGATCAGATGTGATTCACAAGAAAAAGTGTTGGATCCCCTTTTGTTTGTCATTTACATCAAAAACTTAGATTAGAATTGTAGAAGCCATGATTAGCAAATTTGCAGATGACATCAAGATTGGTTGTATCGTGAACAAAGTTATTTAATGTTTTACAGTCTGTGATTATAACGATATCTTGATCAATTGAATATGTGGTTCGTAGAACTGTACAGTAGAGAAACAGACCCTTCGACTCATCCAAGCCGACCAGATATTTTGGATTAATCTTATCCTATTTTCCAGCATTCGTCCCATCTCCCTCTGATACCTTCCAATTCATATACTCATGCCTTTTAAATGTTGCAATTGTACCATTCTCCACCACTTCCTCTGGCAGCTCATTTCATACACGCACTATGCTTTGCGTGAAAACGTTGCCCTCTAGGTCCGTCTTCAATCTTTCTCTTCTCACCTTAAACCTATGCCCTTCAGTTTTGGTCTTCCCTACTCTGGGAGATAGACCTTGACTATCTACCCTTCCCAAGATTATATAACCCTCTAGAAATTGCAAATGCGACTCCAATCAACACGAATGGCTATGCTTTCAGCCATCATGGGCCTAAATTCTGAAATTTAATCATGACACTTCTTCTATCTCCATCAAGTCACAATTCTAAAATGATTTTAATCCACGTGTTCAGACATATAATGAAACATCTCTTTCGGATTAGAAACTTGAACCTTTAGGGTCAGAGGAAGGGGCACTACCACTAATCAGCAATAGCCCCGAAAGCTGCAACATGATTCTCCTGTGTGCTTGCTCATCAGCCTGTTCTGACATGCTGTAACACGCCTCCACAACAGGCAGGACATGAATCCAGATCATCTGCTCCAGAGATTGTGACACTATCACAGGTTCATGGAATGAAATCAAATCCAGAACTCTGGCACAGAGGCAGGGTCGCCTTCCATTACACAAGACTTACACCATGCCCAGAATTTGGGTCATATTTTAAGTGTCAGCTTTCAGCTCTGCAAGCATTTATTACATTCTGATTAACATTACTGATATACACAGACCACTGTTCTCATTGTTGAACAAATAAAAGGTATTAGACTCAACTACAGGATGATAATCGCATGTGCTCTGCTATTGAGATAAACTATGAACATCTTTAATTGCTGGGCTATGATTTCCAGCTTAAATGGTTATTATCTGTTGTCTGCAATAGTAGCAAAAGAAATCCTGCAGGCAAACTCTGAAGGATCTCGAAAATATATCAATGCCGAACAACAGAGATGTGGAAAGAGCCCAGTTTCTGGCCAAAACACACTGGTCACTATTTCCAATCTCAGACATGTGGTTTCCGTCTTCCTAAAACAATTAAGTGATACAAGGCAACTGCTTACTTTCCAGCCTCTCCATAACCACTGCACAATCTGCCTACACAAGGCAAACCAACCTCTGGGTCTTTCGAAAACTCAAGGTTGGTATCTGTAGACCTTTGGTGAGGGGAGGGTCTTTTAAAGCTGAAGGGAGAGGATGAGGGGGCATTAATAACACTCACTGGGCTGAGATGTGGCAGATGGTGGTTAACTTGGATAAATGGGAGGTATTGCATTTTGTTAAAACAAACAAGAGAATGACTTATACAATTAATGGTAGTGCGTTGGTAGAGGTATAGAACACAGGGATCCAAGGGTGCTCCGATCATTGACTTTAGAAGTTAGGAGTCATGCTGAGATTGTGCCAGACATTGAAAAAGCCTCTTCCGTTGTACTATGTGCAGTGCTGTTATAGGAAGGAGATTACGAAGCTGGAGAGTGTTCAGAAGAGATTTCCCAGAATGTTGCCAGGAACACCTCATCTTCTGCCTCGGGAGCTACAAACACATGGCATGAGCATTCGATTCACTGATTTACAAATCTCCCCTCACCCACCCAGATCCCAGATCCAACCCTCCGAATCAGATCCACCCTCTCGAGGGGATCTACCTGTCCATCTTCCTTCCCATCTATACACTCCACACTCCAATCCGACCTATTACTATCACCGTCTTCCACGTAGTGCCTACCTTTCTCCCTTTCTCACCCCCACCAACCCCTTTACCCCTTCGCAGTTCTGAAGAAGGGTCCTATCTGAAATGTTGACTCTCTTGCTCCTCGGATGCTGTCTGACCTGCAATGCCTTTTCCACCACCACATTTTATCAACACTGAATTCTCCAACATCTGCAGTCACCATTGTCTCTTAAGTTAACATGCAATTCCGTCTGTCTGCTTTAACTCCACGTTGTCTTAGGAACATTTTCTCTCCTGATTATGGACTATAAAAGTTCTCTCAATGTCTTACTGATATTGTAATGTCTGAGCAGTAGTTGCAGGATGTATGTTTCCATTTATAAATAGAGAAGCATGTTAATGTTCCGATAAAACACCAGGATTACTCCCATATCCAAGTCAGATTGAATGATTATACTCAATTGATCTACCAACGCCAACATTTGTTCCCTCAGTCACCCTCACATATCCTATCCAGAATATGTAAAGTTTAATTTTTTTTTTAGTTTTAGTAAAACAGTATTGAACTGTATTCCATGTATTACCCCGTAGTATGTGTAGGAGCATCACCGACAGCACTAACAGGGATCAGCAGTTCCAGAGAGAGGGGGAGGAGAGATCAGAATCTGAGACTGGAATGTTCCAACAATGGACAGGAATATATCCTCAGGCCTTTACTGGCTTTCCCAACCTTGGATATCAAGAGCATCACGGATCCAGGATACCCTTTGAATTATTCAAGGTGGTGTTCAAAGTTTGTGCAAAGATTTGTAGCTCGGGTGCTCGTTGTTGTGGTTCTGTTCGCCGAGCTGGAAGTTCTTGTTGCAAACGTTTCGTCCCCCGGCTAGGCGACATCATCAGTGCTTGGGAGCCTCCTGCGAAGCGCTTCTTTGATGTTTCCTCCGGTGTTTATAGTGGTCTGTCCCTGCCGCTTTCGGTTGTCAGTTTCAGCTGTCCGCTGTAGTGGTTGGTATATTGGGTCCAGGTCGATGTGTTTGTTGATGGAGTTTGTGGATGAATGCCATGCCTCTAGGAATTCCCTGGCTGTTCTCTGTCTGGCTTGCCCTATGATAATAATGTTGTCCGAGTTGAATTCATGTTGCTTGTTGTCTGCGTGTGTGACTACTAAGGATAGCTGGTCGTGTCATTTCGTGTCTAGTTGATGTTCATGTAAGCGGATTGTTAGCTGACTTCCTGTTTGTCCTATATAGTGTTTAGTGCAGTCCTTGCATGGTATTTTGTACACTACATTCGTCTTGCTCATGTTGGGTATCGGGTCCTTCGTTCTGGTGAGGACCTTCCAGTATACTACCGTAACAGATCGAGGGGTGGATTGAGGGAACAACACATGGGGTAGGGGCAGCAGTATATCAATGTAACAGCCTCGTGGGGTGGATTGAGGGAACTACACGTGGGGTAGGGGCAGCAGTATATCTCTGTAACAGCCTCGTGGGGTGGATTGAGGGAACAACACACGAGAATTAGAAAAGAAGCATAATTAGGCCATTCGACCCATCGAGTCCGATATGCCGTTCAATAATTTTTTATATGCTCCTCAAACTCATTCTTCTGCCTTTTGCCTTGAATCCTAGATCCCCTTATAAATTAAAAACTGATCTATTTGTGTCTTAATAAGACGAGTGTCTGTGTGTGTCCATCTGCTTGTTATATGAGGATTTGTTTGCCTGCGTCTGTCTGTGTATCAACCTGTGTATTTCTATCTGTGTTTGTTTCTATTGTGTGTGACTGTACATGTCTTTGTGTGCTTCTATGTGTGTGTATGCTTGTCTCCTTGTACATATTGTACATGTTATTATATTGGGGTATTTACCAATATTTCTAGGTAATTCTATGACTGCATCATTGTGCAGAGAGGTATCTGTTTTTTATTTGAGAGTGAGAGAGCTGACGCTGGAACTGCCAGTGAGCTGACGCAGGAACTGCCAATGGGTTTAAAGTGAGAATTGCTGTTCGCTGTTCATTGCTCCTTACTCGGTTGGTTGGAAGTGGATGTTTCAGAATTTCCACACAAGTCGCCCCAGTCCTCTTCAGCTTGTACCAAGGTCCTCCCCACACGGCGTGGGGAGGGGAGAGGGAACACATATCAGGCACCCCACCACCTGGGTTGGCCTTCTTCTGTCCTATTCCAGACTGTTTCTCCTGGAATGGGAGAAAGGGAGGGAGGATGTGAGGGTGGGAGAGGGTGGCCCTGCTGTTAGTGCTTGCCCAGGTGGGGTGACATGGTGAGGTGTCCTGAGTGAGTCAGTCCACAGTGTTGTATCCATGTCGTGTTATTAGTGTGGAGGCTATTGCATAAGTGACAGAGAAAGTGGGTGAAGGAAGTTGCTGAAATCAATAGTGAGAGTGTTCGTGCCTGAGTCTTATTCGGAGATAGAGCTTGAACCTTGTTCGGGGGTAGTGCTATAACAGATATACAGTGAGTATGAGGGGGCAGACAGAATACAGTGACACTTTTCCGGTCAGAGCGGGGAAGATTATTGATGCTTGTACTGTATTGTTGGACATTTATTCAGATCATCCCAGCGTCGAGGTGAGCCTCCCCGAATGTCTTGTCCATGTGTATCATTAATAATGACACAGACCATGTCCCTCAGCTTTCACAGAATCAGTTTATGTAGAGCTTACAGATAGCAAGGAGAAGCAAACATTGCTGTTTTATATATTTAAACCAAAACGGTAGCAGAAAATCTGAACATCATGTGCTCTAGAAATTACACATGCAAGTATTGTGAATACTGCAGTCTTATTGGATGGTCTCAAGTTGCATCTAAACTGCGTTAACTAAGTTTCTGCTTATGCTGTGAATAAGTGTATATGAGGTGGGTTGAAGTGTGTGTTATGAAACAAAGTAGAGATCAGGTTATTTCGGAGTTGGTGTTGTGTGGTAAGAAAGCCTTATTTCTAACCTTACTCTGAAACAACTTTTGAGGAATAGTGACGTTAATAAGGTGCATTTTGCATGGCGTCCGCATACAATATCAAATGTTTGAACATTCTGGTCAAACATCATGGAAGCCTGGAGGGTAGAGGGTCAAGTTCGCTCCAGTAAATTGGGAAAATACAATATAACATTCAGTGGGAGACAAGCAATGTTTGTTCGAGTTATAGAGTCCTAGAGCACGGACACAGGTCCTTCAGCTCAAAGTGGTCCATCCTGAACAAAATGTCCATTCACACCAACCCGTTTCCCTACGATTGCCCTGTATCCTTCTAATCCTTTCCTATCCGTGTATTTGTCCAAATGCCTTTTAAATGTTGTTAATGTATCCACCTCAACCACTTCCCCTGGCATCTCATTCCAAAGGCATACCAAGATGTGTGTAAAGATCATTGCTCGTCAGTTTCCCTTTTATTCTTACCCCCTGACCTTAAACTGATGCCCTCTAGTCCGTGATTGCTGAACAACCCTGGGAAGAAAATACTGGGTGCATTCACTCTATCCATGCCTCCTGTGATCGTTTAAGCGTCTATAAGATCCCTCTCAGTCTCATATACTCGAAAGTAAAAAGTCCTAGCTTGTCCAACCTCTCCCTAAAACTCAGACCATTAAGAGCTTGGCAACATCCTTGTCAATTTCTTCTGCACTCTTAGCAGTTTAATTACATCCTTCCTATAGCAAAGTGAACAAAACTGATCATGACGTTCAAATATTGCCTCACCAGCGTCCTGTATAACTGCGACGTAACTCTTCAACTTCGATACTCAGTGCTCTGACTGATGAAGGCCAGTGTACCAAAAGCCTTCTTCACTGCCCTGTCTACCTGTGAATCAACTTTCAGAGTACCGTGCACGTGACCACCAAGGTCCCTCTGCTCCACTACACTCCTTAAGGCCCAACCATTCATCATGAAACTCCGACCTTGACTCGACTTTCTAAAATGCTTATACCGATCTGTACTAAACTGCATTTTCCATTTCTCAGTCCACTTCTCCAGCTGATCAAGGTACTGCTGAAATTTCTGAAATTCTTGATAACCTTCCTCATTCTCCATGATGCTACCCCTTTTCGTGTCGTCATCAAACTTACAAATCATGCCTGTGCATTCTCATCTAGATCATAGATGTATGTAATTGGTAAATATGTGTATGTGTATATAACATATTACATACATCTATGATGAGGATGAGAGAATTTTAGTCTGGTGAGATGTGTGTATGTATATATATCTATCTATATATCTATCTATATGTATACATACACACATATATACATAGAAACAAACAATGTTCCCAACACCGACCCCTGAGGTATTCCACTATTCACAGGTCTCCAGTCTGACAAGCATCCTTCCTATATTACCCTTTGCTTCCTACCACCAAGCCAGTTGTGTATCTAATTTACCAGTTACCCCTCGATTCCAGGTGATCAAACATTCCAGAGTAGCTGATCTTCTGTAACCTTATCAAAGGCCTTACTGAAATCCATATAGACTATGTATACCATTCTCCCTCATCACTGTTCCTCGTCACTTCATCAAAGCACTGTAACAAGTTTGAGAGCCATGATCTCTCATGCACAAAGCCATGCTGACTGCTGCCAATCAAACCCTGACTTTCAAGAGCATGTACAGAGGAACCACGATTGTCCAAATATCAATTATCCAAAATTTGGATGATCCGAAGGGGACCTCAAGGTCCCGATAGAAACATTACGTCTTTCAACCCTGATTGCGTCTATTGTTTGTAGGTACAATGATTAAAAAAACACCTTGTCTCACTAAAATGCTGCCAAGAACAGTCCAGGCACCGTCTCCAAAAGTCTGACCTCCCGCCTTCTCTGTCTCTATCACCCCACACATTCCCTGGAATTGTACACAGGAGTTTACTCTAAACACCCCCTCCCCCAGATAACTGCGCCAACATTGTCCTGTGCACAGCAAAGGTGAAATTTCTCAAAACGTGTGTGTGTGTGTGCTATTTGATGAGTTACCCGACAAAGACAGCAGCAGCAGTTCTGTTGGTGTACAGTCCGGCTGGCCCGGGGAGGTGGTTGAGGATGGCAGTTTGTGGGTACAGCGTTAGGGGGCGGATGGGGACGCAGACGGGAGTCCAAAGATGGGTGGGGATGATTGGTGGTGTTGGGTTTGGGGGTACGGGTTTGGGGGCGCAGGGTAAGAGGCGTGCGGGGGTGTGGATGGGACTTGGACAATGGGTGGGGATGATTGGGCTTGCGGGGTTAGGGGACAGATGTTGGTGTTGCAGGGTTAGGACCGGGCATTGGCAGACGGGAGTTGCGTTGGACGGGGTTGTGGGCTGGTGTGGGCAGGGTTGGGGTGGGAGCAGACAAGGTTGGGGCGGGCAGGGGCAGGCGGTGGCATGGGGTGGAACGGATGAGGATGTGGGCGTGCGGCTGGTGGTATGGGAGCAGGCGTGTTTGGTGTGCGTGGGAGCAGACAGGGAAGTGGAGTGGGAGTGGACGGGGTTGTGGGCGGGCGGGGGCCGGGGTGGGTGTGGACAGGGTTCGGGTGGGCGGGGCATAGATGGGGCAGGGTGGGAGTGGACAAGGCGGGGTGGGAGCGGATGCAGGGTGGGGTCTCGCACGCAGTGTGCTTTTGCCTTGTCTCCTGAACAGGGAGCGGACTTCACAGAAAACTCCACGCCCCAGAGTAAATCAATTAACCGAATAATCAATTATCTCAATGAAGTAGTGCTCCGTCCATCTCAATCGGATAATCAAGTTTCCTCTGTATATCTTATCTCAGAATCTTCTCAAGTAACTATCTACTACTGATGTTAGTTCTACTGGTCTATAGCTCCCAGGTTTATCTTTGTAGCCCTCCTTGAATAAGGGCACAGCATTCACTATCATCCAGTCCTCCGGGACCTCACCCGTTGGCCAGCAAAGTTGGAAAAGTACCAACCAGAGCTCCCGTAATTTCTTCTCTATCCTCCTGCAGAATTCCCGAAAAGATCTGGTCAGGATCAGGAGATTTATAGAAGTATTGCAAAGTCTTTCTTGAACTTAAAAACACCACAGAGTGAGCAAGTGACTTATTGATGGTTAACGTAACAAACTAAAGATTATATTAATCATAGGAAGTGACTTCAGAAGAATTCCAGAAATTGTGGAAACCTGAGAATTCTCAGAAATTGATGATTCAGAAAAGGAGGGCCATGAAGCTGTTAAGGAATCAAAATGCGAACCTGCATGCTAACAAACAGGAGCACAAAGGCTGCATCAATCTACTATCTATAATTCAAAGGAAACAAAATAAAAGCAATGTCAAATGTGGAAATTTGTAATCGGGAGAGGAGAGTTTATTGTGGAGAACAAGGAAATGGCCAAGAAAATAACCAGAAAATCACCCAGAAAACCAAGTGATCAGATAGAGCTTATGGGATAAAAGACATGAAGCCAATTTATATCAGTAACAGGGCTGTACATGAAAATGTAACTAGATTGAGCATTGCTAAGTCTGACAAAACAGATTTACTTCGTATCAAAATGTCAGAAATAAGGCACCAATGGAAGTATTAATTGCGTAGTCGATGACTGTGTTTTATTTTCCTGTACATCCTGCAGAGATTGGAAACCATTGTAGACTAATGGAAGGTAGTAACTGTGTTCCAAGCATTTTAGATGAATGGAAGGGATCCAAGCAAATATTTGTGATTCGGAGGAGTTGGTGTTGGATTGGGGTCGACAACATTAAAAATCACGCAACACTAGGTTGTAGTACAACAGGTTTAATTGGAGGCACAAACTTTCAAAGTGCACAACCATCTGATGAAGAAGCAGCTCTTCGAAGGCTAGTACTAGCGAATAAACCTTTTGGACTGTAACCTGGTTTTGTGTGATTTTTAACCTTATCATTTATGGTTATCATAAATGATGGAGATGAGAATGTGGAGGGGAGAGTGGGGGATGGTGTGATAAATCAGTTTGAGTTGGACACAAAGATTGGCCGAGTGGTTGACAGCGAGGAGGAAGGCCTTATGTTGCAGGAAGATACAGACGGAATGGTCAGAACTGCAGATCGACGGCAGATGAAATGTAACGCTGATAAATATGAGTTGATGCACTTTGGGAGAAGGAACCAGGCAGGGGAGGACTCAATGAATGGCAGCATACTAGGAATCTCAGAGGGTGCTTTTCCACACATCCCTGAATGTGGATGAACAGGTTAATAGTCGAGCTAAAAAGGCCTAGGAGTCGTAGACATAAATTATAAGAGATATACAGGAGTTTGATTAGGGCAAGATGGTATGCAGTGTGCAGTTCTGGATACCACATTATGAAATGATGTCATTACACTGAGGGGGGTGGGGTTTGGTGGGCATTCACCATGATGTTCCCTGGGATGGAGAGAATCAGCTATGGAGAGAGGCTGGATAAGCTCGGTTGTTTACTTTGAAGCAGTGGAGGCTGAGGGGACGTGATTCAGAAGGATAAGATTACGAGGGGCATGGACAGAGTGGATAGACATCACCTGTTCCTTTTAGTCAAGAACAAGGGAACAAGTGAAGTGCTTGAGGTTTAGAGAGAATTTAAAGATATTTTGTCACCCAGAAGATGTTGGGGTCCGGAAGAGAGAGAATGGTTGTCACGGGTAACTCCACAACAACGCAAAGTCCTTGGACGAGTTTTTGCAGAGTCATAACATGCATGGTTCTGGGCCTCATGTCAGAAGGTGGGACTAATGTCGATCGTGCTGTATTTAAAACGATATGGAGTCTGTGTTTCTGTGATTGTATGATTGTGGAATGCTGATCATTAAACTGTTCAAGACAGAAATTGATGCTTTTCCGAAGTGTATATCAATGAGAGTTATACGAGTGAACTATAATAGCTTCTAAAGATATGCCAGTGTGAAAGGTAAGATAAAGTGATTGCAGCTCAGTACAGCCTGAAACCAGAGAATAGAGAATGGAGAACAGGGAAATGGCAGAACTATGAAGCAACTATTTCATTCTGTCTTCACCGAAGATACCAAAGCAAAAAAAAACCTTCCCAGCAATACCATGAAATTTTAGTCTGGTGAGAAAAAGAGAATAGAATGAAATTAGCAACTAAACAGTTCGAGAGAAAGTATTGTTACAGAACATAATGGGCACAGACAAAGTCAACACAGATTTATGAAATGGGAATCATATTTGAGAAAGTGAATTTTAGCAAGATTATAGAGAAGCTATCAATGCAATACGATTAGATTTTCAGAAAGATTTTTGATAAATTCCCAAGCCTGTTGTGCAAATTTGAATCCTATGGGACTGGGGCTAATATATGGTCATGCTTTTAGAATGGGAGAGCTGGCAGGGAACAGTGAGTAGGAATAAAACTTTTTTTTAGAATGGAAGGCTTGGAGGATATCGCAAAGATCGGGGTTTGGGACCTGCTATTCCCAATACACATCATATCTTTGGTTGAGGGGCTCAAATGCAATATTCCCAAGTCTGCTGATGGAATTAAACGATGTTGGATTGTGAGTGGGTGAGCAGGATGTCAAAAAGCTCCAAGCTGATTGAGACAACTGGAGTGACTGTGCAACTACGTGTCAGATGGAGAGCAATGGGGGGAGATGTGACGTTGTGCACTTTCTTGGGAACAATAGAATGCCAGCCGATCAACTGAAAATGGATTGATTGAAAAATGTTGATCTATAAAGGATAAAAAGCTGCATTTTTGTTTCTTTCTGCGCCGATCTATGAATTCCATGCTGGGCTGTGAGTTCTGAAACCAGAAGTCAATACTGGTAATGGCACTGACACGCTGACCACTGTGCATAGACCCACCAAGAGGGTAGCTCTAACATTGAAAAGGATTTGGATCTCTTTGTACACCAGTCACTGAAAGCAATATTGCAGGAACAGAAAGCAGTTTGGAAGATAAATAGCCCATTGACCTTCATTTCAGGAGTATTTGAGTATAGGAGTAAAGGTGTCTTACTGCAGCTGTACAGGCCCTTGGTGAGACCCCATCTCGAACATTGTGCAGTATTTTGTGCGGTTTTGCTCTCCTTACCAATAAAGGACAAATCTGCATTGAGGGGAAGCAGTGAAGGATGACTAGACTGATCTCTGGGAAAACAGGCTTGTTGTGCGAACAGAGTTTAAGGCGACTGTATTCCATGGGGTTTAGGAAAATGAGTGGTGATCTCAGTGAAATATCTAAAATTCTAAAATTCTGACAGGGTGAGACAGATCGGAAGCAGGGATGATAATTCCCCTTACTGGGACGTCAAAGAACAAGGGGCCACAACATTAGGTACAGACATGAGATGAGAATAAATATCTTCACTCAGAGACTGCTGAACTTGGTCAATTTTCTGACACATAAGGCTGTGGAAGCCAAGACACTGAATATAAATGAGGATTTCTGGAAATTAAAGGGATAGACAGAGAGCAAGAGTATCGTGTGAAGATAGAGGATCAGATATCATTCCATGTTTTTCTCCAATAACACGGTAGTTGTATTCCTGTGGAACACCGTGTTGTAGAAAATCATGCAATATTAATAATGCGGTCTATGGGAAAAAGTGGGGAACGGGAACCCCCCCCCCCCAAATATAAATCAGCAAAAACCAAAAATTTAAGTTAATCTAACACACACGAGCATAGCTTAAGAAAATCTTTAAATCATATATTGTAATGAAACAATGTTGTAAATGTTGCACTTTCACCCTAATGTCACTGACTACAGCACTGTACCTTTCACCAAACTCTTCGCCAGAAAGCGCGTGAGCAGACTGACCACATAATGCTGACATGGAATTCCGGTTTGAAATAAAGGTCCGTCTAAATGTAGACTACAATTCCTAGTTTCAGTCTCAGTTTCAAGGCTTGCAGAGCAGATTACATTCCTGCTGTAGTGAACACACTGAGGGTGCATTTTGCAGACAGAGGATCCTGAGGCTGGGTTTTGCTGATCAACTGGTGCCGTGGATGGAATTGCGTTACAGTGAATGGGAGCTCGCTTTATAAAGAGGATGCACAATTCACGAATTATGATGCAAACAAGTTGTGTTTAATAAACATGCGCTATTGGAGAACTGCCTGTATATTGAAGGGAGGATCAAAATTGATGGACCAAAGCAATTACTGCAGTTTCCATTTTATATAGCCCGACCTTTAAACATGTTAAATGATATGAACACTGTATGTGGCAAATCGTACTGAGGAGATTTTCTCCACTATCTAGAATGGGGGATGCTCAATGTGTTGAATGACCTCCTCCCTTCCCGATGTTTCTGTGCAGTCTGTGGGATAGCTCTGCAAGTCGTTTCACAAGCTCTCAGACGTTCGAAAGGAGGACTCTGCGGGGACATCAGGACTGTGTTTCCCATTCCCATTTCCAACAACAAGGCTGAGACCGGGTGTTCTGACTCGGTTTATCCTTTAAGAACGATGAGCAGTTTGATACAATTGAGTGCCTTGCTTGGAAGTTTCAGAGACCATTGAAGAGTTTATCACATGTCTGTGTATCTGGAGTCACTTTTAGGCAGACCAGGAAAGCACGGGAGACTCACTTCCTGAAACTGGGAAGGAAAATGGTAATCACAATTGACATTGGCTTCAAAGTCACTATTCGTGACACCAGATTTTAGATCTCGATATTTTATTAATTGTTTTTAACTTCCATCAGCTGCCAGGGCATTAGCCTGGTCTGGATTAGTAATCCAGTGACATTTCCACAACAGCACCATCGCCACATGGGGTTCTATCAGAAACCACACTGAGCTGGTTATTCCTGTGCTGCTTGACAACACTGTCAAAAAGTACTCCCACTAATGTGACTATCGTGATCGGACTGAAGGGGTGGTAATTGGACAGATTGCAGTTATTCCCTCTTAGCGGACTGGATATAGTTGAGTAATTTTTCACATTGCCAGGGCGTTGTCAGACGTGGAGCTGGAATGAAACAGCTTCCCCAGGGACACGGCTTGTTGTGCAGCCCAAGTCTTCAGTCCTATTGTAGGAATGGTGTCAGGGCCCATTGCCATTGGATCATCACTCAACACTCCTGGCTGAGGACGGTGTAGACAATATATCCTTATCTTTTATACTGATGTATAGAGCAGTCCATTATTTAGGATTGAGATACTTGTGGAGTACTCTCCTCCAGTGAGTTGTTTAGTAGTCCATTGACATTTATAATTGGATGTGGATGGACTGCAAAACTTAGATCTGATCTGTTGGTCTTTAGATAATATTGTCCTCTCTATCAGATGTTAATCCTGCTATTTGGAATGTAACTGATCAAGTACCATAGCTTTAATGGTTTATCATCAGGGTTAGGTGCACATGGTTCTGACTCTGGTATGTTCACCCACGCTCCTTACTGAACCATGGATCAGTTTGATGTTAATGGTAGATTGAGAGATTATCCCAGGGAAAAAAGTTACAGATTGTGATTGAACACAATTCTGTTGCTGCTGCTGTGATCTACATCATCACATGAATGGCCAGTTTGACCTGCAATATCTGTAATTCAATTCTACTGACTGTCCCCCAATTCATACCGAGACTCATTCACCCATCAGCACTGTACTCAGTGATCTAACCTGGTTTCTCATGTAGTGGCATTTCCATTTTCGTATTCTCATTCTGTTAGGATCTCTCCATGGTGTCACGCTTCCAATTTGTCACATTATTTAAATTCTTTAACATATTCATGTGAATCTTTTCCATTCCCATAATGACATCTTCTATATTTAAAGTGAATGTGTTTCCCTCTGTTTCTTTCCCTGACCATGATTAAGAGATCTGCAGTGCCCATGATGCAGCCGTATGCACGTTCAGAGCCAATGAATCTGTGCACCTGGTGTTACTGTTCACTTCCCTGGTACCCAGTGCTCAGTATTGGACAGAGCTTTTGAGCAACTTTGACAGACATCTGTGGACCCAGTTCAAAAATAGACATAGCTGAAGAAACTTAGCAGGTCTGGTAGCATCTTGTGGCATGAAAGCAGAGTTGATCTTTCAGGTCCAGTTTCTCCAGAAAGATTTGTGTTTTTATTTCCAGTATCCATAATTATTTGTTTATTTGAAAATTTGTGCTGTGCCTATTCAACCCTGGAGAAACTCAGCAGGTCTGGCAGAATCTGCAGAGACAGAGAAACCGAGTTAGCGTTTCAAGTCCACTGTTACACTTCTTCAGAACTGAAACGTATTGGAAAATGGGATTTCTAATCCCTTGACAGAGGTGGGGGAGTGGGTGATGCGTAACAGAGAGTGTGGTAAAAGATAAATAGGCTTTTAACAGTGGTGAACGAGAGGGTGATGTGAAAGATGCGAATTGGGGGAAAGGGGTTCTCTCTATTGAGTGCAAGATAAAGAAGATACAACCACACAACTTCATAGCCAGACTAGGAGAGAGAATGTATGAAAATGGAGAACAGTCATAATGGGGTCAGGCTGTGAAGTTATCGAATTGAATATTAACTCCTACAGGCTGTAACGTACCAAAGTGTAAAGTGAGGTGTTATTCGAGCTTGGGTTGTGCTTCACTGGAACATTGCAGCAGCTCAGGACCGAAATGTTAGCATGAGAGCAAGGTAGGTTATTGAAATGGAAAGCAATGAGAGGGTCAGGGTTATTCCTACAAACAGAGTGGGAGTATTCCTCAAAACAGTTTCTGTTTTGTCTCCCCGGTGTGAAGGATATTGCATTGTGAGCGGCAATTACAGGATTTTTTCGATTAGATTAGATTCAGCCCAACAAGTCCATACCAATCCTCTGAAGAGTGACCTACCCAGACCCATTTCGCTCGAATGGATCTAACACTATGGGCAATTTAGCGTGGCCAATTCACCTGCCGTGCACATCTTTGGACTGTGTGAGGAAAACGGAGCACCCGGAGGAAACCCACGCAGACACAGGGAGAACGTGCAAACTCCACACAGTCGCCCGAGGCTCTAAATGAACCCGGGTACCTGGTGCTCTGAGGCAGCAGTGCTAACCACTGAGCCACCGTGCCGGCCTCCAACTGTGTGAAGACTGATTTGAAACAGTACAAGTGAATGAGAGTGCAGTGGGGGCAGCAATGTGGCTGTCCATAAGGCCCTGTCCACTGTCGTTAGGGGATTCCTTGTTTGAAGGAAAAGCGCTCACATCGGAGGCAGCTCACTGGAATGTGGCATCATCAATCAGAATCGTCAGAGATGGAGAAACTGGGAGAAAAGAGTCACCCTCCGCTGATCATGTGTTCAGCCACATGCTGAAGTTCCCGCTGATGATTGAAAAGAACCAGACATTAAATGGAGGAGTTCTGACTCACATCTGGTCAGAAGCGTGATGTGGATAGAAACCCAGAGGAAGGTCAGTGGGTATACATGGGCAGACGTTCAAGTAGATATCCCATAATGCTCAGCAATTATTTATTTCTGCTCAAAAATAAGGACTTGATGAGGAGATGAACCACCCATGGTTGACTAAATCTCTCAAGGATACTATTGAATCACAAATTGATGAGCATTGATATCAGGCCAGGTTTAGGATGTTTATTTCAGGGACTACTGGCAGATGCTAGGCATGAATTTCAGCTGTGCTTCCTGAATTATCCCAGAAACCCCTGTCATTGCTGTTCCATCCTCTTCTCTGCTCGTCTCCCCTTCCTGATTCCAGGTTCTCCCTCTCCAATTAAAAAGCATATTCTCTCACATTATTGTCCCTACCCACACCACCTTAAGCTCTTTGATCCAGTCTACCTTCCCTGCACTAGCATCAGGCTGCATTTTGTGATGCCACTTTTCCTCTGGTCTCAGTGTGGCTCGGCCTCTCCATTTACGCTGTTTTACAACTTCCACTCACATCTCATTCTGGAAAGTTTCCTTCTTGGAGTAAACCTTATTGAAAACATCTCTCCCCCTTTGCCCTGAATTCACATAGTGATGGAAATTTCAAAAAGTATACTCAGTCTACATTTCACTCTGCTAAAGGTAACTGCATTCTTACCGTGTGGTACAGAGATCTGGCCAGAGATATGTTTTCATTGCAGAGATATTCACCCACTTTAGACAAAGGAATTCAGGTGTTTGATGCCTTTTTGGCACTGGAAAGAGTTTCCTGCTGCCTTGGTATTGTAACATGGAGAAAAACAAATCATAGTATGAGGTTTGGGCTGAGTGTTGTTTACCTGTCATTTTTAATCTGTATAGGTCACATGGAGTTTTGAAGTTGGCTCCGTGGGTCGGCACATCATCGAAGGCCGAAGGGCCTATACTGTACTGTCATGTTCGAGGTAATATTGATGAAAAGGAGGTCATCTGGAAAGTAATTGTACAGGAATATGCATAGAATCTAGAAGCTGATGTGGGCTATTTGGCCCCTCGCGTTCTGACATTCAACAAGATCATGACTGACTCCTTTCCGATTTGTATCCAACATTCTCTTCTACCCTCAAAAATGCTTAATCCCCTTCTTAACGGGAATATGAATACATGCACCCCCACCCTTAAATTTATGCAAATAATCCATCTCCATTACATTTTTATGGTTTGACAAACGTAATGAGGAGGTCAGATGAACAAGGTGAAGCAAATGTCTGAGATAAGGAATTGCGAAATCGTCCAATAGAAGAAATAAAATAAGATGAGCGATGACAGAGTTATATAAAGCAATGCAATCTGGTGCGTGCACTTCTGCTTTATTTGCAAAACGTTTTATGCAGGTACAATAAGTAACGAGGCAACGTCACAAAATTGTATCAGTTATTGTGAACAACATTGAATATAAATGTAGATGTTAATGTTTCAGTTGTATCAGGCACTGCGTGTTGGCAAGTTTAGTTGCCGAGATAGCTAGTCTATCAAACAGAACGATACTAATAGCATGGGTTTAATTCCTGTTCTCACTTGATAGTTTAATTGAGTATAACATGTCTGCAGAGCGGATCCGCTGAAAGAGAAGCAGCTAGGAACTATTTTTGGGATAATGAGCTTTAACCAGGGCAGTGCCACAGGGATCAGTGCTGGAGTCGGAATTATTAACCGCACAATGAGTTGGCTGATAGAACTGAAAGTACTACCTCCATATTTGTGAGTAACACAAACAGAAGTGGGAAGGCAAATGGTGAGGATGATGCAAGGAGTTTATCATGAGATAGAAAAAAATAAGGTGAGTGCACAAAAAGTTGGCATCTGACATATAGCGTTGGAAAGCTTGTACTGATTAACATTTTCAGTTAAAATAAAGAGTGAATCTAATTTAAAAGAGAAAAGACTCAGGAAGTTCAGGCCCTCGGCTTGACAGTTAAAAAGTTGGCATGCAATTCAGCAATTACAGGAAATTCGAAACCACTATTAGCAATTATTTCAAACGTGGTGGTGCATAAATATCATTCTAAACATGTACACGTTTCTATGCAGACTGAACGTGCAAAAATGTGAACGGTTCTGGTCTAATTTTCTAAGGAAATATGTAGTGGAGATAACAGACATATTGGTAGCAGATGGGAGAAGCTCCACAGAATTAATCCTGAGAATTGAGGTATTTTCTTATGGAGTGAGCTTGAGTAGCTTAGAGAAAAACTCATTGGAGTTTGAAAGAATGAGAGGAGATCTCAATGAAAACAAAAACAGATTGTCAGTAGGCTTGACAGGCTCATTGCCAACAAGGTTGTCTCAATTTGTGGGAGAGTCCAGGACCAGAGGGTATAGCCTCAGTCAAAGAGAGCATATCTTTATGAGGGAGGTGAGGAGTGCCTTTTCTCTCAGAGGGTTACTGAATGATAGGCCTGTTGAAACCCTACCGCTAAGTCTAATCAAAGCAGGTGGTGGACAGATTTCTAAGCAGTGAGGGAATCAAGAGCTATGGGGATAAGGCAAGAAGGCGGATTTGATGATCATCAATCAGCCATGATGGTAATGAATTGTGGAGCAGACTTGATTTGTTGAATAGACTATGTTAGCCTAAGGTCTGATAAACATTCTATTGGATCCTGACAGATTAGCTGTGGATAGAATGCTTCGACTTACGTATAGCATCCAAACTTATAGTTCATTTATTTAACATGAGGGATCACCCATTCCAAACAGCAATTAACTTTCCTTTCTGCAGGTGGTTTTATTTTGGATTTCTCGAGTTGAAAATTGAGTGGAAGCAGAGACCATAAACACCTTTTTAAGACAGAAGTAGATCGGTTCTAGCTCAGGAAAGGGTTGAACAGATTCGCAGATTAGTTGGGAATGCAGGTTGAATGCTATAATCAGCTCAGCGTAACCTTATTCAATCAGGGTAAGCATAAGGAGCTGAATGGCATGCTCCCAGTTCGGCTGTCTCCGTTTGTACATTCTTTGACACAGTGTTTAAAAAAATCGTACACAACTCATCTATGATATCAAAAGATAAATAGCAATGTTCAACTGTAGGTGGAGCCACCAATAATTTACATCCTCATTTACATATGCACATTGTGAATATTATACAGTACTTTATAAATTCTTTCCTCTCTCCTGAGCACACTCATGTAAACAAATCCAGCTTATCATCTTTTCACAAAAGATAGCCTGAATATCTGAAGTTTCAATTGAGTAAACTTCCTGTGGCAGCATACAAGGTATTTGCATACTTTCAAAAACGACTGACCAAATCTGCAGATAGGATTCAAGATGTATGACTCACGAATTCCTGCATAACTGTAATCCAGCATCCTTACTGAAATGTTCAATACCACTCACCCCCACCCCCATCTCTGCACACAGACAATGACTGAGCTGTGCTCTGTATCTTACACAGGCCATGCTTTTGTTTTGGTGATCAATCTTTTGGAGGCTGTAACATTGTTTAATTTGTCAAGTACTTATTCTAAGTATCATATCAATGATAACATTAGTGACATGCTCTTTTTTGTATAAATTCATTTCTATATCTGCCTTCTGCTCCATAGATCATTCCTGCATTAATCAATACTGACTGTTCTGTTATAACACAGGAGCCCATATCATCAAACTCCGCTGTGAGCCCCCACATGTACTGACTTTATTCCTCTCCCAGATTTTACCTGAGCCTGAACAAGTTTGTGTACAATCTCAGCATTCTATTTTAAACTGAATTGAGTTTTTTCCTAATTTTCCCATCTGTCAACAAAACTTTCCCCATTTCCCAGCTCTATTGCAGCCTCGATATGCATCCCTGCCTTAGACACTTTGAATCTGAAAACTTCATCCATGTCTCGGTCTGCTCCAGTCTCAACTTTTCTAATAATCGTCTCATTGGCGTCTCACTTCATACTCTCCATGAACCTCAGTTTATCCTCAACTCTGCTGCTTGTCCATCAACTCACACGAAGTCTAATTCACTTATCACCCCTATAACCGTTGACCTACAGTGGCTTCTGGTATGGTAATATCTCATTTTAAAGTTCTCTTTCTTATCAGTGTCTCTCTCTGGCATCACATCTCCAATTAGTACCATTCCTCAAGTCATTTCTCATAGATCCCTCAAATTTGTTTTCCCTTCCAGAATTGTGCTTAAAATGAATGTTTTTCTCTCTGTTTCCCTCCTTGACCATGATTTGAGCCCCAGTACAGTTGATGGTACTGTGTCATTGCTTGTATTTTCATTCACTTCCCAATGCGTCACACGTGAAGCTCCCTGTTAGACAGGGATATCAGCAACTTTGACTCATTACTTTCCCAATTATTATCTGTCAATCCATTGAAACTCCGTGTTAGTCATCGTCAGCTGATCATACTTGAATGCACATGGGAAAACCCCTTGGAGGTTTGAGAAGAATCAGGCATGAATTACAGACTTTTTGTCTGCAGGTACAAGAAGTGGTTAGGAAGGCAAATGTAATTTTCTCCTTCATTGCTAAAGAGGTTGAGTTTAAAAGCAGAGAGGTAATGTTGCAGCTGTACAAGGTGCTGGTGAGATCACATCTGCAGTACTGTGTGCAGATTTTGTCTCCGTACTTGAGAAAGGATGTACAGGCACTGGAGGAGATGCAGAGGAGGTTGTTTCCGACGTTGAGGAGGGTTGATTTATGAGGAGAGACTGAGTAGATTGGGATTATATTAGTTCGAATTCAGAACAATGAGGGGGGAATCTTATAGAAACATATAAAATAATGAAGGGAATGGATCAGATAGAAATAGACTGTATGTTTTCACAGACATGTGAAGCTAGGATAAGAGGGCACAGCTGCAAGACCAGAGGAAGCAGATTTAGGCCTGAATTGAGAAAGAATGTCTTCATCCAGAGGGTTGTTAATCTGTGGAATTCATTGCCCAGTGAAGTAATTGACGCTATTCAGGAAACTGTTTTAAAGTAAGATATATTTTGTCTAAAAATGGAAGAAAATAACGGATACAGTGAGAGGTTGAGTAAGTGGAAGTGAGTCCACAAAAAGATCAGCCATAATCTTATTGAATGATGGAGCAGGGTTGAAGGGCTGGACGGCCTACTCCTGCTTCTAGTTCTTATGTTATAATTAACAGCTTAAGCACTTGTTGCTAACAATGAGCTGGAAAATAGATTGAAAGGAATTCCAGTTGATAACGTTGACTGATATTTAAATTAACATTTCACAATGATCAAACATAACGGGGAGACGATGGTCTTGTAGTGTTATCTCTAGATTGTTAATCCATAGACCCCGATAACGTTCTGGGACCCGAGTTCAAATCCTGCCACGGCAGATGCCGAAAGTTTATTTCAGTAAAAACAATCTCGAATTAAGAATCTCACGATGACCATAAATCCATTGTCAATTGTTGGGCAAACCTCTCTGGATCACTGAAGTCCTTTAGGGAAGGAATCTGCCATCCTTACCTAATCTGACCTACTTGTGATTCCAGTCACATAGCAATGTAGTTGTCTCATAACTGCCCTCTGTGCAATTAGGGATCGGCAACTAATGCTGACCTAGCCAATGATTCCCTAATTCCCTGAACAAATTTTAAAAACATCAAAAAGGAATTGATGAGATGGTATACTTCGCATGATTAGCAAAAATAGTCAGGGTGTGTACCCAATGAAAACAAAGGAGCACAATGATGAAAACTGCTGGTAGACCAGAGGTTTGGGACTATATTTTTAGAGCCCACAAGCTGAAAGACGTAAAGCGAATAAAGTTGGAGACAATTGATTTAGGAAGGTCAATTGTTGCAAAGTATGAACAAAAACAGCACGAGGCTGCATATGGAAATAAAAATAATAATAATAAAAAAACTAAAACCTTTTTTGGAACAATTGGAAGATGACATCAGGAAATTCCACACAGGAAGAACGGAAACTCTCAAATAACTCAAACAACTATTTTATATTAGTTGTGACACGTTTTCGACAGAGAATATCCCAAAGGATCGCAGGCCTTATCTTCAGGACAACCCCTTTGATAAAGGAAATGATTACGGATAAACTATCCACCAAAACCTAATGGTCTGTTTCCTGGATTTCGAAACAATGTACTCCAGACATATTCCAGGCATTTGTTGAAATATCACTACAGTGCAAGGGGATTTCAGTGGATTCAAAGGTCTTACTGTGATGCCTGTCTTCAAGGAGGTAGGAATGCAGAAAGCAGGAAAATAAAGGCCAGGTTGCCTTATGTCTATTATTAGGAAACTGCTCGTGTCCATTATAGTGTGATTTACAATAATTTAATGGAATCAAAGAGACTCAATAGAGTTATCTGAAAAGGAGAAGCAGTGATAATAAAAGTGAACCCTTAGATTATGTAATTAGATTTGGTAAGCATTTTGTAAAGTATCATATAAAGCGTATATTGCACCAGGTAGGAACTTGTGGGTTATTGTTCAGAGATTGAACACAAAGGAGTGAGTTTTGATGAACATGTCTGTGTGAGTTCAGAGAGACATAATAAGTGGACTGCCACAAATGTCAGCCCTTGGACTCCCAGTTGCTTACTCTCTGTATTAAAGTTGTTTTTGTTGGGGGGGGGGGGGGGGGGGCGGGAGGTGTAGAATGCAAACAATGCATATTTGATGATGGTAAAGATAGTTTGGAGTGCATGGTGTGATTAGGATGTAAGAAATCTGCACTGTGTAATTGGAAGATAGAGTTCATTTTAATAAAGTTTGTGGTCAAGCACTTCAGAAGGAATAATAAAAAAGCTAATGATTATTTATATGGAGAAAGATTGTGAAAACAAAAGACCAGCGCAGAGAGATTTGGGTGTTGTTGTGCGTGCAAGGTCTGAGAAACCATAAGGATTGATCAATTTCCGGGACCGGATAATGTGTATGCCAGGGCGTTGTGGAAGGAAAGATATGTAGGTTCGAGAGTTGGGCTGAGAAGTTGCAAATGGAGTTCAATCCTGTCAAATGCGAGGTCATGCTTTCTGGAAGATCCAATTCAAGAGCGAATTATACAGTAAGTTGAAATGTCTGGAGGAAAATTAATGTGCAGAGAGATCTCTGGGTATTCAAGTCCTTTGATCCCGGAAAGTGGCAATGCAGGTTAATAGATTTGTCAAGAAAACATATGAAATGATTTCCTTCATCGAACTAGGTATTGAGTACAGGATTTGGCAGGTCCTGTTACAGTTCAATAAGACTATGGTTCAGCATTATATCTGGTACATTTCTGGTCGCCCACATTACCAAAACGATGTGGATGAGTTGGAAAGAGTACAGAAGAGGTTCACTAGGATATTATCTGATATTGAGGGTGCAAGCTATGAAGAGAAGTAGATTAGGATTATTTTCATTAGAAAGACAGAGGCCGGGGAGGGGGAATCTGAATGATGTCTACAAAATCATGAGAAGCATAGATAGGGTGGATAGCAAGAAGATTTTGTTCCCCCCGAGTGGCGTACTGAATTTCTAGGGGCCACGAGTTCAACGTGAGATTGGATATGTTGATGGGAGATATATGTGGTAAATTCATTATGCAGAGGGTGGGGGTGACTGGAACGCGTTGCCAGTAGTGGTGTTAGTGGTGGACACAATAACATCATTTAAGATTTATCTAGACAAATATATGAACGGGCAGGGAGCAAAGGAATACAGATCCTTAGAAAATATGCTTTGATAGAAGAATTGGATCGGCACAGGCTTGGAGGGATGAAGGGCCTGTTCCTGTGCTGAAATATTCGTCGTTATTTTTCTTTGCTCTTTGTTCTTTTAAAGTATGGGAACCCAGCAGATATAGTTGAATCATTTATACACACGTGAAGTACTGGAGGACTGGAGGATGGCTAATGCTGCGCCTTTAGCAAGGCCGGAAGGAAAAGCATGGAAACGATAGACTATGTGCCTGACATTGGTGATGAGTAAGTTGTTGGAAGAGATTCTGAAAGATAAGATTTACATGTGCAAGCGGGCATCAGAGCCGCCCTGCTTTTGCCACGGGACTATGCCTACATCAGGCAACTATAAGAATTCATTTTGTGTTTTAAACAGCAGTCGCAGCTTTAAACCCACAGAACTCAGCAGCTGCCGGTCCGCCCACGTGACCGGGAGATAGGAGACAGAGGACAGATAAAATCCACACTATACCAACACTACCCATGACTCATAGACTAAAACTCCGGAATTAATTAATATGGAAACCCATCTTCCAATCACATCAAGAGACTGATATCAGACCAATACACACCAACACCCCAAGGGAACAAAGGGGGGTGCTAGCCCCTGCCCTCACAGAGAAAGACAAGCAGATAATACCCGGACCGGTTTTACATAAACCAATTAGCACCCTATCGTGCGTGCCCTGCAACTCTCCTGGGATGGCAGGAAACATTCTATTTGCACCTACTCCAGTGATGATGGGGAACTGTCATCCCATTCATCCTCAAATTCCACACATCCTGACAACTAAAAGTATATAATATGTAGCTGTGCGCGGGAACAGCAGAGCAGCCGAGATTCGGACCTCGGTTGGTCTCCGCCGGCGTTACTGTAGCAATAAACGTTACCGATTGTTGAACCGCACTCTCGGCTCGGACTGATATCATTTCATCCGCGCTAACACATGCATGGAGAGAGAAGGGCTGATTTGTGTTGGTCAGAAAGATTTTGCATGAGAGGAATCATGTCTTATAAACATGATTTTAATTTGTTTTAAATGAAGTAAGCAGAAAGATTGATTGTAGCAGAATGGTAGATGTTGTTTAAATGAACATTAGCATGGTAGACCAATTAATAAAGTTAGAGCACATGGGTTTGCGGGTAAGCTTGAAAACTGTATGTAAATTCGGCTTTACAGAAGGAGACAAAATAGAGGATTTTACTTTCGCCTGGAAGCTTATAACAAGCAGTGTTCCACCGGGATCAGTACTGGATGGACTTTTGTTTGTCATTGATGTAAAAGGTTAGGATGATAAGATCGAAAGCATGGTTGGTACATTTACAGGTGACACTAAGATTGCTGTTATATTGGGCAGTGAGACAATTGTCTGCGATTGCAAAGATATATTGTGCAATTCGGTCAATGGATTGAGGAGTGACAGATGGAGATTAGATAAACTAAATGTGAGGTACTGCATTTTGGTAAAATAAACAAGTTCATGACGTAAAACAAATAATTATACGGTCCAAGGTAGTACTTCAGGCCATAGAGATCGAGGGATCTTGGTACATAAATCTTTGAACTTTGTATCACACGTGGAAAAAGTATTTTAGAAGGCATTTAACACGTTTGCCTTCGTCACTCAGACGTTTCGCTATAGGTGTCGTTATTTCATATTGAGGTTGTACAAATCATTGATAAGGCCTCTTTTGGAGTACTGGGTCCAGTTCTGATCACTCAGCCAGGGGAAGGGCATTATTAAGCTTGTTAGAGTTAAAATATATTTACCGGAATGTTACTAAGAACGGAGGGATTGGGGTATAAGGAGAGATTGGATTGGATCTTATTTCCTTGGAGGGCAGAAAATCCAAGCGTTACATTATAAAATCATGAGGGATATTGCTAAGGTGAATGGCATGTTTCTGTTCCTTCGGATGGAGGAATTCAAACCAGCGAGAATATTTTAAAGTGAGAAGAGAAAGATTTCGAAAGTACATGCGGGGCAATTTGTTCTTAAATAGAGATATTAGTTTGTGTAATGCACTTTCAAAGGAAGTGGCAGGTGCAGGTACAGTTACAACATTTAAAAGATGTTTGGGTAGGTACAAAAATAGGAAAGGTTTGGAGGGATATGGGCCAAACTCAGGCTGGTAGTATTAGTTGAACAAAAGGTGTGGTTCCATGATGTTCGATTCTGTGACTATGATTCTTTTACCTTTTATAAAAAAAGGTTAATGACTTTTCAATATCTGTGTCAAAGTGAATACTTATTCTTAAAATGAATTCCCTAGTTTTAGTCTCCCAAACAAGAGGAAATGTCCATCAGGTATTCACCTGATGCACGGTTTTCAAGATCTTGTTTAGTACAATAGCAAGAACACTTACACTGAGACCTAAAATGCATATCTTTCATAATACAAAGCCTTCAACTCAGAAATAATAAAGTGAAGTATCTTTGGAAGTTTCTAAATGTAATGAATCTTTTTTTTCCAGAAACCAAAAGCACGTTGGATAACAGATATAAACCGATTCCTGGAGCATTCTACTGGTTTCAGTTTTTCAACCTGAAAATCAATATAAAATTCTGCACACAACTTCCTGTTGTAAATCAGGAACAAAAACAGAATTTCCTGGAAAATCTCAGCAGATATGGCAACTTCTGTGAAGAGAAATCAAAGTTAACATTTTGGGTCTGAATGGTGCCCTTCCTCAGTTTGAATCTTTCTTCTTGTCAGATTAGGATTCAAAGCATTTTACATTGCATCAGGCGTGATCTCAGCGATGCCCTGTACTAATGCAGTAAAACATTCCTACGATTAAACCCGATACCCTTAGCAGCATCATTCCATTTACTTTCCTAATCATTTGCTACACATGGTGACTAACTTTACATGAGTCATACAACAGTACTCACAAATCCTTGTGTGTCACTGAGTTCTGAAATCTCTCACAATTTAAACAGTTACTGATTTTATATCCTTCTTCCAAAACACTCACTCTCATAACCCACATTAAACAGTTACTGCTGAAGATTTCCGCACTAAACCACCCCTGTCTGTATCCCATTGCTGACTCCCTGCGTCCACTTGACAAAGCATTGAATGACTATCTTGATAAATTAGCTCATATAGCTTCAATCCATCGGGTCATCCAAATAACTGTAACTAGTGGAGTACCTCAGAGATTAATATATATCAGTTTTACAACCAGCAAACCAATATTAATCTCGAAGCACTATTTCCTGTTATATTCAGGAGGCTGCTGTGAATGCTCAGCACCGAAGGCAGTTTGAATGGCCTCGTCCTGTGCTGTGTAGTGTGTACTGGAGGGCTGAATACCATCACCTCGTTTCTGTCTAACTCCTTAGAGGGTCAGAATGGTCCCCCGCTGTCTTATTGCCTTACTGGCTGAATGTGGTCTTTCTCTCCCTCTGTAACAGCATTGAGGAGTAGATCGAGAGTACAACACAGGAGGTAGGATAATCAGTTGGCCAATCGCCCCCTCAGGCCTGCTGCAACATTCAGAATGCTCTTGGCTGATATGATTGTGTATGAGCATCCTTTTCCTGTCTGTTCCCAATAAACACTGACTCTGTTGTCTATCAATGGTCAGGTCAGCTCACCTTTGAATACCTTCAATAACCCAGTCTTCACTGTTCCCTGGGAATGTGAAAATCGGCAAGGAGAAAAAAGTATCCTTAACTCAGTCTAAATTAGAAGGCGCTTATTTTATAATATATTTGATCCGATTAGATTAAATTAGAGTAAATTAGACTCCCTACAGTGTGGAAACAGGCCCTTTGGCCCAACCAGTCCATACCGACCTTCTGAAGAGTAACCCACCCAGACCCATTTCCCTCTGACTAATGCAGCTAAAACTATGGGCAATTTAATATGGCCAAATCACCTGACCTGCACATCTTTGGACTGTGGGAGAAACCGGAGCACCCCGAGAAAACCCACACAGACACGGGGAGAATGTGCAAAATGTGCCAAACATGCCCCACATTACCACTGACTATATTTTGGTTAAATATCTATCAAAGCCAGCCTGCACTGCACCCTCACAAAGCCATTTCCAGATATCAAAGGATCATAAGAAACAAGAACAGAATTAGCTTCATCGAATCTGCTCTGCTGCTTGATCATGGCCGGTTTGTTTCTCAACCTCATACTCCTCACTCCTCCCAATTACCCTTGATTCACTTATTAATCAAAAGTTTACCAAACTCTATTTCAAAGACTGTGTAATGGGTTCTCTCTTGTTTTGGGGACAGGCGATTAATTGAAATGGGGAATAACATCTTGTTTCCTCGTATGTTTAAAATGATGTAATATAATCCTCTGCTGGTTCACCAACTCCACTGTGCAAGCAGTAGGCTTCATAGAATCCATTCAGTTTGGAATTCATTCCATCTAGTTCACACTGTCCAGCCATAGAGTGTCCCACAATCATTCCCATCCCTTTAACCCTGCGTTTCACATGGCTAATCCATCTAAGCTGCACATCCGTAAGCATTATGGACCACTTAGCGCGGCCAATCTATCTAATCTGCACATCTTTGAACTACAGCGGGGAAGTAGAGAACTCATCGTTTGCCTGAGAATGCATCAATAACTGTGAACCACCCACATTCATGCTTCAAAGAATAGCCTTGGCAACAGAGAGGAGTTTGTCTGATCCCTTGCAATGCTGTCCCTGAGATATTAGAGAAGGGGGTGGACATTGACCTGCTGGTCATTAAAAATGCTTTCGCACTTATCATTTGTCAGAGTGGAGAGCAAATAAAATGCAAGTAGCAGAACGTGCAGAGCATGCTATGAAATGATCTCATCTTCTTCCACAATGGTTCACTTATAGACGTCTGAAGACAAATGCTGTGGAGCACGACATTTCTCCATACGACCCTCAGTACAATTGCAATCCTCTCCACACCAGTCTAAAGAGAGAGAGAGAGAGAGAGTCTGTGTGTCTGTGTGTGTGTGACTGAGTCTGTCTGTCTGTCTGTGTACTGTTGATGTTGGTGTCAGTCTGTATGATGCTGTGACCTGCTGCCCTCCCTCCTTCCAGATGGTTTTCACCCTCCGCCACTGTCTGTGCAATGGAGTGGAAAGGCCAGCAGAGTGTGGAATTCCATCACTTTAACCAACACAGGGACCACCAGACCATTCCCACACAGAGGTACACGCACACACACTAATACACACAGTTACATGCACTATTACATAAACGAAGCTGTAGACATACGAATAAATACACACACAGAGATACACTGACATGAGACAAACATGGGAGTCGATCGGTATTTCTCTTTCTCTGTGGCAAATTCTCACTATTTCACCCACTCTGTATGGTGTACAATATTATTTCTATTTCTCTGTTTGAGCATGTCAGTTTTCTTCTCTGGCTCTTTGGGATGTGTGTTGTTATTTCTGACGCTCCTTTAGTATCAGTGTACACCTTGATCACATCAGTGAGTCTGTCAGTATTTCAATTGTTCTGTAGGGGAAAGTAAGGACTGCAGATGCTGAAGATCAAAACCGAGATTGTGGTGCTGGAAAAGCACAGCAGGTCAGGCAGCATCCGAAGACAAGGAGAATTAGCATTGTAGGCATAGGCCCTTCATCAGCCCTGTCAAAAATCCGGATTCTGGCCTGACTTACTGTGCTTTTCCAGCACCAACTCTCCGCTTTGATCTCCAGCGTCTGTTGTCCTTACTTTCTGACTTGATGTGCTTTTCCAGCACCACATTCGCTTTCAGTTATTTTGACTGGCGTGTGACACTATGACAACTTCGATGCTTGTGGATGTCAGCAAACATGAAAGAATTGTGAAGTGTGTGGAGGATGGAATGCAACAGCAACAGGACAACGCCAACTTGGTGTAGAGTTCAGGTATATTTCATACGGCGATCAATGCAAGACAGTGTGAGGTGATGCAGTTTGGAAGGAAAACAGGCTGTGCTGTTATAAAGTGGGTGCAGGAGCAGAGGGTGTATGAACACAGATTACTGAAGATGTCAGGACAAGTGGGGAGAGCAGTAACTATCACAGATTAGTTTCAGTATCTGAGCTGTTTAAAGGGGGAGGTGTAGGACGGAGTCTCCGTGCTCGCTTCCTGGGAGGTGGTGGTGACGATGTGTTGTGAGCCCACCCTCTTGCCCACCGTCTGGATTCCATTTGTAGCAGCTCGATACAAAAGGGAGATACCATCAGGGTCACGGCTTCTAAGTTGTGCTCGGGGGAAACGGAACTGCCAATGGATTTAACGTGAGAATTTCCCTTCACTGAACATTGCTCCTTACTCGGTCGGTGGGACGTGGATGTTTCAGAATCTCCACACGAGGCGTCCCGGTCTTCTCCGGCTCGTACCAGGGTCCTCCCCACATGGCCAGTGAGGGAACGGATATCGGGCACTCCACCACCAGGCTTGGCCCTTTCTGTCCTATTCCAGGCTGTTTCTCCTGGAATGGGTGGGAGGGAGGGAGGGAGAGAGGTTGGGGGTGGGAGGTCCTGCTGTTAGTACTGGTGTAGGTGTGAGGGGGAATGAAGAGGTTTTTGGAGGGGCGTCTGTCCACAGTGTTGTATCCATGCAGTGTTGTTAGTGTGGGGGGTATAGTGGAGGTGAGAGAAGCAGAGAGAGAGGGGGAAGATGCAGCAGTGAGAATGTTGGAGCATGAGCCTTATTCAGGGGTAGGTGCTCTAGCAGATATACAGTGAGAGTGAGGGAGCAGAGAGAATACGGTGACCCTTATCCTGACAGAACGGGGAAGGTTATTGATGCTTGTCCTGTATTGCTGGACATTTCTTCAATCCGCAGATACTGCACTCAACTGGGTGGTGAGCTCAGATCATGGTCGTTGGGTCTGGTGATGTGGCCCCCGTCTGGGAAGAGAATGCTCCCCCTCTGTACTAGCCCATCCGCCAGGACCTCCGTGCCTCTGCCGACAAACTGTGGTGTAATTGCCCCTTATCTGCCATGCTCGGGGTAAACTTTGCAGGCCAGTTCCTAATAGAGAAAGCTCAAACAAGTGCCCGTTGGCCTTTTAAAGCTGGCCACAGTGCCAGGGATCACGGAATATGCAAGGGTATCCGAGCGATGGTGAGTACCTCCAGCCATGATGGGTGTTAGAATCAGTCTGGCATTGAATGAGAGGGACACCATGGGGAGGGGTGGGTAGTTAATGAGGTGAGTCTGATACGATAGCACCAGGAAGCTAGCTCAGCCTCGTGTTGACGATCCCTCTATTACATTCAACGAACATGGCACTGAGACAAATTATTGTTAGATTCAGCCCAATGGGTTGAAGTCTGTGCTGACCCTACTCCCAGTTACAATGCTGCAGAACAAATTTTAATCCAAAATTCTCCTGAACTCACACCAATATCACATTCACCAATCATTCCTGGAAGCACTGGCTAATGTTACAGGATACTGTACGCTGGTGAGTGATCTCATGCAGTGTTACTGAGAAACGTAATGGGTTGGTGGACACAGTTCCACACCCTGGTCGCATGTCTCATCTGGGTTTATAGATCAATCACTTCAGAGGTCTGCACAGTGTTCTACTCTGGACCGATTGCCGGGTTGTGTTCAGCAATACACGAGCATGGTCTGCACAGTGCTCCATTCTGAACAGATATTTCCTCTGGGTTTATGGTGTCTGGGCTGGTTCTCTGAGGTGGATTGAGAATGTGATAGAACTGATGACTTCAACTAATATGGCAATGCTTTTACTTTTGTTCTCATTCTTGTGGTTGGACCCTCCAAATTCTGACTCCACCGGCCAGTCCCATTCTTCAATCTACCTCCATCGTTCAGTAACGTGTTGACCCATGTGTTATTGTCCATCTTAAATGTGAGTAAAACTGTTCTATTTCCCTGGCCTTTGACGTTGCTCACCCTGGAGAATTGGGATAAACCTCAGTAAGGTCACTCCTCAGATTCAACACTCCAGGGAATATAGCCCCAGCCTATTCGTTCTCTCTGTGTAGCTCAACATCACCCACTCCTAACACCAGCAGCATACTTGTAAAAGTTTTCTGCACTCTTTCAAATCTAACAACATATTTTCGAAAGCAGGGAGAACTGAATTCAAGGTAGTATTATGGAAGTCGCTGTACCTAGTGTGTTGGTGAAAGTGAGTATTGCAGGTACTGAAGGTTAGTGTCGATAATGTGGTGCTGGAAAAGCACAGCAGGTCAGGCAATATCCGAGGAGCAGGAAAATCGATGTTTCAGGCAAAAGCGATCTCGGATGCTGCCAGCCTTGCTGGCCTTTTCCAGTACCACACTCTGAACCCAGTCTATATCCCAAATGGTCTCCTTCTTCAAAGATTGCAATTTTTCCCTCCCACGTGGTCGACGATGCCCTCCAGCGCATCTTATCCACTTCCTGCACCTCCGCCCTTGAATCCCACCCTTCCAAACGCAACAGGGAAAGAACACCCTGGTCCCATCTTCCTCCCTACCAAACCACCAGATGCAATGCATCATCGTCCCCCATCTGGGCCACCTACAAACAGACCCCACCACCAAGGTTATATTTCCCTCCCCACCCTACCTGTGCTCCATAAAGAACATTCCCGGTGCGACTCCCTTGTCAGGTCCACGCCACCCACCAACCCACCCTCCCATTTTGGCACCTTATACCGCCACCGCAGGAGTTGTAAAACCTGCACCTTCACCTCCCCCTCACCCCCGTCCAATACCCCAAAGGAACCTTCCACGTCAATTGGATTTTTGCACTTCCACACGTGGCATCCACTGTATCCGTTGCTCCCGATGTTAACTCGTCTACACTGTGGAGACAGGACACCAACTGACGGAACACTCCAGAGAACATCTGTGGGACACCCGCACCAACCAATCACACTGCACCGTAGCTGAACAATTTAAGTCCCCCTCCCACTCCGCCATTGACATGCACGTCCTGGGCTTCCTCCACCTCCACTCCTTAACCACCCGACGCCTAGAGGAAGAAAGCTTCATCTTCCTCCCTGGGACTCTGAAACCACATGGGATCAATGATGATTTCACCAGTTTTCTCATTTCCCGACCCCCACCTTATCCAAAATCTAACTTTCAAACTCAGCACGGCCCTGTTGATGTGTCCTACCCGCCCATTACCCTTCCCAAATATCCCTTCCACCCTCCTCTCCGACAGACCACATTCATCTACCTCTCACATTCTCAGCTTCCTTCCCACCAACCCCACCCCATCCCATTTATCTCTTTACACCTTGGGCCTCAAGCCGCTTTCCCAATGAAAGGTTTACACACAAAATGTTGATTATCCTGCTCCTCGGATGCTGCCTGACTGGCTGTGCTTTTCTAGCACCACATTCCGACTCTGATCTTCAGCATCTGCAATCCTCACTTTCTCCCTTGAGTTAGTGTATCCAGAAATTTCCTCATCAGACATCTTATGCAGCTAGTCTGACATTTAAACCCTGTCTTATTTTATAGACAGAGTGGGACATGAATAAACCTGCAGTGCTCTTACAGTACCCGTACATTCAAGGAAAAATATTTTTAAAATGTACGATTCATAGTCCATCCAGTAACCCTCATTCTTTCCATCCAGAATGAGTAAATATTCCCTTTTATTGTGATATGAGCTGTGATGTAAGGAAGGGGTTAACTGAGCCTGTTTGTTCAGTGATTGTAATTAATGTCAGTCTCCATGGGTTCTAAATACCCCAGTGGAGAGTTCCCATCTTTTAATCATAAATGGGTGCCGTTCAATGTGTTATGCCATAGTATGAGCGGGAGAATCACCAACAGCACTAACAGGGATCAGCAGCTCCAGACAGAAGCGAGGAGAGATGTGAATCTGAGAATACTAGATTGGAATGTTCCAACAATGGATCAGAATAGGAGAATATTTGACTGGAATGTTCCAACAATGGATCAGAATCTGAGAACAATAGACTGGAATGTTCCAACAATGGACAGGAGTTTATTCTATTTTATTTGGTATCTTTCTATGTGTTATGGTTGGTTGTCATTATCATGGCGGATTTATGTTGCACTTCGCATTATTCAATATATTTATTATCCTCTCCTGTCTATCGTTGGTGTACCTGGTAAGTCTCACTGTCCAGATATTTTTTGTATAAACCAGTTACGACTGCATTTGTGTTCTTTCGTGTAGTCTACGCTTCTTGCCCCCAATAGTGTTCCTTTTGAGACTTTGAACCCAGTACAATTCTTGTCTCCCTCTTTGCATCTGGCAGTATTACTCATGGGTCTCCATGTTGACCTGCTCAGTTGCAGATATGAGCCACTGTCTCTCTGCGCTTGTTATTTAAATATTGGGAGTGTGGAGGTCATTGTCGTCTATTATGTTTACAAACTCCATTTTCTTCCTGGGGCTCCATCCCATCCCTGGCCGATATCTTTTTTCATTCATTTCTGGGTCTTGGGCATCGCTGGCTGTCCAGCATTAATAGCCCATTCCTATTTGCCCTTGAAAAGGTGGTGAGCTGCCTCTTGAATTGCTGCAGTCCGCTTGCTGTGGGTTTACCCACAATGCCAATAGGGAGGGAATTCCAGAAATTTGACCCAACGATTCTGAAGCAACAGCAGTATATTTCCAAATCATGGTGGTGGTGGTGGTGTTGTTGGGGGGGGGGGTGGGGGGGGTGGTGGGGGTTGGTGCGTGTAGGTGAAACATGCAGGTTGTGTTTGAAACAGACGAATCACAACTTTGGTGATCCCTTTGGTCATGAGCTGATTCCTGACACCATGCCCTGACCATTATTAACTTTATCTACACACTGCTCCAGAAAGTACTTCACTGTCTTAACTCATCTGCTGTTTGAATCTCGAACTGTGAAATACAGACTTAATGATGACACAATCTGCTGCTGACACTCTCAAGTTGAAACCTGCAGAAACAAATCCGATTCGAACTCACACCAAAATTCCATCCATCTGACATTGCTGTGCACGCTGACCTATATCGCTATTGTGACTGGCAATGTCTTTATTTTACTATTCTGAAGCACTTTAACTCATCTGTCCATGAAACTTCCCTCAGTCTCTCTGTGTCATTTATCCAAATCCCTGTCAGTGGTTCATATTTAATCTGTTTTCCTTCATGTGGATTTTCTCTCATGCAATGATTTTTGCATTCAACACCCCAATGCATCACACACACACACACACACACACAAACACGTGCATCACACACACACACACAGACACGAACACATGCATGCTCGCGCACATGCACATGCAAACACACACCTTCACTTATGCTGGTCCAATAGAGATGGAAATCCTCCCCTTTTAGACAGTAATCTGTTGTGTGCATAATTCCCATATGATAATAAAGTTTTTCAATACTCCCCAGGCTGGGCAGATATTGCAGTTTACTGAGCAATACACGAGCATAGTGTGCACAGCTCTCCATGCTGGGCTGTCATCTTGTACCAGCGTACGTTGTTTGAAGTGCTCTGTGAAGCAGTTTCAGAATTTGATTGAACAAACCATTTCAATTCACCTGAAAATACCTTTATTCAATGTTCTCATTCTTATAATTTTGCTCACGAAGGATGCACTCCTCCAGTTAGTTCCACTGCTCAGTCTTTTCCCCCCTATTTCCACAACAGGTTCTCAGGTAATTAACTATCTGTTTCTGTCTTAAATGTGGATCTCTCTGTCCCTCTGTACCTTTCCGTGACCTTGGTTTCTGGCTCCCTAGTGTATCGACTGCTAGCATGGTGAAGCTCAGAGACAATGAAATGATGTGTGTCAGGCTGTTGTTCACTTCCTGGCGTGTCCCATATGGTGCTCCATGGATAATGGGGTGTATGTCAGGCTGTTTGTATCCCTTTCGGAGGAGGTATCTGGGGAGTATAAGGTGAAGAAAGCATATGAGCTTGTGCCAGAAGCCGACAGACAATGTTTCAGGAATTTAAAAAAGGGTCCCTGATTTAAACGCAAATTGAGTTTGAAAGAATCAAAGTTATTTTGAAAGGTGGGTAAGGGTATAAAAAGCTGAGCAAACCTATGACACTCTTAGAAAGGTTCTTTTTTCGAAGGAGTTCAAAAATTCACTTCCTGCAATAGTGAGAACTCGCGCAGAAGAGCAGAGAGTTACAATGGTAAGATTAGAAGCAGAAATGGCTGATGATTATGAGTTCGTCCATAAATCAAAGTTTGGATACCATGAAAAATTGAGAAGAATGTATGAGAACTTCTTAAAATATACACCTGTGAGAGTAAGGTTGACTGGCATAGGCCAGGATTAGTAGGAAAAGACGTTACAACATTAAGAGGTACAGAGTCATGTAATTTCTTGATGCTGAGAAATGAGGAGACATGCCATTCAGAAGAACTATTGGAGAGATGCAAATTGCTCCATTATGTAACGTGTGGTTGGTGTGTCCGGTGAAACCATCAACAGAAGTATTTCACAACTGGGAAGGAGACTTTGAGCTTGGTGTTTGTGTCACAACATTTCAGCATTTAACTTGCAAATAACGTGCCCAAGACAAATCTATGTACGATCATAACGCCTAAACGTCTTTGGAGAAATTTAGGAAGAAAACATCTGGTCTGTTCAGATATAGGTTTTTATTGCTTCCATTCGATTTGGAAGTTATACAGGTGACAGGACAAGAAACTGTACTTGCTGACAAGTTGTCGAGACTTGAATGAAGAAAGACAGAGGCGTTCTGTGGCAGGCGTATACAGACAGAAATAGAATGGAGTTGTGAATGTTTGCATACTTATTGTCAATGTCGTATATATGCATTGTAGTCCACTAATAGAGTAAGAATAATGGGTTTAAAAAGAAGCTGCTGTTGTGTATTAATGGTTCATTTTGTCAAAGGAGGAGATGTGACAATGCTGTCATTTTGAAAAATTTTTTTTGAAGAGAAGCCTTAAAGGCAGAGATGCCGAACTGCCGACTGAAAACGGCTGAAGTAACTAACTTACAAGGTCTTTAGGTTTTATTAAAACAGTGGTAACAAATGTAGGGCAGTGTCCAGCTCTCCCAGACCAGATCTTCTCATTTTGATTTCAGCTGCAGCATTCAGAAGCTGTTCGGTGTCCCAGGCGGGTTGGAAGCTTCAATACATGATCCCGAGCTGCCCCTCTCTCTGAAAACACTTTTGAAGATGCTTCTTCCTGGATTGGAGAACTGCAGCTAATATTCTGGGTTTGAATGTACCTTTGTGTCAAGGAACATGTTTATGGGATGTTCCTGTATTAGCGCAGTTAATTAGTAGAAGGCACTGTATCTATTGTTTGCGTAAGTGTTCCTCTTGAGAAGCTATCTCAAATTGTTCATCTGTTTGATTGTGTTTTAACTGGCGGGTTTGAATGGATTACATATTACTTAACGTTGAGTGGGTTGACCAGTTGCAACATTTGTGGAACGCACAGTTCACATCGACAGTTAAAATAAGGAAAAGTTAGGGTCTCGGCTGCCTTTTTAAAATATTTTGAGAGGTCTGGTCTGTCCATAAGGCTTGTAGCTGAGGGGTTTCTGACAGACTCCTGTTATTGAAAAGTTATTGGAGGTGCTGGGGATGGTTTGCTGGAGGTTGCGCTGTGAGCTGCCTCAGACATTCTGGGAGACCTGAGGATTTGGTGACCCCACTCGGGATGGAGCATGGGGACTGTAGTTACAGCATCAGGGTCTGCAACACGAACAACAAATGGAGCAGAGGCTGCAGAGAGGGGAAGCTCTGAAACCATGGAGTGAGTGCCTGTGGGGAAAGGGATCTGCTGTATCTGTTTGTGTTTTCGCCTGGACAAACACACACTCTCACTCTCCCCGTTACATAAACTCATGCACACACTCGCTCTCCGCTCCACACACACACTCACACTCCCCCTGTCTCACATGCGCACATGCATACTCTGCTCTGTCACACGCATGCACACCTATACCCACTATATATTCATCCCGCACTCACACACACTCTCCACCTCAGTCTCTCTCACTTACACACATTCTCTCTCTCCCCCTCACAGAGGCACACCCCCTCACACACACGTACACGCGCACACACGTATGCACGTACAAATCTGCGGCGTGTATTTGCATTTGTATTTGCAGATACGCTTTATTTTGTTCCAAAAACATACAATTTGGAGACAGTCAATCAATGTGGCATTTTATAAACTCCTGAACTCGGAACAAACCCAGTCTGACTCCAGATGAAGACACAGACAAATTCCAAACAAGACCTCACCACTGAAATACATTGCCTGATCGGAGGCGTCACCTCCTTTACATCGATAATGTCTGCGATTTGCATATCAATCAATCAAAACCTTCACCTCGATTCTAAGTGATTAAGGATTTAAGAGCCATCTTAGGTGTGTACCATTCATGTGCATGAGTTGCACAATCCTTTGATCTTTTCCTTATAACGACTGGGTCTAAGGTCTTCCTCTCTCTCTAAGACTTAACGAAGAAGCAGCGCTAGGGAAGGTTGTGTTTTCAAATAAAACCGTTGGACTCTAACCGACTGTCGTGTGAATTTTGACATTGTCCGACGCAGTCCTAAACTAGCGGCTCCATATCGTACTTATTTATTGCTTATCCCATTATCTCTCTTAGTAAATAAATCTTTCCTTTCCCCATGTGGTCTTGTCTTGCATATTAATCTATTGTGAGGCACATGACGCATTGCTGTCTGGAATTCGAAATATAATACATCTAGATGAGCCCCATTGCCCATCTCTTAAACCAGGAATCAAGCGGGCTAAAAGTTGTCATGACATAGCTTTAACGAGCAGAATTAAGGAGAATCCCAAAGCATCTTATTCTTATATACGAAGCAAGCGGGTAACTAGAGAAAGGATTGGTCCACTAAAAGATAATGAAGGAAAGCTGTGTGTCGAACCTGAAAGAATTGGTGAGATTCTGAATGATTACTTTTCATCAGTGCTCACTGAGGAGAGGAACATGACGAATGTTGAGATTAGAGATAGAAATTTGATTAGTCTGCATCATGTTGACATAAGTAAGAAAGATTTGTTGGGTACGCTAGAGGTTATTAAGGTGGACAAATCCCCAGGACCGGATGGGATCTATCCCAGGTTGCTGAGGGAGGTGAGAGATGAAATAGCTGAGGACATAACAGATATCTTTGTGGCATCCTTAAATACATGTGAGGTGCCGGACGACTGGAGGGTTGCTCATTTTGTCCCCCTGTACAAGGAGGGTACTAGGGATATTCCGAGCAACTACAGATAATTGAACTTGATATCAGTGGTGGGAAAGTTGCTGGAGAAGGTACTGAGGAATAGGATCCATTCATATTAAGAAAAGAATGGGCTTATCAGTGATAGGCAACATGATTTTGAGCAGGAGAGATCGTGCCTTACCAACTTAATAGAGTTCTTCGAGGAAGTGACCAAGTTGATAGAGGAAGGAAGGGTTGTTGATTTCATGCACACGGACTTTAGTAAGGCGTTTGATAATGGAGACTAATGGAGAAATTGTAGTCATATGGTGTGCAGGGTGTTCTGGCCAGGTGGATAAAGAACTGGTTGAGAAACAGGAGACAGAGTAGTAGTTGAAGTGAGTTTCTCGAAATGGAGAAAGGTGACCAGTGGTGTACCACAGGGTTCAGTATTAAGGCCACTGTTGTTTGTAATCTATATAAATGATCGGGAAGAGGGCACTGTTGGTATGATCAGCAAGTTTACAGATGATACGAAGATTGGTGGAGTAGCAGAAAGCATAAGGGACTGTCAGAGAATATCGTAGGATATAGATAGACTGGAGAGTTGGGCCGAAAATTGGCAGATGACGTTCAATGCAGACAAATGTGAGGTGATGCATGTAGGCAAGACTAATTCGAGAGCGAATTATACAATGAACAGGAGAGCCTTGAGAAAAGTTGATGGGCAGAGAGATCTGGTCTGCACAATTGGAGTGCAGGTCATTGTACATTGAAGGTTGCTGCACAGGTGGATAGAGTGGTCAAGAAGGCATATAGTACACTGGCCTTCATTGGACTGGGTATTGAGTATAAGAGCTGACAAGTCATGTTAACATTGTACAAGACTTTGGTTCGGCCACATTCAGAATACTGTGTACAGTTCTGGTCGACACATTACCAAAAGGATGTGGACGCTTTGGAGAGGGTGTAGAGAAGGTTTTCGAGGATGTTGCCTGGTATGGAAGGTGCTAGCTATGAAGAAAAGTTGAGTAGGTTAGGTTTACTTTCATTAGAAAAAAAGGAGATTGAGGGGACCTGATTGAGGTTTACAAAATCATGAAGGTTATAGACTGGGTGGATAGAGACAAGCTCTTTTTCCCAGGGCGAAGGATTCAATAACGACAGGTCAAGCTTTCATAGTGAGAGGTGGAAAGTTTAAAGGGGATACACGCAGCAGGTACTTAATACAGCGGGTGGTGGGCGTTGCCAGCAGAGGTGGTAGAGGAAGGCACGGTAGATTCATTTAAGATGCGTCTGGACAGATGCATGAGTAGGTGGGGAGCAGAGGTATACAGAAGCTCAGGAATTGACCGATAGGTTTAGACAGTACGTTTGGATCGGCTCATGCTTGGAAGGCTGAAGGGCCTGTTCCTGGGTTGGAAATTTTCTTTGTTCTTTGTTCGTCACATTTTTAAGAAAGCGAGTCAAATCATTCAAACATGATTTATTCTTCATAAAACTATGTTGACTGTGCTGAATTCTGGCTTGACTTTGAAAATTTCTTGTTATTAATTCCTTCGTAATGGACTCTAACAATTTGTCTTCAATACCAATGGATTTCTCACAACGTTTCATTCCCTAATGAATTTGGTTATTATAATTTCTTTGCTTTCTATAACCTCTACATTTCCTTTCACAATTCCTGTGTAACAGGCACAAGGCTGAAAAAGATCTGTGCTAATTGCTGTGTAAGAGACATGAGTAGCTGAAATGGCACATTTTGTTCCTGCTTTATACACTCGCTGGGCTGAATGTCCTCTTGGTGTTCCTACATTATAGTCGCGATGGCATGCATGTCCTGATCCTGTTCCTGACCAAGCCCTTCAAGTTCTCAATGCCGTCTTCTTGTCGCTCAATGACAGGTCTGGGTCTTATGGAATCTCCCTGCTTAAATGTCACTTTTCAAGCGCTGAAATATGCAGGCAAGTTGTGTTGCCCACACTGGGTAGCTCAGTGGTTAGCACTGCTGCCTCACGGTACCAGACATTCGTGTTCAATTACAGTTTCCAATTTCCTCCCACAGTCCCAAGATGCACAGGTTAGGTGGATTAGCCATGCTAAATTACCCATAATGTTCAGGGATGTGCAGGCTAGGCGCATCAGTCATGGAAATGCCAGATTATAAAGATTGGGTGGGGTGAGATAAACTGGGGGGAGGGGAAATGAGGAAGCTTGACTTGATCCCAGCGATCATTGAACTAGATTCCTCCAGTCATCATACTGGATCCCGGTGCTAGATCGACTTGATCACTGCACCGGTCCAACTGGATCCCTTCCCTCGCTGGATTTGATCCCAATGATCATTGAACTCGATACCTCCAGTCATCCTACTGAATCCCTGCGCGAAATCCACTGGATCACTGCGCTGGTCCTACTGGATCCCATCACTCGCTCTACTTGATCTCAGTGATAATTGAGCTAGATCTCTCCAGTCATTGTACTGGATCCCTGCACGAAATCCACTTGATCACTTTACCGGTCCAACAGGATCCCTTCCCTCGCCGGACTTGATCCCAGCGATCATCGGTTTGCATATGCTTAATTTTGAAAAATCGTTTGATGTCTTTATAATATCTGTGCTAAATTAATACACTTTATTCTTAAAATGTATTCCATAGTTTTTGTCTCCCTGAGAAGAGAAAATATGCATCCAGCTGACTTTTCTCAAAATTGTGTATGCTTCAAAAGGATTTCTCATCTTAGTCCAAAGCTGATAATGTTTCAGAACAAAAGGCCTTCATTCCAGGAAGGTGTGAACAAAACATTGTCGATAAGCTTCTATAACATTTTTTTAGGTTAAGGGATCAAAACTGCACATAATGTGCCAGATGTGGTCTTAGCAATGCCCTCTACAGATGCAGACTCGTAAAATGTGAAGCTGGAAAACCACAACATGTCAGCCACACCCAACGAACAGGAGACTCGATGTTTCAGGCATATTCCTGATGAAGGATTATACCCGTGACGTCAATGTTCCTGCTCCTCGGATGCTGCCTGATTGGCTGTGCTTTTCAAGCCTCACACTGTTCGACTCTGATCTCCAGCATCTGCACTCCTCACTTTTACCGGTACAGATGCAGTAAAACATTCCTGATTAAACCCGGTACCCTTTGCCAGAAACACAATCATTCCACTTAGCTTTCAAATCACTTACAGCAAGTGCAGACGAACTACATATGATTCGTGTACCAGGATCATAAATATCACCTGTATCACAGAGTTCTGCAATCTCTCTCCACTTAAATTGTTTACCATTGTTTTATACTTCCATCCAAAATAGACAACTCACATTTTGCTATATCTGGAGAAGGTATGCTCACTAACCTCCCTTTGCCTATATCACATTGATGACACACGACCTCCATTTGATGACATACTGGATGACCAGCTTGGTGTTTAAGCTAATTGGGCTTTGATATATTCAGGAGAAAGTGAGGTCTGCAGATGCTGGAGATCAGAGCTGAAAATATGTTGCTGGAAAAGCGCAGCAGGTCAGGCAGCATCCAGGGAACAGGAGAATCGACGTTTCGGGCATAAGCCCTTCTTCAGGAATGAGGAAAGTTTGTCCAGCAGGCGAAGATAAAAGGTAGGGAGGAGGGACTTGGGGGAGGAGCGTTAGAAATGCGATAGGTGGAAAGAGGTCAAGGTGAGGGTGATAGGTCAGACTGGGGTCGGGGTGGAGAGGTCAGGAAGAAGATTGCAGGTTAGAAAGGCGGTGCTGAGTTCGATGGATTTGACTGAGACAAGGTGGGGGGAGGGGGAATGAGGAAACTGGTGAAATCCGTGTTCATCCCTTGTGGTTGGAGGGTTCCTAGGCGGAAGATGAGGCGCTCTTCCTCCAACCGTCGTGTTGTTGTGGTCTGGCGATGGAGGAGTCCAAAGACCTGCATATCCTTGGTGGAGTGGGAGGGGGAGTTAAAGTGTTGGGCCACAGGGTGGTTGGATTGATTGGTCCGGGTGTCCCAGAGGTGTTCTCTGAAATGCTCCGCAAGTAGGTGGCCTGTCTCCCCAAAATAGAGGAGGCCACATCGGGTGTAGAGGATGCAATAGATGATGTATTGCATCCTCTGCACCCGATGTGGCCTCCTCTATTTTGGGGAGACAGGCCGCCTACTTGCGGAGCATTTCAGAGAACACCTCTGGGACACCCGGACCAATCAATCCAACCACTCTGTGGCCCAACACTTTAACTCCCCCTCCCACTCCACCAAGGATATGCAGGTCTTTGGACTCCTCCATCGCCAGACCACAACAACACGACGGTTGGAGGAAGAGCGCCTCATCTTCCGCTTAGGAACCCTCCAACCACAAGGGATGAACTCGGATTTCACCAGTTTCCTCATTTCCCCTCCCCCACCTTGTCTCAGTCAAATCCATCGAACTCAGCACCGCCTTTCTAACCTGCAATCTTCTTCCTGACCTCTCCACCCCGACCCCAGTCTGACCTATCACCCTCACCTTGACCTCTTTCCACCTATCGCATTTCTGACGCCCCTCCCCCAAGTCCCTCCTCCCTACCTTTTATCTTCGCCTGCTGGACAAACGTTCCTCATTCCTGAAGAAGGGCTTATGCCCGAAACGTCGATTCTCCTGTTCCATGGATGCTGTTTGATATATTCAGTCCCTTCCTCCAGATCTTTGACACAGATATTGATCGTTGATGATCCCATAGTGATTTCTGAGGCACTCCACCAGTTACAGCTTTGTAATATGACAATAAGCATTTATCTCTACTCTATTTCCTGTTAGTAACAGCTTCCTGTGTAGCAGCTCACGCAGTTTAAATGGCCTCCTGAGCAGTAAAATGTACTCAATCAGCTAAAATGATTAGTTCTATTTTCCTTTGTAACTCGTTCAATAGGCAGAATGGTCTGCTCCAGTCTCATGGTAACTATTATGACTGGCTGAATGAGAAGGTCCCCTATCTCTGTCACAGCGTCGAGGGGTGGATGGAGGGCACAATATATGGGGTAGTGGCAGCAGTACATCCCTGTAACCGCATCGAAGGATGGCTTGAAGGAACGACACATGGGGTAGGGACAGCAGTATATCCTTGTAACAGCATTGGCCGTGAATTACGAAAGCAACACATGACGTAGGGACAGCAGAATATGTTTGTAACAGCCTCGAAGGTGGATTGAGGGAGCAACACATGGGGTAGGGGCAGCAGTTGGTCATTCTGCACCACTAGTCAGAATGATCATGATTGATCCGATTATGTTTGACCATCCGTCTCCTGTCTGTTCTCAATAAATATTGACTTTCCTGTCCAGCAAAGATCAGTCGAGCTCAGCCTTGAATATGTTCAAAACCCGAGTCTTCACTGCACCCTGAGGATGAGGGATAGTACAACACGAAAGTGAAAGGGGTGACCTTATTTCAGCGTGGACCCTGTTATTTTAATCTGTGTTAACCTAACATGAAATCGCCACCTCTTTTGAAACACAAGGACAGAATAATTAGGAATAGACATAAACCTTTCAGCCCTCTAACCCTGTCCAATAGTACCACTGATTCTTTTCAATCAAATATGTATTAAACTCATTCTCTGCTCCTGTCCCAGGAAGAGAATAACTGATAGCATGACACCACACGAGCATTAAAAACGCAGAATTAGGGCATTCGGCTCATCGACTCTGAATGCCATTAAATAGTGGCTTAGAGATTTCTCAACATCATTCTCCTGACTACTCTCTGTAACTCTTGACAAGCTTATTCAACAAAAACCTATCCATCTCCGTATTATAAGCACTAGTGTCTGTGTCTCTGTGGGTCCGTGTGTACACTTGTGTGTGTTTGTTCATGTGTCTGTGTGTTTATGTATTTATGTGCTGACATCGGTTTATCTGTGTATTAGCCTGTGCGTTTTACTTGTGCTTGTATCTATTTGTGGGCGACTGTCTATGTCACCGTATGCCACTACACGTGTGCGGTTCTATCTCCGTGTATGCACTGTGAGTGTCAGTATATGAGCGTGTCTACATATGTCTCGGAATATTTTTGTGTCTGTATCTCTCTGCAATTAGACAATTGTTGTTTTGGGAGGGAGAAAATTGTGAGAACAGACAGAGTGGTAAAAGTGCGAATTGCCCTTCACTGAACATTGTTTTTTACTCAGTTGGAGGGACATGGATGTCACGGAATCTCCAGACGACACGTCCTGGTCCTCTCCAGCTCATACCTGCTTCCTGCCCACATGGCGGGGGAGGGGTGGGGTGATGGAGGAGGGATCAGATATCGGGCGCTCCACCATCTGGCCTGGCCCTTTCTCTCCTATTACAGTCCGTTTCTCTTGTAATGGGAGAAAGGGGGGGAGGGAGTGATGGTGGGAGTGAGTGGCCCTGCTGTTAATGCTGGTGTACGTGGAAGGGGAGGGGGAATGGTGAGGTGCCCGGAGGGAGTCAGTCCACAGTGTTGTATCCATGTAGTGTTATTAGTGTGGGAGTATAGTGAAGGGAGAGAGAATCCGCGGGGTGGGAGGAGGGTGCGGAAGGTGCTGAATTCAGTCTTGAGAGTGGTAGTGTGCGAGCCTTATTTGGAGATAGAGTGTGAGCCTTGTTGGGGGTAGTTGCTATAACAGGTAATGTGTGTGAGGGAGCAGAGAGAGGACAGTTAACCTGACAGAGTGGGGAGGATATCGATGCTTGTCCTGTGATGCTGGTAATTTTTTCAGATCATGTCAGAATCGAGGTGACCCTTCCCGAATGTCTTTTCCAAGTCTGTCACTAATAACGCCACAGACTCTGTCCTTCAGATTCCACAGAATCCGTTTGGATCGATCTTACAAATAGGAAGGATAAGCAAGCATTGGTGTATTATATATCTAAACCAATGGCCTCGTGCAAATTCTGTGCATTATATGCTCTGAAAATTAGAGATGCAAATATTGTGGGTGCTGCAGTATTACTGCATCATCTCAAATTGCATCTAAACTGTGTTAACTAAGTGACTGCTAATGTTGTGAAAAATAAATTCCATAAGCGTATAACAGGCTGGTTGAAGAGTATGTTGTAACTCAAACAAGAGAGCAGGTTATTTTGTATTTGGTGTTGTGTAATCAGAAGGACTCATTATTAACCTTGCTCTGAGGACTAGACTAAAATATGTTATATTTTACACGGCACCAGCATACAATATAGAATGTTTGAGCATGAAGTGGTAGACACGCAATGGCTGTTAGAGTCATAGAATCATGGAGGCCTGCAGCATGGATACAGGCCCTTTGGACCAAAGTGGTCCGTGCCACCAAAATGTCCATCCTGCTAATTCCATTTCCCTGTCCTTGCTCCTTATTCTTCGAAAGCTTCCCTACCCGCGTATTTGTCTAAAAGCCTTTTGAGCGTTGTTAATGTACGTGCCTCAACCAAAATGCTGTCTGCTCATTCCATATGTGCACCAACCTCTGCGTAAAAAAGGTACCGTTCGGATCCTTTTTATTCTTTCACCTCTAACCTGATGTCCTCGAGTCATTGATTCTCAAAACTGGGAAAAAGAATGAGTGCATTCACCTTATCCACGTATCTCATGATCTTGTGCAATTCTATACGATTTCCCCATCAGTTTCTTACAGTCAAAGTAAAATGTTCTGGTCGGTCCAAACTCTCCCTACAACTCAGCGCATTGAGTACTGGCAACATCCGTGTACATTTCTTCTGTCCTTTTTCCAGTTTAATCACATCCTTCCTATGGCGAAATGAACACAACCGAACACAATACTCCAAGTGCATGCCTCACCAGCGTCCTGTCCAACTGCAATATAACTCGCCAACTTCTATACTCAGTGCCCTGACTGATGAAGGCCAGTGTGCCAAAAGCCTTTTTCACTGCTCTGTCTATGTGCAACTACTTTCAGAGAACCACGGACCTGAGCACCAAGGTCACTCTGTTCCACTACACTCCTTCAGGGTCTAACATTCACCACGAAACTCCGACCTGGATTTGACTTTGCAAAATGCAATAACCCACACATATCAATATTAATCTCCATTTGCCATTTCTCGGCCCACTTCCCAGCTGAAAGAATGTCCTACTGCAATTTCTGATAACCTTTCTCACTGTTCACAGTACTGCCTATTTTATTGTCATCAGCCTAATTACCAATCATGCCTTCTACATTCTCATCCAAATCATTGATATAGATAACAAACAGTAATAGACCCAGCACCGACCCCTGAGACACTCCACGAGTCACAGGCCTCAAGTCCAACAAGCATCCTTCCAGTATTAGCCTCTGCTTTCTACCATCAAGGAAATTGAGTATCCAATTTGCCAGATCCCCCTGGATTCCATGCTATCGAACCTTTCAGAGCAGCCGATCATGTGGAACCTTATCAAAGGCCTTTCTGAAACCGAAATAGACTACGTCTACCACCATACTCTCATCAACATTCCAGGTCACTTCCTCAAAAGAACGCTAAAGAATTGTGAACTATGATATCCTATGCACAAAGCAGTGCTGACTGCTCCTTATGAAACTGTGTCTTTTCAAATGCATGTATATGTTATCTCTCAGAACCTTCTCAAGGAACTTACATGTCACAGTTGTTAAGCTAACTGGCCTATAGTTCACAGGTTCTTCTTCAAACACAACTTGAACAAGAGCACAATATTCACTACCCTCCAGTCTTCCGGGACCTCCCCGGTGGACAGCGATGATGCAAAAAGATCTGCCAGGGCCTCCGCAATATCTTCTTTCGTCTCTTGCTGTGTTCTTGGATACACCTGATCAGGACCAGGAGATCTACAGAAATACTGCAATGTCTGAAAAATATGTCTATTTCTTTAAGGTAGAATCACCGAAGAAAGGGCAAGTGACTTAATGAAGGTTAACATAATAAATTAAAGATTATATTAATCATAGGAAGTGAGTTCAGAAGAATTCTAGACATTGTGGAAACCGGAGAATTCTCAGAAATTTGTGTGGAATTTGCATAATCTCCCCGTGTCTGCGTGAGTTTCCTCCGGGTGCTCCGGTTTCCTCCCACAGCCCAAAGATTTACAGGTTAGCTGAATTGGAAATGCTTATTTTCCAAAAGTGTTCAGGGATGCGTAGATTAGGTGCATATGTCGCAAAGTGTAGAATCAGAGGGGGAAGGGTCTGAGTGGTTACTCTTCGGAGAGGCGGGGTGGACTTGTTGGGCCCAAGGTCCTTTTCCACACTGTGGGCTTTTAATGATTCTGTGAAAGAAGAACACAAACACTGCATAAATCTACAATCTGTCTTGCAACGAAAACAAAATAAAAGCAAGGTCAAATGTGGAATTTTAGAATCCGGAGAGGAGAGGTTACTGTGGAGAACAGGAAATGGCCAAGAAAGTAACCAGTTACTTTGCATCTGTCATCACGGAGGAAGATCCAGAAAATCGCTGAGAAATAACAAGTGATCACATGGAACCTGTGGAACTAAAGACATAAAGTCAATTCATATCAATAACAAGGTAGTAGTTGAAGGCTGGCATAGTAGTGTTGTAGCTGGATTGGGCATTGCTAAGTCTGATGAGCCAGTTGTACTTCGTATCAAAATATTAGAAATAAATCAGCAATAGACGCATTAATTGTGCGTCGATGACTGTTTTATTTTCCTGTACATTCTGCAGAGGCTGGAAGTTAGTCAATATGTTCCAAGCATTTTAGATGAATGGGAGGGATTCAAGCATCTGCAAAGGGAAGAAAACATAGTGTGGAGAACTGCAGACCAATTAACTTGACATCTGTAGGGAAACTGAAGGAATCTATTATATAGGATCTGATATTGGATATTTAGAAATTAACAGCAACATTGGAGAGAATCAGTATACACTGATAGAGTCTGACAGAGTCTTCATACTTGAAAAACTTCAGAATGATTTGAACTTGTTTATTACAACGTAGAAATGGCATATTTCGATTTTCAGAAGGCTTTTTATAAGAACTCATGCAGTGAATACCTAAATAAAGTAATGTGAATGGTAATTGGAGGAATATATAGAAGTGGAAAGTTAAAGTCAGGTTCGCCTTCATTTAAGAGAATCAGAACATAGTTGGAAGGTCATGTTGAAGCAGTTTCACAGCTTGCTAATGAGACTGTACATAGAGTATTGACCCAATCTGAGAAAGAATATACTGACCACGGAGGATGTGCAATGGACATTCTCGAGATTAATCCCTCAGATGGCGAGATTGCCTGATGTGGAAACTCGGCCTGTGGTCTGTAGAGTTTCGAAGAATGAGAGTTGATCGTAGTGAAATTTAGAAAAGTCACTAAACAAATGACAAGGTGGAAATAAACAGGATGTTTCTCTGCTTGTCTACTCTACATTTAAGGCAAATAATGGCAGGTAAATGATAGGCCATTTCAGACTGCAATAAGAAGGCAATTCTTCATTTGAAGGGGACTGACGAACACAGCGACATGGTAACCTGCTGGCAGGTCAGGATTAGGGAGAATCCCCAGATATTCTACAGGTACATCAAGTGGAACAGAATAGCCAGGGAACAGGTAGGACTCATTAGAGACTTGCCAAGTTGCATCCATATCAACGTAGTGGTAGGAGACAGAAGGTCTGCTGGTAGAAGGCTGTTTGTTTGTCTGGAGACTCGTATCCAATCGTGTAACACATGGATTAGTGCTGTGTCCCATATTATTTGTGATTCGGAGATGCCACTGCTGGACTAGCTTGGGTAAAGTTTAAAAATTCTAGAACACTAGATGAAAGTCTAACAGTTTATTTGGAGGCACAAACTTTCAAAGAGCATAATCACGTGATGAAGAAGCAGCGCTGCGAAAGCTCGTGCGTCCGAATAAAACTGTTGGATTATAACATGGTGTTATGTGATTTTTAACCATATTATTTGTAGTATTCATAAATGATGCAGCTGTGAATATGGAGGTGTTGGGGTGAGTGATAAATCATTTTGCGTTTGACACAAAGTTTGGCTGGTTGGTTGGCAGTGAGGAGGAAGGCCTTATATTACAGGAAGGTACAGATGGAATGATCAAATGGGTGGATCAATGGCTGATGGAATGTAACCCTGATAAATATGAGGTGATCTACTTTGGAAGAAGGACCAGACAGGGAAGGACTCAATGAATAGCAGCACACTAGGAAGCTCAGAGGGTGCTTCTCCACATATCCCTGAATGTGATTAAACAGATTAATGCACAAGTTGACAAAGCATAGCGACCATAAACATAGCCTTTATTCATGGAGACACAGATTATAAGAGCTATGTGGAACTTTGGTTAGGCCAAATGGAATACTATGTACAGTTCTGGGAGTCACATTACAAGAAGTGTGTGATTGCACTGGAGAGGGTGCAGTGGAGATTCACCAGGATGCTCCCTTGGATGGAGTAGATCAACTCCAGTTGTTTACTTTGAAGCAGAGAAGGCTGAGAGGGACGTTCTTCAGAAGGAGAAGATTACCAGGAGCATGGACAGGATGGATAGACAGCAGCTGTTCCTTTCAGTCAAAGGGCGATGAACAAGGGAGTGCCATTTTAAAGTGAAGGGTTTGAAGTGTAATGAGGATTTGAGGATTGGTTTTCATCCAGAGGTTGTTGGGGTCAGGAATGCAGAGGGCAGTTGGCACAGATAACCACACAACCGTTAATAAATACATGGCCATGCCCTGGAAGTGCAATAGCATACATGGCTATGTGCCTCGTATCGGAAAGTGGGACTAATGTAGGTCGTGCTGTATTTATGACAGTGCAGAATCAGTGCTTATGTGATTGTATGGGTTGGACGGTCAATTATTGAGCAGCATAAGACAGGAATTGATGAGTTTCTGAAGAATGCATTAACTAGGGTTATAGAAGTGAACTTGTCTCCATGAGCTAGAACAGGGGAAGCTCAAAGTGTTTAATGCCTTGCTCCCATCCTGATGTTTCTGAGCAGTGTGCGGGAAAGCTCTGTCATTATTGTCACAAGCTCTTAAACATTAGGAAGGCGGCATATGTCTGGTTGAAAGGACTGTGTTTCCCGTTCCCTTCTCCAAAGCTCATTGCCGGTGTTCTGTCTAGTTTTATCCTTTAAGAACTCACAGTAATTTGATACAATTGAGTGTCTTGCTTGGCCGTTTCAGAGACAATTGTAGAGTTTATCACATGTCTGTGTGTCTGGAGACACTTGTAGGCCAGACCAGGAAGACCAGACCTGAAAGTACATTGGGGAAGGGACAGATGTTTACAATGGACATTAGATTCAAGGTCAATATTACTGGCACCAGGTTTTATGTCTCGATATTTTGTTAATTGTTTTCAACTTCCACCAGCTGCCAGAGCATTATCCTGGTCTGGATCAGTAATCCAGTGACATTTGCACAACCGCACCATCTACGCATTGGGACCTTTCGGAAACCACACTGAGCACATTATTTCTGTGCTGCTTGACAGCTCTGTCAAAAAGAACTCCCACCAATGCGACTATCGCGACGGGACTGAGGGCGTGGTAAATGGTCAGACTGTAGTCATTCCCTTGTTATGGGACTGAATATAGTTGAGGATCTTTCCACATGGCCAGGCAGACGTTAGATTTGGAGCTGGAATGAAACTGCTTCCCCACCCACACAGCTTGTTGTGCAGCACAATCTTGATTCCTATTGCAGGAATGGTGTCAGAGCCCATTGCCTTTGTCATATGTACTGTGTTCAGCTGTTTCTTCATGTCACGTGCAGCAAATCGAATTGGTTGAAGACTGGCATCTGGGATTCTGTGGGCATCATGAGGAGGGTGAGGTGGATTATCGACTCAACACTTCTGGCTGAGGATGGTGCAGATACTCCATCCTTGTCTTTTACACTGATGTATAGAGCTGGGGATATTTGTGGAGCCCTCTCCTCCTGTAAGTTGTTTATTAATCCATCGACATTGATTTCTGGATGTGGCTTGACTGCAGAGTTTCGATCTTATCTGTTTGTCTTGGAATCATTTCCCCTTCTCCACCAGATGGTAGTTCTGCTGTTTGTAATTTAACCAGTCAAGTGCGGTAGCTTTAATGGGTTGTCATCAGGTTTAGATACACATGGTTCTGACTCTGGCAAGTTCATCCAAACTCGGCATTGAACCATCACTCGGCTTGATGATAATGGTAGAGTGATGGATTATCCCTGGGTAAAAGCTATGGATTGTGATTGAATGCAATTCTGCTGCGGCTGCTGCTGTGATCTACAGCATCACAAGATAACCCAGTGTGAGATGCAATATCTGCAAATCAATTCTACTGACTTTCCCCCAGTTCACACCGAGACCCATTCACCCATCAGCCCTGCACTCAGTGACCTAACCTGGTTTCTGACGTGCGAACACATCCAGTTTCATAGTCTCATTCTGCTGAGGATCTCGCCCTGATGTCACGCCTCCAATTTGTTACATTACTCAGGTATTTTAAATTATTAATCTGAATCATTGTCTTTCCCGTAATACCATCTGCTGTGTTTGACGCGAATGTTTTTTTACCTCTGTTTTTCTCTCTGACCTCAGTCGTGTCAGCGATGCCAGCCTTATGTTGTTTCAGAGCCAATGAACTTGTGCACTTTGCATTTTTGTTCCCTTCCCAATGTACAGCACTCTGTGCTGGACAGGGCGTTTGAGCAGATTCGACACACGTCTTTGGAAAATGTTCAAAAACAGAAATTGCTGAAGAAACTAAGCAGGTCTCGCTGCATCTTGTGGAGTGAAAGCTGAGTTCATCTTTCTGGTCCAGTGACCTTTCGACAAAGCTCCCAGTTTCTACAGCAATTTATGCATTTTCGTTTCCAGTATCCGTAGTTATTTGTTTAATTGAAAATTTGTGCTGTGCCTATTTATTTCTGGAGACAGTCAGCAGGTCTGCCAGCATCTGCAGAGACAGAGAGACAGAGCTAGCATTTCAAGTCCAGCGTGACACTTCTTCAGAACTGAAAATGATTGGAAACTGGGCATTTTAGTCACTTGCCAGAGGTGAGGGGTAGGTGACAGGGAAAAGAGGATGTGACAACAGATAACCAGGCTTTTAGCAGTGGTGAACGAGAAGATGATGCAAAATGAATTTAAATTAAGATGTGAATAGGGAAAAGGGGTTCTCTCTATTGAGTGCAAGATAAAGAAGACACAACCACATAAGGTCATACGGAGGCCAGGAGTGAGAATGTTGAACATGTGGAATTATATAGATCTGGCCAGGGATACATTTTCACTGTAGAGATCATCACTGCCACCAAACAAAGTAATTCAGTTTGGCACTAGTAAGATTTTTATGCTGCCTTATTATTGTAAAATAAAGAAGAAAACAACTAACAGTATGATGTTTGGGCTGAGTGCTGTTTACCTGTCACTTTTAATATTGTTTCAAATTTACAGTGCTGATATTTAAATGTTTGTTCTTGAAGTTAATATCAGATGGAGTGTAGGAGGTTGAGGGGTGACATTATAGAAATTTATAAAATCAGGGGAGGCATGGACAGGGTGAAAAGCCAAGGTCCTTTCCACAGGATAGGAAAATTAAATCATAGAGCCATAGGTTTATGGTGGAAGAGGGAAAATTTAAATGGGAGGAAGAGAAAACTTTTTTTTATACACAGAGGGTGATGCGTTTATGGAATGAGCTGCCAGAGGAAGCCTGGCAGATGCAAGTACAGCTCCAACATTTGAAAGATTTTTAGTTGGACAAACATATGAATATGAACCGTTTAGCGGCATATGTGGCAAATGCAAGCAGATGGGAATAGTTTAGTATGGAAAACGTGGCCTGCATGGACAAGTTGGACCAAAGACTGTGTTTGTATGCGATATGACTGTATGAATATAGAATGCGAAGAAAAGGGAAGAAAAGATGTGATGTAAGCAAATTGGCAAGAAATATAAAAACAAGCAGCACGAGCTTTTACATGCATGTAAGAGGAGTTCAAGAGGTGTGTATGATCTTTGGTATAAAGAAAGTCAGGCAGGTTTATTGAGGACATTTGGTGGGTGAGACTAGAGAACTGGATACAGGGAACAGACAGATAATTTGCACCAGTACTTTACATCGTCCCATACAGGAGAACGTGCTGTAAATATTTCAATGGTATAAACAAAATGGTAATAGGAGGGAAGATCTTGAACTCTCTCTAACAGAAGGAATAAAGCATTTCTCAAGCAGATAAGACCAAGGGTAAACAGATCATCTACAATTTAGAGCTGGTTTTAAAAGAAGTGGTCACAGAGTGGTTGGTGGCACTGTGTGAAATACTCCATAATTATGGATTAAAGGAGTGACCCAGTGAAACTTGAGACCCTCCAATGTGGCGCCTGTCTTCAAGAAACGAGCGAGACTGAAAGCAGGACCCACTTAGCCTCACCATTATTGCTGGGAATCTGTGAGAGTCTGTTATTAAGGAAGGGACTGCACAGCATTTAGAAAAGCTTCGCACAGAGTCAGCATGGTCTTGTTAAAGGCGAACTACATTTTGCCTGTAAAATCATGCAAAGTTTTTATGGAAATCCATGCGAATGTAACAAGTGGCCTTGATAAAGGGGGACTGGTAGACATGAGGCTTTCCAGAGATTTTCCACAAGATATCACTAAATAAATGTTCTTACGCAATACAGAAGCTCATAGCATGATGGATAATGCATGAGCATGGGATGACACTTGGTAGATACTTAGAAATCGGAGAGTCAGGACTCATCGATCTTTATGATAAAAATGTATCTATGGAGTACCACAAATATCAGATGGCAAGAGCTGCTTACAAGAACTGCACTCAGCTCCTGGCGGCGGGAGCTGAGTGCAATACATATTCGAGTTCGAGGACGACACTGACAACCATAAGGCAGCTGTTATTAAATGGAGAGAACTCCTAAAAAAGGAGCAGTACAACGGTGTTTCTGTGTCGGAAACATAACGTTAGCATGTTTATGCAGAAATGTTGGTTCATTAGACTGGTTCCTGGGATTAAAGGATTGAATTATTGAAGACATCAAAAATGCTGAGGCAATTATTCATTGTGGTTTAAATGAATGAGGGTGTCATAACTAAAACGGACAAGATACAGAGGGGGCTTGACAAGGTCGGCATTGAGAATATGATTCCACACTAGGACAGAGTCTCGAACTCAGAGATGTAGATACAGAGTAAGGAATATCGATTTCAAATTGAGATTTAAAGAAATGTCTTCTTTCAGAGGTAGTAAATGACTGGAATTTACTAACACCGAGAGTTGGGGAGGTTTGGTCTCTGATTGTATTTACAGATGGGTGGATTGGTTTGTGACATTTCAGCGAGTTGAGGGATGCAAGGGGTTAGCAGGAAAGTGGAGTTGAGCCGTGCAGTAGATCAGCCATGTTCTTATTGAATGACAACGCAGGTTCCTATTTCTTACGTTCTTATTTAAGTTTTTGGAAAATAATTGATTATTTTCCTGGAAGTCATGATGTAAAATGTTGCATTCAGAGACAGCAGAGGATTTTTCTGAGTTGACCTTGTGTGGGGCATGGGGGCGGTATTCAATGCGAATCTGGGCCTGTAACATGACCTACATCAGGAGCAGAAGTTACAGAGAGGAGAAGCCTACAAAGAGGGATTGGGGGAGGGGGGTCACTGCCTGACACAGCCTGGATTTTCTAATACATTTCCCAAACTACACCAAACCATTAGAGTGGCATCAATCTGCTCCTACACAGCAGGACCGAAGGGCTGAATGGAACATCAGAACATAGGGCTGACGGACACGACTGGGCCATTCGGCACTTTGACACTATTCCACCAGTCAATAAGGTCATGGCTCATCTCATTGTGGTCCCAGCTGCACTTTTCTCTGATTTCACAATGATCCCTGATTCACCTGTCTCTGGAAAATCAGACAAAGTCAGCCTCGATATAATATGAAGATTCAGCCCTCCCAATCTTCTGGGTGAGAGAATTCCTACTTGAATGAACTCCCACTTTGTGAATTTCTTCTTACTGCGGTTCTGACTGAGGTTGAAGGGTGTCACTGCTTCCATTTCTAATCCCACTCCTCCACTGCTCACAACAAATTTTAAATGTAAACAGGTTGGTGATATGGCCGATGATAAAGGTCTAAGACTGGGTCAGGTTCAGTTACCAGAACAAGCCAGTTGGATTTCTTCATTCAGCTACAAGTAATTAACAGAACGAACTGAGGAGTATGATGGATATGTGGCTATCACTGCGGCCGCACATCACCCAAGGAGCTGGGTTCAATTCCAATCTCAGGCGAGTTTGAATATTCCCCACGTATCTGTGTGAGTTCCCTCTCAATGGTCCAGTTTCCTCCCAGAGTACAAAGATGTGCAGCTTAGAGTGGATTGGCCATGCTCGATGGCTCATTGTTGAGAGAATGTCCCCTTCATAGTAACCTCTGTCAGTGTGGGGGAATTGAACATGCGCTGCTCGCCTCCCTCTGCATCACAAACCAGCCATCCGGCCAATTGAGTGGGAGACAGTCTAACTGTTACAGACAGAAACAGGCACAGACAAAGGGAAGAGAAACTTTCATAACAAAGAAAATGGTACAATTCAGATAACGGTCCAGATAACAGCTGAGGATAAAAGGTTCTCTGCTCAAAATTGTATTTCATAACGGGACAAGTGTTTCGAAGCAGTGCTTGGCTGAATACAACAAAGTGAGACAAAGTGAACTATCCAGAATTACTAATTGTGATTGGATATAAAATAAGTGCATTTTTATGCAGGAACCCAGGGAGTTGAATGACTGCAAGTCCCTGCACCTGAAAATGGGAATTCTTTGGAACACAATCTGGAATGTTCCATATTCACAGTGTGTGTGTGTGTGTGTGTGTGTGTGTGTGTGTGTGTGTGTGTGTGTGTGTGTGTGTGTGTGTGTGTGTGTGTGTGTGTGTGTGTGTGTGTGTGTGTGTGTGTGTGTGTGTGTGTGTGTGTGTGTAAGAGAGAGAGAGAGAGACAGATACTGCACTGAGCTGGCTGGTGAGCTCAGACCATGCTCAGGCCTCCTCTGGGAAAAGAATGGACCCCCCTGTTCTAGCCCATTCACAAGGACCTCTCTACCCCTGTTGAAAAACCGTGGTGTTAGTTCCATTTACCTGCGATACTCGGGGTCAACTGTGCAGGGTGGCTCCAAACTGAGGAATTACAACAGTGTGCCCATTGGCCTTTGAAAAATGTCATCAGTGTCAGTGATCATAGAATAACCAGCGACATCAGTGCGCTGGTGAGTCCCTCCAGCCATGTTGGGTTGGAGAATCGGGGTGGCATTGAATGCGAGGAACACTATGAGATTGAGTGGGTAGTTAATGAGGTGAGTTCGAGAAGATAGCACCATGAAACTAGTTCAGTCTCGTACAGACAATCCCTCTGTCACACTCAATAAAAATGTCACTGAGACAAATTATTGTTAGATTCAGCCCAATGAGTCGAAGACTCTGCTGAACCCACACCCAGTTACCAAGTTGCAGAACAAATTTTCATCTAAAACTCTCCCTCATCTTTATTGACGCCAATATCTCCTTCACCTATCATTCCTAGGAATACAGGTTCATGTTGCAGGATGCTGTAGAAATGTCTTCATTTCAGCATTCTGAAACCTGTGATCTTACTGGAAATTGTCACTCAATCTCCCTTTCGCTTTTTTCCCCAAAGTCCTTTTGATTGTTGCTAGTTAAACTGATTTCCCCGCCATCTCTCTCTGGCTGAAACTAAGGAATACGGACTAGGCAATTTCACTCAGAAACCGTTAAGATTTATTTTTATTATTTCACTGATAGTCTTTGCTAAAGAAGCTTAATATTATTACCCAGTCTGAACTCAGTGTGACTTCAGACCCACAAAAACATTGTTGGCTCCATTTTGTCTTGACTAATGGCCGTGTAGTCACAGACAATTAGTGATGGACAACAAATGCTGCCCTTGCCTGTGATGCTGACATTCGGAGAAACAACAGCATGAAAAGTGAACTAAACAAAGAAACGGTGAGTGCTAGAGATCGAAAATAAAATTCTCCAGCGTCTGAAAGTGTTGGAGAATCTTGCAGGCATGGCAGCCTCTGTCAGGAGAAATGCAGATAACGGTTTGAGTCCAGTGACCCCGCCTCACAACTGAAAGCAAACTGGGACATAATATTATTTAGCCTGGTATCATGGATGGTTGGGTTGGAGAGAGAGGTGGGGGCCAGATTTAAATTGAATGGATGGAGAAATGGCCAGAAAAATAGAGAAAATGAAATGAAAAGTGAGCAAAGGGATTGCTGATGATGAACTGAAAGGAAAACAGAATGGCAAGTTATTCTCACATTTCCCCATTTTCCCATATTCCTGAATTTCCCGTCCATTTAGATTTGTCCCTGTTTAAAGTGAGTTAGGTTCCCTGTATCTCTCTTCTCTGAGTGTGATGATCAAATCCATTAGCAATGCTGGTGCTGCCCTTATAGTTGCTGAGATATAGAGAAAGGCAATGTTACATTGTCAACTGCTTCTTTGGAGAGAGGAACTCTTACTATGGGACTGTGCAGAGATGCAACGGCTTTCTCAGCCAGGAAGAGAAACTCAGGAGTGGAAATAATTTTCAAGACTGAGCGCGTGCACGTTCCGTGTGGGGAATTGATTTGTTCCTGTCATTATAAAATCAGTGGAGTTCCTGTGGATTCTTACCTCGGGTTTGTATTGTCAGCTGCGGGGTCTGGTGACCCCACTCTATACACTGCATTTACAGAGTGTCTGGGTCCATGGTAAACAAATGGAGATGAGGCTCCACAGAAGGGAAGCTCTATAAATAGGGAGGTGCAGGACAGTGCATTATCTCTCCTGGGATTTCCCGGGACATTTATCTAAGCTGGACCAGGTGTCAGGTATGAAGCCAGTTTGTTTCAAAATTGAGGTGGTCACTGAGCTGTGTCCCCTCCTTCAGTATACTGTGTAGCCTCACACCAGTGACAGGACTGTGCTGATGCTTACCATGAATTAAACTTGATTAATTCTGGAACTTTCCACTCAGGAATAACATATCCATCATCACTGGAGTGCTGTCCTCCGATATATTCACTGGCTGACAGAACCCATCTCTCCGCTGAGAGCAATATATTGTGTTCATCTCCCTGAGGAAGGTAGAGAAAGAAACTTCCAGAAATACAAGGGAACAGAGTGACTGGTGAAAATGGGGAACAGCAGGAAATTAGAATTAATAAAAGGTACGTTTTTCAAAATCTCATTGAATTTAAGGTTGGTATACTGCTGCATCTGATGAGCTACATCCCAGAGTATTGAGGAGTGGCAGTAGAGCTAGTGAAAGAATTACTGATTATTCTTCAAAGCTGGTTAGATTCTGGAAAGGATCCTCCCGACTGGAAAGCAGCGATTGTAAACCTAAATGTTTAAAACAGGACGGAGAGAGCAAACAGCAAACTAAACAGTGGTTAGCTTGATGTAAGCTGTGAGAAAAACATTGTAACCTTTTGTAAGGAAGGTGACAACGAGACACTTGGAAAATAATGACATGATTCAGTAGAGTCAATCTAGACTCAGGAAGGGAAAATGATCTTGATCTTTGATAAAGCTGCTGGATATTGTGGAGGTTTTACGTTGTGACATCGACAATTGAGAACCAGTGGAAATTAAGTATTTGAATTTTCAGCAGACGTTTGTCATGGTTGAATACAGGTGAGTAGAGAATGTTAGAGTCCATGGGTAGGTAGGGGTGGAATACACTGAATGTATTAAAAGTTGGATAATCGAGAGAATGAAGAGAGTAGTATAATTATCTGGAGTGAAGGCTTTGGGGTATCAGAAGGATCAGTGTTTGGGCAATAGCTCTTCGCAAGATCTAAAATATTTCGGATATGAACACCAAATATCATCATTCACATTTATGTTCATTAAATAGTGAGAGGTTGGGAAGTGCTGTTGTTGAAACAGATCTGGATGTGCTTGGTCATAAGTCACAAACAGAATTTTTACGCAGCAGGAAGTAAATGATATGTGGCTGTTCATACAAAATGATTAAAGTACCAGAGTAAATGTATCTTTCCCAATGATAGTGTTTTGCTAAGAGACTGTTAGATGTATTGTGTACAGGTTTAATCAGCAAAGGGTTTTCACCAGACTAAACCCTGGCATGATGCTACCATGAGGAGAATGTGAAGAAACTTCTGCTTAATAAAGTGTGTTAAGGTGTTTGTGAGTTTATATTTTAAAAAGTGATGAACCACATTGAATGTTGAAGGTACAAAATTGCTTTATGAGACCAATTAAAGGAATGCCCAGACAAATTCACATTTCCTATGCATTGGACTGCAAATATATCCACTGTAAATGTATTGGCTGGTGCCTGTTCTAGTCGAGGAGAGATCTGCACGGTAACAGCATGTAGATTGTGGTATTTGAGGGTGGTGGTGGTGGGAGGTTCAGCAGGTTACAGTATTGCAAACGGACAACGCAGCAGAATCATCTAGCCTGCGATAAGAAAACATGCATCATTCTCCCTCAATACTAACTTCACGAGAGCAATGGGTGATGGGAGATGCGACCAATAGCCAACGGTGCAAACATTCAATCCAGTCCAGTAGTTTTTGTGAACTGAAGGAACCATACTGAAAGGGGTTAAATGGAGCTGTTTGTTCAGTGGCTGTGATTGATGCCAGTCTCCATGGATCCTAGTTGTGTCACTGGATGTTTTCCGTCTCCTATTAGTAAGGGACCTCTTGCAATGGTTTATGCCATTGTAGCAGCAGATGCATCAACTCCAACGCTCAAAGGGATCAGCAGCTGCAGAGACAGAAAAAGGAGATTTAAACATCTGAGAATAGTCTGGAATGATCCATTAATGGATCAGAATCTGAGAACATTAGACTGGAATGCTGCAACAATGGACAGGAGTTTATCCTGGGGTCTTTTCCATTTTTCCTGGTCTTGGTCAACATTATCAGATCGGATATATGGTGCACTGCTGATTATCCAGGCGGGTTACTATCCTATCCTCGCTATTGTTGGTGTTCCTGGTAAGTTTCTTCATCTCTATCCATTTATGAACCTCTTCAACCATGGCGAACTTCGTTAATATTTCTGTTATCTATATTTGACAAAGACGGAAACTATTGTCTTCAGTTTCAAATGCAAATTCCATTGATTCCCCACAAATTTCAGAACCGCCCACACACCCGTCCTCACAAACATCGGAGAACGAGACTGTTCGCAATACCGAATTTAAACAAATGAAATTCATTTATGTCTCGGTATTCTATCCATCACAAAACCTATCCCCTACCAGCTCGATTATATGCCGAGTCACTATCTTGGCTTCAGAGTGACGCTTAATAAACCATTATCTATGCTTTGGTAAAATTCAGACGTTATAGTTCCACCTCTCCTCTAAGCACTCTTTCAGTTGCAAATATTTCGATTACAACTTTGTTCTTGTCTCTAAAATAACATAATGACAGGAACACTCTCTCAGAGCAGTAATGTCGGAAGAAATGTAATTCAGATGCACAGGTTATTACACATAAAGACACTGTTCCACATCCTACCACAGACGATGTCAGGAAGTAAATACAAAAGACAGGAATTGGAAATAACAACCATAACACTTCCAGCATTTTGTCTATATGTTTATCTATTTCACTGATGTCCTTTCCTGAAGGCCATGAGGGTGTCAGGTAGGACAATCAACAATGGTTTCATTGTTTCATTTGATTCTTAATTCCTCATAGTTTATTGAATTCAATTCCCAACATTTGTCGCTGTGGGATTCGGATCCGGTGTCTGGATCATTACCTGATTCCTGGATTAATATTCGGAGACAATACAGCTAGATCATCGCCTCCTCAGTATCTCCCATCAACTCCAATGGCAACAGTGATGTTGTGGTTGGTGTGACTTTGCTTCCTAAGGCAAATAAATGATTGGGAAAAAATGCCATCCTTCGCATTTTGTATTTATGAGAAGGCGAGATGATGGTAAGTCCTCTTGGTGAAAAGGAGCTGGATGTCCTTGATCATGAGGCACTAACAAAATTCATACAATGCAGTCGGGTACTGGCAGGTGGGACTAGATTGGGTTGGGATATCTGGTCGGCATGGACGGGTCGGACCGAATGGTCTGTTTCCATGCTGTGCATCTCTATGAATCTATGACTCAGCAAGTAATCAGCACAATAAATGAGTAGGAGCGTTCATTACAAAATGATTAAAGTATGAGTGAAGACACCGTCCTGCAGTTGTGGAGTGTACTTGAGACAGTATTTTCTTTCATTTATAATCAATGATCTCCTAGGTACAGAGAGACGGTGTAATGGAGTTTCACCAGACTAATCCCTGCGGTGATGATACCATGAGGAGAGTGTGAAGGAAATGAGTGTTTAATCTGTAACGATACAAAAAGAATGAAACGTGTTATGAATCAACACTCATTATTTCCAAAACAAAAAACGGATAGCATTAGATATAACATGTTTTCCATGATACGTGCCTTCACATTTGGACAAATATGTAGATAGGAAAGGTTTAGAAGGATATGGACCAAGCGCAGGGAAATGGGGTTTGCATGGATGGACATTTTGATCAGCATGAACCAGTTTGTGATAATTGGCCTGTCTCTGTGCTGTGGGATTCTATGACTCGACGATAGTTTACAGAGCTCTATGGAGCCCCCATGTTGGTTGAGAGAGAGCTCCAGGTTCTGAATGAAGTCTCACCATCTGGATGTACAGTTGGTATGTGACCCTGTATTGAACGTCATGTTGTTCACAAATCTGTCATCAGCCACACGCTGATAGTAGTAGCCATTCCCACCAGCTTCTGACCTCCGCACAGAACACGAGCCTGTCTTCTCTGACTTCTTTTTTGCTAAAAGCTGTTCATTGGCTCAAGTAGACTTTGTCCTTGATGTTTTTTAGAGGGTCAATAAAACGGGGCCAGGCTACGATCAGTCTGGTTTGGTACAGACACGAAAGAGATTTTCAGAGGCCTTTTATTTATATGTAAACAGATGAAACCTCATGGCAAAGGTGTCATGCTTTCGAAGTAACCTGTATAATGAACGGGGAGTGGTCAGCTCTTTTAGCTGAGCTAGCAGAGTTGAGCTGAGCTGAGCAGTTTTCAGTTGAGTCTTGGACTGGGAAGTTAAACTGGGAGCTGTGTGGAAACTCTCTTTTCTGCCCTTCAGCTTCAACCTGGAAGCATGTGTTCCATTATAACGTTTTTTCAAGGAAGTTTGATTATTGGGGCTATCGTGTGTATTTGGAATAGTATAATTAAGTCTTGCTGGATAGGTTGAATTCTGTAGGGGGTCTTTATTCTGTTCATTGTGTGTCATTGTGTAACTTTGTGAATAACGTTTTTGTCTGATTTAAAATCACCCTAACTAAATTACTCCGGGTAATTTTCATTGGATAATGACCAAAACAAACAGCGAAGTTATGCTCAGGGCTGCTTGCTTAAGAATGTTTTGAGTGGTCTCGCCTCTTCCATAACAGACTGGGGGCTCATTGCTGGATTTTCAACAGCGAGTGGGAGGTGCTAGTGTCTTTAATTCGGGTATTAGTTTGTTGGGTTGACAAAGCTTCGAATAGTAATGGCTATTTCAGTCGCCAAACGTTTCCTGGATGTGCATGCAGTGACTTTGGAAATTTTACGAAAAGTGAATAAGACAAGTTGCAAGAATTCGCTGAGAAGCTGGAATTGGAAGTGACTGCTTCTGTGAGGAACGGAGAGATAATTACAGCAGTAGCTCGTCAATTAAACTTACTGGAAAAACCATCAGAATCTACAGAGATGGCAAGAATTCAGTTGCAAATGAAACATCTTGAGTTAACGTCGAGAGGTAAGGAAAGGGCAGCCAAAATGAAACATTTGACTTTCGATAAAATGCAGAAGGTGGTTGGGGGGTGGGGGGGGGGGGGGGGGTGGAAGAGAGCAGGAGAACAGAGAGTAAAAAAATTGGCAAAAGAGAGAGCAACAGGGGAGAGAGAAAGAGACAGCTTTTGAATAGCAAAAACTGACACTTAAAAAGGAAAGTCAGTGTAAAAAGCTGGAGATAACGGCTGAGGGTGCGCTTAGTTAGGAAGAGAGTGAGGATGAGCAAGCCCCTGGTAGTCAGAGGCCTAGTGAGAATTTGTTTGCCTCAATTTGATGAGAAGCATTGCCTCAATTTGATGAGAAGAATGTGATGCCCTTTGCATCTCATTTGAAAAGTTGGCTCAACAAATGTAGTGGCCAGGGGCATTGCGGGTTTTGTTGATCCAAACCAAATGTGTAGGTCGGACTGGTGAGGTACTCCCATCCCTATAGAGGAGGTATCTGGGGAGAACGAGGTTAAAAAAACATTTTGTCTGCATTGGCAACCTTCCAGGAATCTAATGAGGAATCCTGGTCAAACTACACTGAGTTTGTAAGGATCAAACAGACTAATTTCGATAGTTGGATATGAGCTTTAAAATTCGAACAAAGCTATAATGCCCTTAGAGAGGTTAGTACTTGGAGGAATTCAAAAAAATCACTGCCTGAAGTAGTGCAAACTCAGGTGGAAGAGCAGAGAGTGGAAGCAGCAAGGTTAGCTGCTGAAATGGCTGATGATTATGAACTGGTCCATAAACTTGGTTTGGCTTCCAGAACCAGTTATGTTCTCTGAGGGACAGAAATTGGAGCAAAGAGATATCCTCACGTGCAAAGGGAAAGGTAGATCACAGGTAGATCATAAGGATAATTTACCACAGTAATAAAGAAAACCTTGAGGGGGACAAAGAAGTTAAAATACTATGGTGTTTTCATTGTAATAAAGTGGGCCACACAAAATCACAGTGTTGATGAGGTGGGAGATATAGGATAACTATGTAGGATAACTAGACAAGCCTGGAAGTTTTGTTGGACTCGTAACAAAAAGCGTAAGGGAAGTTAGGCTACTGCCTCAGAGTGTACAAGATGATCAGTGGACGTGCCAATTCTGCATAATAAACTTACATGAAAGGGTAAAGTTTATTCACACAGACCAGGAGTAATTGGTAAGGAGGTTCCAATATTAATTGACACAGCATCTTTGCAATCTGTAATGCTGAGGGGTGAGGCTTTATGCACTCTTGAGAGACTATTACCAGAAAATATGCTGGTAACAGGAATTCATAGTGAGGCAAAAAGTGCTCAGTTATGTAAAGTGAGGCTGGAAAGTCCAGAGAAGAGTGGAGAATGTGTGGTAGGAGTACTGGACCCCTAACTCTCAGCTCCCGGAATAAAATTTGTCCTTGCAAATAACATAGCTGATTCACTGGTAGGCGTGCTGCCTACTCTAGTTGAAAAGCCAGTGGAGATGCAGGCAACTGAAGACCTGGAAAATGTTTATCCAGGAATTTCCCCTGATTGCGTGATCAGAGGATCACAGATACACAGGTTTAAGCAGGCAAAAGGCACAGACAAGGAAGCTGACGTAGAGTTATCTGAACGTTTCTTTTTGATCTGATAAGTGGAACAGAGAAGGAGCAAGTAGGAAAACATGAACGTATTTTTAGCTCTGCTAAGTTGATTGAATTACAGTAGAAAGATGAGGAGTTAAAAAAGTTATCTCAAAAGATATTTAACAAGAAAGAAAATGAATGCATTCCTGTGTGTTATTACTTAATAAATGATGTTTTAATGCGGATATGGAGATCAGCACACACTGAAGCAGGTCAGACGTGGACAGAAATTCATCAAATTGTTTTGTCTGTTGAGTGTAGAAAGGAGGTGCTGCGAGTGACACATGAGCGACCACTTGGAGATCATTTCGGGGTGAGGACAATACAGGCTGAAATACAAAGCTATTTTCATTGGCCTGGACTACACAAAATTTGTAGTTAAATATTGCCAGACATCTCAAACATGTCACACAGGCAGTAATAAAACCTGCAACTTTAATACCGATTCCAGCATTTGAGGAACCTTTCCCAAGAGTGTTGATAGATTGTGTAGGTCCCCTATCTCAACCCAAAAGTGGGAATAAGTATTTATTAACAATAATGGATGTGTCGACTAGATGTCCAGAGGCAGACCCATTATGCAACATTACAGCTAAAAGTGTTGTAGAAAAAAAAGCTTATTTTTTAACTAGGTACGGACTACCAATACAGATTCAGACAGATCAAACCTCACATCTGAACTATTCAAGCAGGTGATGGATAACTTAGGAATAAAGCAATTCAAGTCTACCACGTAGTATTCGGAATCACAGTGAGCATGAGCGAGATGGTATCAAACAGTGAAGAAAATGTTGAGGGTTTATGGTCAGGATTATCCAGATGAATGCGATAAGGAAATTCAGAGATGCACGGAATGAATTGACCAAATTCAGACTATTTGAATTAATTTGTGTGCATGAAGTAAAAGGACCATTGCTATTGGTTAACGAGAAATTAATAAATCAGAATTCAGAGACCACCCATTTGAACGATGTGTCAAAATTTAGGAAACGCTTAAATAGAGCTGGAGAGTTGGCTATACAGCATTTAAAAGTATTGCAGCGTACAATGAAACAGGAAGTGGATCAGAAATCACAACTTCGCAATTTTGCAATTGGGAATAAGGTATTCGTGTTACTTCCAGTAACAGTTGAGTCTTTAGAAGCAAGTTTTAGTGTACCTTATCAAATTGGGAAGAAATTGAATGAGGTGAACGACTTGGTATGGACTCCAGACAGGATGAGATCTCACAGAATGTGTCCTGTGAATATACTCAAAAGGTCTTTTGAAATGGAAGAAAAGCAAGAGGAGAAGGTATTAATGATTACATCACAGAAGGAAGAACCAAGTTCAGAGGATTCGGAATTGGACATTCCTCAAATCAAATTGAACAATGAGAAAGTTGTCAAAAATTGGGATAAACTATTGAGTTACCTTCCACAAGAAAAGCAAAGTGACCTGAAAGAGTTATTACGATATCGTGGAGAGATATGCGGCAATAAACTGGGAAGTACGAACATAATTGCGCATGATGTAGACACAGGGTATTCTGTTCTGATTAGGCAACATCCTGAGAGGCATGGCTGTCCAAAATTGGCACAGGTTCAGAAGTAGATAGAGCGCACACTCCAAGATGTCATAATCGAAGTGAGTTACAGTGATTGGAGTTCACATATAGTAATGGGACCAAAGCCAGATGGTACCCAATGGCCATGTGTGGACTATCACAAAGTCAATGCCGTTACAAAGACTGATGCATATCCAATTCCATATTTGGAGAATTGTGTCGAAAAAATGGGAGAAATTATTTACATTATAAGTTGGATTTGCTCAGAGGCTACTGGCAAGAACCTCCGCCAGAGAGAGCGAAGGCAATTTCGGCTTTCATAATGCCAAATGGACTATATCAGTTCAAAGTTGTGGCATTTGTTATGAAAAACGATCCAGCCACGTTTAAGGGACTGATAATAAGATCATTTCCGGATTACCCAACTATGTGGTGTACATTGATGACCTGGTGGTTTTTAGTCACTCATGAACTGAACATTTACAGCATTTATCGGACTTGTTCAATTGACTTCAGAAGGTAGGCTTGGTGGTAAACCTAGCTAAAAGTGAATTTGAGAAAGCCCAAATCACGTTCCTGTGTCACGTTATTGGACATGAACAAATGGCCCCATGAGATATGAAAATGAAAGTCGTTGGGGAATGTTTCACACCGTCGACAAAAAGAAATATGCAGTGCTACGGTTCCTGGGATTGACTGGATTTTACTGAAAGTTTCTGCCAAACTTTAAGCAGTGTGGCTGCTCCGCTCACCGAATTGACAAGGGCAAGAACTCTCAGTGCACAGAGGACTGTCAAAAGGCATTTTACAGCCGAAAGACTGTGTTAACCACTGCCCCCAGTATTAGCTACACTAGATTACATGAAACCTTTCAAGGTGGCTAACGTTGCCAGTGATGGGGGTGTCGGTCCGGGTTTGCTGCAGGAGGATCTTGAGGGAATAGAAAGACCCATCGGGTATTTTTCTGGGAAGTCGAACGTTCATCCACAGAAATGTTCAACGGTGGAGAAAGAGACTTTAAACTTGTTGTTGGCATTACACCAGAACAGTTGTTTATATCACCAGCAATGCAACTGAGACAATCGTATACACTGATCATGACACATTGACATTTGTCGAAAATATTAAGGACAAAAATATCAGATTGCGAAGATGGAGCTTGTTGTTGCAGCCATTCAATCTGACCATTGTGCATGTGGCAGGTCGTGAAAACGTGAAAGCTGATGAGTTATTGAGACTCGAATTAGATATTGAGGTGTTCGATGGTGGGTGTACCGCGGCCTGAATTTGCATAGGTTTGTGTTTGAATGTTTACAGTTAGTATAGTGTATCTGTCTGTATTGACACTACTAACTGGGTTTGAAGGTTTAAAAATACAGCCATCTTTTTGCATCGATGGTTCTTTGTTAGGGAGAGGTGACATATCACAAAGCAAGTCCATTTTTGTCTAAAAGCTGTTCCATAGCTCAAGGAGACTCTGTCCTTGATTTTTTTTTCAGAGATACAATAAAACGGGACCAAGCTCCGATCAGTCTGGTTTGGTACAGAGATGAAAAGGATTTTCAGAGGCCTTTGGTTTACATGGAAACAGATGAGACTTCAGGCCAAAGTGGTCATGCTTTATAAGCGACCGTCTATGCCTCATTTGTCGTGTTGCAGCAACAATGACATACTCCGATTTCAGTGTAACAGTTTGGAGGGGCTGTATGGCCTCTTCTGTTCATGTGTCAGTGTCTCGAGGGACTGAATGTCTTCCTCCTGGCCAGAGGGAAGGCATTCAAAGACTTCAGTGGGAAGCCCGTGGTTCCTGCCTACCAAGACGTTGTGCTGACGAGACTCGATCTTCCTGAGTTATAGGAGACAAACGGAAAGCTGAAAAAACACTGCAAGCCATGCAGCATCATGAGCTGGGAAAGTCAACATTTCAGGTATAAATGTCCTTTAGAACTGGGTTGGTGGATAGGGGGAGCTGCAGATAAAGAGGGAAGGGGTCGTTGGGGTGGGGAGATCAGGGGGATGGTGAGTTATGGATATGTGGACACAAGTGGTGGGTCCAACCTGGTTGTGCGATGGGAGTGATGAATCCGGTTGCGAGATGAAAGGTAGGGTCGTTAGGTGGAATGGAAGACCTCCCAGTCACTTACTATTTCAATTCTATTTCCCAATCCCTTTCCGTCATAGGCATTCTTGGCCTCCTCTATTGCCACAATGAACCAAATCATAATTTGGAGGAACAAGATCTCATCTGTCACCTGTGCAGCCGACACCCCGGGGACTGAACATTGAATTCTCCAATTTCAAATAACCTCCCTTCAAATCCCCCGACTCCCTTCCCAGGCTCTCCCCTCCCTTCCATTCCTCTGAGCAGGCTTTTGTCCAGCTACCAACTGGATTCAGCCCTCCCATCAACAACTCGCTGATACCCTTCATCTGTGTTCACTTATCCCCCACCTCGCCACCTCAGCCTCCTCCTCCCTGACCCGCCACTTAATCTATAAAACCCCTTACTCCCACCACAGTCCTGACGAAGGGTTATATCCAAGGCGTTCACTTCTCAACGTCTTGATGCTGCCTTGCTTAATCTGCTCTTCCAGCTTTCTGCGTGTGTACTTTGGATTCCAACACATATTATTTTTTAAAATTGTCTCCTTGTGTAATAGGCAGGAGTGAGAGAACGCATTGCGCCTCTTGTTATCCAACAGATCAGATGGGCGGAATGGCTTTCTTATATTACTGTGAAACCAGCTAGAGTTACTGAAGGAGTTCCTATTTCTTTTAACCGTGGAAATGTTTAGTGTCCAGCAGTGCTTTTGATTCATGTTACCTTTACATTAACAGCACAAGCTTGAATGTTGTCCACATTTGATACCTGAGTACCTTAGGAGGTGACTCATTGTTCTGAACATTGTGTAATCTTCAAAGAACATCCCCACCTCTGATCGTATGACGCGAGGGAAAAACATTGATGAAGCAGCTGAAGATGTTTGTGTCGAAGAAGCTACACTGAGGATTGCCCACAGGGATATCCAGGGACTGGGAGGATTGATGTCTACCAGCCCCATTGTGCTCTGAATGATTCAACCAGTGGGGAGTTTACAACTCATTCCCATCAAGTTCAATTTTGTTCAGTCTCCTTGACATCTCGCTCAAACAATACGGCCATGATGTTAGGGCCAGTCACTTTACGCTGTGTTCATAAATTCTATCCATGTCAACAGGCCAAGGTATATGTGTGGGGAGTGTTTCCTTCTCTCAGGCGGTAGTGACGGTTGCAACCGGACTGTTGGTGAGGCCAAATCACTGAAATGTTGGGGGTGCGAGTGGTGTCAGTGGATTTTGACCCATCAGAGATTCGAGGGCTACAAAGAATTGGGCATGAAAGAGAAATTGCGGCCGAGTGCAGATCAGCCCTGACTTAGTGAATGGAAGGGCAGGTCTGAGGGGCTATGTAGCCTGGTTTATTCCAGTATGCCCCATAGTCCAGTCACTTCGTGGCCTCTTCCATTTCCTGTGTTACTGACTTCAAATTACTGAATAGACTGATCCTGCTGCTGTCTAACTGGATACTAGTGCTGCATGATCTAGTTACAGTTTTATAGGCGCGAGGGCTTATTGGCCTCCTCCTGTAATTGTATATCAGGCTCCAGGGGCTGAAAAGCCTCATTCTGTTCTGGTGTAATTGTAATCCATATTTACTAAATCTACTGCCATTTGAGAAAGTGAGCTCTGCAGATGCTGGAGATCAGTGTCGAAAAGTGTGGCACTGGAAAAACACGGCAAGTCAGGCAACATTAGAGGAACAGGAGAATCGATGTATTGGACGTTCCTGATAAAGGGCTTATGTCTGAAACATAGATTCTTTTGCCTCTCGAATGCTGCCTGACCTGCTGTGTTTTTCCAACACCACATGTTTCGACGTCTCCTGCCCTACCCAAGTCAATCTTCCTGGTCACTTCATCCAATTACATTAAGAAAATTATCAAGCACAAACTTCCTCGCACAAAGCCACACTTACTATTCCTAAGCAAAGCCTGTCTTTCTAAATGCATGTGAATCTTATCCCTCAGAACCTTCTCAAGTAACTTACCTACCACGGATGTTCAACCTCGGGTCTATAGTTCCAAGGCTTTTCTGTTCAGTTCTTCTTGAATCAGGGCACATTTGCTATCCTCCAGTCTTCCGGGACATTACCTGTAGTTAATGATGATCAATATTATAGGTCAGGGTGCCTGAAAATTCTTCTGGAGCCCCTTGAGGTGTTCTTGGATATATCGGGTAAGGACCATGAGATTTATCCACTTTCAAACATTCTAGTACGTCCAAAATCTCGTCTACTGTGACATGGATTGTCCCTAAGGTATCACGACTAACGTTCTCAAGTTCTCAAGTCATCATGTCTTTCTCCACGGTAAACATAGAGAAGAGGTTCCACATATACTTGTCTACATTGGTCTTCCAGGGGTCCTATTTTCTCTCCAGTTATTGCTTTTTCTTTTAATATGTTTAAAGTACCTTTTTGGATTCATCTTAATCTTCTCAGCCAAGGCTCTTTCTTGCCCCCTTTTCACCCGACTGATTTCTTTCTTCAGTAAACTCCGTTATCTCTTATATACCTCCAGGGATCCCTTGATCCCAGCTGCCTGTACCCGAGCCACGTCCCGAGTTCGAACCTGTGGACCAGTTTTGTCCCTCTCCATAACTACTTGAAAACTAGTAGAAATAGGTTACTGGTTCCAAAGTGCTCCCCCCACTATTAACTCATTTACCTGTCCTGTCCTATTTCCGAAGAAAATTTCGGGTTTTGCCCCTTCCCGAGTAGGACACTCTATATACTGCTTGAAGAAACTTTCCTGACGCATTTAACATATTCTATCTCATCAAATTCCTTAATGCTCTGGCCGTTCCAGTCTGTATTAGAAAAATGAAAATCCCGTATTATGATAACCCTACTGCTCATGCAGGTCTCCCCTCTCTCCCTGCATATTTGTTACTCTCATTCCTGTTGACTCTTTGGGATCTATATTACAACCCCAATCACCTCACCATGCCATTCCTATTTCTTAACTCCACCTACAAAGCCTCACTGGGTGATGCATCAGTTATTTTATCTCTGATTGCTGCTGTGGTACTCCCCTTAATCAGAAATGCAACTCCCCCTCCCCTCCTTCCACTATCTCTGTTTCACGTAAAGCACCTATTCCCTAGCTCATTAAGCTGTCAGTCCTATCCATCACTTAGCAATATTTCTGTAATGGCTATAATATCCCAGTCCCACTTACGTATCCATGCCCTGAGTTCATTGGACTTACCTGTCAGCCTTCTTGAATTGAAACAGATGCAACTTAATCCAAAATGCATTACTTTCTCTCTGTCGTTGTCCAGCCTAACCTTACTATTTCTATTTACTCTGTCTCCTTCCACTTGCCTCCCTGCTCTTGAGGATACGACCACCTGCCAATCTAGTTTAAACCCTCCCTTGTAACCCTAGCAAAACTGGCCGCCAATATATTGGTATCCCCTCCAGTGCATGTCTCGGACGTTAATCCCCCTCTCAGGAGATTACCACTGTCAAGTTTTTTTTTAAATGTTTCTCCTAGCTCTCTGTAATCACGCTGCAGGACCTCGTCCCTATTTCTATGGGTAACACTTGTGCCAACGTGTATAATGATTTCTGGCAGCTCACCGTCCCCCTTGAGAATGTTCTGCAGCCACTTGGAGACATCCTGGTCCCTAGCACTTGGGAGGTAGCCCACCATCCTGGATTCCCGTTTACGACCACAGAATCTCTGATCTGTCCCACTAGCAATCGACCCTCCATTCTTTAACGTCCTGTTTACCTTTACCCTTTCCCGTTGTGTCCCAGAGCCAGTGGTAATACCACCAACCTGGCTACTGCTACTTTCCCCTGAACGGTCATCTCCCCTGAACGGTCATCTCCCCAACAATCCAAACTGGTCGACTTGTTTTCGAGGGGAATGGCCACAGGAGATTCCTGCACTCCCTGCCTACTCCCTTTTCCATTGCTGGTGGTTGCCCATCGACTCTCAGCCTGGAACATGACAGGAAGCAAGGAACGACTGTTTGATTAAATTATGTTTATTTAAATACAACAGGACTGACAGGTAAGGCTAATGAACCTAGGACGATGAACGTTGGACTGGAATATTACAGTCATTAAAGAAGCGTAACTAGGGGCGTGTCTATGAATTTGTCAGTATCTCGGGTGACTCTGAGTGCATCCTAGATTAAATTACCTACAGTGTGTAAACAGGACGTTCAGTCCAACAAGTCCACACCGACCCACCGAAGAACAGCCTATCCAGACCCACTCCCCAACACGCAACACCACGGGTCATTTAGCATGACCAGTTCACATAACCTGCACATCTTCGAACAGTGTGAGGAAACCGCAGCACCCAGAGGGGACACATGCAGACACGGGGAGAATGTGCAAACTCCACACAGACAGTTGCCCGAGGTAGGATTTGAACCATGGTCGTTGGTGCTCTGAGGCAGCAGTGCTAACCCATGAGCCACTGTGTCGCCGAGCGTTGCTCCCTAACATGGTCCATCAGGAGCTGAAGCTGGATGCAGTTTCCACATGTGTAGCCATCAGCTCCCTGAGCTCCTACATCCCACAAGAGAAACATGCGACTGTGCTAACTGCCATTTGGACTGCTGTAACAATAAAGTTAAAAGGACTTTATTTGAGTTTAACTGTACATTTTGCTGAGCTGGAGCTGTCCAAAACCTCTCGTGTCAAAGACTTACTGCTTATTCTGCTACCAACGGCATGTCTCTCTACCCCTCCACATTTAATTTTCGTCAGGGAAGGAAGGAGACACGACATTGATGTAGCGTTCAGGCCTTCAGCTCTCCTTGACACCTGGCCCCTGACTAGCTGCTCCCCAGTGCAGGTCGCTGCTTGGCCTTGGAGGGTGTCTTGCTGAGGTCTTCCTTCTGGTAGTGGAGACTATGTCGATGCAGATCCTCACCCTGACAGGCAATCCGTGTTATCACAGTCCTCTCGTACTTTCTGTCTATTCGTATCGCGTTTATGAATACCTTGAATCCCTCGATTGCATTCCAAACTGTGACTCACTCCACAGTGAGAGAGATGATGTTCTTGTGAATACAGGGCTATTAGAAAAGAACACCATTAGACATAGGGGCAACAATATGTCCATCCTCTCATTGAGTCTGTTTTTCCTTCGATTAGGTTATATTTATTTTGTTAATCCCCCATTTCAATTTCCTGTGATTTCCCCTTAACACTTGTATAAAAATCTGTCTGCCTCAGCCTTGAAGATATTTAATGATCCTGCCTCAACAGCCCTCCGAATTTTCTTCAATTCTTTCCCTCTCACTGATGTGAGACTTGGTCTTTAATCTGGTGATTTGCCCACTCTATCTTGCATAAAATTTCAATTCATCCTCAGCTCCTGTATTAATTTGCTCAAGCGTCAAACGGTCACTCTTCCTGAATCCAGGAACTGCTTCTCCTAACTGAAGACTGATTCGCAGGGTGTGTTTAGCATATTCTTTGGCTCTGTGAACAGGCTGTCCCCTTAGTCCCTAAAACTCCCATTCTTTCCCGCGTTACTCTCTTCCCCATAATAAACCAAAAAAAATGACTTGGATTCTTGCTAATCTTACCCGCTAATGTTTTATCAACCCTCTTTCTGCTCTTCTACTGACTTTTTTAAGTTTATCCCGACGCTTTCTATATTCTTTTAGGACCTTCATTGACCTGCTCACTCGATATCTGCTTTAAGCTTCTCTTTCTTTTACATCCTGTTCGGAATTTGTGTCTGGGGTTTTCTTTTTTAATAAATTTTATCTTCGGTGGAACATGCTGGGCCGACACTGTCATCAATTCACTTTTAATCAAATGATCCCCCAACCCCAGCCCCACCTTGTTCTGCGACAGTTTCACCCAGAAGCAACTGTACTTTAGCCAGATCCTGTCATTTGTTCCATAGAATCTGTCTCCCCAATGCAAAAAACTTTTTATTTTTCTAACATTTTTGGGGTCTTTTCCTTAGCAAAGTCAAAATGTATGATGTCACGGTCACTGGTCCTGTAATGCTCTCCCACTTCTGCCTGGAACAGCTGACTGGCTTCGTCCCCACAGTGAGGCCCATCACTGCACTGCCCATTGTTGTATCTACTCTATATTGATATAAGAAGCTATGTGGAATAAATTTCAAAATACGTGCCCCTCTTAAAAAGTTATCACTGACCGAATTAATGTTTGGAATTGAAATGCCTGAATATAATGATCCTATTATTGTTTTTACACAACGCAATAACTTGATTATATACCCACTCCCCTTTTTTCCTTTATCTGGGGTTCTACATTATATCCCTAGCAGTGTTTCTGTCATGGTTTTGATCATGAGCTGTAACCACCAAGCCTCATTAGAAGATCCTTTCAAGATATCGTCCCTTCTAACGCCAGTAACTAACTCCATCATTAATAAGGCAACATCACCTCCTCTTTTACCCTTTCTCCTGTCCTGAGTATAGTTCTGGTACCACAGAATATTGAGTTGTCAGCCCTGACCTACCTCAAACACATCTCAGAAGTGGCAAAAATGTTACAATTCCACATGTCACCTCATTTCCTTTTCATATCTGTCTGCCTGATAATATTACCACCCTTAAGGTAAAGCACATCCAACATGGAATATATTACCTGGAATACTCTGTACCTCGGAGTTCTTCAGTCATTCCTTGTTCGTTATCAACCTGTCCAATTCATGAACCAAAACTGTAACTCTGGGACTGAATTAATATTTGTTGAACTTTAATTTCGTTTTTAGTAAATGTGTTCATCAAATGCAACTTTCCAGAACTGAACAGTCAGCTCCAGATACAACGAGTTTCTGCTGATTAGTTCCCTGCTCAGTGTGCAGAGGGGACAGCCCTCAGTAATGGAGAAAGTGAGGACTGCAGATCCTGGTGATCAGAGTCGAAAATTGTGCCGCTGCAAAAGCCGTCAGGCAGCATTTGCGGAGCAGCAGAGTCAAAGATTTGGGCATCTACCCTTCCCATGTTTTCCATTCATAATACACAGGATATAGGGAACCATACTTGCTCCGGAAGGCAGCATTGTATAGAGCCCTGAAATGGCAAGCAGTCAATCAGTTGGTTGGGCAGGGAGTAAACAAGTTGAGGTGAAATACAGACTGATTGAAGTACAAACATAAGGATAGATAAATCCCTTGGCTAGACAGGAAACACCCTAGGTTACTATAGGAAGAGAGGGAAGACATTTCTGTGCCTTTGGCGGTGGTCTTTGCATCTTCACTCTCCATTGGAGTAGCGTCGGTTGATTGGAGGGTGGCAAATGTTAGTCCCTTGTTCAGGCAAGTAAACAGGGATTGTCCTGAGAATAGCAGACCAGTCAGTCTTACAACAGTAATGGCCAAAAGTATTGGAGAGGATTCTGAAAAATCATAGTTTGATTAGAAATAGTCAGCATGGCTTTGTGAGAGGCAGGTCATACTTCACAACTCTTATTGGATTCTTTGAGGATGGGATTAAGGTCACTGAAGAAGGTAGAGCAGTGAATGTGGAGTGCATGGATTTTAACAAGGTGTTTGATAAGCTTCCCCGTGGTAGTTTCATTCAGAAAGTAAGGAGGCATGGTATACAGGGAGACCTATCTGTCTGGATACAGAATTGGCTAGCCCATAGAATACAGAGGGTGGTGGTAAGTGGGAAGTATTCAGTGTGGAACTAGGTGAGAAGTGGTGTTCCGTAGGGATCGGTTCTGGGACCTCTGCTGTTTGTGATTTTGGTAAATGACTTGGATGACGAACTGGAAGAGTAGGTTCGTAAGTTTGATTATGTAATTCAGGTTGGTGGAATTGTGGATAGTGTGGAGGACTGTTGTAGTTTGCAACAGGTCATTCACAGGAGCAGGACTCAGCTGCTAAGTGGCAGATGGTGCTCAATATGGAAAAGTGGGATATGATTCATTTTGGAAGGTCGACGTTGAATGCAGAATACAGGGTTAGAAGCAGGATTCTTACATGGTGGAGGAACGGGGATCATATGGGCCATGGCATAGCTCCCACAATGTTTCTACCCAGGTTTATAAGGTTGTTAAGAAGTCGTTTGATGTGTTCATTAGCCGATGGATTGAGATTAAAAGCTGCGAGGTTATGCTGCTAATCTATCCAGCCCTGGTGAGACCACATTTAGAATATTGTGATTAGTTCTGGTTGCCTCGTTATAGGAAAGATGTGGAAGAGGTGAGGTTGCTGAGGAAATTTTTCAAGATGTTGTCTGGACTGGAGGGCATGTCCTGCAAAGAAAATTTGAGGGAGCTCGGGTGTTTTCCTCATTGTAACGAAGAGGAATGGAACGTGACTTGACAGCGGTATACAAGATGATGAGAGGCAAAGATAGAGTGGATAGCCAGAGACTTTCTCCCAAGGTGGAAATGGCTATCTCGAGGGGGTATGATTTTAAAGTAATTCGTGGAAGGTTTAGGGGAGATGTCAGAGGTAAGTTCTTTACACAGAGAGTGGTGTGTGTGTGCAATGAACAGCCAACAGTTGTAGTACAATTAGCTCTATTAGGTATATTTAATTGGATAGGCACATGAATGATAGTATAATGAAAGATATGGAGGTGAGTCTGATCTTAGAGTCGGATAAAAAGTCAACAGAACGTCAACGGCCAAAGGGCCTGTACAGTATGTTTCCAGTTTCACCCAGCTTATGGATTCCCCTTAAATTGTTGAATGTGTGCGGGAGTGATGTGTGTGAGATCAGGAAGCTTTGGAGGGGAGTAAGGCCAAAACCTCCAGTTATGGTGTGCATTGTTACAGTCACCTGAAAGCCAGTACAATATGTGTGGTTACTTAGACGAGAGAGATTCCACCAAGTTCAGTTATTAATGTGATTTGTGGATTGCTGTTTGCTGCTGGTTACTTCTCATACATTCTACTGTGTGACCCATGTAGTCATCTCTGACCATTCACAGATATGTACAATTTCATTTTGATACTGGAGAATGTGAAGGTGACATTTATTGGATACGGATTTAGAGGTTTCTTTGTGAGACACAAGGCACTGCAATAGATTGTCAACTTGTTAACGTCTTCACCCATGTCTGGTCCAGGATGCAGAAGTATGGAGTCCAGGAGACAGGTCAGGTTTCATCACCATTGGTAACTTGTATGGTGAGATTCTGGCTCTCCATGTCAACACGTCTGCTCTCTGGGCCAGGCTCGGACTGAAGATGCATTTCAAAACATGGTTGCTGTTCAGCCATTAGCATTTAACCTGGACAATATTTACACCTGCACTGAGACCAGTGATATTCTTTGGGCGGGTTATCCCCCTGCCCAAGGAGGATTCCAACTTATTTGTTTTGAAGTAATGTTTGACTGACTGGCCTGAACCATGTTAGAAGCTCCATGCACAGATTTTGGAAAAGGCCACTGAGTCTCTCTGTATCACAGGCAGCTGTAAGGTCCAATAGCACTGTAAATGATTTCAGATAAATTGGAAGCAATTTTCAGCGTAGCTTATTGCAAGGTGTTGAGTTTACTGACACGAACAATATTCGGATGTTTGCTATATTTCATGAATTGGGCAACAATAAGATGAGAACGATAACCATTCAACTGAAATATAATATCTTAAATCAATTCTGTTAATTCTATATCTATGGAACTAAAATATAAACTCCTGTCAAAATTTCCTAACACAGAAATAAAACATGTACATTTTATTTTATCAATAAAGAACACAACACTTGTGGTGATTAGAATTAGATATTCTATGTCAAGATTCAAAGCAATATTTTGCCACTCCAATATTTTTAAAGTGGTTGGCTTCTGAGTGATTACATAGAACATAGAACATAGAAGAATACAGCGCAGTACAGGCCCTTTGGCCCTCGATGTTGCGCCGATCCAAGCCCACCTAACCTATACTAACCCACTATCCTCCATATACCTATCCAATGCCCGCTTAAATGCCCATAAAGAGGGAGAGTCCACCACTGCTACTGGCAGGGCATTCCATGAATTTACGACTCGCTGAGTGAAGAACCTACCCCTAACTTCAGTCCTATATCTACCCCCCCTTAATTTAAAGCTATGCCCCCTTGTAATACCCGACTCCATACGCGGGAAAAGGTTCACACTGTCAACCCTATCTAACCCCCTAATCATCTTGTACACCTCAATCAAGTCACCTCTAAACCTTCTTTTCTCCAGTGAAAACAGCCCCAAGTGTCTCAGTCTTTCCTCATACGATCTTCCTTCCATACCAGGCAACATCCTGGTAAACCTCCTCTGCACCCGTTCCAGTGCCTCCACATCCTTCCTATAGTATGGCGACCAAAACTGCACACAATATTCCAGATGCGGCCGCACCAGAGTCTTATACAACTGCATCATGACCTCAGGACTCCGGAACTCAATTCCTCTACCAATAAATACATGTTCAGAGTGAGCAGAAGATTGAACATACGAATAGAATGAGCGTTCTTATACATTTATATATATCAATCAGTTTAATTTCTCACTGAAATGTGCGATCTTCTGCTATTTGCCAGCAATTTTAAAATGGCAATAATTCAACATGAAGTGTAAATATTAAACTAAATAAATTATTTGTGTTATCAAATTTCAGTGAACAATAGCCTCAGGTGACTGACTGTATGGAGTTTGCACGTTCTCCCCGTGTCTGCGTGGGTTTCCTCCGGGTGCTTCTGTTTCCTCCCACAGTCCAAAGATGTGCAGGGTCAGGTGAATTGGCCATGCTGAGTTGCCCGTAGTGTTAGGTAAGGGCCGAAGGGCCTGTTTCCACACTGTAATGCAATCTAACCTAATCTAATAATTTGAAAACTTCCAATTTTTAGAATGAATGATATTTAATATGAAATGTGTAGAGTGAAAAAGACAACGAACATAATATTGTCTCAGAGAAACGTCAAATCTTTCCAAAGGGTTTTGTGCCAAAGCAATTATATATTTATTTTAGCAATTAGAACAACACATGTAAATTATTCATGTTCTGAGTAATAATTAGACTTCATAATGAAGCTGACCTTGCATTACTTGCATTTTAAATGCTTATGCTGCACCAAATAATCAGATATTTGCGAGCATTTACAAGGTGAAATAATTGGATACTGACTTTTATTCACAACTGATACATAATAGAGTACAAAACTCTATTAGCCACAAAATACATGACCCCAACACTAATTTCTTGTGTATTGATAAGGAAGTACGCCATTCTGATTAATCTGCATATCCATCCTAGGACAGGCCAAACAGAGACAAGCCCAAGAATTCCTAGAAACATGGCATTCCAACCGGAACTCCATAAACAAACACATCAATTTCGATGCCATCTCCCACCCTCTGACGAAAAGGTCCGGAAATGACATCATCGACAGACGAATTTACATGACCAACTCAAGGAAACCGAAACACTTAAATAGAAAGTGAGAGATAACGCCAGCACTTCACTGGAGGCTCACTTACTGAGACAGTCAATGGAACAAACCAGGAACTGCCATTAGCTATTGCTTCAGAATATATCAGTGTTCATGGCTGCCACCACATAGAATCATTGAATGAAAATGCAAGCCTGCACCACCAAGTGCATATCCAAAGGCTTTTTTTGAAAGTTTGTGAGATTATCTGCTCAATCACCCGCCGAGGGAATGCACTCCAGCCACATGTCACCAGGGGCAGAACGGTGGCTCAGTGGTTAGAACTCCGGCCTTCGAGCGCGGGGAACCAGGAATGATTCCAGCCTCGGGTGACGGCCTGTATGGATTTTGCACATTCTACCCGTGTCTGCGTGGTTTCCTCTAGGTACTTCGGTTTCCTCCCACAATCCAAAGATGTGCAGTTTAGGTGAATTGGCCATGCTAAATTGCCCATTGTGTTCAGGGATGTCTAGGTCAGGGGTAAATAAAAGAGGAACCTGTTTGTGTGGGTTATTCTTTGGAGGGTCAGTGTGGATTTGTTGGGCCAAACAGCCTAGTTCCACACGGTCGGAATTTCATATTCTATGTCTGTGCCACCCTCTCAGTTCAAAAGAGACTCACAAATTCTCTCTCAATCCCCTGCCTTTCACTTTAAGCATGTATCCCTTTGTTTTTGACCCTTCGAGTAAGGTAAACAGCTGCCGTCTGTTCATCTTCTCCATTCCCCTTATGCTTTTGCACACCTGTACCAGGTTTCCTCCTCAACCTTCCCTGCTGCAATGAAAAAAGGAGTAAATTTAGCCCTCACACTTCACAGTTTGAGTACACACTTGTCTTGTTAATTCAATAGTAGGAGCTGAAGTTTTTCACCTGCAGGATGGGCACTGACTCATTGCTTGAATCAGTGAATGTGATGAGGATAAATATTCAATTAAATTCTACGTTATGAACAAACTGCAGGAGATCAAATCATATGCTCATGTCTACCTTGAATTGGAAGCAAATACATACTGTTTAAAAAAATCAAAAATGTTGAGATACCACACCAGGGAAAAAAAATGTCATCTGCATTTGATGGAGATGCAGAAATACAGAGTGAATGTGCAATCTGAACAAGAATCAAGTGATAGAAAATGAAGTACATCAAATTTTAATTTTCAATGGAACCAGATCCCAATTTACCTGAACAGTAATATATTTCACCCAACCTCACATTTGCTAAAACAAGTTTTTCCCAATCACTAATACTTCATTAGCCATTCTACCTCCGCCTTCTTACTCTTTTTTTGCACTTCTACTTCTCTTGCAATACCCCTTCTGCTTCTACATACTCTTCCATTGATGATATCTCTTCACATCTTTCTTCTCCAACTCCCACTGTAAGTTACACCAGTTCCCTAGTTACTCCCATTTCCACTGGCCATTACTTTCCGTTTTTGCTTTCCAACTGGGGTGTTGGGAACTGCTGGCTTCTATGCTGTTATTGGTCTTTAGGGGATGATGAGATTGAGGTGATCAATGTCCAATTGAAACAGATAATAGTGCGTGTCTGTCACTGTCCAATGCACCGTGAACATGGTGGTTCTGTTCCCCATAGAGAGTGGAACTTTATTTCTGTCTCTGTGTCAGAACGCTTAACCAAACAGCCTCATCGCAAATAGGACAAACCTCTCCTCAGAATCAGACGTCCAATCATCAGTTTTTCCTTAGACGTTGTGAGGATAGTGACCATATTGTTCAAATAAGCCGTGTTCGATCATTTGCTCTGTACCATTTTAACTGATTTTCCAATGTCATTAGAGGTGAGATCAGAGTAACCTCCCTCGCATCAAAGTAATATTTGACTCATGTAGCATCATTAACCCTCAGAAAACTGTGGTTAACGGGAATCAGAGGAAATTCTGTGCTGGTAATTTCCTCAATGAACAATGACGCCTTCCCTAGAGCTATTGGGAATGACAAATAAACTCTGCCTTTGTTACTGCGTTCCAAAACCATGGATGGATTTGTCTTACTAAGAACATCATTTGTTTTCACGTTTTGGTCGAAAGTCTCAGAAAACTAACACCTTGCTGGTTGAGTGTCACCCCAATGAAATCAGAGCATTACAATAAAATAACGATTACGATTATTTTCAATCAGTTACTTTCTGAGGACTGATTGTGCGATGTCACTGAGATCAACATTTTCTCTGTCCACTAGCATCTCATCACATTGGCTCAAGGCTGCACCATTACCCAATTCTACTTCATTCTCCAGCTCATTCGCTGTGCTCGCCAGCTATATGAGGACTACAATAACTTAGAGAGGCCTACGAGGCTCTAGAACCGGCCATTCCACCCATGCCCTGCCCTCTGTGTCCATCCCCTCCCCCTCAGCCACCTCATGTCGTGTATTCACCATCCCGCCTAAACTTCCACGCTCTAATGCTGAATGCTCGGTATTCAGCAAAGGTTTCAGCTTTATCCCTCTGTACCCCCACTTTCATGAATTTCAGGAACGACATAATATTAAACTTCTCTTCCACCGTCTTCTCCTTGGTGTCCATTTCTTTGGACAAGAGTGCACTTACCACTCCACAGACCCTTCGCCCAGCTCCAACACTCTCCCTCAACCTGGACACATTCCTCTGGCGTTTACTTTGATTCAATCTGTACTTTGAGAACTTTCGATGTGACACTGGTTGTTTTAATTTCACTGCATCCCCCTCACCCTATCCCACCTATCAATCGCTTACCAGACTGTACGCTGTATGCTTCGATACAACCCTGAATGTGTTATTCAGCCTGCGCCGATGAGGGTGGTGCTGCTGTAGTCTGGTGGACTCACTTCTCCATTTCAGAGGCTGAGTGCCAGCTCTCAGATACCTCCACATATCACCTGCTGTCCCATAACCCTGCCATGGCATATCAGGCCATTTTATTAACTAAATATGACAACATTTCAGATGGAGATTCCCACCCACTCGCCCCCACCTAAATTCCCGAAGCTGATAGTCCTCTGATGGCAGAGCTCGCTTTTATGTCTTCCTGAAAATCCACAAACAGAACTGCCTGGGCAGACCCATTGCTTCAGCCTGCTCATGCCATGCAGCGGGGGTGCATGGATACACACGTGGCCCAAGTTATGCCTGTTCCTTCATGGGTACGCAGACCATTCCTTGTTCTAGTTCTTTCCACTCCCCACCCACAACTGTTTCTCCGATACGTAGATGATATCTTAGCTGTTGCGCCTCTCTCTTGGCCAGAATTGGAAAAGTTCATCGTTTCCAATTTGTACTCCTCCCTCATTTTCACCTGGTCTATCTCTGACTGCTCCCTTTCTTTCCTCGACATCACTGCTTCTATTTCTGGGGATAAGCAGGTCACTGATATCCAGTATTAACCCAGCGACTCCCACAGCTACCTGGAGTATACACCCTCACATCCTGTTTCCTGCAAAGACTCCATTACATTCCCGTCAGTTCCTCCCTTTCAACCGCATTGCTTCTGATGATGTCAACTTCAAAAATGTGGCCTCTGAAATATCCACCTTCGTCATCAACCGAGAATTCCCCAGCACTGTTGTCGACAGGGCCCTCAACCAGTTCTGACCCACCTCCTGCACTTCTACCCTCACCCTCTCTCCTCCCTCATGCAACAGCGTTAATAGTTCCCCTCGTCCTTACCTACTATCCCACCAGCATTCACATGCAGAAAATCATCAGTCTGCATTTCCCCACCTCCAGCGAGATGCCACCACCAGACACATGTTTGCCTCCTCTCCCTTTTCCGCCTTCTGAAGTGACCATTTCCTCCAGGACACCCTGGTCCGCTCGTTATTCACTGCCAACTCCTCCCCCCACCTCCCCCATCCCCCACCACAGGTCAACCTCATTTTCCCCTGCAGGAGGTGTTACACTTTCCCATTTACCTCCTCTCTCCTCACTAACCAAGGGCCCAAACATACCTCCCAGGTGAAGCAGCATCCTATCAACATTTCTCACAATCCAATCTACTACATTCGCTGCTCACATTCTGATCTGCTCTACATTGGGGAAACTAAAGGTAGACTGAATGAACAGTTCACAGAATAACCAAGCTGTACCTATGCAAAAGACCCTGAGTTTCCAGTTGCCTGCCAGTTTAATACCCCATCCTGTTCCCTAGCCAATATCCCTGTGGCAGGTTTGCTGCAGTGTTCCAGGACATTTCAATGCAAGCTGGAAGAACAACACCTCATTTTCCGCGGGCAGACCCTGCAGCCCTTCAGACTCAAAATAGTATTCAATAATTTTAGGGTCTGAACTCCTCAATGCCCCCTACCCATACCACCAGGCCGAGTAGTCACTTAGCCTTCCATTACTCACCGTTTATTTTAAGCTACTAATAGGCTCCACTAACAGCTATTCAGTCTCTTCTGTATATAAATCAACACTTTCAGGGCTACCATCCATTCTGAGGAAGGGCCACTGAACTAGAAACTTTAATTCTGATTTCTCTGCACAGAGGCAGCTCGACTCGAAACGTCAGCTCTTTTCTCTCCTTACAGATGCTGCCAGACCAGCTGAGATTTTCCAGCATTTTCTCTTTTGATTACAAATTACTCGAGATTCAACTCTGATAGCAGCTTTGTTTCACATCAATCAATTTGTCACAGTTCAGAAAGAAAAAAATCGATAGAGGGAAACTCAGCCGGTCTGGCACTCTCTGAGCAGAGATACACAGAATTAACCTTTGATTCCAATGTGACTTTTTCAGAACAGTGTCACATCATATTTGATATGTTAACTTTGTTTCTCTCTGCAAATGCTTCCTCATCTGTTGCGCTTTTCCGTCATTTTTTATTTGTATTTCATGTTTCCGTATCACTATATTTCATTTTCTTGACAGAGTTACGAGCTGAATTTGGTTATATATGGACAATGTAGTCCTTTCCTTTTCCTATTATCGTTGGTGTGTCTGTGACACCCGTGTTACGGCCGAAATCTGTTTCTTCTTTAAGATTCAAAGGAAAAATAATATTTTTCTGAATATCCTGTAAATCTCAGAAACGCCACTTTGTTTGAAAAGACGTTTCAGAGGCAGCTGAAATTTCATGAGATAACAGGAATAAATTATTGATGGTGGAACACTCTGTGTCTTTCGTTGAACCGGCTTGTCTACCCCCTCTCCAAAGGCTTTGATTACATATCACAGAATTATTCACAGCAAAAGTGGGGGAAACTCTGCCCATTGGCTCTTCCAGCTTGGAACGACTATATTTCTCCTTTTTGTCTCCTGTACTGTCCCCATTGCCCTCCACATTTTGTTATTAGTGTCTGCTTTTAATTTTAAGTATCCCGCCAGATATGGACTGTACGATCAAACTCAAACAAAAAAAAACAGTACTTAGAGGGCAAGCTTAGCAGGTCTGGCAGTATCTGTGAAGAGAAATCAAAGTTAATGTTCTGGTCCAGTGATCCTAATCAATCTGTATTCCCAATGATTAAATGGTGTGTATATAAAATATAGAGCTGGAAATGTGTTGCTGGAAAAGCGCAGCAGGTCAGGCAGCATCCATGGAACAGGAGAATCGACGTTTCGGGCATCATCCCTTCTTCAGGAAGAAGGGCTTATGCCCGAAACGTCGATTCTCCTGTTCCCTGGATGCAGCCTGACCTGCTGCGCTTTTCCAGCAACACATTTCCAGCTCTGATCTCCAGCATCTGCAGACCTCACTTTCTCCTGTATATAAAATATAGTTCACTTTATCACATTTAAAATGATCCTGTTCAGTTCACTTTGTCATTCAGCGTTGCATCTCCCACATGTTGGAGGTTTCCTTGTTGTGCATTAGATTGAATTCTGTCTGGCAGAAAGAGTGATGATGACTGGGGCATATCATTGTACTCCCCATGCAGTCTCCACAGCCACTATCCCCATTCTGACCTATCTCCCAGCCAATGTCATGTTCATTCGAAGCTGACTCATTAATTCATAAGTCTTAATGAGTAAGTTCATTGTAATTATCACTTTTGCTTTTGGACTGAGGCCAAAATGCATAAACAAATACGGTTTTACAGCAAATAAAACTGCATTTAGAAGTTTGTCAATTTGTCTAAATAAATTATTGAAGCATATTCCCTAAAGAAGTTCCAAAGTTGCCTTTATTAGAGCAATGAGAGGAACATTCAGAGAAGTCCACACTTCCTGTCAATATTCAGGACAAATGTGCCCAGTGACAGTGTGTTTCTTTTGGGGGGTGGAGGGATTTGGGGAGACATGGTCACAGCATAGTAAACGGACAACAAGGCAGAATCATCAAGCCTACGAAAAGATAACATCCATCATTCTCCCTCACAACTGACTTCACTAGAGCAATTGGTGATGGGAGATTTGACCAATAGCCAGCAATGTCAACATGTAGTTCAGTCCAGTCATATTGTGAACTGAATGTCCTGGATTAAAAGCTAGGACTGGTTGCTCAGTGACTATGATTAATGTCAGTCTCCATGCAATGTAACTGTGTCACTGGAGGGTTTCCCTGTCATATTGGTGAAGGGCTTCATTCAGTGCGCTATCCTCTGTAGTAGCAAATGCATCAATTCCAACAGCTGCGTAGACAGAGAGAGGACAGATCTGAATCTGAGAATAGCGGACTGGAACATTGCAACAATGGAGAGGAGGTTTTTCTTGAGTCTTTTCAAGATTTCTCCCTGTTGGAAATTTATACCATATCGGATATCAGCAGTGCTGATGATTATTCTGGGCGGGGTGGAGGGTGTGCTACTAATCTATTATCGCTACTGTTGGTGTTCTCCATTCATTAATCCCGCAAACAAGTTTGAACTTCGTTGCAATTTCTGTTATCTGTATTGTCAGACAAAGAAACTATTGTCTACAGTTTCAATTGCAGTCTCCATTCATTATCAATGAATTGCAGACCACTCCCTCTGAGAACAAAACTGTGCCAAACCTCGAGATCCCTTTTTGCCCTGAACTGATTTATGTCTTCTGTTCTCTCTGTCACCAAACCTGTCCACTCCCAGCTCCTAATGTCCATCTCTGCGTCAGTGCTGTTGCTGAACAATCCATTACCTACACGTTGGTAAAATTCAGACTTAATGTTTCAAACTCTCTTCTGACCACTTTTCCGATTACAAATATTTCAAACATAAAATTGTTCTTATCTCGGAAGTTACTTCATGATTAGGACAATATATGAATGTAGGAATGTCGCTGGAAGTAATTCAGAAGCAAAGCTTATTAAACGAAAGATATTATTTCAAGTAATTTGTTTCAATTCCACCACAGCTGATGACAGAATTTCAAAAAAACTGATAAGAATTGGAATAAAAGTGAATTTCACAAAGACAACCATAAAAGCAACATTTTGTCTGAAAGCCTTCCGGTTTCACTGATCACCTTCGGTCAAGAAAACTAATGTTATTACCCGGTCTGGGTTAAGTGAGACTTCAGCCCCATGACAATGTGTTTTACTTTATATTGGCTTGTGGAATGGCCTCAGAGTCAGGGCAATTAGTGATGGTCACCAAATGCTGCCCTTGGCAGAGATGCCAACATCCCACGAAATAACAAAATTGAAGGTGAAATCAAATAAAGGAAGTAGCTGAAAATCTGAAACTATAGAAAGAAATGCAAAGAAACGAACAGAAAGTGCTGGGGAACTTTCCTGAACTGAAAGCAGCTGGAAAAGAGTGTGATTAATACCATTGACTGGGAAGTCTGCTTTGAAGGGAAGGAGGAATCAATAGAGAAAGAGGGATATAGAAGAAAAAGAGGAAACAAAGAGAATGATGATCAGCTGGGCTGGAAATAAAATGTGAGATTAACCTCATTTATTTTTCGCCATTCCCATCTTCCTGAATATCATGCCCATGTACATACAGGTATTCCACGCTTTTCAAAAGTTCGCTTTTCGCCACTTCCCTTTCCGAATGACCTACATTAGGGCCTTGTTACGCTAACCAAAAGAAATCCGAAGAGAATTTTCACTTTTACGAAGAAAGGCGAAGCTTTTCCCATATAAATTAGTGCTACTGCACTTTACACCATACCAGCTAGTTAACGGTTTCTTTCAGATAGCGAGGGAAACCTGCATTTGTCTAAGATCATGTTTTAAGCGATTTGATTTCCCCTGTCAGTATTCCCTGCGTGTGGTCATCTTCTTACATTTGTTAACGGGATATGGGTATCTCTGACTTGGCCAGCATTAGTTCACTTTCACAGTTGCTCTTGAGAAGATCTTGAGCCACTGCAGTCCATGATTGATCTGATTTGATTTGATTTATTTCAGCCAAATGTACAATGGAAAGGTTTGTTTTGCGAGAAGTGCAGGCACATGATAGTAAACAAGAAAACAGAGATCGTGGGGTACTTACACACTGTGAGGCATACATGGTTACAGCTTCACAAGAGGTGAGCAAAGCAAAATCGACATTAGCAAGATTAATATTATTTGAAAAGTTAGAGATGCCAATTCGTCAGTCTAATTATAGTAGGGAAGGAATTGTTCTTGAGCATGCTGGTCCAGGTTTTCAAGCCTCTGTGTCTCCTCCCTGTTGGAAGAGGTTGTAGGAGATCATTATCGGTTTGGGAGAGATCTTTGATGTTGCCAGCCTTTCTGCGACAATGACAAGTATAAATGACGGAAGGTGGTCTTCCGTGATGGGCTGGGCTGTGCACACAACCGTCTGTAGTTTCTTATGGTCCTGGGCAGAGCAGTTACCATGTCAGACCATTATGCACGTGACTAGAATGCTTTCAGTTGCCAGTGTACGGAAAATTGCGAGACGGGGTGTTCCATAGAATATAGAACATAGAACATAGAAGAATACAGCGTAGTACAGGCCCTTCGGCCCTCGATGTTGCGCCGATCCAAGCCCACCGAACCTACACTAGCCCACTATCCTCCATATGCCTATCCAATGCCCGCTTAAATGCCCATAATGAGGGAGAGTCCACCACTGCTACTGGCAGGGCATTCCATGAACTCACGACTCGCTGAGTAAAGAACCTACCCCTAACATCTGTCCTATACCTTCCAAAATAGTTAGATGTAACAACTGGCTGTTAAATGGATACCCATGTTTTGGGTGCTGTTTTGACAACAACCGAAATTTAACCGATAATTTTAAATTATGTCTTCGATATCAAAAACCAGTTGAGTTAATTGCATTGCCAGCATCGAACCAATGAGCCATCACCGGCTTCAAATGAATAGAGAAGCCATCACCATCACAATGAGGGAGAAAGAGATAGATACGAAGGAAAGGAGAGAGAGAACACAGCGAGGGAAACACATGGACACTCAGTCAAAGAGAGAACGGAAACAAAACAAGGAAACAAACCGTCACATGGAGAGGGAGCAGAAAGAAACAGAAGGCAGGGAAACGGAAAACAGGGAAACAGACAGGGAGAGAGACACAGGAAGAGACAAAGGACACCGGGAGCTGGGCATGGGGTCACAGGGAGCTGGGGGGTATGGGAGAAGCTGGGGGTGAGGACCGGAGAGAGCTGGGAGTGAGCACTGGAGGGAGCTGGGGGGGATGGATGTGAGGATTTATTTTGAACTGTACCAAGATGTCTAGGCAGATCATAGTAAGCAAGGATGTACAGAACGATGGCTGTAAAACATGTTTGAGAGGCGTATAGGTTACGCTGCACAGAGCTAGGTGAGATCAACATGAACAAGATCAGCATTATCTGAGATTAGAGAGTCCATTCATCCGTCTAATAACAGCCAGGAAAAAGCCGTTACTGAACCAGTTGATCTGTGTTTTCAAGCTTCTGTATCTTTTAGCCTGATGGAAGAGGTCGTGGGAGATCTTAACAGGCATGTGATGGGTCTTTGGTAATGTTAGAACTAAGAACATTCCAGTACAACAGGCCATTCGTCGGTCAAACCCTGCGCTGATCCAGATCCTCTATCTAAACCAGTCGCCTATTTTCTAAGGGTCTGTATCTTTTTGCTCCCTGCCCATTCATGTATCTTTCTGGAAACATCTTAAATGGAGCACCACTGGTCACAGTTCTCCATTTTGCGAATCTGCCTTCCCCTACTACGCTCTGTACCCTGTTGCCCAGCCAGTTCTTTATCCATGCAGCTAGCACACCATGGACCCCATGTGAGTTCACTTTCTCCATAACCTGACCATGGGAAAACTTATCAAACGCCTTCCTGAAGTCCATGTACATGACATCTACAGTTTCTCCCTCATCAATCAACTTTGTCACTTGCTCAAAGAATTCGATTAAGTCGGTAAGACATGACCTTCCCTGCACATAACCATTTTGCCTTTCACTGATAAGACCATTTTCATCCAAATGAGAAAAGACCCTATCCCTCAGTATCTTCTCTGGCAGCTCCCCTACTCCTGATGACAGGCTCACTGGTCTAGAATTAACTGGATTTTTCATGCTACCCTTCTTAAACAACAACTTCCCTGTCCTCCGGGACCTCGGTTGTGTTAAAGGATGCGACAAAAATATCTATTAATGCTCCAGCTATTTCCTGTCTCCCTTCCCTCAGTAATCTGCCATAGCGGTGGAGCTTCTCGTCAAAATGAAGAAGGTATCTTACATAACGTGGAGGAAGCTTGGGTCAAGCTCAGTTCTACAGGATTACAGGCAGGGGAGGAAGGAACTCAAAAATGGTCTGAGGAGAGCCAAGAGGGGGCACGAGAAAGGCTTGGCAGAACGGATTAGGGAGAACACAAAGGCATTTCACACTTGTGTGAGGAATAAGTGAATGGTCATAGAAAGAGTGGCGTCGATCAGGGATAGCATAGGGAACTTCTGTGTGGAGTCTGAGGAGGTAGGGGTAGCCCTAAATGTGTTTTTTGCGTCTGTCTTTACGAAACAAAAGAGCTTTGTAGTAAATGAAACCTTTGAAGAGCAGGTGTGCATGCTGGAATGGATTTCGATAGAGGAAGCTGATGTTTTCTCAAACATTAAGATTGAAAAGTCGCCAGGCCCGGACCGGATTTGTCCTCGGCTGCTTTGGGAAACGAGAAATGCAATTGCTTCGCCACTTGGGAAGATCTTTGCATCCTCACTCTCCACCGTAGTCGTACCTGAGGACTGGAGAGAGGCAAATGTAATTCCTCTCTTCAAGAAAGGAAATAGGGAAATCCCGGCAATTACAGATCAGTAAGTCTCACGCCTGTCGTCTGAAAGGTGTTAGAAACGAGTCTGAGGGATAGGATTTATGACCATCTGGAAGAGCATGGCTTGATTAAATGCAGTCAGCACGGCTTTGTGAGGGGCAGGTCATGCCTCACAAACCTTATCGAGTTCTGTGAGGATGTGACTGGAAACGTTGATGAGATTCGAGCCGTGGATGTGGTGTATATGGACTTCAGCAAGGCATTTGATAAGGTTCCCCATGGTAGGCTCATACAGAAGGTCCGGAGGAAAGGGATACAGGGGAACCTAGCTGTTTGGATACAGAATTAGCTAGCCAACAGAAGACAGCGAGTGGTAGTAGAGGAAAATATTCTGCCTGGAAGTCAGTGGTGATTGGTGTTTCACAGGGCTCTGTCCTGGGCCTCTACTGTTTGTAATTTTTATTAATGACTTGGATGAGGGGATTGAAGGATGCGTCAGCAAGTTTGCAGATGACACAAAGGTTGGAGATGTCGTTGACAGTACAGAGGGCTGTTCTAGGCTGCAGCGGGACATTGACAGGATGCAGAGATGGGCTGAGAGGTGGCAGATGGAGTTCAACTTGGATAAATGCGAGTTGCTGCATTTTGGAAGGTCGAATTTGAAAACTGAGTACAGAATTCAGGATAGAATTCTTGGCAGTGTGGAGGAGCAGATGGATGTTGGTGTGCAGGTACATAGATCCCTTAAAATGGCCACCCAAGTGAACAGAGTTGTTAAGAAAGCATATGGTGTTTTGGCTTTCATTAACAGGGGGATTGAGTTTAAGAGTCCTGAGATCTTGTTGCAGCTCTATAAAACTTTGGTTAGACCGCACTTGGAATACTGCGTCCAGTTCTGATTATACAAGATAATGAGAGGCATAGATAGAGTCGATAGACAGAGACTATTTCCCAGGGCAGAGATGGCTAACACGAGGGGTCATAGTTTTAAGCTGGTAGGAGGAAACTATAGAAGGGATGTCAGAGGCGGGTTCTTTACACAGAGAGTTGTGAGAGCATGGAATTCGTTGTCAGCAGCAGTTGTGGAAGCAAGGTCATTGGGGACATTTAATAGACTGCTGGACATGCATATGGTCACAGAAATTTGAGGGTCCATACATGAGGATCAATGGTCGGCACAACATCGTGGGCTGAAGGGCCTGTTCTGTGCTGTACTGTTCTATGTTCTGTGTTCTAGATGTTGGCAGCCTTTCTGAGGCAACGAACCATGTAAATAGAGTTAATGGTTGGGAGATTGGCTGTGCACCCAATCTTCTGTAGTTTCTTGCTGTCCTGGGCAGAGCGTTGCTGTATGAAGCCGTGACGCACCCGGACAGGATGCTTTCAATGGTGTATCTGTCGAAGCAGTACATGCTGAATTTACTGAGCCTCCTGGGGAAGAAGAGGCGTTTTTGAACCTTCTTGACTGTCACACCTATGCAAGAAGACCAGGGAAGGCTGTCAGTTATCGTCACTCCGAGGGAGTTGATGCTCTGCACTTCCTCAGCCATTGATGTAGATGACGGTGTGTTCCTCTCCTTTCTTTCTGAACTCAATGATCAGTTCCTCACTATTGCCGAATTTGAGCGAGTGGTTATTATCATAACACCATGCCACTAAGCCCTCAACCTCCTTTCTGTATTCGGACTCATCATTGTTTGATATCTCTCCTGATTTGGTGATGTCATCAGCGAACTTGTAGCTGGCGTTGTTTAGAATTTGACAACACAGCTGCGTGTGTACAGGGCGTAAGTAGGGGGTGAAGACAGAGATATGGGAGTAGAGGGAGTAGGGTCGGGGGATGAGGACACAGCCATGGGAGTGCAGGAACTACAGTCGGGGGCTGAAGACACAACCATGAGAGTACAGGGAGTACAGTAGGAGGCTGAGGGCACAGCCGTGGGTGTACAGGGAGTACAGTAGGGGGCTGAGGGCACAGCCATGTGTGTACAAGGAGTACAGTAGGGGGCTGAGGGCACAGCTGTGGATATACAGGGAGTACTGCAGGGGGCTGAGAACACTGCTGTGGGTGCACGGAGAGTACAATAGGTGGCAGAGAACACATCCTCCAGGAGTTCCAGTGTTAAGTTTTATTGTGGAGAATGTGCAGATACGTATCTTCACAGATTGTCGCCTGTGTGTCAGAAACCAGGGTATCCAGTTGCAGAGGGTGGAGCCGTGATCAAGGTCACAGAAAATTGAGATAAGTCTGGAGGGGATAATGATGTTGAAGATGGAGCTGTAGTCAATGACCAGGAGTCTGGTGTAGGCATCCCTGTTGTCCAGATGTTCCATGGATGAGGGCAGGGCAGGTTTCCGGCATCGGATGTGGAGCCGTTACATCAGTCAGCACATTATAGGACAGCAGGTCAGGCTAGGAGACTGAAGGTGGTGTGGGCCATAACCAGCGTCTCAAAGCACTTCATGTTTATTGAAGTCAGAGCCACTGGGCGGTAGTCATTAAGGAACGTTGAATGTGATTTCTCACTTACAATGATGAAGTGGGTTGGGATTTCGGCTTCAGGAGGGAGAAGGCGAAGTTGTTTTTTAAATACCTCTGCTAGTTGGTCCTCACAACATCTGAGTGCTCAGCCAGGAACACTCTGCAGGTCTGTCACTTTTCTTGATTTGACCTGCAGCAAGACTGATCATGTCTGCCGTGGTGATAGCAGGCACAGGTACATCCGAGGCTGTGAGAGGCTCCCATGGCTGTGTCCTCATCCCCCGATCCTACTCCCTCTACTCCCAAGGTTGTGTCCTCATCTCCATACCCTACACCCATATCTCTGTCTTCACACCCTACTGTAGCCCTGTACACACGCAGCTGTGTTGTCAAATTCCAAACAACGTGGCAGTCACACAATCATTCATCATAGACATTTCCTCCCCCAGCTCTCTCCATCATCATCAACACAAAGTGATTTTGGTTGTTATGAGCAACACACAGTTAGTGTTGAGACAGAGTGACATCATTAGATTGGGATTGTGCGCCGTCAAGTCCTTTGTCACCATAACGCGGTTAATCCACAACAAAACGGGGGCAGGGTGTGCTCCTACTGGGTGTCAGTGGTGCAGTAAGTGAAGATTTTAAAGGTAAAATTCCAGTCAAGCCACTGCTTTAACCTGAATGGTGGAAACCATCTTGAGTGCTGCGTCTTTTCAATGGTGGACAGTCCTGAGGGAGTCAGGAAATGCCATCAACATGAACCACCTGAACAAACGACCTGAGGGCAGTTTTGTTAAGTTTGGAGATGATACTGTGATGTTTGGATGGGCAGGCGATATTCATGAAGTGGGGAGGCTGCATTAAAGCTTGGACAGTTTCGGGCTGTGGGCAAACACGTGGCTGATTGAACACATTATGGGATCGTGTGAGATTATGCACTTTGATTTGCGAAATACAGCCAGACACTATGTTCTAATAGGATCCATTGAATCTGAAGCACAAAAGGATTTTGAAGCACTCATCCTCTCTTATGGTTAATGTGCAGTTTCAGTTGACAGTTAGGAAAGCAAATGCAATGTTAGCATTCATTTCAAGGGATCTAGGATACAAGAGAGGAGACATACTGCTGAGAATGTAATGGGTTATCTTCAGATGGCATTTGGAATTTGTTTTGGGCACTATCTCTGGGGAAGGATCTGCTGGTGTTGGAGGTGATCCATCCTGGGGATGATGATTTGTCATATGCACGGCAGTGTGTGTACTCGATGCAATTTAGAAGAATGGGAGGTGAGGTGTCCGATAGAAACTGATTGATCACTGCAAAGATTGATACAGTCAGTGTATAGAAGATAGTTCCACTAGTCATATGGACAATGACAAAACGGCAGTTTCAGTAAGATGGAATGGGCTGAATGGCCTAAACCTATTACTATATCTCATGCTCTTTAGGTAGTAGTGTCTTTTATTCAGTGCAGAATTGTACGTTTCTGACCTGCTTTTGGAACCCTTGTATTTTATGTTGATTTTACTTCACGTTCTGGTCAATGCTAACCCCTGTGATATGGATGGAGGGAGGATTCAGTGTGGGCCAGTAGTCCATTAAACGTGGAATATAAACAGCGATCTGTGAGTCTCATCTGGCGGGAGTACATTGTCTCTGCGATGATTGTCATTTTCAGTCTGGTATTTTCGAAGGATCGATTCTGTTACGCCAGTGTTGTTGAATTTAACAAAACAGATGCAATTTATCACAGCACACAGCAACAATAAGTCATCGAACACTGAACACCCTTCTAATAACAAAAAGTCTACAATGTTATGTAAAAGAAACATTGCTTTCCTGTTCATGTTAAAATCAGATAACCTGTCCCATTGAGAAGCTCAACTTGGAACTATTTTTAAAAAAATCGTTTTTTGGATGCGGGCATTGCTGGATGGGCCCACCATTTCTTGCCCGTCCCTCGTTGGCCCTTTGAGAAAGTGGTACTGACCTGTCTTCTTGAACAGCTGCAGTCCACCTGCTGTGTGCTGAAACGCAGTGCTATTGAGGAGGGAATTCCAGGGTTTTTTTTCCCAGCAACAGTGAAGGGACGGCGATATATTTCCACATCAGGATGTTGACTGGTTTGGAAGGGAATTTGTAGGGGTGGTATTCCCATAAGTCTGCAGCACTTGCCATTCTAGACGTAAGTGTTCGTGGGATTGGAAGATGCTGTCTGAGGATCTTTGGGGAATTTCTGCAGTGTGTCCAGTAGATAGTACACCCTTCCACGATTGAGAACGGTGGTGGAGGGAGTGAATGCTTGTGGATGTGATGCCAATCTAATGGACTGTTTTGTCCAGGATGGTGTCAATCTTCTTGGTGTTTTGGGGCGGCACTCATTCAGGCAATTGGGAGAATTCCATCTCATTCCTGACTTGTGCCTTGTAGATGATCGACAGGCTTTGGGAAGTCAGGAGGTGAGTTACTCACACAGTATTCCTAGACTCTGATCTGTTCTTGTATTTATGTACCGAGCCCAGTTGAGTGTCTGGTCAATGATAACCCCCAGGATATTGATAATGGGGAATTTAGTGATGATAATGCTGCTGAATACCAAATTGTTATATTGTTTCTTATTGGTGATGGTCATTGTCTAGCATCTGTGTGGTGTGAATGTTACTTGCCACTTATCAGCCCAAGCCTGGTGAGGGTCCAGATTCTGTTGCATTTGGGCATGGACTACTTCCATATCTGAGCATTTGCGAATGGTGCTGAACCTTATGCAGTTATTGTTAAATATCCCCACGTCTGACTTATGATGGAGGGAAGGTCATTGATGAAGCATTTGAAGGTGCTTGGATTTAGGCTTTATCTGAAGAGTCACTGAAGATGTTACCTAGTATGGTGATGAACCGTCTGCTAATGAAACTTCCAGCTCAGCGATCAAAACTACATACGCATTATCCTGAGGGACTGCTGCAGAAATGTTCTGGAGCAGAGATGACTGACCTCCAACAACAATGACCATCTTCCTATCAGTCAGGTATGACACCAATAATGGAGTATATTCCCGCAATGCCCTTTCTGCTCGGGTTCCATGATGCCACATTTGAAAGAATGTAGCATGATGTCAAGGGCTGGAATTCAGCTCCTTTTTCTATGTTTAAACCAAGGCTGTAATGAGATGGATAGATATGGACAGATAGAAGTAAGAAGTTTTATTTAGAAATTCCTCTGGACGGCAAACCCTTTGTCTGGGTGGCATACACTGTGAGCAGTGTGCTGACACTGGCTGTCATCTCAGATCACTTATTCCCAATAATGTCACAGAGCTAGATTACTGACAGCTAACAAAATCCATTCGGCCAATAGATTAGTACCATGGAGAAGGTGGATTTTTAAGAAAATAGACTATGCCAAGAACAGCAGGGAATGATAATAACCCCCACTGTGTGAGACTGGTCCAGAGCATCTCAATCAGATGGATCGCTGACTGTCGTGGAAATTAATCTGACTGGACTCAGATGTGAGCAAGAGCAAAGGAAAAGCTTTATTTTTAACCACTGCAGGGAGCCAATACACTTGGCAAACACACCTTGTGTAAGGGCCCTGAACATAATTAACGTATTCCTTTTATGCTCTTCTTATCACACGCTCAAGGACATGGGCTGGGAAACATTCAAGTTCTTATTTTTCACTCCCTTGCCGTGGACATAACTGTCTTTATGTTTTCCTTTGCTTTTCTGCTGAATTCGCCTGCTCGCCAGGCCAGGTTGAATGTATACAAAGTTCAGCAAAGTCAAGCTATCTCTTCGACTGCAGAATTCAGCAAAGTGTTTGCAACGTTCAGAAAAGTTTCAGAATTATCAGAGCATTCTCTTTCAGGTTTCACAGAAAATGTTAAGTTTGTTTCTTTTCTATTACCCTGACGGAAGGGAAATCAGGATCTCAGCTGTGGATCAAATAATGATTGATAAATATCACACACCACTTCCATAGTTTTGCAATCCACATTTCAATTTATATAGCTCCATATCAGGAGTGCATTTTAACAACCGTATCTCTTTGTAGTTTGCATATTTCCGTCTGTACAGAAAATCACTTTTCCCTTTAGGTTGTATTGCATAAATGCATTTCATTAATATTGTTTCTGCTAATTCCTCATTGCAGATGTACCCTTGAATCTGTTCTTCATATGAGTTATAAAGAGTAACATTCCAATGCTAGTGTGTGGGGAACATCACCGTCCCTCCGCCCAGACTGGACAGTCATGTCCCCGAACCCTTGCCATCTTCTCTCTTTTCCCCAATGTCATAATCACAATGTAAATGAAGTCCAGTAAACGATACTTCATCACAGTTCTTTAGCATCGATAACATCAACAACATGACCCACACCTGCCCTCTCTGATTCTGGAATAACAATCTGAATTGTGTTTGTCACGTACAATTCACCGTTAACATATCCATGCGATTTGTTTGTTATAAAGCCACATTGTCTCAGGCACATTTTGCCATCAGATCATGGATGAAAGATGTTCTCTCAATGTTTTACTGATATTGCAATGACTGTCTGTAGTTACAGGATCTGTTTCTCCATGTATGAGCAGAGAAGCATGTTTATGGTCTGTTAAACCTCTGGCATTATTTAAATATCCAAGGCAGACTGAATGATTACACACAATCAATCGTCATTCTTCAACATTCCTTCCTTCAGTCACACTCACATATCACACCCAGAATGCATGAATGTTCAAAGTTATTTTTAATTTTAATGAAATAGGATTGAATTGAAAGGGCTTAACTGAGCTGTTGATTCAGCGATTGTGATTATGTCAGTCTCCATTCGTCCCTAGAGAAGTTATCTCTTCTATGAATAAGGCAATGCTTTCGGTGTTTTATCCCATCGTATGAGCAGGAGCATCATCCACTCCAGTAACAGGGATCCGCAGCTTCAGAGAGAGAGTGAGGAGAGATCAGAAACTGATAGCAGTAGACTGAAATATTCAAACAATGGAAAGGAGTTTATCCTATGGTCTTTACTGGCTTTCCCAGCCTTGGATATCATTAGTATCGCGGATTGAAGATGTACTGATGGTTATTCAAGCTGGTTACTATTCTATCCTTGCTATAGTTGGTGCTCCTGGTAAGTCACTCAAGCTGTCTAGTGAAACGGTCTGAACTGAATTGATGCTCATTATATGTAAAATTTGGACAGGTGCAAGTCAACGTTTTCATTTTCAATCAAAGTTTCCATTCCTTAGAAATTGTAACGAGCAAATTACTTAATACAAATTGATCACCAATATGCGAGGATGAAACAGACTGTTCTCAACCTCCTTGATCCATTTTCTCCTGCCCAATTTACATCTCCATACCTTCCCCTCTCACCAATCCTTTCCAGTACCACCTTGTGACATCCAGTGTCCTCCTCAGCCTCATGCAATTCCTGAATAAACCTTCGTTTGTGCCTTTGTTAATTCCGGATACAGCTGTTTCACGTCCCTTCTACCACGTGTCCATTGCAAAACAATTGCACTTGAGATGTTTAACTTGTTCTCTGCACAGAATCTGAAAGATGGGATGACAGTGTATGGTGGTCACGTCATTGGTTCATAATCTAGAGCCACAGAATTATAATCTGTTGATATCGGCTTGCCTCATGCCCATTAGAGAAAGCAGTTGGTCATCCTTCCCTGGTCAGCTTTCTGTGTGACTGCAAACCCACAGCACTGTGTTTTACTCTTTTCTGTCCTGTGGAACAGCTGAACTAGCCACTCAGTTCAAGGTCGGCATAAGATGCTGGCCTGACCAGGTCTGCACAGATCCCGCAAGGGTAGATCAAAAGGAAAGATAGCTCCCTTCCTCTGCCTGTATCCAATATTCCAGCAGTTCATTTCCATTCAGGTAGGTGGCTATTCACTGTTTTAGATGTATTCTTTGTGATAGATTCTCTCCCCGAGACTGATGTCCATCTGAATAGGCACCTTCGGTGCTGGCTTTATTGATGCTGACCTACAGATGTAAGGATGTTTTAAATTCCAAATCAGTGACAGTGCATCGTAAATGAATGATTTCCTATTTCACACAAAAGGAACGGAGCCAACTAAGTGAGGGAAAGGAATTATTCGATCAAACCTGAGATTGTAGTTGAGGCAGTATTTGGGGCATTGTGGGCAGATTTTCTCGCCTTTATAAGAAGTGATCTTACCACAGAGAGTGTGGAAAGGAGTTCCACCAGATTAATCTTTGGGATGATGGCACCATGAGGAGTGAGTGAAGGTTGATCTGTAGCGCTGTGAGAGAATTCGAGGTGATTGCATTGAACACTGGGGGGGGGGGGGGGGGGGGGGGGGATGGGCAATAACTCATTATATTCTAAACAGACAATGAGAAGGTGATAGATTCCATGACTGTTGTTTCACTCAGGATGCATAATTCTGGATAGTTTAAGTGCCTCTGAGGACCTGACGCCCTCCCACCCCAACTCCCACTCCCCACGGTAATTGACAGGGAAGGAGAGGTCCAGGTTTTGAATAAACTCTCCCCACATTAAATCAGTGCAATTGGTGTGTGATCCTGCACTGAATGTCATATTATCCACCACCCTGACAGCAGCCACAATACCTTCATTCTAAAACAGTTAACTATTCCCTCCAGCTTCTGACCTTCATGAAGAACATGAATCCATCTTCTCGGAGATGCAAGCTGCCTCCTTGAGGTTTAAACCATAAGACCATAAGACACAGGAGCAGAAAGTAAGCCATTTCGCCCATTGAGTCTGCACCACCATTCAATCATCGCTGATAGGTTTCTCAATCCCATTCTCCGACCTTATTATTGTAACCCTTGATCCCCTGGATAATCAAAATCTTATCTATCTCCGTCCCAAATGTACTCAATGACCTGGCCCCCACAGCCTTCTGTGGCAACAAATTTCAAAGATTCGCCATTCTCTGGTTAAAGACATTTCTCCTTATCACTGTTCTAAAGGGTATTCCCTTTCATCTAAGGCTGTGCCCTCGGCTTCTAGTCCAATGGAAACATCTTACCAACATCCACTGTCCAGGTCATTCAGTATTATGCATGCTTCCGTTACAATCCCTCTCATCCTTCTAAACTTTATCGTATATAGACCCAGAGTCTCAAGCAAGCCTCATACGATAAGCTTTTCATTCCTAAAACCATTCTCGTGTAGATCTTGTGAACATACCCCTGAGCCAGTACATCCTTCCTGAAATATGGGGCTCAAAATTACGCACAATACTCCAAATGTGGTCTATTCAGAGCCGTATACAACATGTTTTATATTCAATCCTCTCGTAATAAATGCCATCAATAATAAATGCAGTTGTCCTCCTAACTACTGCCTCAACCTGCAAGCTTACCTTAAGAGAACCCTGCACTAGAACTCCCAAGTCCCTTTGCACTTCATATTTCTGAATTTTCTCCCCATTTAAAAAAATAGACCATGCCTCTATTCTTCGTGCCAAAGTGCATGACCTCACACTTTGCGACGTTGGAATGCATCTGCCGATCTCTTTACCTGCCTAACTCCTTCTTCAGCCTCTCCGCCTCCTCAATATGACCTGTCCATTTGCCTATCTTTGTATCATCTGCAAACTTAGCCAGAGTGCCCTTAATTCCCAAATCTAGATTGTTAATGTTACGATTAAAAATTATGATTCCAAAACTGAGCCTTATGGAACACCACTTGTCACTGGCTGCCTTCCGGATAAGGACCATTTCATCCCCACTCTCTGCTTTCTGCCAGACAGCCAAGATTCTAGCAATGCCACTACTTTGCCTCTAACACCATGGACCCTTATCGTACTCAGTCATCTCTTGTGTGAAACCTTGTCCAAGAACTTCTTGAAGACAAGGTGGATAACTGTGCTTGGTCGAGCCTGCTCATTTCGTCTTCAAAGTATTCCAACAGATTTATCAAGCATGACCTTCCCTTGATGAAACCGTAGTGACTTTGCCCTATTTTACCAAACACTTCCAAGTATTCAGAAATCTCATCCTTTACAATGGATTCCAGGATCTTACCCACAACCGAGGATAAGCTATTCATTGTGGATTTTTTGTCTTCTTCCTTACTCCCTTGTTAAAGAGGGGTGTCATGTTAGTGAGTTTCCAGTGCTCTGAGATTGTTCCTTACAGTAGTGATTCCTGAAAGATCACCACGATCGCCTCTCTTCTCTCTTCAGCTATCTCCCATATAACACTGGGATGTAGTCCATCTGGTCAAGATTATTTAACCAACTTCAATTCTTTTCTAGCATGTTCTCCATTGGGGTGGCCAACATACTCAGCTCCGGCCTCTCAATCGCTTGAATGTTTAATGTATTACTCGTGTCTTCCATCGTTAAGGCTGATGCGAAGTAATTCTTCAGTTCCTTGGCCATTTTCTCGGTCCCCACTACTACCTCTCCAGTATCATTTTCCAGGAGTCCAATGTTCACTTTTGCCGCTCATTTGTACTTTATATATCGACAGAAACTGTTACAGACTTCCTTTATATTATCCCAGACTTAATAATCTCCCTCCTTATTTTATTTTGTTTGCCCGCTGTTTTATCTTGGTAAACTTTCCAATCCTCAGGTTTCCCCCTGCACTTTGCCACATTATATCCTTTCTCTTTTGCTTTTATGCTATACCTGACTTCCCTAGTCAGCTATGGTTGCCTCATCCTCCCTGTACCATGCCTCTTTTTCCTCAGGATAAATCTCTCCTGTATCCTGAATTACTCCAAAAATCTCCTGCCGTTGCTATTGCACTATCTTTCCTGCTGGGCCCGTCTCCCTGTCAGTTCTACCCAGCTCCTCCCTCATGTCTCTGTAATTGCCTTTATTCAGCGGTACTACCGTTACTACTGATTCTACCTTCTCCACCTGAAATTGCAGAGTAAGTTCAATCATATTATGATCACTGCCTGCTAAGAATTCCTTCACCTTAAGCTCCTTCATTTAGTTCGCCTGTACAAGCTGCTCCAAAAAGCCATCTCATAGACATTCCACAAATTCCTTTTCTTGCGAACCACTACCAACCTGAATCCCCAGTCCACCTGCATAATGAAATCCCACATGATCATTGTAACTTTGACTTTCCTACAGAACTTTCTAGATCCTGGTGTATCTTGCACCCCAGCTCCCTATACATAACTCCAAATGCATTTTTTCACATTTTTGATTCCTCAATTCTACCGACACAGATTCTACGCGATCTGACCTTACTTCATTTCTTATTATTGCTTATTGATTCAATTCCATTCTTAATAATGAAACAACTCTATTTCTCTGCTCATCTGCCTATATTTTCGACAGGATGAATATCCTTGAATATTCAGCTCCTAATCCTGATCCTCTTGCAGTGATATCACTGTAATGCCCATGTCGTACCTGCCAATTTGTGAACGAGTCACAAGCGTATTTACCTTATTCCTTATGCTGCATGCATTTCGATATGATAGTTTAGTCCTGTATTACCCGTCGCTGTTTTCACTGTCATTTGTTTGTCCTACCGTTGGTACTTAGACGGACCCTGACCACTGGATTATTCCCCGCCCAATCCAAGTTCTTCTGTAGCCCAGATGACATATCCCAAACCCAAGCACCAAGAAGGCAACACATCATTCAGGACTCTCAATCCCAATCACAGAGAACAGTAGCTATGTCTCTAACTCCAATTATCCATCATTGGGCGGCACGGTGACACAACACTGCTGCTTCAAAGTGCTGGGGACTCGGGTTCAATTCCAATCTCTGTACCCTGTGAATGTGGACTTTGTAAATTCTTCCCGTGTCTGCATTGGGAACATTAACTCTTTCGTCTCTCCACAGTATGTCTCTGTGTTTGCTTCGGATCTCAACCATCTACAGTATTTTTGCTTTGATTCGACAGAGAAATCTAGCAAACGTGACAGGTTTTTGTAAAAGCAGCCGTGCATCACGGGCTCCCTGGTTGTTTAGGAATCTTGCCCGACCCCTTCCGTGTGTGCAGTGTCCCTGGATACCCATTCCATCCCTTTCAGTCCCTCAATCTTTCGTCACTACAAGCAGCCTTTTCTTGTGCCACCCCTGGGACTCCCCACACCCCATTGCCTGGCACTGGGCATTCCCTTCACAGGACTGTGCACACAACGACACTGGGCACTTTCTGGCCCAGTGGGGATGCAGGGTAAAGATCCTGCCATTGAAAGGAACAGAATAACTAAAGTCTAATTGAATAGCAAAGCAGAGTAAACAAGCTGCATGACATCCATCTGCTCTGACATTTTCTAGTTTTCTGTTTATCTTCGTCCATCTGCAAATATATGGTTCATATGTCTGCCTTGGTAAAAACAATGACTGCAGATGCTGGAAAGCAGATTCTGGATTAGTGGTGCTGGAAGAGTACAGCAGTTCAGTGGTGCTCTTCCAGCACCACTAATCCATATGTATACCTTGTCAAGCAAGTGGGGATAGATATCAGATCCTCTTCAGTGGACTCCACTTTCCTGAGGTCAAACTTAAGTTTTTATTATCAAGTCTATCCACTTTAAAGAAAAGGCCTTGCTGAGGCTGTGTTGAAAGGATACTTGAACTTTGGAGGCACTAGAATATGTCACGTGCGAGTGAGGTTAGGAATAGGAAGGTAGCACAGTTACATATATATGGCCAAATAGCTGGCAGAAGAGGCAGCACTTCTGATATGTGGATCATTGGGATTTCCATGTAGGTTGGACCAAAACATGAAGGCCAGGAAGGACCTGAACTGGCAGCAATCTCCGATATGTGGAGAGGGGTATAGCAAGAAAGACAGTGGAACAGCAATGGCAGGTGATTCCAAGATTAATTCAGCAGACAATGCAGAGATTCATGCTGAGGAATAGAGGCAAGATACAGGGAGGATAAGGCAACCAGGGCTGACGAGGGAAGTCAGGGATTGCATGCAAGCAAAAGAGCAAGCATATAATGTGGTGAAGGGCAGTGGGAAACTAGAGAACTGGAAAACTTATAAAGACCAACAGAGGGCAAAAAAAATAAGGAGGGAGAAGATTAAATATAAGGGTAAGCAAACCAGCAATATAAAGGAGACTGTAAGAAGTTCTTTAGACATATAAAGTGCAAAAGAGAGGTAAAAGTAATATTGGACCCTGGAAAATGATGCTGGAGAGACAGTAATGGGCAACAACAAAATGAATGAGGAACTTTGCATCAGTCTTCATGGTGGAAGACATGAATAATTTCACAAAAGTTGTACAGAGTGAGAGGGCAGAGCTGAGTATGGTGGCCATCATCAAGAAGAACATGCTAGAAAACTGAATGGCCTGAATGTGGATAAATCACCTGGACCAGATGGATTACACCCCAGCCTTGTAAGGGAGATGGCTGAAGAGGTAATGCAAGTATAAGGAGTAATCTTTCAGGAATGACTAAAATCAGGAAAGGGCCAAGAGGCTGGAAGTTGCTAATGTCACACCCCGTTGAATAAGGGAGTTAAACAGAAAACGGAAAATTACAGACTGATTAGCCTTACCTTAGTTGTGGGTAACAACCTAGAATCCATCGTGAAGGATGGGATTTCTGAATACTTTGAGGTCTTTGGTAAAATAGAATAGAGTCAGCATGGTTTCATCAAGAGGAGGTCAGGTCTGACTAACTTGTTAGAATTCATTGAGGGAGTAACGAAGCAGATGAGACCAAGAAAAACAATAGATGTTATCCGCTTGCTTCTCAAGAATCTTTTGACAGGAGACTATTGAGGAAGATAAGGGCCCATGGTGTTAGAGGCAAGGTGCTTACATGGATAGTAGCATGGCTGTCTGACAGAAACCAGACAGTTGGGATAAAAGAGTCCTTCTCAGGATGGCAGACAGGGACAAGTGGTCTTCCACGAGACTCCATATTGGGACAACAACTTTTCCATTTATGCATTAATGATTTACGTGAAGGAACTGAGGGGATTCTGGCTAAGTTTTCAAGCAGTGCAAAGATAGATAGAGGGACAGGTAGCATTGAAGAGGTGGTTCAGCTGCAGGAGGGTGCTCTAGCGCATCTCCCCAACTTCCCGCACCTCCGCCATTGATCTCCACCTTTCCAACTAAAACAAGGATAGAACCCCTCTGGTGATCGCCTTCCATCCCACCACCCACAGGATACAACGCATCATCCTCCGACATTTCCGCCACCAACAGTCAGACCCCACCACCCTCCCCACCCATATCAGCAGAGAGCATTCCTTTCACAACTCCCTCGTGAGATTCACGCCCTTCCAACCCCACCCAGCCACCTTCCACTCTTGACACGTTCTTTGCCACTACAAGAGGTATGAAACCTGTGTCAACACTCCCGCCTCACCTCCATCCAAGGCACCAAAGGATCCTTCCACATCAGGCAAAGAACATCCTGTGCATCCAAACACAACATCTACTATGTCCATTGCACCGGATCTCCTCTCCATTGGGGAGACAGGACATCAACTTGCAGAACGGTTCAGGTAACACACTCGGACACACACAGCCAACAACCCCATTTCCCTATCCTTGATTACTTCAACTCTCCCTCCCACTACAACAAGGACATGCAAGTTTTTGGCCTCCTCCATGGCCAATTTCTAGCCAGCAGTCGTCTGGAGAAAGAACTCATCATCTTCCACCAAGGGACACTCCACCACACCGTATCAAAGGCAATTTCGCCAATTTCCTCATCTCCCCTCCCACCACCTTATCCCAGATCTAACCCTCTAGTTCAGTACAGCCCTCTTGAACTGTCCAACCTGTCCATTTTCTTTCCCATGTGTCTACTCCACCTTCCACTCTGACCTTTCGCTATCACCACTCACCTTTATCTAGCTATTTCTGTCCGAGCTACGTTCCTCCCAGGCCCAGCCCCTCCCATTTATCTCTCAGCCCACTTCCACCCAACCCCGTCGTTCTTGACGAAGACTTTATGCCTGAAACATCGAATCTCCGGCTCTTGGATGCCGCCTGACTTGCTGTGCTTTTCTAGCATCACACTTGTTGACTCTGATCTCCAGCATCTGCTGTCTTCACTTTCTCCTACTGAAGGATTTGTACAGGTTAGGGGAGCGAGCAAAGATGTGGCAGATGGAGTATAACGTGGGCAAGTGTGACATCATGCACTTTGCCAGGAAGAATACAGGCATGGACTATTTTCTAAAAGCGAGCAGGTTCAGAAGTCAAAAGTGCAAAAAGCCGAGGAAGTTCCAATCCAGGAGTCTCGAAAGGTAATCTTGCAGGTTGTCAATAGTTAGGAAGGCAAATACAATGATGGCATTTATTTCAAGAGGGCTTGAGTATAAAAGCAGGGATGTACTTCTGAGGCTGTATAAGGCTTTGGTCAGGCCACATTTGGATTATTGTGCACAGTTTTGGGTCCCATATCTCAGGAAGGATGTACTGGCCCTGGAGCGTTTTCCAAGGAGATTCACGAGAATGGTCCCAGGAACGAAAAGCTTAACATATGAAGATCATCTGAGGGCTCTGGGTCTATATATGGCAGAGTTCAGAAGATGTTAGGAAGTCTACTCGAAACTTACAGGATACTGAATGGCCTGGACAGAGTGGATTTTGGGAAGGTATTACCAATGGTAGGTGAGACTAGGCCCCGAGCGGACAGAGTAAAGAGAAGACCTTTCAGAACAGAGATTCGGACGAACCTCCTCAGCCATAAAGTGGTGAATCTTTGGAATTCACCGCCACAGAAGGCTGTCGAAGCCAGGTCATTGAGTATATTTAAGAGTGAGACAGATAGGTTCTTGATTGTAAAGGGGATCAAGGGTTACAGGTACAAAGCGGGAGAATGCGGTTGAGAAGCTTAACAGCCATCATTGAACGGCGGAGCAGGCTCAATGGGCTGAATGGCCAAATTTCTGCTCCAATGTCTTCTGGTTGCATAGTTAATATTGGCTCTCCTCATTCCTTATTGGAGTTGTATCCCGAAATTTGATCTTCATATGATGTATGAAGAATAAAATTCCAATAATGATGGCTGGGAAATATCATATTCCCTCCCTGCAGTTTCAGCAGCCATATCCCCAATATCATAATCACACTGCAATAGATATCCAGTGAAATTTACTTCATCATAGTTCATTGACATCGACAACATGAACAGCATGACCCACACCTGCCCTCTCTGATCCTCGAATAACCATTTGAATTGTGTGTCACATCTGTTAACATATCCATGCCATTGGTCTGTTACCACTCATGTTGTATGCACATTTTCCTGTCAGATTATGGACTAGAAAAGTTCTCTCCATATTTTACTGACATTATAATCACTGTTCAGTAGTTACAGACTATATGTTTCGATTTATAAACGGAGAAACTTTTTTAAGTTCTGACAATCCTTTGACGTTACTCGCATATCTAAGGCAGATTGAATGATGACGTACAATCAATCTAATATCTCAAATATTTCTTCCCTCTGTTCATCCCCCCCACACATATCCCATGCCAAATGTGTAACTTGAAACGTTTTTTTTTTGAATTTTAATAATATCAATATTGAATTCAAAGGGGTTAACTGAAGCTATTTGTTCAGTGACTGTGATTAATGTCAATCTCTGTGGATCCTAATTATCACAATGGAGAGTCTTCATTGTTGAAAGATAAACGAACTCTGTTCAATGTTCAATCCCATAGTATGAGTAGGAGCATCGCTGACAGCACTAACAGGGATCAGCAGCTCGAAAGAGAGAGAGATGCGGAGGAGAGATCAGAATCTGAGAATATTAGACTGGAATGTTCCAACAATGGACAGGAGTTTATCCTGGGGTCTTTACTGGCTTTCCCTGCCTTGGATATCATTAGCATGGTGGATCCAGGATATCCTTTGGATTATTCAAGGTGGTTACTATGCCATCCTCGCTATAGTTGGTATTCCTGGTAAGTCATTATATTTAATAGGAGAAAGTGAGGACTGCAGATGCTGGAGATCAGAGCTGAAAAATGTGTTGCTGGAAAAGCGCAGCAGGTCAGGCAGCATCCAAAGACCAGGAGAAACGACGTTTTGAGCATAAGTTCCTGAAGAAGGGCTTATGCCGGAAAAGTCGATTCTCCTTCTCCTTGGATGCTGCCTGACTTGCTGCGCTTTTCCAGCAACACATTTTTCAGCTTTCAAATCATTATATTTGACTACTAAACCGGGTTGACCTGAATTTCTGCTCATTATATATAAATTTCGTAAAGTGCAAGTCAATGCCTTCAGTTCCAAACAAAAATTCCTTTCCTTATATATTATAACTATCAAACTACTATTTATAAATTACTCACTGATATGCGAGAAGGAGCCAGACTGTTCTCAAACTCCATAATCCATTTTGTCCTTCACAGATTTACATCTCAATGTCCTCCCAACTCACCAATTCTGTCCAATACCACCATCATGATATCCCAGTCTCGCCTTCAGTCTCAGTGCCACCTATGAATAAACCATTTGTGCCTTTGTTCAATCCGAATGCAATAGTTTCACGTTCCTTCTAACCACATGTCCGTCACTAAATAATTGCTCTTGAGAATGTTTAACTTGTTATCTGCACGTACGGGAAGACAGTTTATGGTGGTCAAGCCATTGACTGATAATCAAGAGCCACAGAATAATGGTCTGTTAATATCGCATGAAGGACATTAGGGTGTTTAAAAGCAACCATTATCATTTGTTTTAAAAACCAATCTGCTTGCCTCAAGACCTTGAGGGAAGTCAATGTATCATGCTTCCTTTGTCAGGTTTCGGTGTGTCATATGTGATGAACACATGGGTATACTGTACCATTGAGAGAATTAAAAGCCAGCAATAACGATCTGACAGCACCAAGTGTTCTGAAAAATAGATATAATGTAACATTTGGTCGAACAACCTGATTAGCTCATTGTCTCGAAACAAAAACAAATTCAGGAAAACATTTTAAATTATACCCCAAAATAACCACGTCCAACCAAGTATGAATTTATGATATTGTCAATCTTAAAAGCCAATGATACAATCCCCAATAGTTTGGCGGTACAAGACCATGGAAAATTGATCAGTTGAGAGGAGAACTGCCAAGCTACCAGCATGCAAAGACTGCCTGAAAAATATATCTCCTATTGGTACCTTTATTGATTAGTAACTGGTGAAACAGAGTCCCCAAGAAGAAAAGAAGACAGGAATATAAAGAAGAACTGAAAGCTTCCTGATTTTGAGGTGAGAAGTTTTGTTTTGTAAATCTTAATGAGGAGTCTTATCGGACTAGCATTGTGGAGGGGGAAGGTAAAAGACAGGTTAGAGGAAGAAGTTGTAAATAGTCATTCGTTTATTATTCTCTGTTATACTTTAAGAAATAAAGTTGTTAATTTTTACTTTAAATAGATTTGTACTCGAGAATTATGACAGATTACTGCATGGGATAAATCTTTTCTCTATTGCTGGTTTTAATTAAGCAGGAAGATGTATCCTGTGTTGTAACACTACAAACCCACAGCTATGCTTTTTATTGTTTACGGTACTGTGGAACAGCTGAACCAGCCACTCAGTTCAAGATCTGCATTCATGCTGTGAGAGAAGAACAGAAGTAAAGATCGCTCCCTTTCTCTGCCTGTTTTCTGTATTGCTACATCTCATTTCCATTCAGGTAGGTGATCATCCCCTATTTGAAGTGTATTCAATCTCATTGAAATTCTCCCTGAGAGTGATGCACAGCTCCATAGGCACCTCTGGTGCTCGCTTTATTGATGCCGACGTACAGTTATAAGGGACTTATAAATTCCATGTCAGTTGTAGTTCATAGAGAAGGAATGGCTTTTTGTGGCACAGGAAAGAAATGGCAATGTCTAAGTGAGAGAAAAGATGCTTTGTGATCATCCAGGAGAGTGCTGTTGAGGCAGTATTTGGGGTACTGTGGATAGACTTTCTCCCAAGTTTCACCAGACTAATCCCTGGGATGATGGCACCATGAGCAGTAAGTGAAGCTCAGTGAGAGAATAAGAGGTGATTGCATTGAACCTTAAGGGGGATGGACAATCACTCATGATGTTTTAAACAGACACTGATGCGGTGATAAGTTCCATGGTTTTTTTTTTCACTCAGATTACATGATTCTCGATAGTTTAAGAGACTCTGAGAACTTTTCACCTAACCACCCCCACTCCCTATTTCGACTGAGAAACAGAGGAGAAAGAGAGGTGAGAGAGAGAGGGGAGAGAGAGAGAGGTTCAGGCTGTTGATTACACTCTCCCAACATTAATACAGTTCAATTGGTGCGTGATGGCAATGTGTTGCTGGAAAAGCGCAGCAGGTCAGGCAGCATCTAGGGAACAGGAGAATCGACGTTTCGGGCATTAGCCCTTCTTCAGGAAGGGTTTTTCAGTAATTTTCAGGCTAATGCCCGAAACGTCGATTCTCCTGTTCCCTAGATGCTGCCTGACCTGCTGCGCTTTTCCAGCAACACATTTCCATCTCTGATCTCCAGCATCTGCAGACCTCACTTTCTCCTCAATTGGTGCGTGATCCTGCAATGAACGTCATGTTATCCATAATCCCGACAGCAACAACAATACCTTCATTATAAAAGTGTTAACTCCTTCCAGCAGTGTAGAGAGAAAGAAAGTCTTTTTACGCTACAGGAAAGAAACGGAGATGTCTAAGAGGAAAAAGAGTTATTTTGATCATTGCTGAGAGTGTTGTTGAGGCAGCATTTGGGATATTGTGGACAGATTTTCTCTCCTTTTTCAGGAATGATCACCTTGCCACGGAGAGAGTGCAATGGGATTTCACCAGACGAATCCCTGGGATGGTGGTGCCATGAGGAGAGAATGATGATTAATGATTAAAATGAGAGGCGATTGCATTGAACCTTGGGGGGAGGGACAGTCACTCACGATGTTCTAAATAGACACTGATACGGTGAAAAATTCCATGGCTTCTTTTTTACTCGGGTTACATGACTGTCAATAGTTTAAGTGCATCTAAGAATATTCCCCTCACTCCACACCCAATCCCCATTTCGCATGAGAGAGACAGCGGACCAGACTTTGAATAAACTCTCCTCGCATTAATACAGTGCATTCGGTGTGTGGTCCTACACTGAAAATCTCGTTATCCGCAATCCCTACAGCAGCCACAACACGTTCATGCTAAAACAGTTACCTTTTCCCACCAGATTCTGACCCCATGGAAAACATGGATGTGTCTTCTCAGAGATGGAAATTGCCTCCTTGAGACTTGGCGCAAATCATTTGGCTTCCCTCCTCACTGCCAGCAAACCTTGTTAAAGTAGCTCACGATCTACAACAATGGAACCATGATTAGCATCATGGAACCCTCTATCATTTTTTATCTCTGCTCTGGCAGTGTTATTCACGGGTCTCTATCTTGACCTACTCAGTTTCAGCGGAGAATCACAATGCATTGCATCTTTGCCTTTGTTATTTAAATATTAAGAGCATGGATGTCACTGTCCACTGTTCTGGTTACAAATTCCACTTTCTTCCACTGTTTTCATCCCATTCCCTGGCCAATATCTGCGGCTGAAGATCACAAGTCACAACTGTGGGACATCCCTTTGACCATGAGCTGTATCTTGACACCATTCCCTGACCATTTCTAACTTGAAATACTCACTACTCCAGAATATATCTCACTGGTTTATTGCATCTGCTGTTTGAATCTTGAGCTATGAAATACAGTCTTAATGAAGCCAATAATCTGCTGCTGATGCTCCTGGCTTCAATCCTGCCGAACCAAATCTGATTTGAACTCACACCAAACCCCCATCCATCTGTCATTCATATGTATACCGATGTATATTGCTGTTGTGTCTGGCAATGACTTTAGTTAAACATTCTCAAACACTTTACCTCATCTGTCCATGAAAATTCTCTCGTTCTCTCTGTTGATTAACAAAAAGCCTGCCAGATGTTCGTATTTAAAATTGTTTCCTCCATGTGCATTCCTTCTCAAAAAATGAGTTTCACGTTCAACCACACACACACACACATATACACACACACGCAGAGAGAGCAAACCTTCCCGTTGTAGGCAGTAATCTGATGCGAGTATAGTTAGCATATGATAGTAAAGTTTGCAATACTCTCCATGCTGAGCAGATGCTGCAGTTTACTGATCAACACACTAACATGGTCTGCACACTTCTCCATGCTGAGCAGATAGTGCAGTTTACTGAACAACACTAACATGGTCTGTACAGCTCTCCATGCTGGGCAGATAGTGCAGTTTACTGAATAACACACTAGCATGGTCTGCACAGCTCTCCATGCTGGGCAGATAGTGCAGTTTACTGAGTAACACACAAGCATGGTGTGCACAGCTCTCCATACTGGGCAGATAGTGCAGTTTACTGAGTAACACACTAGCATGGTCTGCACAGCTCTCCATGCTGGGCAGATAGTGCAGTTTACTGAACAACACACTAACATGGCCTGCACACCTCTCCATGCTGGGCAGATAGTGCAGTTTACTGAACAACACACTAACATGGTCTGCACACCTCTCCATGCTGGGCAGATACTGCAGTTTACTGAGTAACACACAAGCATGGTGTGCACAGCTCTCCATACTATGCAGATAGTACAGTTTACTGAACAACACACAAGCATGGTGTGCACAGCTCTCCATGCTGGGCAGATAGTACAGTTTACTGAAAAACACACGAACATGGTCTGCACAGCTCTCCATGCTGGGCTGTCATCTTGTCCCAGTTTATGTTGTTTGTGGTGTTCTGTGAAGCAGATTCAGAATTTGATGTAACAAACCATTTCAGCTGATCTGACAATGCCTTTATTCAATGTTCTCATTCTTGTAATTTTACTCTCGAAGGTCTCACTTCTCCAGTTAGTCCCACTGCCCTGTCTTTTTCCCCATATTTCCACATCTTTTCAGTTAATTAACTGTCTGTTTCTGTCTTTACTGTGAATCTCTCTGCCCCTCTGTATCTTTCCCTGGCCTTGGGTTTTGGCTCCCTAGTGTATCGAGTGCTGGAATTGTGTAGCTCAGAAATAATGAGATGGGATGTGTCAAGCTGATGTTCCCTTCCCGGTATGTCCCATGTGATAATCTATGAACAGGCTTGTTTCAGAAGTCATGAGACACATCCTTGTAACTTGGTCTGTACCTGTGTTTTCCCCTCTCAGGTCATCTTGCTATCAGTAACACGAGGAAGCCCCTTGAGTAAACGACCAGGCATCTAAATTGTATGACAATGCTGTCACTTCTTTTTTTAAAAAAGGTTAGTTTCTCCTTTTTTGACAAAGCGATCTTAAAGGCCAAACTGCCTCCTGATAACGGCTCAAGTAAACAACTTATGAGGCTTTTAGGGTTTTTAATAAATAGTAGTAACAATGGCCAGCTCACACAGACAGGCTTTCCAGCTTTTTTCTTGTAGATGCAACAGTTACCAGGTGCTTGGGGTCCCAGAAGGGCTTGAAGTTTTAGCAAATTATCCCTCGATGCTATTCTCTCTAAAACCTCACTTGGTGCTGTTTCCTCCTGGATTGGAGGACTGTATGCTAGAATGTATGTCTGAATGATCCTTTTTGCCAAGGTGGGGTTCAGATTAGATTGGATTACTTACAGTGTGGAAACAGGCCCGACAAGTCCACACCGACCCACTGAATAGCAACCCACCCAGACCCATTCCCCTACATTTACCCCTTCATCAAACACTACGGGCTATTTAGCATGGCCAATTCACCTAACCTGCACAATTTTGGACTGCGGGAGGACCCAAAGGAAACCCATGCGGACACGCGGGCATGTGCAAACTCCACACAGTCAGTCGCCTGAGGTGGGAATTGAACCCGGGTCTCTGGCATGTGAGGCAGCAGTGCTAACCACTGTGCCACTGTGCCACCCCACGGTGCCGCCCTGTGTTTAGGTGATGTTAATAAATTGGAACAGTTCATTTGTAGAAGGTACTGTATCCATCATTCAGTTAAGGTTTCCAATAGTTAAGTTATTCTAAATTCCTCTTCATTTCCTATGGATTTTTCATTCGAGTGTTTAAATATATTGTGTTTTGCATAATGGTGAGTGGTTTGACTAGTAGAATCACATCTGTAACACCCACTTCCCATTTACCTTTAAAATAAGAAAGGTTTGGCATCCAAGCTACCTTTTTAAAATAGTTTGAGGCAGTCTGGTTGGTCTATATTAAACTGGAGGCCCTTGTCTGGTTCTAAATCGATAACACCAAATTGGGTTTAGAATTACAATCCCTACAGTGCGCAAACAGGCCATTCGACCCAACAAGTCCACACCGACCCTCCGAGGAGTAACCTACCCAGACCCATTCCTCTACCCTATTATTACACATTTACCCCAAGGCACCTAACCCAGACATCCCTGAAAACTACGAACAATTTAGATTGGCCAGTACACCTGACATGCACATCTTTGGGTTATAGGAGGAAACCAGAGAATCTAGAATACGCTCCTGCAGACACTGGAGAGTATGCACCAGGAGGCTATTGGGTTCAAAGGTCGCATCTGGTATGTTTAGTATCTTTGGTTCCAGATGTTGAATTCGGTTGGTTTAAGCAGTGTTTTGTGTATAAAAAATCTTTCAGTCACTAAGAGTTCTCTGAGTGTGGAAAAAGTGAAGTTGGGGGTTTTACAGAAGGTAATGAAGGCAAAGCTGTAGCAATTGACAGACAAGCTGGAGTTAGGGTTGTGTTTGTGAGAAAACAAGAGATAATTATAGCTAGAGCTCGGCAATTACATTTGGTGGAACCGTCATCAGACTCTTTGGAAATGCCTAGAATTGAATTTCAAATAAGGTACTTTGAACATGAGGAATAATTGAAACAGTTTGAATTATGATGAAAAATACAAATAAAAGAAAAGGAAATGAAGAAGAAAGAGGGAAAAGGAGAGAAGAAAAGCAGAGAGTTCCAACTTCAAAAGTTAGCAATTAGAGAGGAAAGTTGACATAGAAGGCGGAGATGAAGGTTGACGGTCGGCGGGATGAGGAGGTTAGTGAGGTTGAGTAACCCTATAGTAGCCAATGGCCTGCTGTGTTTCTGTTTAAATACACCCAGCCATTATCTAAATTTGATGAGAAGGATGGGAAAGCCTTTTGAATTTCATTTGAGAAAGTGGCTAAACCAATGCAGTGGCCAGTAACCATGTGGATTTCGTTGATCCAAACAAAGCTGATAGGTATTTGCATCCCGGTCGGAGACGGTATCTGGCCAGTATGGGGTGGTGAAGAAAGCCATCTGAAGTGCATATGAGCTTGGGCCAGATGCCGACAGACAGCATTTCAGAAATCTAAAAAAAGGGTCCCTGGTTAAATGCACGTTGAGTTTGAAAGGATAAAACAAAGTAATTTTGAAAGGTGGGTAAGAGTATTAAAACAGAGCAAACCTATGACACTCTTAGAGAGTTTCTTATTTTGGAGAAGTTCAACAATTCACTTCCTGCAGTCGTGAGAACTCGTGTGGAAGAGCAGAGAGAAACAATGGCAAGATTAGAAACTGTAATGGCTGATGATGATGATTGAGTTCAGAAATCAAAGTTTGGTTTCTGTGAGGGATTGAGAAGAATGTGCGAGATCTTCTTAAAATCTGTGAGAGTAAGGTTTACTGGCATAGGCCAGGAGTAGCAGGTAAAGAGGTTACAGCATTAAGAGGTACAGAAGTAGGTAACTCTTTTATGCTGAGACCTGAGGAGCTATTTCATTCAGAGGGAGTGTTGGAGAGATGAGAAGTGCTCCATTATGTAACGTGTGGTTTTAGTGTCCAGTGAAAACATCAACAGATTTATTCCACAATGGGGAAGGAGGTCTTGAGCTTGGTGTTGGCGTTGCAACATTTCAGCATTTAAATTGAGAATAACATACATGCGAAAAATCTTTATCACTGATCGTGACCCGGTAAAGTTTTTTTGGAGAAGTTTAGGGAGAAGAATACCAGCCTGATTCAACTGAGCTTATTATTGCTGCCATTCATTTTGAAATTATATAGGAGACAGGGCGAGGAAACCGAAATTTTGACACGTTGTAGAGACTTGGATGAAGAAAGACAAAGGCATTCTGTGGCAGGAGTAAGATGACTGAAACTAGTTGTGAACATTTGTACGCTCAGAGTCAATGTAAAGTAAATGCATTTCAGTCTACTAATAGAAGAAGATTAGGAGGTCAAAAATGAATCCACGTTGTATATTGATGGATTATTTTCTTAAAAATTGAGTTGGAAGAATGCTATCACTGTAAAAAGGTTATTTTCTCTTGGGTTTACTTTTGAATAGAGGTTTTAAAGGCAGAGGTGCAAAACTGCTGTCTGAAAACAGTTTAAGTAAATAACTGAGGTTTAGGTTTTATTAAAATGGTTGTAACAATGGATGGGCAGTGGCCAGCTCTCCCAGACCAGGGCTTCTCATTTTGTTTTTAGCTGAAGCATTCAGAAGTTTCTGGTGATCACAAAACGGTTGGAAGTTTCAATATGTGATCCCCAGCTGCTTAAACTATTCTAGGGCGATCTGGTCTGGTCTACAACACTTGTACCAAGGGGTTTCTGACTGACACCTGTAATTGAAAATTTAGTGGAGGGGCTGGGGATGGGTTGCTGGAGATTATGCTGTGAGCTGCCTCAAACATTCAGGGAGACTTGAGGATTTGGTGACCCAACTCTGGATGGAGCATGGGGACTGTAGTTACAGTATCTGGGTGTGTAACATGAACACCAAATGGAGCAGAGGCTGCAGAGAGGGAAAGCTCTGAAACCACGCAGTGATTGTATATGGTGAAACGGATCTGATGTATCCACATCGGGTTTTCCAGGAACAGCTTCCCAAGCTTCACTTAACCAGGAGCAGAGTGTGAGGGGACCCTGACTGAACAATGAGCTGATCACAGAGCGGTGTCACCTCCTTCAACACGATCCGCAGCTTCACACCCGGGGGAGGAAGGCGCTGCCAGTGGCTGTTAGGGTCACTGGTTCATTCAACTTCTATGAACCAGACCTTTCCAGGCAGGACGAGGTGACATATCCATCATTTTCCAGTATCTCAACATCAATGTCACCATTCTGTGATGGAGGATATATATGGTGGACGAGGTAAATAGATTGTTTCTGCCTCAGCAGGGAGCTGCCGGGTGTATCCAGTGTAGTGGGATTCCCGATGGTGTACATGGCATCTGCAGAGTCCCCATGTCAATGGGGAGAGGTAGAGGAACTGAAGGAGCTCTCTCTCTATTAATGTTACACTATACCCATGCACAGTACATCATGTTGGTGAATACCCACTGACCTGGCAGCAGTCCCAGCCTCTTCATTCAGAAGCAGTCAGCCATTCCCATCGTCATCGGGTCCCCACGTAGAAAGAAATGAATATAACTTGGATAAAGGCCGTCCCCTTGATGCACGTTTCAAAACACCATCCCCACCACCAATCAACCACATCAAAGTATTCCATGTGTATGGAGAGCAATAGGGTCACTTGGAGTGTCTGGGAGCTGACGATCAGGGATGGAGCAAAACCTCCCATGTCTGAACGGATTTGAGTGAACCCCCCAATACACAGTATTATTAAGTCCTGTAATCCCTCTCCATTTCAGTAACATATTGCCTTCCATTATTCCTGTAAATTGAATGACAGGTTAAATCATGTTAAAGTCCAACTGCCAAACTATTAGCTATTGTCTTTACCTCTCTGAATCTATTTGCAGACTCTCCACCCTCTATTGCTAATTTAATCTCTTGCTTATCACAGCGACATATCAATTATTTGAAGAGGTGATAAGTAGGTTAGACCAGGGAAACCCAGTGGAAGTGGTCTATTTAGACTTCCAAAAGGCCTTTGATAAGGTGCCTCACGGGAGGCTGCTGAGTAAGGTGAGGGCCCATGGTGTTCGAGGTGAGCTACTGGCATGGATTGAGGATTGGCTGTCTGACAGAAGGCAGAGAGTTGGGATAAAAGGTTCTTTTCCTGAATGGCACCAAGTGACAAGCGATGTCTTGCAGGGTTCAGTGTTGGGGCCGCAACTGTTCACGTTATATATTAATGATCTGGATGAAGGGACTGGGGCATTCTAGCGAAGTTTGTCAATGGTACGAAGTTAGGTGGACAGGCAGGTAGTACTGAGGAAGTGGGGAGGCTGCAGAAGGATCTAAGAAGGGCTTATGCCCGAAACGTCGATTCTCCTGTTCCCTGGATGCTGCCTGACTTGCTGCGCTGTTCCAGCAACACATTTTCAGCTCTGGTCTCCAGCATCTGCAGACCTCACTTTCTCCCTGCAGAAGGATCTACACATTTTGGGAGAATGGTCCAGGAAATGACTGATGAAATTCAACGTGAGCAAATGCGAAGTCTTGCACTTTGGAAAAAAGAATACAAGCATGGACTACTTTCTAACGGTGGGAAAATTAATAAAGCCATAGTACAAAGGGATTTGGGAGTGCTAATCGAGGATTCTCTCAAGGTAACCATGCAGGTTAAGTCCGTGATTAAGAAAGCGAACACAATGTTGTCAATTATCTCAACAATGTTGCAATATAAAAGCAGCGATGTGCTGCTGAGACTTTATAAAGCTCTGGTTAGGCCCCATTTGGAGTTCTGTGTCCAGTTTTCGGACCCACACCTCAGGAAGGACATACTGGCACTGGAGCGTGTCCAGCGGAGATTCACATGGATGATTCCTGGAATGGTAGGTCTAACATACGAGGAACGGTTGAGGATCCTGGGATTGTATTCATTAGAGCTTAGAATGTTAAGGGGAGATCTAATAGAAACTTACAAGATAATACATGGCTTGGAAAGGGTGGACGCTATGACTTTGGTTCCATTAGGCGAGGGGACTACGGCCCGTGGGCACAGCCTTAGAAATAGAGGCGGTCAATTCAGAACAGAAATGCGGAGACATTTCTTCAGCCAGACAGTGGTGGGCCTGTGGAATTCATTACCGCAGAGTGCAGTGGAGGCTGGGACGCTAAATGTCTTCAAGGCAGAGATTGACAAATTCTTGATGTCACAAGGAATTAAGGGCTACGGGGAGAATGCGGGTACGTGGAGTTGAAATGCCCATCAGCCATGATTAAATGGCGGAGTGGACTCGATGGGCAGAATGGCCTTACTTCCACTCCTATGTCTTATGGTCTTATGCTCTTATGGACATCACCAAACTCGGCATCTGTATACCTGTTCCATCCTCCTGACAATTAATATCGACTGGAAATAATTGAGACCCAGCGCCGGTCACTGTGTGACCCTACTGGTAACGTTCTCGCTAACTGATTTATCCTGAGTGCCTGCTTCCTGTATGATACCCAGTCCTCCCCCATTCCTGTCCAACACAGTCGAAGAGTTGGATAAGAACAAGGAGCATCTGTGAGGTATCCAACCCCTCGATGAGGCTGATGTCAACGCGGCCTCTGTTCCACTTTCCTGCCATCTCTCCATCCTAAAACTCTAGTCTCTTGTTGTAGATTGCGCCACATGAAAGACAATCCACTCCACATCTATACTTTCAATTACTTTTAGCATTTTACAGACCTCAATGAGATCTCCTTTCATTCTTGTAAACTCGAAAGTATAGGCCTAAACTGCTCAATTTCTCTTCATAAGACAAACACTTCAAATATGGAATCAATCTAATGAAGCTCTTCTGAATTGCCTCCAATGGAATGCCTTGCATAGCTACACCAACACTCCCTACCTTTCTACTCTATCCTTTTATAAATAAACACTGAAATTATGCTTGCATTTCTCATTACTAGCAATACCCGCAGGCAGGTTTTCTGTGATATGCAAGCAGACACCCAGATCCCTCTGCACCTAAGCACTTTGAACTTTCTCTCCATTTAGATAATAATTTGTCTTTCTATTCTACTGGCTAACTTGAATAGCTCCATATTTATTCACTTGAATTTTCCTTGCTAAATGTTGGCCCATTCACCAAACCTATCCATATGTTTTAAAATCTCTTGCATCATCATTCCGAAGTAATTTCCCACCGATGTTAGTGACATCTGAAAATGTGGCATTGTATTTTTTCTCCAGTCAACCAAGTACAGTAATACCATCGATCGCAAATGGTTGAGGCATGAGAACTGAAATCAATGGCTCAAACTGCATTTGTCAAAAAGAAAATGACACATTTATTCCATCTGACTACATTTTGTTGGTTAACCAATCCTCCATCCAAGCTAATAATTTACTCCTAAACCCATGTTGTCTGATCTTACCATTTACTCTTTGGAGAAGCGAAACATCCGATGCCTTCAGGAAGACCAGATATGTTCCATCTCCAGGATTCCCACTAACCACCTTGTTTGTGACATCTTCAAATAACTCAAGCAAACAACTCAAACATGGTTTAGCCTTCGTAAAACCATGTTGACCCTGACGAATTATGGTTTGAGTTTGCGAATATCCTGAACAATGAATTCTAAACATTTGCCTTAAATTACAATAGTTTATTGTTACACTTTACTCCCTAATGCACACCATTATTATAAGTTCTATCCTTTTGAAAACCTTTACATTTTCTTTGAATTCCTGTTTAATGGGCACAAGGCTCCAATTGCTGAATAAGAACCACGTGTGGCTAAATGGATGCATCATCCTGCTGGTGTACAATATCAATGGGCTGACGTCTTTCTGGTGTCCCCATGTTGCCATCTCCAAGGCCAGAATACCTCCTCCTGTTGATACTTTAGAGGATTGGGAGATTATGGATTCTTCCTGTTGCTGTGTAACATTTTGAGGGGCAGATGGGTCTTCTCATACTTCTCCATAACAGGTGGATATACTGAACGGTCTCCTCATGTATCCCGGAGTTGGGACCGACGGATTCATTGGTCTTCTCTTATTCCCAAACAACAGACACGTGTCTAAATTACCTCTTCCTTTCTCATGAAAGAAGTCTCAGATAGTTTTTATCCTATCCAAATCCCTTGCAATCGCCTCGGTGGGTCTGAATGGCCTCCTGTTATCCCAGTGTAACAATCTCCAGTCACTGTGTGACCTTTTCCAGTTCCTATGTTACAGACTTGAGGAGGCTGAATGGACTGATCCTGTTGCTGTTTAACAGGATACTGGTGCAGCATGGCCTAATGTTATTGGCTCGATTAGGCTGACTGGCCTCCTTCAGCAAATGTAGAGGGGTTGAATTGCCTCTTTCTGTTTTGGTGTAACAGGTTCGAAGGCCTGAATATCCTCCTGTTGTTCCTGGGTAACAGGCTGGAGAACGGAATGGATTCCTCCATTATCTGTGTAATTCACTTCACTTGTTAACTCCTTCTGTCAGCTATGTTCAAATAAGATCATCTTTAATTTTTGTAAACTCCAATGGCTACTGTGTCAACCTGATCATCCTTTCGTTATAAGCTAGAACCCTCATTGCAAGAATCAGTTGAGGGAACCATCTCTGAGCTGCTTCCAATATAATAACATCCTTTCTTCATTGAAGACATTAAATCTGTACACACTACTCCAGATGTGATCTCACTAAGATCCTGTATAGCAGCAGCAACACTTTACCTGCCTGCTGTAAAGTTCCCACCCAGGTTAGAGCTGTCTCAGCTGTCTGGGAGAATACAGAGCATTGTTGGAAGATCATTGTCCTTCTCTACTCCATCAGCATTACGGGAGATCTGAAGAAGTTAAAGTTGGAGAAGGTCATATATGATGTGAGAGATGTCTACCATTAATCTCCCCAGAGCCCACGTCGCTCAGATTCCACAGACTCTAGTAAGGTGGAGCGCAAAAACAGCAAGGAGGAGCAAACATTGATGGGAGTTATATATCAAAGTGAAAGCTGCAATAGAAATGCTGGACATTTTATAAAACAGGAAATTAGATGTGCACATTTGTGGGTACTTCAGTAATAATGTACTGTTTACATTATATCTAAACTATGTTAACCCAATTGAATGCTAATGCTGGGAAAAATGGATTTCGTGACCACGTGTGAGATGGTTTACATTAACATTATGTCGAGCACTGAGCTCGAGATCTGGTTATTTAGGAATTGGTGTTGAGTGATCAGAGGAGCTAATTGAAAATTTTGCTGTAAAGGACCTTTTGGGAACAGTGACCACAATGTATTGGTTTTCTTTTGTGCTGTTTGAGTACAAGACAATTTTTGTTTTATTTGCAGTAACCGTTATAAAGCTGAGTCATGCAAGCCCTGAAGGTGTGAGGAGAAAATGGGGATTACAGATGCTGGAGTTCAGAGTCGAAGAGTGTGGTGCTGGAAAAGCACAGTCAGACAGCATACTAAGAGTAGATAAATCGATGTTTTGGGCATAAGTCCTTCATCAGGAATGAATCTTCTGGGCCAAGGGCGCTGAGAGATAAATGGGAAGGGGGTGCGGCAGGAGGGAGGCAGCTTGGATTGCGATAGGTAGATGAAGGTGGTGTTGAAAGTGAAAGGCGACGAATGGAGACAGAACGCCCTATCTACTGCATCCATTAAACCCAATGTGGTTTTCTCTACATTGCCGAAGCAGTAGGTCAACTTGTGGATCATTTCAGAGAACACCTCTGGAACAACCACATTGAACAAATCCATCACTTTTTGGCTGAGCACTTCAATTCCCCTTCCCACTCTGCCAAGGACATGAGGGTCCTGGGCCTGCTCCATCGCCAAACCCAAGCCAGCAGAAGCCTGGAGGAAGAAAGCCTCCTCTTCTGCTTTGTGACCCTCCAACCACAGGGGATCATAGTGGATTTCCCCATTTCCCCATTTCCCCTAATCCCACCTTATCCTACTCCAACCTTCCAAGTCAGCAGCGCTCTTTTGAACGTTCCTATGTGTCCATCTTCCTCCTTATCAATCTGGTCCACCCTCCCTCCTCTCCGACTATCACTTTTAACCCCACCTTCATCTTCCTATTAGATAAAAGGATGCAGCTTAGAAAAATGCCAAGTGTTGCAATAAGCTAGTAGATTCAGAGAAATGTAGGACCCAGCAAAGGGTGACCAAGAAACTGAGAAGAAAATCAGAATGAGAAAAAGCGTGCAAATGAAAGAAAAACATGAAGACTGCTAAAAAGCGTCCATCAATGTATGAAAAAAGAACTAAAAACAAGGTCAAATGTGGAACAGTTGGTGTGTGTTCAGGATAATTTATTGCAGAGAACAGAGAAATCGCAGGGAAAAGAAACAGTTTCTTTGTGTCTATCTTCATGGAAGAATGTCCAGGAATTCTTCCAGAAATACCAAGTGACCATGGGACTTGTGTAAGTAAACTCTAAGATCATTCTTATCCATGTTGAGGTCATCTTTGAAAAGAAAGCTTGATCGAGTATTTACAAATCTGACAGACTAGATGCACATCATACAAGAATTTCAGAGGAAGCAGCAATAGACATGTTGAGTGCATCGCGGATTTTCACTGTATTTTCCGACACAATCCCGAAAGTCATTTAGCCAATCTGGATAAGACAAAGGTTATAAATATTATCCAACAGTTCAAGAAAGGATGAATTTGGAGAATGGTGAACTACAGACCAGTTATCTTGTCATCTGCAGTTAGGTATCTGTTGGACTCGATTACAAAGAACATGCTACTAGATATAGAGAAGGTAATAACATAACTGGGGAGTGTGAGAATGTACCGACGAAAGGAAAACCAGAAGTGGCAAACATAGTTTTGGAATGGTTTGAAGATGATTCTTGTGGACATAGGCAATGATGAACCATTGGATAACGTATAGTTGGATATTCATGAGCTTTTTTTTAAAGAACTCACACAGCAAGTTCGTAAGAAAAATTAAAGCGAGAGGTATTGCGAAGAACATATGCAAATGGATAAGTAAAAATTAGGTTTACATTCATGTGAATGTAATTGGAAGATAGAGGATGTCGTGCACCAGTTGCATCGAGCGTTGGTGAGACTAAACTTAGAGTATTGTGTACCGTTCGGAGTCCCAATCTAAGAAAGAATATATTGACTACAGAGGAACTGCAAAAGGTATTATCCAGATTAATCCGTAAAATGGCAAGATTGTCTGACTGGGAACCTCAGCCTGTAATCTCGAGTTTCAAAACATGAGAGTTGATTGTTGTGACTCTGAGAAACATCGAAAGGACTGAATAACAGAGGGACATGAAGAAGTACAAGTAGGCGGGATAAGGGAGAATCCCACGATATTCTACACGGACAAATAGAACAGAATAATCAGCAAACAGTTAGTGTCCATTAGAAACCAAAGGGGCAATCTGTGTGTCAAGCTGGAGAACATTGATGGAATGTTACATGAGACCTTCCCATCTATTTTACTTGGGAGAAGGAGGAGGCAGGTATAGAATTCAAGAAGATGGACTAGGAAGCTCTTGAACAGATTTATGTAAAATGCAAGCAGGTATTTGAGGTTTTGTTCTGTACAGATTTGGAACAATCTCCATGTCTGAGTGAGTTGTATCACAGGAGGCTGATGGGGTCAAAGGAGGAAAGACCCTGACTGAATATTTTCATTAGAATCTGGCTATAGTGGAGGTGCCAGAGAGCTGGAGAACTGCTAATACAATTCCACTTCGCAGTAAGGGTGGGAGAGATAGACCAGGTAACTATAGATGAGCGAGTATTAGATCACTGTTAAGGAAACTACTGGATAAAATAGGGAAGAAGAAAATCGAACTCCAATCAGAGTCACAAGGTTTGATCAGGGATAATCATCATGACTTTATCAGAAGGAAGTCACATCCAATGGATCTGATTGAATTAGTTTGAGGAGGTCGATTATTTAGCTTTGTAGGAAGGCCTTTGACAAATTTCGACCTGGGAAACTGAAAATAAAGTAAAATCTCATAATATGGTGGATAGCTTGACAAGTTACAACTAAAATTTTCTTAGTAGCAGAAGACAGAGGGTGGTGGGAGAAAGCTGTTTGTGTGACTGGAGACCAGTGTCCCCTGGTGTTACACAGGGATCAGTGCTGTGTCCCTTATTGTTTGTGTTATTCTTAACAAAATATAGATTTGAATGCGGAGGGGGCTAGGTGGAGAGTGGGGGAGGTGTGATAAGTAAGTGTATGTTTGACATAAAGATTGGCTGGGTGGTTAGTAGTGAGGGGAAGGCCTTAAGTTACAGGAAGATCCAAATGGAATGGTCAGATGGGCACATCAAAGGTAGATGGAATGTAACCCTGATAAATATGAGGTGATGCACTTTGGGAAATGAAACCTGGCAGGGGAGGACTCAATGAATGGCAGCACCCTGGGAAGCTCAGATTGTGCTTCTCCACACATCCCTGAATGTGACTGGACAGGTTAATGCTTAAAAATGTGTTGCTGGAAAAGCGCAGCAGGTCAGGCAGCATCAAAGGAGCAGGAGAATCGATGTTTCGGGCAGATTCCTGAAGAAGGCTTATGCCCGAAACGTTGATTCTCCTGCTCTTTTGATGCTGCCTGACCTGCTGCGCTTTTCCAGCAAAACATTTTTGAAGCTCTGATCTCCAGCATCTGCATTCCTCACTTTCTCCTGGACAGGTTAATGGACTAGTTAAGAATTGGCCCTTGGGTGTAGCGTTTCCTAAGCAGGGTGTAGATTATAAGAGCAATACAGGGCTTTGGTTCGGCAAAAATGGAGTACTGTATGTAGCTCCGGGAACCACATCCCAGGAAGGATGTGATTGTACTGGAGAGGGTGCAGAGGTGATTCACCAGGATGTTCCCTGGAATGGAAAGTATCAGCTATGGAGAGAGGCTGGATAAGCTCGGGTTGTTTACTTTGGAGCAGAGAAAGCTGAGGAGTCAGTGATTCAGGAGGATAAGATTATAAGCGACACGGACAGGGTGGATAGACAGCAGCTGTTCCTTTTAGTGAGAGTGTCAAGAACAAAGGAGAACACTGTTAAAGTGAAGGGTTTGAGGTTCAGAGAGGATTTAAACTTTTTTTCACCTCGAGGCGTGGGGTTCTGGGATTACTTCCTGAGAGGGGAATGATCACCTCACAATCGTTAAAAAGTACTTGGACGAACAATTGGAAGTGTAATAACATTCCAGTTTATGGGCCTGGTGTAGGAAAGTGGGACTAGTATAGATCGTGCTGTATTTCTGTTGGCACAGAGTCTCTGCCCCTGTGAGTGTATGGTGTGGAAGGTCAATTATTGAGCAGTTTAAGGCAGGAATTGATGGATTTCTGAAGAGTTATATTCATAAGGGTTTTAAGAGTGAACTGTATTAGCTTGTTAAATTATGTCAATGTGAGAAGTATGAGAAAACAAGTGCAGTTTCTTTACAGTTTGAAACCAGAAAATGGAAAATGGGGAACAGGGAAATGGCAGAACTATGAAGCCACTACTTCAGTTCTGTCTTCACAGAACTTTTTGCCAATACAAGGAAAACCGAGTCTGGTGTGGGAAAATGATAGAGTACACGGAACAATAAACATAGTAAGTAAATGGTTTAGCAGAAATTATTGTTGCTGAAAGTAATGGACATATACAACACTAACATAGATTTATGAAATGGAAATTATGTTTGAGAAACAAACTGGGAGACAAATGAAAGAGAAGCAATGGGTGTAAAACATTTTGATTTTTAGAAAGATGTTAGGTGTTGTGGGTCATCAATAGCAGTGGAATTGTACTCCCGCATAACCTCATGGCCTGGCATATCCCCCTCGCAACAATTACCACCAATCCAGAGGATCAACATTGGTTCAGTGGAGTGTGCAGGATGGCAGGAGCAGCACCAGGCATACCTGACAATGAGGTGTCAGCCTGGTGAAGCCACCAAAAAGGACTACTTACGCACCAAGCAGCATAAGCAGTAAGTGATAGACAGAGCTAAGTAATCCCACAAGCAACGGTTCAGATCTAAGTTCTGCAGTCCTTCCACATCTAGTCGAGAAACATTGGGGACAATTAAACAATTCACTGGAGGAAGAGGTTCCACAAATAACCCCTTCCTCCATGATGGAAGAGCCCAGCACTTCAGTGTATAAGTTAAGGCTGATGCATTCGCAACAATCTTCAGTCAGAAGTGCTGAGTAGATGATCCATTTCTGCCTCCTCCTGTGGTCGTCAGCAATTCCGTTACGAGTCATCAACCAATTTGATTCAATCCACGCGATATCCAGAAACGATTGGAGATACTGCATACTCCGTGGGTCCATAATCTGACAAACTTCTGGCAATAGTACTGAAAACATGTACTCTATAACTTGCCACTCCCCTAGCCAAACTGTTTCAATACACTTACAACAATGGCTTTTCCTCATTATGTGAAAATTACCCCAACTATCTCCTGTATATAAAAAGCAGAACAGATCTAATCCGGCCAATTAGCACTTCATCAGTCTACTCTCGATCATCAGTAAAGTGGTGGAAGGTCTCAGTGCTTTTAAGCAGCAACCTGCACAGCAATACCCTGGTCAATGACGCCTAGTTTGGGCTCCACCAGGGCCACTCAGCTCCTGACCTCATTACTGTGGTTCAAACATGGACAAAAGAGCTGAATTCCAGAGGTGGGGTGAGAGTGACAGCGCTTTAAATCAAGGCTGCATTCGACCCTGTGTGGTATCAAGGGGCCTTAGCAACACTGGAATCAATGGGTATCAGAGGCAAAATCCCTGCTGGTTAGATTCATACCTGACACGTAGGAAGGTGGTCATGGTTGATGAAGGTCAGTCAACTCAGCTCCAAATCTGTAGGAAACCCTCGAACAGTGACCGAAAGCTTCTTCAGGGCTGATTCATCAATGACCTTCCTTCCATTTTAAGGTCAGAAGTGGGGATGTTCGCCAATGATTGTACAATGTCCTGCAACATTTGTGGCTCCTCAGATACTGAAGCAGTCCATGTTCAAATGCGGCAAGATCTGGAGCTTTTCCAGGCTGACAAGTGGCAAGTAATATTCAGGCCACACGAATGCCAGACCGTGACCATCACCAATAAAATACAATCTTACCTGCCCCTTGGCATTCAATAGTGTTACTATCAGTGAATCCCCCAGTGTCAAATTCCTGGTGGGTAATAATTGCTCAGAAATTCACTGTTCTCACCACATGAACACAGTAACTATAAGAGCAGGTCTGAAGCTAGGAATACTGCGGCGAGTAACTCACATCCTGATTTCCAAAAGTCTGTCCATCGTCTACAATGCATAAGTCAGAAGTGTAATAGGAGACTCCCAATTTGCCTGGATGAGTGCAGCCCCAACAACACTCAAGAAGCTTTATACCATCCAGGACAAAGCAACCAGTCTGACTTTCCCTTCATCCACAATGCTCCACCATCAACGCTCAGCAGCAGCAGCAGTGTTTTACTATCTACATGCTGCAATGAAATGATTCACCAAAGATCCTTAGATACCATCTTCCCAACTCACGACCATGTCTATCTAGAAGGACAAGGGCTACAGATGTATGGGAATACCATCATCTTCAGGTTCCCTCCAAGCCATTCACCATCCTGACTTGGAAATTTATCACCGCTCCTTCACATTCGCTGGGTCAGAATCCTGGGATTCCCTTCCTAATGGCATTGGAGGTCAACCACAGCAGGTGGACTGCAGTGTTCAACAAGGCAGCTCACCACCACCTTCTCAAGGGCAACTAGGGACAAGCAATAAATGCTGGCCCAGTCAGTGACTCCGAGATTCACGGAATAAATAAATATAAATTAACAGAGGACGGTTGCTGTGGTGTCGCAGGGAACGGTACTTGGGGCCCAGCTGCTCAAAATGCCCTTTAAACATTTGGTTGCTGGAATCAGATACAATATATCCCAGCCTGCTGACAACACTAACGGATGTGGGATTGTGAGTGGGTGAGGAGGATGTAATAAAGCACCGAGAAGATTAAGACAAGTGGAGTGCATGGGTAAATACGTGACAGATGGAGGACAATGTAGATAGAGGTGACGGTGTGCTCTTTGGTGGAAACGATAAATTGGTAGCCTACCATTTGAAAGGGATTGCTTGAAACATGTTGATCTACAAAGGGACGTATGCTCCTTTTTGTTCTTTCCTTCTGCATAAACCTCTGAGGCCCATGCAAGTCAGTGAGTTCTGTAACCAGAAGTCAATACTGGGCATGGCATTGGCACGCTGCCCAGTGTACACAGACCCACCAAGTGGGGAGCTGAAACATTGAAAAGGATCTGCATCTTCTTCTACACCATCGCTGAAAGGAATATTGCAGAAACAGAAAGCAGTGAGGAAGATAAACGGTTTGTTGACCTTCATTTCAGGGGGATGTGGGTCCAGGAGAAAAGGTGTCTTACTGCAGCTATACAGGGCCTAGTGAGATATCATCTTGAACATTGTGCAGTATTGTGGGCAGTTTTGGTCTCCTTACCTAATAAAGGACAAACCGGACATTGATGGAGAGCAGTGAAGGATGACCAGACTGATCTCTGGGATGACGGGCTTGTTGTGGGAGCAGAGTTTGTGGAGACTGGGCCTGTATTCCATGGAGTTTAGGAAAATGAGTGGAGATCTCAGTGAAATATACAAAACTCTGACAGGGTGAGACAGATTGGAATCAGGGATGATAATTCCCCTGGGACTTCTGAAACAAGGCCACAGTATTCGGTCCTGGCAGGCAACTCTGCATTGAGATGAGAATAAATGTCTGCTCTCACTGACTGGTGAACCTGGGGAATTCGCTCGCACCTGGAAACCGAGACACTGATTGCAAATAAGGATTTAGAGACAGTAAAGGGATGGTGGGAGAGCAGGAGTACGGTGTGGAAATGAAGGGCCAACCATCATTATTTTGAATTGGTTAGCAAACTCGATGGACCAAAGGTACGACTGCACTGCCTATTTTATAGCTTCCCAAAGTTACTAACATTAACGGATATGTATATCTGTGGGGTAAGTGTATTGAGAAGATTTTTTCCATGAACTAGAATGGGGAGGCTAAATGTGTTTTCCATTCCCGATGTTTCTGTGCAGTCTGTGGGAATGCTCTGTAAATGTTGTCACAAGCTCTCAGATGTTAGGAATGAGGTTTCTGCAGGGTCGACAGGACTGTGTTCCCATTCCCTTTTCCGACATTGATTCTTGAGGCCGGGTGTTCTGTACGGTTTCATCCTTTCAGACCTCGGAGTAGTTTGATACAAATGAGTGCCCTTGCTTGGCAATTTCAGAGACCATTGAAATGTTTATCACATGTCAGGGTCTTTGGAGTCACTATTAGGCCAGCCCAGGAAATGACGGGAGATTCACTTCCTAAAAGTACATTGGAGAAGGAAATTCTGTTTATAATCCATATTGGCTTCAAGGTCTCTGTTACTGACCCCAGATTTTAGATCTCGATATTTTATTAATTGTCTTTAACTTCCACCCGCTGCCAGAGCATTAGCCTGGTCTGGATCAGTAATCCAGTGACATTTCCACAGCACCATCTCCACATGGGGACCTGTCAAAAATCACTCTGAGCAGGTTATTTCTGTGCTGCTTGACAGCTCTGTCAAAAAGAACTCCCACCAATTTGACTGTCATGATGGGAATGAGGAGGTGGTAATTGGTCAGATTGTAATTATTCCCGTCTTAAGGAACGGGACATAGCTGAGTAATTTTCCACATTGCCAGGGAGATGTCAGAGTTGGAGCTGGAATGGAAAAGCTTCCCTAGGGACACGGCTTGTTGTGCAGCACAAGTCTGCAGTCCTATTGCAGGAATGGAGTCAGGACCCATTGTCTGTGTCGTATCTACTGTGTTCAGCTGTTTCTTCATGTCACGGGCAGCGAATCAAATTGGTTGAAGACTGGCATCTGTGATTTTGTGGGCATCATGATGAGGGTGAGGTGTATCATCGACTCAACACTTCTGGCAGAAGATGGTGCAGATAAAACAACCTTCTCTTTTACACTGATGTGCAGGTCTGTTCTATTATTTAGGATGGGGATGTTTGTGGAGCCCTCTCCTCCAGTCATTTGTTTAATCGTCCATCACCATTTATGACTGAATGTGGCAGAACTGCAGGGCTTCGATCAGACCTGTTGGTCATGTCTGGTAGCTTTAATGAGTTAGCATCAGTTGTTGTGGTTCTGTTCGCCGAGCTGGAAGTTTTTGTTGCAAACGTTTCGTCCCCTATCTAGGTGACATCCTCAGTGCTTGGGAGCCTCCTGTGAAGTGCTTCTGTGTTGTTTCCTCCGGCATTTATAGTGGCCTGTCCCTGCCGCTTCTGGTTGTCAGTTTCAGCTATCCGCTGTAGTGGCCGGTATATTGGGTCCAGGTCTATGTGTTTGTTGATGGAGTTTGTGGATGAGTGCCATGCTTCTAGGAATTCCCTGGCTGTTCTTTGTTTGGCTTGCCCTATAATGGTAGTGTTGTCCCAGTCGAATTCATGTTGCTTGTCGTCTGCGTGTGTGGCTACTAAGGATAGCTGGTCGTGTCGTTTCATGGCTAGTTGATGTTCATGGATGCGGATCATTAGCTGTCTTCCTGTTTGTCCTATATAGTGTTTTGTGCAGTCCTTGCATGGGATTTTGTACAAATCTTCACCCAAACATTGAGTTAGCATCAAATTAAGGTTCATGTGATTCTGACTCTGACATGTTCACCCACACTCGTCACTGAGCCATAGATGGTGTTGATGGTAATGACAGACTGAGGTGTTATCCTGGGCAAAACGTTACAGGTTGTGGTTGAATGCAGGTCTGCCTCTCCTGCTGCTGTGGTCTACAGCACTACATGAATACGCAGTTTCGAGCTGCAATACCTGCAATGCAATTCTGCTGTCTGTTCCCCAATTCTCACTGACACCCATTCACCCATCAGCCCTGCAGTCAGTGACCTAACCTGCTTTCTGATTTGGAAATACTTCAATTTTCATACTCTCATTCTGCTGAGGGTCTGTCTCCCCGGGTCATGCTTCCAAACTGACACAATCCGCAAAAGCATTTAACTGATCTTAATTCAAATGTTTAATTCACCTGAATCTTTTTCCTTGAGATTTACCATCTTCTGTGTTTAAAGTCAATGTGTTTCCTCTGTTGCTTGCCCTGACCATGATTAAGAGCTTTGTAGTGTCAGTGATGCCAGCATTATGTAGCTTCAGAGCCAATAAATTCTCTGGATTCCCAATCATCTTCACCACATTGTATATTTTCTCGTTTGGTTTGATGCCTTATCACTCATGGCTGCCTTGTTCTCCCATGAGTATGTTTCAATTTCTTGGGGTTGTATTTCTTGTATTATCTTCCGAATTATCCCCCGAACCTCCTCTCATTGCTGCTCCATGGTCTTACCTGCTCAGCTCACCTTCCAATTAACTCTGGCCAGCTCCACCCACATGTCTTTGTAGTTACATTGCTTAATTATAACCACATTACATCTTGAAGAGAGCATTAGATATAAACTGAAAGAAGGAGTTTTTGGAGATGGGACACGAAGAATAATTCGTGGATTTCTTAACTAGATACAAAGGGACAATGAGAGAGAGGATATAGATATGGAGATGTGGAAAATGAGAAAACTACATTATCGAAAGAAGTAGATGAACATCCCCCAATGTTTTGGCAATGCCTGTGTGCTGTGGTTCTTTGTACAGTGCATGTACAACAGAGTAATATGTTCAAATGCTTGGTCTGATGCCAGAATATTTATCTCCAATAATATGATAGACACTAGCTTTGGAAAGAACACAGCAGGCCAACATATTGAAATCCCGGAAGAAAGGGGATTAACTGAAATAAGTTGGGACACCAGAATCAAGAATTTGGAGCACACTTCCTGGTAAGAATGAGAAACTAGAATTGGGAATCCCAGAAAAGGAGGGAACGTTGAGAGGATCAAATCATGTTTTAATATTTTATCAATTTTATACATCATATGCATCATTTTTCGTTAACTGTGTCTCTGTTGTTCATTGGTAATGTGTTGTGCACATATGAAAAATGCGACTTATCTGCACACACACATTGATTAAACAGTGTATATAAAATCATTTTTCCACCATTGAAACTGTCCTGTTGTCGTGTTACGAGGATACATGAACACCAACTAGCCACCAAAAGACATGACGCACTATCACTATGTTCCATAAATACAGACAAAGAAGGGCACCACTTTGAATGAGACAAAGCACACACACATACTGAGACATGCAAGGACCTTCTTAAAGGAATGGTATTCTAACCAGAAGTCCATCAATAAACGCATCAATTTCGATCCTGTCTGCATTCTCTTGTTGAAGTAACCGGAAATGACATCACCCACTTTAAGAAACCAAGACCTATAAATAGAGAGGCGGGACATACCACCAGAGCTTCAGCAGATACTCTCACTGATGATGTCACCTAGTCATGTGTACGAAACTTCTGAAAACAAACCTTGAAGCTCAGCGAGCTAACTTGCACACTTATAAGTTGTTATTTTTTGTTTATTAGTGGAATTTATGAGTTCTCTGTCTCTCACGTTTTGACAGATTATGATGTGAGGTGAGCTTTTCTGGGTGTGTGGTTTTAATTTACAGAGGGATTCGGCATTGATGTCATAACAGTTTGGGGCCTTGCCATGTGGCACTTGGACCAACGTGAACAGATTTGAGATACAACAGGCCCCAGAAAATTCCAACTCATTGCAATTAGTGACTTTGATCTTCAAATAAAACCAGTGGGAAAATTCGTTTTATTTTGTTACTTGTGGTTGGTTAAATGAAAAGTGAGGGAAATGGCTTTAAACATTACTAAAGAGGTTCCCAAATTTTCCAAGGAAGTTTAGAAAGACAGAAGGAGGACATTTTTTAGAATTAGCAAATAGGTTGGAATTGTGTTTAACCAGGGATAAAAGAGAAGTTGAAATTGTAATGGAGTTGGTCAAGCACTTTGATGTATCAGAGAAACAGGCAACTGCAGTAGAGTTATAAAAACTTAAATTGCAAATGTGGCAACTGGAGTTAGAAGATATATAAAGGGACGGAAACAGAGAGAGAGACGAAAGTGAAAGAGAGGAAAAAGAAAGAGAGAGGGGATTTGAAATTCAGAAGTTGGGAATTAGACAAGAAAGTTAAATTAACAGGATGGAGATGAAGGGAGAACGTAGGGATGAATACAACTAGGTTAGTAACTTGCCATATTTCGGTGAGAAAAATGTCAAAATCTTTTTTATTTCATTTGAAAAAATGGCTAGGCAGATGACGTGTCCAGTGAACTTGTGGGTAATGCTAGTTCAGACTAAGCTGGTGGGCACAGCTGGTGAGGTATGTGCAGCGCTGTCAGATGGGGGGGTCAAGAGATTATCAAGATGTCAAACTGGCTATTTTGATTGGTTATGATTTGGTACTAGAAGCATATAGACAGAAGTTCAGAAAAATAGAGAAGGAACCAGGTCAGACTTTTGTTGAGTTTGAAAGAATTAACCAGTCATTTTGACAGGTGGGTACTGACCTTAAAAATGGATAAGACCTATGAGGCTTGTGGGGAGATTATTCTGCTGGAGAAGTTAAAAGACTCACTTCCAGAGATAGTAAGAATTCATGTGAATGAATAGAAAGTTCAAGAAGTGAGAAGCGCAGCAGAAATGGCAGGTAAATATGCATTGTGACATGTGATGAAATTTAGCTTCTGGCAGGAATTTCATCCTGTGAGGGATAGACATTGGGAGAATGGACGATCACACATTACAAAGCGAACAGTAGCTCACAATAATTTACCACAGGTGAAGAAAGAAGCCCAAGAGGGTTGAAAGATGGTGAAAGGCCTCCGGTGCTCTCACTACAACGGAGTGGAACACATCAACTTACAGTGCTGGTGGTTTAAAAAGGGAACAGGGAAAAAGTTGTTTCCACTGCAGTAAGCTGGGAGACACCGTGCTGGGCGTTAAAGGAAAACACTTTGGGGAAAGATGCGGTAGAAGAGGCTAAGCCCAGTGGCATTAGTGAAACTGGTAAAGGAGACGCCAAGTGGAGCCGAGGAGCTGCAGGAAATTGCACAGCCTTGGCAAGGGCTAGGTATGGAGGCAGTGCCTGATCTCTCTAAAGAATTCACCTCTGTAGATAAAGTTTACACAGAAAGAACGGGGGAGTTGGACAAGAAGTTAGAATTTTGTGAGATACGGGATCTCCTCAGTCTCTAATAGTTGAGAAGTGAGGCGCCGGAAAAGCACAACAGATCAGGCAGCATCCAAACAGCAGGACAATCGAATATCAGGCGGAAACCCATCGTCAGGAACATGGTGGGGGGACAAGGGGGCTGAAAGATAAATACAAGGGTAGTAGCTGAGCTGGTGGGAGGGTCACTGGGAAGGCAATAAGAAGATGTAGGTGGGAGTGATAGTGATATGTCGGAGGGTAGGGTGGAGTCGATAGATGGAAAGGAAGATGGCTAGTTAGGGTAGTCCGAGAGGGCAGTGCTAGATTGAACAGTTTGATCTGGGAAAGGTTGGTGGAGGGGAGATTTGGAATTTGGTGAAGTCAACGTTGATGCTATACAGTTTGAATATTCCAGCTGTCCTACCACCGATAGGAGTCCTATCACCCTCCTGTCCGACCTACCACCATCATACCCCGCTTGCATCTACCTATCGCCTTCCAAGCTCCCTTCCACCCAGCTCCACCCCCACCCTCCCATTTATTTCTCAAACTCCTTCCCCCTCTCTTACCTCCCACTTTCCTGATGAAAAGCATTTATGCCTGAAACGTCAACGCCCCTGCACCTCGGATGATGCCGATGTGCTGTGCTTTCCCAGCCCTACACTTTTCAACTCTCATCTCCAGCATCTGCAGCCGTCACTTTCCTCACCCTCTAATAGTAAGAAATGAAAGTTTTTTTCACTCTTTCTGGCATGTTAATCAAGAGCATGTTAATTTGTGGAATGGGGACAGAAATTAAGCATTCCCTTGTGTAACATCAGAATGGGATGCCAAATCAAAATAAGGGAAGTAACAGTAACAGTGAGTAACAGAGTGTCAGTTCCAGGAATACAGTTTATTCTTGGGAACGATTTAGCAGGAGGCGAGGTGCGATAGGCACCCCTTGTGGTGGAGCAGCCAAAGGAAGACTAGGGAATTGGTGAGTTAAAAGAAAATTAACCAGGAATTTTTCCAGACTGTGTAGTAACAAGATCCAACTGTCATAAGTTACAGCAGGAAGGAAAAACGAACGAAAAAGACAAATGGGTTGATGCTCAATGAACTGACACCCTGTTTGATGTAACGGTGCAGGAAAAACCTGAACAGGCACAGAAAAGGAATCAGAATATATTGTTGAACGTTATTAACTTAAAGATAGAACCATAAAATTAAAATGGAGACCCCGATAGGTTACTGCAGAAGGGAAATGGGCCGATGTGCACCAGATTGTGTTAGCAGTAACGTACAGTGTTAGGGGTAGCTCATAAATTAACTGCAGGCGGTCACTTAGGTGTACAGAAGACTCAGGCTAAGGTACAGAAGCATTTCTCGTGGACTGGAATGCGCAAGGACGCTGTTAATTTTTGTTGTACGTGACATACATACCAAATGGTAGGTAAGTAACAGCAGTAATAAATCCAGCACCTTTCTTGCCAATTACTGCATTCGAAGAACCTTATTATGATTAATTGTGTAGCTCGCCTTTCGAAAGTAAAAGTGGAAACCAATATTTGCTGACCATAGTGGATGCGTCTACCAGATTTCCAGAGGCAATTCCATTATTGGAGTGTCAAGGCAAAAAGGGAGGTGGAGGAGTTGGTACCTTTCTTTACTCACTGTGGACTGCCCAGAGAGATTCAGTCAGACCAAGTGTCTCATTTTACCACTCAACTGTTTAAGGAAGTCATGGATGGCTTAGGAATACAATACTTCAAATCATGGGCGTCCCACCCTGAATCTCAGGGAGCCTTGGAAAGTTAGCTTCAGACGCTGAAGACTATGTTAACAGCGTACTGTCAGGGTTGGCCAAATGATTGGGATAAAGGTGCCCCATTAAATTGTTTGCAATTAGAGATGCCCCAAATAAATCTATTCACTTTACTTCCTTTGAGTTAATATTCGTACATGAAGTGAGAGCTCCTTTGAAATTAATTAAATAAAAATTGACAGGACCGAAGTCGGAAATCTCACACTTGGATTATGTGTATGAGGTGAAGGAGAGAGTAGATGGAGTAGGTGAGTTTGCTAAACAGTATCTTAAGAGCACAACATAGAGTGAAGCAGGTGGCAGATAAAAACACTGAAACTTTGAAGATTTCCCGTGGGGATGACGTATTAGTATTGCCACCAGTGGTAAGAAATCTCTTCAAAGCCAGGTTTAGTGGCCCCTTTCAAATTTTAAAAAAATGTGGAGTCAGTTAAACTATCTAGTAAAGATACCAGAGATGACAAAAAAACTTTACCGAGTATTTCATATGAATGAATAATGCACCACCACATTTAAGACTCAGGAACAGAGCTGTGGCCAGATGAACAAATTGTGCAGGTTATCTGTATGATGTAGTGATCTTTAGCAAGTGATTGAAAGCTCCCATGTTACAGTTGACAGAGCATGTTGAACGATTACAAAAAGCAAACTTGGGAATAAACTTAAAGAAAACAGAATTCTTGAAAGCAGAGGGGACGTTCCTGGGACATTACACTGGCCATGGAAGGTTGACTCCATGGAACACAAAGACGAAGGGCTTTGAGGAATTTCCACGACCATCCTCGAAGAAAGAGGTGCTTCGATGTTTGGAACTGAGTGGATTCTATCAGAAGTTTGTTCCAAACTTCAGCAGTGTATGGGCACCACTGATGGATTTATTAAAGAAGAACACAGTATTGTGGTGGACAGAACAATGCCAGGAGGCATTTGAGAATTTTAAAGCAGGATTAATCACCGCACCAGTTTTAGCTGCACCAAATATTCTGAAACCCTTTGAAAATTGTGTTTGATTTTCGGGATATAGGGCGCGGAGATGTATTGATACAGAAAGATGATGATGGAACTGAATGGCTAATTGGCTACTTGTCGAAAAAACTCAATATCCATCAGAAAAAAAAAACAAAATCTCCATTATTGAACAAGAATGATTAAGTTTCACACTGGCCTGACAATATTTTAATGTGTATATGACAAACAAATTGTCGGAGATGGTTGTGGACAATGACAAATCTCTCGCATGTTTTGGGATAGTTAAAGAGCAGAATATGGGACTATTTCATTGGAGTCTTACCTTACCTACTTTAAACTCACAAAATGTACATGCTGCGGATCCTACAATGTGATAGCAGATGTGTTTTCGCGGATTTAAAGGAAAAAGTATAGGGAAGATTTGCCTTATTCCAGTGTTATAATGGTGTGCAGAATTAATATGAGTGATATAGCTGAGATCAATACTTTTGTATTTCATAAAATTGGGATTAAGAATTAGAGGAAAAGAAATGTAGCCATCTTTTCATTCTGCTGTTTCATTTTATTTCCTGAAGTGGGGAGATGTTACGAAGCCAAAAACATGCAGGGTACTTTAAAACAAAACGGGTTTTGCCAAAAAGAAATTAAAGCCACAGATGCCAGCTAAATGTCACACTGTTCCACATGTCACCATTAGCTGAGAAATAGATACCTGAGTTTTGGTTGCTGTTTTGACAGCCAATCAAATGCAACCAAAGAGTTTAAATAACGCTCAGGAAACCAGAAGCCAACAGAATTTGAATATTATTGTTTGGATAGCTGGACAGCAACCAAATTATGAGAATTACTATATCATGGGGAGTATACAAACCCAGCATTTTGAACACTGGTGGGAGAGCTACTGCCATCCATCAGCAGAGCCACTGCTGTAGAGCAGGAGTGCTAACTGGCCATCTCAAACACTCTCTATCAAAGATACATGTTCATGCAAACGTACTTGCAATAAAAAAAAATGACCAGGGAGATCAGCAGCTGAAAGAGTGAACACAGTGGGGAAGATAGAGACTGTGTGGTCTTGAGATTGTAATGTTTAATATGTGGGCTGTTGGAACAGCATATTTTTACAGAGTTGGAGTCAGATAGTAAGTAGCTTCTATTTGTGAATAGTTGATGTTTAGTTTTCACTATTAAAGTTAAGAAACAAACTTGTTAATTTTTGTTTAAATAGTCGAATATAGGAGATCTGTGTCACTCGTATTTTAACAGATTACGAGGTGAGGCGAGCTTTTCTGGGTGTTTGGTTTTAATTAACAGAGGGGTTCATCTCCACCTTGTAAATGTCCATCCACGTTAGCCCCATTTCCCTGCAGTTGGCCCATATCCTTCCTGTCCTTTCCTATCCACATATTTATCCAAATGCATTTGAAATGTTGTTAATGTTCACCCCCCAACCACATCTTCTGGCAGCTCATCCATGTGCCAGCCTCTGTGTAAAGAAGTGGCCCCTCAGGTTCCCTTTTATTCCTTCCCCTCGAACCTTAAACTGATCCCCTCTAATCCTCAATTCTGTACACCTGGGAAAAAGACTGAGATCATGAACCCTATCCATACCCCTCGTGATTTTATACAGCACTATAAGGACTCCATCAGTCTCCTACACTTTAACGAAAAGGTCCTAGCTTGTCCAACCTCTCCCTATAACTCAGACCATTGGGTCCTGGCAACGTCTTTGTAAATTTCTTCTGCACTCTTTCTAATTTAATAACATCCTCCCTATAACAAGGTTACAAAAACTGAACACAATACTCCAAGTGCGGCCGTACCAAAGTCCTGTGTAACTGTAGCTTAAGTTCCCAAATTCTATACTCAATCTCCTGCCTGATGAAGGCCAATGTGCTAAAAGCCTTCTTCACTGCCCTGTCTACCTGTGACTCTACTCTGAGAGAACCGTGCCCGTGAAAACCAAGGTCTCTCTGCCCAATGCACCCCTTAAGACCCTCCCATTCACCGTGAAACTCCGACCTTGATTTGAGTTTCCAAAATGCAAGACGTCACACATCTATATTAAATTTCATTTGCCATATCTCGGCCCACTTCCCCACCTGATTAAAGTCCTGCTGCAATTTCTGATCAACTTCCTCACTGATCACGCTACCACTTATTTTAGTGTAATCTGCAAACTTACTAATCATGCCTTGCACATTCTCAACCAAATCATAGATAACAAACAGCAATGGACCCAGCCTCCAGTCTGACTATTATCCTTCCACTAAACCCTCTGCTTCCGATCATCAACCCAACTGTGTATCCGACTGGCCAGTTCCCCCAGCATTCCACGTGATGGAACTTTCCAGAGCAGCCTGTCATGTGAAACCTGATCAAAGGCCTTACTGAAATCCATAGAGACTAAATTTACAGCTCTGTCCTCGCAAACCTTCCTGGTCACTTTATCAAAGAACGCTAACAAATTTGGGAAGCATGATCGCCCACTCACAAGTCTACTGTGACTGCTCTGAATCAAACCCTGTGTAAGTAACGGGTGCAGTCAATGGTATGCTATCCTTCATTGTAAGATGATTCGAGTACATAAGCAAAGCCATCTTCCTGCTGTTGTAGAGCCTTGCGGAGAGAGCTTTTGGGACACTCTCTACAGATTTGATCTCCTTTGGAAGGAATGCTATCCTTCCCACAGATACAGATGGCGGTATCATGAGGGTAGAGTGAAGAACCTGAGAGTTTAATCTGCAGAGCTGTGAAATACGAAGAAATGGTGATGCTGAAACGAGGTGTAGCAGGTGTAATTCCAAAAGACACATTGATAGGGTGAGAAATTCCATACTTTACCCAGGACTGATTGGTGTGATTTATTGTCACGTGTACCTCAGTACAGGGAAACACTTTCTTTCTGAGCAGTGGAGGCAGATCATAGTAAGCATGGCCAGACAGATCATAGTGTGGAAATAGACTTCGACAGAGTAAGGCATACAGGTTACACTGCACAGGACAAGCACTCAACAAGATCAACATGAGCAAGATCAGCATTATTTGAACATAGAGAGTCGATTCATCAGTCTAACGTGACTTTCCTAATAGTTTATATGCCTAAATTAACTATCCCCATGTTATTGTGCAGTCGGCATGTGAGCCCGTACTGAACGTCAGGTTGCATACAATCCCCAACAGAAGCCACAATACCTTCGATCTGAAACAGGTAGCCATTCCCACCAACTTCCGCCCTACATAGAGAACACCAGGCTGGTTTCTTGGAGATGGAAGGTGCCTTCTTGAGACTTCACACAAGACATATGGCTTCCCTCCTCAACACTAGAAAACCACGTTAAAGTCCCACGTGTGTATCATGAGCAACGGAGCCAGGAGGAACAACGTGGAGCAGTCTGTCTGTGCAGGCTCTGCTCCACTTGTTCATCATGTTGGAGCATCAATATGGAGACAGTGAGGCCTGCCGATGCTGGAGATTGTAGTAGAGAGTAGATTGCTGGAAAAGCACAGCAGGTCAGGCAGCTCCGAGGAGCAGGAGAATCCACGTTTTGGGCGTAAGCCATTCATCAGGAATCAGCATCAATTACCTCTTTCTGTCCCTTTGCAAGTGCGTTGAGGGGGAATGGCCTGGTACTGTTCCTGTGTAAGTGACTCAAGGGCTGAATGGCCTCCTCCTGTTCCTGTGTAAGTGACTTTAGGTGCTGAATGGCCTCCTTCTATTCCTGTGTCAGAGACTGAAGGAGCTGAATGGCCTCATCGTGTTGCTGTGGAAGTGGCTTTAGGGGCCGAATGGCCTTCACCTGTTCCCGTGTAAGAGACTCCAGGGGCTGAATGTCCTCCTCCTGTTCCTGTGTAAGTGACGCACGGGACTGAATGGATTCTTCCTCTTCCGATTGGACAGGACCAAGGGCCTGATTGGGTTACCCCGGTTCCTGTTTGACAGCTCGATGTGCTGACGAGTGTGATGATGCTGCAGGCTTTGAAAGGTTATTTTGTCCTGGTTTCTTTTCAGAGAGAGATTGAATGATCGTAACCAAACTGGTTAGTTAAGGCCACTGAGTAAACAGCTAGGGAGGTTTTGGGTTAATTTTAATGCAGACTGAATGGGTGTAGCCAGCTCTCACAAATTACGATCTCTGGGTTTTAGTTTCTAAGTAGCATCAGAAACTATTGGGGTCTCCACAGAGTTGGAAGCTTCAGTGACTATCTCCTGGCTGCTACTCTCTCTGAATTTTCTCTTGGTGCTGTTTTTAATTCCTGAATTAGAGAAACGTTTGTGACAATCTGTGTCTGAATTTTCCTTTCTGCCAGGGGCTGTGTTTATTGGATTTTCCTATATTGGTTCAGTTAATTAGTAATAGTTCCTAGATTTGTTATTCTGTTAACTTGTCTAATAGAACTACATTTTTCTAAATTCCTCTTTCTTTGCTTTGATTTTATCTTTCGTATTTCAATAACTAGTGTTTAGCTTCACACCGAGTAGTTTGACCTGTCACATTGCATCTGGAACAGTCACATTATATTCCGTTTAAATTTAAAAAAAATAGAGTCTAGGTTACCGCCTTCCAATATTTTCGAGGGGCTCTGGTGTGGTCCATCACACTAGACTCCTTCTCTTCCTGAGTAATATGCTGGAGGCACTGAATGGGCTGTCCCTGTTCTTCTCCAATAGTGTCAATGGGCTGAATGGTTTCCTCATATTCCTGTGAAACCAACGTGAGGTGCTCAATGAACTCTTATTGTACAGTGGCAATGTGCAGTGTCAGGCAGTGCTGGTAGATGAATGTTACGGACTATTTAACAGCACATGTCTCAATGGAGTCTGGGTCTTGCTGCACATGGACACAGACTTGTTCAGGAGCTGACGGGGATACAAAATGTTCTGAACATTGTGGAATCTTCAGTGACCATCCCCACTTCTGATCTTATGGTGGGGAGGGTGGGGAGGGGAGACATTGATGAAGCAGCTGAAGCTGTTTGTGAAGAGGAAGCTACCCTGAGGATCTCGCACAGAGGTGACCCAGGACTGAGATGATGAACATCTTCCTTTGTACCATGTTTGACTCCAAACAGTGGAGAGTTTACTCTGATTCCCATCAAGTCCAGTTTTGTTAAGCTCCTTGATGTCAACAGACGTCAACCACTGCCTTGATATCAGGGCCAGTCATTTGTACCTGAACCCTTGTATCAACCTCTTTTGTTCATACCAATAAACCTTGATATAGGAGCAGCAAGTGTTTTCTTCAAACAGGTGGGACTGAATGTCAGAATTTCTCGTCTCAAGAGTGTTGGGGAGAAAAATGATTGAAAGTATTTGAAGAGGAGGTAGATGGATATTGACCTGTCAGAGTGTTGAGGGCAATGATGAATTGGGTATGAAAGAGGATTTGAGACAGAGAGCAGATCAGTCATGATCTTAGTGAAGGGCAAGGCAGGCTTGGGGAGTGAACGACCTGTTCCTGTTTCTGATGTTCTCACATTCTGTTATCGGAACGTTCGTGGGTGTTATTTTCATGAATGTCTGTTATGGAATGTTGCAGGCAGGGAGACCAGAGGGTTTTGTGAACCATTTCTGGGTGCGGTATGGCGGTTGTATTCTCAGTGAATCTGAGTCTAAATATGACCAACAAATGAAGCACAAGTTGCAGAGAGGGGAAGCTCTGTAAAGAGCGATGAGGGGCCTCCTTCATACCCCTGCCTGGGTTTTCCAATTGCATTTCCCAAATCACTTCAAAGCGTGTGTGACAGTCTTGAGAGGATGAATAGTCTCCTCTGTTTCTGTGCAACAGGTTAGAGGAGTAAGTGGCCTCCAACTGTTCCTGTCCAGCAGGAATGCGGGGCTGGATGGAATACAGAAACATGGGACTGAGGAGCAGGAGTGGGACATTAGATACTTTGAGCCTTCTCCACCAGGCACTAAGATTGTGGACTCAGCCCCACTTTGCTGTCTGTATATTATTACCCGTGACTCACTTCCCTGTCAAATATTTAACTAAACAGCTTTCAATCCATGTGAACATAGAGGCACAATAAACTTCCAGTGAAGAAAATTCAACTTGAAAGGTCCTTTCAGAATCTTTCGCCATCCCTCTTATAGAATCAGAGAGTCATGCAGAACGGAAACAGACCCGTTAGTCCAATCTGTTCACTCCGATCAGGTATCAAATCTGACCTAGTCCTATTTGCCAGCAATTGGCCAATATCCCTCCTCTTTCAGATACATTTTAAATGTGCAATTGTAGCCGCCTTCACCACTTCCTCTGGCAGCACTTTCTGCATACACACCACTCTCTGTGTGAAACATTTACCTTCCGGTCCATTCTAAATTATTCGCCCTCTCATGTTCAATCTATGTCCAGTTGTTCTGGACTCCCCTATCTTGGGGAGTCTAACATGGCTGTTCAGAATATCCATGCCTCTGATGATTCTACAAACCTCTGTAATGTCACCCTTCAGCCTCTGACACTCCAGGGGGAAATACCTCAACCTAATCAACCTTTCCCTGAAGCTCAAACCTCCAGTTCTACAAGCGAGTTGTACGCAGTATTCTTTAAGTGGCCTCACCAACATCCTGTACAGATACAACATGCCACCACAACCCCTATACTCAATGCTCTGACTGATTAAGGCAAATGTGCCAAATGTGTTCTGCACCACTCTGTCTACCTGTGACTCCACTTTCAAGGAACTATGTACCTGCAGCCCTATGCCCCTTTGAGCCACAACACGCCCCAGGACCTTACAATTAAGTGTATAATTTCTGCCCTGATTTGCCTTCCCAAAATGCAAAAGCTCGTATTTATCTAAATTTAACTATATCTGTCACTCCTTGTCCCTTTGTCCCATCTAATTATGGTCTCGTTGTACTCTGAGATAATCTACCACACCACCTTTCTGATGTAATCTGTAACCTTACTAACTTTGGCCCCAATATTCACATCTAAATCCTTTACATAAATGATGAAATGCAGTGAATTCAGTACCGATTCTTACAGCACACTGCTGCTCACAAGCCTCCAGGCTGAAAAATATCCCTCTTCCTTCAAGCCAATTGTGATTAGCTTCCTCTGCATCTCGTGTGACCAAACCTTACTCATCTGCCTACCAATTGGAATGTTGTGAGCACCTTACTGAGGTCCATATAGACAATGTCTACTAAACTGCCTTCATCAATCTTCTTTGTCACCTCTTCATAAAACTCAATCAAATTAATGAGACATGGTTTCCCATGGAGAAAGCCACGTTGACAACCCCGATCAGCCCTTGCCTTCCCAAATGTATGAGCTGAAAAATATGTTGCTGGAAAAGCGCAGCAGGTCAGGCAGCATTCAAGGAGCAGGAGAATCGACGTTTCGGGCATAAGTATGTATGTAAATCCTTTCCCTCAGAATCCCCTCCAAGAACTTACCCACCACTGACATCAGGCTCACCGGTCTATAGTTCCCGACTTTTCGGGTCATGTTTCCTTTTCAATTCCCACTGCTCCACTGCTCACAACAAATGTCAAATGTAACCAGGTCGGTGATATGGCCGATGATATCGATCTCAGACTGGGTCAGGGTCAGTTTTAGCAACAAGTCAAGCTAGTTTCTTTAATCTGCTAAAACAACACGTTTATGATCCAGAGCAATGTTACTCAAACTATGGTGGAAAGATGAATGGCAAACTGTTTGGAAATTGCAAATAAAGGATCGATATTTTCCTTTCTAAAAACACTGACACACACACACACACACACACACACACACACACACACACACACACACACACACACACACACACACACACACACACACACACACACACACACACACACACACACACACACACTCACATCAACAAAATCTCTGCAATTTCAAGTTGAACGCGCTTTGTCCATATATTATTGTAACTCATGACAAAAGGAAAAATTGAGAGATTGTTCAAAATGTTATTCTGCTTCTGAAGACATTCTACTCACGCAAACTGCTAGCAATGGGATTTAATCTTGGAACAGTTGGATTTGGTTGAATTCCCTTTACATTAGGCAGTGGAGAGATTCCAATGAATTCTGGCCAGGGATCGCCCAAGGGTATCACAGTGGCTCAGTGGTTAGCACTGCTGCCTCACAGCACGAGGAACTTGCGTTCAATTCCAGACTCGGGTGACTATTTGTGTAGAGGTTGCACATTCTCCCCTTCTAATGGTTGCTCCAGTTTCCTTCCACAGTCCAAAGCTGTGCTGGTTAGATGGATTGGGCATGATAATTTGTCCGAAGTGTTCAGGGGTTTCTAGGTTAGGTGCATCGGTTGGAGTAAATGTAAGGGAGCTGGCCTGGGAAGGTTGGGATGGACGTTTTGTGCCGAAGGGCATGTTTGCACACTGTAGGGTTTCTATAAAAATAAGAATGGTAACGATGACTGTAGATTTTTTGTTTTAGCTCGCACACATTGCTGTCATGAGGAACAATGAAGGAGAGAGAGAGTGTAATCGGCCATTCCTTCTCAGGCAGATTACATTTTCTCTCTATCTAAGCTGAATCACACAATAATGTCATCCTCTCCCAAACTGGACCATGTGAGGTCTCCTTGTACGTTGTCCAAACTATGTCTCCATCACATTCCCTGTTCCATGTTGGTGCATCATTGCTACTGTCATACCCAGAGCCATACCCTTAGCAGAAAATGGTCTCGGTCTATTTGAAGATATGTTTATATGTCGCTGCGTCATTAAAAAATAAAATGTTTAATGTATCCCGAATATTGTGTTAAAATGAATGCATTTTGCAACAAATACAGACATTGCTGGAAATGCTCGGCAGGTCTGTCAGCATCCAGATGCCTTTTACATGCTGTATTTGTACCAGCCTCCACCACTTCCTCTGGCAGCTCATTCCACATGCACACCCTCTGCGTGAAATGGTGTTCGTGGGCTCGTCAAAAACTTTCCCCTCTCAATTTCAAACAATGCCCTTTAGTTTTGTATGCCCCAATCTGGGGAAAAACCCTGACTACTCAACCTATCCATGACCATTTTGATTTTATAAACCTTTACTGCTGCAAAATGTGACTCCAATCAACACGAGTGGCTTTACTTTCAGTCATTCTGGGCGTAAATTCTGAAATACAATACTGACACCTCTTCCTTCTCCATCAAGCCACAATTCTAAATCCGTTTTAATCAGTTTGTTCAGGTGTGTTATGAAACACTTCTGTGGGATTTGCACCCAGACCTTTGTGCCCGGAGATAGGGACACTAGCACCATTCAGCAATACCCGTAAAGCTGTAACATTATTCTCCTGTGTGTTTGCTCATCAGCCTGTTCTGACATGCTGTGACATACCTCTGCAACAGGCAGCACTTGAATCCAGAACTTCTAGTCCAGAGCTTGGAACACCAGCACGCACGTTCAGGAATCTAATCCAGACCTCTGACTCAGAGGCAGGGACATTACCCACGACACTACCATACCCAGATTTTGGGTCATAGTTTAAGCGTCAGCTTTCAGCTCGGTGTGGATTTATTATAACCAGGCTACCAATACTGAATTACACAAAACACTTTGTATTAAACAAGTGCAAAATATTTGTCTTAACTGTAGGATGTTGAGTGTACGGGATTAGTGGTGCTGGAAGAGCACAGCAGTTCAGGCAGCATCCGAGGTGCAGTAAAATCAACGTTTCGGGCAAAAGCACTTCCTGTGGATTTTTCTGCTCCTCGGATGCTGCCTAAACTGCTGTGCTCCTCCAGCACCACTAATCCAGAATCTGGTTTCCAGCATCTGAAGTCATTGCTTTTACGTTGTTGGGTGTGCGTGCTGTGCCATCGAAGTTAACTATGAACAGCTTTAATCGCTATTATCTGTAGTCTGCAATATTAGGGAAAGACATCCTGCAGACACACTCTTCACAATGAAGGGTCTCGAAGATTTTCATTACTGAACACCAGAGACGGAAAAAGACCATAATATCTGGCCCCAAAAAACCGATCAGTATTACCCAACTCTCACGTGTGACTGCCTTCTTCCTAAAACCATGAAATGATACCAGGCCGCTGATTACTGTTCAGCCTCTCCTCCCCACTGACTGTTTCTGCAATCTGTCCCTCCTCCCCCTAACCACAGAAGGCAAACCAAGCTCAGGGTCTTTGTGAAAATCAAGGCCGGACTGTGCAGGCCTCCTGGAAAGGGGGAGGGAATTTTAAAATTAAACGGGGAAGGTGAGGTGGCAGTAATATCACTCACTGGGCTGAGGAGTGGCAGATGGAGTTTAGTTTGGATTAATGCGAGGTATTGGATTTGGTAAATCAAACAAGAGCAGGACCTATACAGTTAAAAGCAGGGCCTTTGTCAGTGTTGTAGAACAGAGACCTAGGCCGTCAGCGTCCCCATTGGGTGGTGGGGGGGTAAAAACCCTATCAAGTGTCATTGGTACTTTGGATTTTGTTTCGTTCTTTTTTTATGGTTTTAGCTTTGGAAAGTTTTGAGAGCTTGTGAGTTGCAGTAGTTTTAATTTGTACAGATTTAAGGCTCGATGAGTCTTTTGTCATTAATGCTCAGCGATGTGTAATTCCATATGAAATTCTCTGGGGTTCAAATGTTGCTGCAGTGTGTTATGGATAATGATGTGCTTAAATGGTGTACCTGGAACATTAAGGGGAGCCATCTGCCAGTTAAGAGGAAAAATATACTTTATTGTCTTAAAAAAGAGAGAGTTGTCCTATTGCAGGAGATGCACCTTGATGACACAAACATTTGACGTTACAGCAGGACGAGTTCGATCGGGATTATTTCTCGTCTTTTAATACTAAGAGTGGGGGAAAAGTCATAATGGATAGGAAGAATCTTCCATTTAAATTACTAGATTGTATTAAACACCCATGGAAGGATCATAATCGCAAAGTCTTGAACTACGGAAATTAATACAGTATTTTAAATGTTTATTGCCACCCGGTGCACCCTTTTAAAATTCTGGTAGATGCATTTTCTAAATTCACTTATCTTGCATCATGGCACATGATTGCAGAAGGAAATTTCGACTGTCTTATGGCCCCACGATGGACAGAATGTCCAAAGCTCCCCCAATGCCCTCGTTATAATGTAAGCAATTAATGGATTTGTGTTTAGAACTAGAGCTGGTGGATGTCTGGAGGCAGATCTACCTCACAAGTAGGGATTATATTTTCTTCTTTAACCCGCAGAAATGGCACACGAGGGTTGATCTCTTCCCCATCCCTGCAACAATCTTAGATTCGGTGGCATCCTGCACAATTGGGAATATTACCCCAACATGCCTGCCCCAGAAGTGGGATAAAAGTCACATAAAATTATCTTGTATGCAGATTGTCTTATGTTTTTGTCAAATCCCGCAATTTCGGCAGTTCACGTGATGCAATGCAATAATTCGCTTGCTGCCTTTTCGGGCTCTATGATTAATTTTACAACATTGGAGGCCATGCCTGTGGGAGGTCTTGGGGAAATTCCTGATGAGGGCAAATCCTGGTTTCCTTTTAAATCGTCACGGGGGTGTAGGGGGGCGAGGTTCTCTATTTCAGTATATTCATTACGTCCGTCTTTGATCATTTATTTAACGTGAACTATGTCCATTTGTTTGACAAAATTAAACAAAACCTTCAAAAATGGGAGGCACTTCCAATATCCTGGCGTGGTCGGATAGCTCTTATTAAAGAATGTCCTTCCTCATTTACTATACCCCGTGTGAATGCTTCCTTTGATGTTTCCCACATAGGTATTTAGGAGACATAATGGCTGGTTTAGCTCTTCTATTTGGCAGCATGAGCGACTCTTTATCAAGCTAACCAAATTGCAACTACCCCACAGATTGTGGGGAGTAGATCGCCCAGATAAAAGCTATCAATTAAGCTCTTTTTTATCCTATGTTAGTGCCTGGGCTGCTGAGGACTCGGCTTCAATACTGTGAGATATTGAACCCTATCAGATAAAGTGAACCCTTATTAGTCTGTTTTTCTTAACTAAATTGACAACATTTATGAAGCATTGTCATAACCCAATAATTATCAATATTGTTAAAGCATGAATGACAATGCGTCAGATTGGGGCAATACAGCCAAAGTCATGTTTCTTACCCCTGTCATTGGCACACCAGGTTGTCATCCGGGAATAATGGAATCCAGGTTTAAACTGTCGACAGCAAGGGGTGTACATTGCTTGAGTGATTTAGAATTAGTAGAATCCCTACAGTGTGGATACAAGCCCTTGGGCCCAACAAGTCCACTTCGACCTTCTGAAGAGTAACCCACCCAGACGCATTCCCCTACCATCCCATATTTACCCTGACTAATGCCCAAACCTACACATCCCTGAACACTATGGGTCATTCATCAATCACCAATTTATCTAACATGCGCATCTTTGTACTGTGGGAGGAAACCCACACAGGCACGGCGAGAATGTTAACTCCACACAGCCAGAAACCCAAGGCCAGAACCAAAGCCGAGACCCTGGTGCTGTGAGGCAACAATGCTCACAAATGAGCCACCACGTGTTATTTGATGGAGAAACAATGATATCATTTGATCAAATAACTCGTGCGTATGGACTACCTAGTAGAGATCTCTTCTGTTTTTTTTTTCCAGATCAGAGATTTGATTAAAGAAAAACACACTTTTACCACACTCTTATAGATCCGATAAAGGTAAGAGGGCGCTTATTGCTTAGAATACACTCTCTGTCAGTACCCTTTATCATTAGTTGGAGAGTGTCCCCTCAGATGAGACTGTGCAGCGTTGTGATGTCTGCGAGAGAGAGTTGGGGTTCAGAACACCTCGGAGACATGGGAGGATATTTGTGAAAATGATCGAAGGATTTTGATCTGTAATAGGACCCATTCCATGCAGTTGAAAATTCTTCGTAGTGTCTATCTGACCCCAAATTGTCTCTCAAAATGCAAAGTGGGATTATCTTCAGCATGTCCTAAATGCAGAATGTCTACAGGCACTCTTACTCATTGCTTGTGGTCCTGCTGCAGACTTCATCTATATTGGAGCACTGTGTCAGATGTGATAGAGTGTGTATTGGGGACTGAATTGGAGATGGACTTTGTTTCTGTTTTTCTGTTTCACCAGTTTCCTAATTTCCCCTCCCCCCAGCCTGTCTCAGTCAAATCCATCAAATTCAGCACCGCCTTCCTAACCTGCAATCTTCTTCCCGACCTCTCCGCCCCCACCCCAGTCTGACCTATCACCCTCACCTTGACCTCTTTCCACCTATCACATTTCCGACGCCCCTCCCCCAAGTCCCTCCTCCCTATCTTTTATCTTAGCCTGCTGGACCAACTTTCCTCATTCCTGAGGAAGGGCTAATGCCCGAAACGTCGATTCTCCTGTTCCCTGGATGCTGCCTGACCTGCTGCGCTTTTCCAGCAACACATTTCCATTTCTGTTTTCCTGGGCCTGCCCAGGGTACTTTCCACAGATGAATATGGGAACAAAGTTATATCCTATCATTCTGTACTTTCCGTGCTAGGAAAAATATTCTGTTGCGATGGATGTCTGAACTCCCCCACCCCCAGAGAGGAAGAACTATGTACATAAAAATGTGTATCAGTTAATGCTCTTGATGAACAAGAGCTGTCCTTTTGTTATGCTGAGTTGTATTATTTATTCATTATTGTTTGTTTAGTTTTGTTTTTTCTTCTGTCTGTGTAGTGTTTTAATTTGTTTTGTATGTACATGAAATTGGATGTAATTTTTTTCAGTTAGTTGAGTTGTGTTGTTATTGGTTTATTATAATACTAAAAATCTCTTCTTAAATATTTTTTTTAATTAAAATGCTAACATTGATAGAATACAGTCCCAAAAAACTCTCATTAGAAAGACCACTCATGGTGGTTTATCCTGAGGATCACCACATCTCGGGTGATGGGGTGAGGCTGAGAGACTGTCCCCTTCATGGTAATCTTTGTCAGTGTGAGGGACTGAACCTGCGCTGTTGCTCTGCCTCTACATCAAAAACCTGCCGTCCTGCCAACTGAGTGGGAGACTGTGTAACTGTTACAGACAGAAACAGTCACAGAAAAAATTTAAGAGAAGCATGCATAATAAGGAAAGTGGTACAGTTCAGATAACGGTCAAGATAACGCCTGAGGGTAAAAATGTTTTTTTGCTCGAAATTGTATTTATAACGAGATGTGTTTAGAAGTTGTTTTTGGTTTAATATCATTAAGGTGAGTCAAGTAACTCTTATGTGTTACACACTGGCACACTACCATTTTCCTGAAACTGGAAAATATTTGGAACATTATCTGGAACATTCTATAATCGGCATTCTCCAAAATATTCTATGACTGTGTGGGAGGTATTGCAAAGGAGAGAGAGAGAGAAGGTGTTGCATGCAGTAGTGAGAGTGGGGGACCACGAGCCTTGTTCGGGGGTAGTTGCAATCACAGATATACAGTGATTGTGAGGGAGCAGACAGAATACGGTGACCCTTATCCTGACAGAGCGGGGAAGGTTATTGATGCTTATCCTGTATAGCTGGACATTTCTTCAGACCTCAAACACTGCACTGAACTCGGTAGTGAGCACAGACCATGCTCGGTGGGTCTGGTGGTGTGGCACCCTCTGGGATGGGAATGTACCCCCTCTGTTCTCGCCCATCCAATACGCCCACCGTGCTCTGTCAACAAACCATGGTGTAATTGCACCTTATCTACCAATTTGCCATTTCCCTGTCTTTGCTCTGTATCCATCTAATCCTTTCCTATCATTGTATTTGTCCAAATGCCTTTTCAATGTTGTTAATGTACCGACTTCAACCACTTCCACTGGCAGCTCAGTCTAATTTGACAGTTCACCTTGGATTCCATGCGATCTAGCCTACTAGAGCGGCCTACTATGTGAAACCTTATCAAAGGCCTTACTGAAATCCATACATAATATGTCTACAACCCTGCTCTCATCAACCTTCCTGGTCACTTCCTCAAAAATCTCTAACAAAATTTGTAACGCATGATCTGCCACGCACAATGCCATGCTGACTGCTCCAAGTCAAACTCTGTCTTTCCAAATGCATGCACATCTTATTTCTCAGAACCTTCTCAAGTGGTTCACCGAAAACAGGTGTGAAGCTTACTGGTCCATATTTCCTAGGCTTTTCTTCGCAGCCTTTCTTGAATAAGGGCACAACATTTGCTACCGCCCAGTCTTCCGGGATCTTTGTCCCTAAGCTTTTTCTCTCGCCTCTTACAGTGATCTTAGATATATCTGGTCAGGACCAAGAGATTTGTCTGACTTTGTGCGTTCTAATATGTCCAACAGCAACTCTACTGTGATATGGACAGTACCAAGATATGACAACTAACCTCCTAAAGGTCACAGATCTTCATGTCTTTCTTCATGATAAACACAGAGGGGAAATTGAGGACTTCACCCATCTCTTGAGGTTTAACGCATGCATGCCGGTTTTAGATTTTAAAGCATCCTATTCTCTCTCTAGTTGCTCTTTATCTTTCCTATACTGAATTTGGATTCACTCTAATCTTCTCAGCCATGACTACCTCATACCCCCTTATGGTCCTGCTGATTTCCTTCTTCAGTAATCTCCTCTATCCCCTGTAATACTCCAGGGATTCCCTTGATACGAGCTGCCTGAACATGAGCCACGCCTCCTTTTTTCCGGTCAAAGCCTCAGTATCTCTTGACATCCAGGGTTCTCTCTTCCAGTCTCACATAACCTTCACCCTCATAGGAAAATGGAAACCTTGAACTCGAGCTATCTTACTTTTAAAGCCCTCCCACTTGCCCGAGATCCTTTTACCTGGAAACAAACAACTCCAATCATCCCCTGCAATCCCCTGTCTAACCTAGTCTTGTGCAGTTGAGTGACTGCCTCCTGTTTCTGTGTCCCAGTTTCAAGCAGTTGAATGATTCCCTCCTGATCCCAACTTTGTGAAAATGGATGTCCTCCAACTGCTCCAGAGTAACAGGCTCCAATAGCTCTGTGCTCAACTGCTGCTCATGTGGAATGGAATTGAGGGACTGAATGGCCTCTTCACATTCTTTACAGCTTTTCTTGACTAAAAGCCTCTCTCCTGTTTCTGTAAAACACCATCAAAATGTGAATGATATATTTTTGTATTTGACTGTCACTAATTGAGCAAACACGCTACTGATAAACTTCAGAAGCTGCATAGCCTCCTCCTGCTCCCATGTTAAACACTCAAGAGTCAATCGACTCTCAGAGATGTATAACATGGAAGAAGATCCTTCGGGTCTGGTCATCTATACCAACCAAATATCCTAAATTTATCTCGTCCCCCTAGCCAGCAGTTGGCCCATCTCGCTCTAAACACTTCACGTGCACATACCCATCCAAATGGTGTAACTGTACCTGCCTCCACCACCTCTTTGGACTGTTCAATCCATACACGCAGCAGTTCTGTGTGAAAATGTTGTCCCTCACGTCCCTTTTTCAATCTTTCTCCTCTCACCTTAAGCCTTTATATTCTATATTTGGAATCGTCTATCCTGGGAAAATACATTGACTGTTTACTTTTTCTATGCCCCTCATGATTTTATGTACCTCTTTAAGGTCCACCCTCAGCCTCAACACTTGAAAATAGCCCCAGCCTATTCAAACTCTCCCTGTAACTCTAACCCTCCAACACCTGCAACATTCTTTTAAATCTCTTCTGCACCCTTTCAAGTTTGACAACATCTTTCCGACAGCAGGTTGACCAGAATTAAAGGCAATATTACAAAAGTGGCCAAACCAATGTCCTGTACAGATGCAACGTTTCATGCAATTGCTTAGACTCAAAGCACGCACCAATAAAGGAAAGATCACCAAGTGCCTTCTTCACTGCACTGTCTACCTGTGACGGCACTTTCAAGGAACTGAGAACACAGTAGCTCAGTGGCTAGCATTGCTTCTTCAGAGCGCAGCGATCTTAGTTTAATTCCATCCTTGAATTAGTGGCTGTGTGAAGTTTGTACATTCTCCCCATGTCTGTGTGAGCTTCCTCGGGTGCTATGTTTCCCTCCGACAGTATAACGATATACAGGTAAGGGTAGATTGGCCATCCTAAATTGTGCATAGTACCTTTGGATGTGAGGGCGACGGGCATTAGCCATGGGAAATGCAGGCTGAGAGGTATAGGGTAGAGGTTTGTCCAGTGGGATACTGTTTAGAAGGACGGTGTGGCCTCGATGGGTTTCTATAATTTCTATGGAGTTCTCCTTGATTGGCAACTTCCGACAGGACCCTACCTATATGTCTGGCCCTGACTTTTCTTGCCAAAATGCAACACCTTACATTTATCTAAAATAAACTCCATCTGCCACTCCTCAGCTCACCTAACTAAGTTCCCATTATATTCTGAGAGATCATTCTTCATGTCGACTACACCACCAAATTTGGAATTATCTACAAACTTACTGACAATACGTCATATACTCAAGTGCAAATGATTTGTATAAGTAACAAAAGGCAGTGGACCCACTATTGATCTTTGCGAGCAGCGCCACTGGTCACAGGTCTCCAATTTAATGAACAAATGCCAACTGTCACACCCTGTCTCCGATATTCAAGAAAAGTTTGGATCTAAATTGCACGCTCTCCCTGGATTACAGGCAGTCTAACCTTGCTAACCAGTCTACCACGTAGAACATTTTGGTTTTCTTACTGAATTCCATAAAGACAACATTCACTGTCCTGCCTTCATCAACCATCTTCATCACTTCCTCAAAAAATTCCACCGAGTCAGTGAGACGTGATCTCCAATGTACAAAGCCCTCTTCAGTCCTTGTCTTTCCAAATGCATATACATCGTCTCCCTCAAAATCCCCTCCAACAATTTAGTCACCATTGACGTCAGGCTCACCGATCTATAGTTACCTGGGTTTTCCTTAATTACTGAAATAATGTCACTATGTTAGCAACTCTCCAGTCTCTTGCCACCTCATCTGTGGAAATCAATGTTACAGATATATCAGCAAAAGGCTGAGCAATTTCTTTCCTATCTTCCCACAATATTCTGGGATACAACTGATCAGGTCCCTGGGCTTTGTTCACCTTTATATGTTTTTAAATGTCCAACATCTCCTTGTAATATAGATACTTTTCAAGATATCACTATGTATTTCTTCATTCTCTCGCTCTTGTAACCTCTTCTACATTAAATACGAGGCAAAATACTTGTTTAGTCTCCCTTCCATCTCCTATGGTTCCACACATAGGTAGCCTTACTGACCTTTAAGGTGCCCTATTGTCTCCCTAGTTAATATTTTGCCATTAAAGGATTTGCAGAATTTCTTCAATGCCTCATTAACACTATTTCTGAAGCCATCTCATGTCCACATTTTTCTGGCCCAATTTCCCCATTGACAATACATTTATTGCCCTTATACTCCCCTCGGGATTCACTTAATCTCAGCTCTGTTTTCCTGATATATGCCTCCTTCCTTACCTTGACCATAACATCAATATATCTAGCCATCCAGCACTCCCTGCACCCACCAGCCTTGCCCATCTCACTAATAGGAACATGTTGGCTCTGGACTCTCTGAAACCACGTTTTGATGGCCTTGCATTTTCCAACCATCCCTTTACCTGTGAATAGGGTATTCCAATCTGCCTTTCACAGGGCTCGCCTAAAATTTCAAAATTGGCCTTATTCAAAGTTAGAACTTTAATGTTTACATCAGGTCTTTCCTATTCCACAACTAGTTTGAAACTAACATTTATGCGTAACAGACTTGAATGTTAAATAAACATTTCCTGCCCCACTGCAACAGGCTCGAGAGGCTGAGTGGGCTCCTTGTGTCCCTCTGTAATAGACTGGAAAGGCTAAATGACCTCCTCTTGTCCCTCTGAAATAGACTCAAGAGGCTTCATGGCCTCCTCCTGTCCCTGTGTAACAGATCCGAGACATTAAATGAGATAGCAACCCGTGGATTACGAGCAGCCGTTAAACTGTATCTAATGGAGTTACAGAAACACAAACAACACAATGTACTCCAGGTGCCCTCTCAGTAACACTTTATACAGATGCAGCGACACATCTCTTTGTTTTGAATGAATCTTTCGGCAAAATATGCCAATATTCCAGCTTTCCACCTTTTCAAGTAGCACTAGGCTAATATGGGCTGAATGGCCTTCTCTTATCCCTCTGTAAGAGGCCCATAGGGACAGAATTGCTTCGGTCTGTTCCTGAGCAGCAGTCTCAATGCTCTGTCTCAAGGTTATGAAAGGATTTGACAACAGGGCATTAACACCAGGAGTAGCCTCACACTGGTCAACAAGTACCGTACTTTTTGTTCAGGTATCGAGAAACTTGCCCACCCGACTTTTTTTGATGCGGCCGATCTGTTATTTTATAACTGCCTCCATTCATAAACAGAGTGGAACATATATTGACCCCTGCAGTGTCCTGTTAATACTCTCACGTACAAATTAATAAAAAGAGTTAAAAGATTGAAAGGTTTATGATCCATCCCTCAGCAACCCTCATCCATTCCATCCAAACCCAATAAATGAAAAGTGATGTTTTGAACAGGTTAACTGAGCCTATTTGTTCAGTGACTGCGATTAATGCCAATCTCCATGGATTCTAATTATGCCAGTAGAGGGTTTCCATCTTTTAATGATAAATGGGGTCCGTTCAATGTGTTATTCCATAACATGAGCGGGAGCATCACCGACAGCACTGATCGGGATCAGCAGATCCAGAGAGAGGGAAAGGAGAGATCAGAATCTGAGAACATTAGACTGGAATGTGCCAACAATGGATCAGAATCTGAGAACATTAGACAGGAATATTCAAACAATGGATCAGAATCTGAGAACATTAGACTGGCATGTTCCAACAATAGACAGGCGCTTATCCAATTATGTTTGGTATCTTTCTGCATTTGATTGGTTCTCATTATCATCGCGGATCTATTACGCTCTTCTCATTATTCAATATTTTTATTATCCCTTCCTGGCTATCATTGGTGTTCCTGGTGAGTGTCACTGTCCAGATTTTGTTTCTATAAACCAGTTATGACTGTATTACTGTTATTCCATGTAGTCTACACTTCCTGCCACTATTATTGTTCCTGTTGAATCTCTCAATCCAGATATTCACTCTACAGACCACTACTAACTACATGAATGAATGCGTTCAATTACTGTCTCGCTCTCTGCTCTGGCAGTGTTACTCCGGGTATCTATGTTGATCTATTCAGTTTCAGGGGAGAACCACAATGCATTGTAGCATTGCCTTTGCTGTCAAGAGTATAGAGGTCACCGTCTACTGCTCTGGTTACAAACTCCACTTCCTTCCACTGTTTCCATCCCATCCCTGGCCAATATCTACAGCTGAAGCAGACAAGTCACAACTGTGGGTGATCCCTTTGACCACGAGCTGATTCCTGACACCATGTCCTGACCATTCCTAACTTGAAATACTCACCACTCCAGAATATATCTCACTGCTTATTCCATCTGCTGTTTGAATCTTGAGCTATGAAATACAGGCTTGATGAAGCCAATAATCTGCTGCTGACGCTCCTGGCTTCAAACCTGCCGAAGCAAATCTGATTCGAATTCACACCAAACCCCCATCCATCTGTCATTCATGTGCACGCCGATGTATATTGCTGTTGTGTCTGGCAATGACTTTATTTTAATATTCTCAAACACTTTATCTCATCTGTCCATGAAACTTCCCTCGTTCTCTCTGTTGATTAACAAAAAGCCTGCCAGTTGTTCGTATTTAAAAGTTTCCTCCATGTGCGTTCCTTCTCAAACAGTGAGTTTCGCATTCAACCACGCCAATCGCGCACACACACACACAGATCAAACCTTCCCATTGCAAGCAGTAATCTGATGCGAGGAAAGTTAGCATATGATAGCAAAGTTTGCAATACTCTCTATGCTGGGCAGATAGTGCAGTTCACTGAACAACACACTAGCATGGCCTGCACAGCTGTCCACGCTGGGCTGTCATCTTGTCCCAGTTTATGTTGTGTGTAATTTTCGGTGAAGCAGATTCAGAATTTGATGTAACAAACCATTCCAGCTGAGCTGACAATGCCTTTATTCAATGTTGTCATTCTTGTCATTTTACTCTCGAAGGTCTCACTTCCCCAGTTAGTCCCACTTCCCTGTCTTTTTCCCCATATTTCCACAACATCTTTTCAGTTAATTAATTGTCTGTTTCTGTCTTTAATGTGAATCTCTCTGTCCCTCTGTATCTTTCCCTGGCCTTGGGTTTTGGCTCCCTAGTGTATCGAATGCTGGCATTGTGTAGCTCAGAAATACTGAAGTCGTGTGTGTCAAACTGTTGTTCACTTCCTGGTATGTTCCATGTTATGGTCCATGGGCAGGTGTGTTTCAGAAGTTATGAGACACATCCTTGTAACTTGGTCTGCACCTGTGGTTGACCCTCTCAGGTGACCTTGCGATCAGTAACACGAGCAAACCCACTGAGTGAAGGACCAGGCATCTAAATTGCCTGACAATGCTGTTACTTTTTAAATAAAACGTTAGCTTCTCATTTTTTTTTTAGTAAGAGGTCTTAAATGCCAAAGTGCCTACTGAAAACGGCTCAAGTAAATAACTTACGGGGCTTTTAGGGTTTTTAATAAATAGTAGTAACAATGGACAGCTCACACAGACCAGGCTTTCTAGTTTGTTTGTTTTTTTGCAGCTGTAACAATCACGGGGTGCTTGGGGTCCCAGAGGGGTTGGAAGTTTTAGTAAATTATCCCTAGCTGTTACTCTCTCTAAAGCCTCACTTGATAGTGTTTCCTCCTGGATTGGAGAACTGTATGCAAGAATGCATGTCTGAATGTTCCTTTTTGCCAAGGGGTGTGTTTAGGTAATGTTAATAGATTGAACAGTCCATTTGTAGAATGTACTGTATCCATTATTCGGTTAAGGTTTACAATAGTTAAGTTATTCTAAATTCCTCTTCATTTTGTATGGATTTTCATTAGAGGATAGTGAGGTTGAGCAACCCTATAGTAGCCAAAGGCCTGATCAGGATCTGTTTAAATATATCCAGGCATTATCTAAATTTGATGAGAATGATGGGGGAGCCTTTTTAATTTCATTTCAGAAAGTGGCTAAACAAGTACAGTGGCCAGAGAACATGTGGATTTAGTTTATCCAAACAAATCTGATAGGTATTTGCATCCCTATCGGAGGAGGTGAAGAAAGCCATCTGAAGTGCATATGAGCTTGTGCCAAAAGCCGACAGTGTTTCAGGAATCTAAAAGAGCATTCCTGGTTAAACGCACGTTGTGTTGGAAAGAATCAAACAAAGTAATTTTTGAAAGGTGGGGAAGGGTATTAAAACAGAGCAAAGTTATGGCACTCTGAGAGAGACTCTAATTTTGGAGAAGTTCAACAATTCACTTCCTGCAGTCGTGAGAACTCGTGTGGAAGAGCAGAGAGTTACTATGGCAAGATTAGAAGCTGAAATGGCTGATAATGATGATTGGGTTCTGAAATCAAAGTTTGGTTTCTGTGAGGGATTAAGAAGAATGTGCGAGATCTTCTTAAAACATATCCCTGTGAGAGTAAGGTTTACTGGCGTAGGCCGGCATTAGCAGGTGAAGCGGTTACATTACAAAGTGGTACAGAAGGATGTAATATTTTTATGCTGAGACATGAGGAGCTATGTCATTCAGAAGGACTATTGGAGAGATGAGAAGTGCTCCATTATGTAACGTGTGGTTGGAGTGTCCAGTAGAAACATCAACAGATTTATTCCACAATGGGGAAATGGCCTTGAGCTTGGCGTTGGCGTTACAACATTTCAGCATTTAAATTGCAAATAACATACATGAGACAAATCTTTATCACTGATCGTGACCCTTAAAGATTTTGGAGAAGTTTAGGGAGAAAAATACCAGAGCGTTTTTATTGAGATAATTGAAATTATAAAGTTGACAGTGCGAGAAAACCTAAGTTTTGACATGTTGTGGAGACTTGGATGAAGAAAGACAAAAGGCATTCTGTGGCAGGAGTAAAATGACTGAAATCGAATCGAGTTGTGAACATTTGTATGCTCAGAGTCAATATAATATATATTCGTTCCAGTCTACTAATAGTGGAAGATTAGGAGGTCTAAAATGAATCCATTTGTGTTTATTGATGGATCATTTTATTAAAAGTGGAGTTGTGAGAATACTATCACCGTAAAAAGGTTATTTTCTCTTCGGGTTTTTTTTTTAATGAAAGCTTTTAAAGGCAGAAGTGCAGAACTGCTGTCTGAAAACAGTTTAAGTAAATAACTGAGAAATCCTTTAGGTGTCATTAAAACGGTGGTAACAATGGAAGGGCAGTGGCCAGCTCTCCCAGACCAGGTTTACTTGTTTTGTTTTTAGCTGCAGCATTCAGAAGCTGTTCGGGTCCCAGAATGGTTGGAAGTGTCAATACTTGATCCCCAGCTGCCTTTCTCTCTGAGATCTCTATTTATGTTGATTTCTCCTGGATCAGAAAACTACAATGTAAGAATCTGTATTTGAATATATCTTTGTGCCAAGCGGTGTATACCAATAAGGTATGGTATCAATTGTATGTGTAATTGTTCCAACATATAAGTCATCCCGAAATGTTCTTTTCTTTGATTGTATTTTAACTAAAGCATTTAAATAGATTATATTTTGCCTAATGTCGAGTGGTTTGACCAATCACAACATATCTGGCAAGCACACTTCCCATCTATATTCAAAATAAGGAAAGGTTTGGGTCTAAGCGGCCTTCTTAAAATATTTTGCGGGAATCTGGTCTGGTCCACAACACTTGTAGCCAAGGGGTTTCTAACTGACTCCTGTTATTGAAAGGTTAGTGCAGCAGCTGGGGATGGTTTGCTGGAAGTTATGCTGTGAGCTGCCTCAGACATTCAGGGAGACCTGAGGATTTGGTGACCCTGGGGACTCTTGGATGGAGCCTGGGGACTGGAGTTACAACATCTGGGTCTGCAACATGAACAACAAATGGAGCAGAGGTTGCAGAGAGGGGAGGCTCTGAAACCACGCAGTGAGTGTGTGTGGGGAAAGAGAACTGCTGCGTCCACCCCGGAATTTTCCGGAACACCTTCCCAAGCTCCACTTAACCCAGTAGCAGAGTGTGAGGGGACTCTGATTGAAGAAGGAGCTGGTCACAGAGCGGTGTCACCTCCTTTAACACGTCCTGCAGCTTCACACCAGGGGGAAGGACGGTGCTGCCAGTGGCTGTTCGGGTCACAGTTTCATTCAGCTTCTATGTTCTGGAACTTTTCAAACAAGACTGGGTGACATATCCGTTATCTCCCAGTATGTTGCCATCAATGTAACCATTCAATGACGGAGGATATATATGGTGAGGTAAATACATTGTTTCTCCCTCAGCAGGGAGCTGCCGGGTGTATCCAGTATAGTGGGATTCCCGATGGTGTACATGGCATCTGCGGAGTAGCCGTGTCAATGGGGAGAGGTAGAGGAACTGAAGGAACACTCTCTGTATTAATCTTGCAGTGTGCCCATCACAGTACATCATGTTGGTGAATACCTCTGTCCTGACAGCAGCCAAAGCCTCTTCATTCACAAGCAGGCAGCCATTCCCATCATCTTCAGATCTCCATGTAGAAAGGAATGAATGTATCTTGGATAAAGGCCATCCCCTTGATACACGTTTGATAACAGCATCCCCCATCACCAACCAAACACTTCAAAGTATTCCATGTGCACGGAGAGCAATGGGGTCACTTGGAGCGTCAATGAGCAGACAATCAGGGATTGAGTAAAACCTCCCCTGTCTGAACTGGTCAGAGTGAACCCCCCAATACACAGTATTAATAATCCCTGTGATCCCTCTCCATTTCAGTAACATACTGCCTTCCGTTATTCCTGTAAATGAAATGACAGATTATATCATGTTATATTGCAGCTGCCAAATTATTATCCATTGCATTTACCTCTCTGTATCTATCTGTAGACCCTCCACCCTCTCTTGATAATTTAAACTCTTGCTTATCACAGCAACATGACCAAACCCATTATCTCTATATCTGTTCCATCCTCCTGATCATTGATATAGATTGTAAATAGTTGAGGACCCAGCACTAGTCACTGTGTGACTCCTCTGGTGACGTTCTGTCAAACTGATTTAGACTGATTTATCCGGAGTGCCTGCTTCCTGTTTGATACATCATCCTCCCCTATTACTGTGTAACACAGCCGTAAAGCTGAATATGAACAAGGAGCATCAGTCAGGAATCCAACCCTTCGAACTTGCTCCGCCATGGAATACAATCATGGCTGATGTCGTCGCGGCCTCTGTTCCACTTTCCTGCCATCTCTCGATCCTCAAACTCTAGTCTCTTATTGTAGATTGCGCCACATGAAAAAATGTCCACTCCACATCTACACTTTCAATTACGTTTAGCATTTTACAGACCTCAATGAGATCTCATTTATTTCTTATAAACTCGACAGAATAGGCCTGAACTGCTCAATTTATCTTCATAAGACAAACACTTCAAATATGGAATCAGTCTGATGAAGCTCTTCTGAATTGCCTCCAATGGAAATACCTCATTCTGCAGGACACCCAAACTGTACTCCAGTTGCAGCCTCGCTGACGCCTTGTATAGCTACAGTAACCTTTCTACTCTATCCTTTTACAAATAAACGCTCAAGTTATGCTTGCATTCCTCATTACTTCAAGTACCCGCAAGTGGTTTTCTGTGATATGCAAGCAGGCACCCAAATCCCTCTGCACTTAAGCACGTTGAAGTTTCTCTCCATTTAGATAATAATTTGCCTTTTTATTAGGCTGGCCAACTTGAATAACCCCATATTTATCCACTTTAATTTTCATTGCCAAATGTTTGCCCATTCACCCAATCTATACATATAGTTTTTAAATCTCTTGCATCATCATTCCGAAGTAATTTCCCACCAATGTTAGTGTCATCTGAAAATGTAGCTATAATATTTTCTATCCCGTCAACCGAGTAATAATGTCGATCACAAATGGTTGAAGCATGAGAACTGAAATCTATGGCACCCAACAAATTGCATTTTCCAATAGAAAATGACACAGTTAATCCATCTGACTGCATTTTGTTGGTTAACCAACCCTCCATCCAAGCCAATAAATTGTTCCTAAACCGATGCTGTCTGATCTTACCACTCACTCTTTGGAGAAGCGACGTATCTGAATCCTTTGTGAAGACCAGATATATTCCATTTCCAGGATTCCCACTACCAACTTGTTTGTCACATCTTTAAATAACTCAAGAAAACACTTCAATCATGATTTATCCTTTGTAAAATCCATGTTGACTCCGATGAATTGTGGTTTACGTGTGCAAATGTCCACAACAATGGATTCTAATAATTTGCCTTAAATTACAATACTTTATTGTTACATTTTACTCCTTAATGTATTCAGTTATTATAAGTTCTTCACTTTCTAAAACCTTTACGTTTTCTTTGTATTCCTGTTTGATGGACAAAAGGTTTTAAGAGATCTGCTCCAATTGCTGCATAAGCGGTATGTGTGGCTGACTGGACCCATCCTCCTGCTGGTGTACAAAATCGATGGGATGGCGTTCCCATGTTGTCATCTACAAGGCCAGAATGACCTCCTTCTGTTGATGTGTTAGAGGATTGGGACATTATGGAATCTTCCTGTTGCTGTGTAACATTTTGAGGGGCTGATGGTTCTTTTCATATTTCTCCATCTCAGGTGGAAATACTGAACGGTCTCCTCATGTATCCCGGAGATGGGACCAAGGGAGGGATTGATCTTCTCTTGTTCCCATACAACAGACACGTGTCTGAATTACCTCCTCCTTTCTCTTGAAATAAGTCTCAGATAGTTTTTATCTTTATCCAATTCTCTTGCAACAGAATCGGTGTATCTGAATGGCCTCCTGTTATCCCAGTGTTACAATTCTCCAGTCACTATGTGACCGCTTTCAGTTCCTCTGTTACAAACTTGAGGTGGATGAATGGACTGATCCTGTTGCTCTGTGACAGGATACTGGTGTCGCATGGCCTACTCTGGGGCCAGTGTTATAGATTCAAGGGGCTGATTGGCCTCCTCCTGTAAATATACATCAGGCTCCAGGGGCTGAACAGCCTCGTCCTATTCTACTGTAACAGGGTCAAAGGCCTGAATGTCCTTCTGTTGTTCGTGTGTAACAGGCTGAAGAATGGAATTGATTCCCCCATTATCTGTGTAATTCGCTTCAGTTGTTGACTCCTTCCTGTCATCTATGTTGAAATATGATCATTTTTCATTTTTGTAAACTCCAATGGCTATTGGATCAACCTGGTCATCCTTTCGTTATAAGCTAGCACCTTCATTGCAGGAATCAGTTGAGGGGACCATCTCTGAGCTGCTTCCAATATAACAATATCCTTTCTACATTGAAGAGACTAAATCTGTACACACTACTCCAGATGTGATCTCACTAAGATCCTGTACAGCAGCAGCAACACTTTACCAGCCTGCTGCAAGGTTTCCACCCAGGTTAGAGCTGTCTCAGCTCTCTGGGGATAATACAGAGCATTGTAAAACGATCATTGTCCTTCTCTACTCCACTAGCATAACGGGAAATCTGGAGAAAATGTCACAATGATGGTGAAGAAGATCATAAATGATGTGGCAAGATGATCTCTACCATTAATCTTCCCAAAGCCCACGTCGCTCAGAATCTACAGAATCTTGTAACGTGGAGTGTAAAAACAGCAAGGAGAAGGAAACATTGATAGGAATTATATATCAAAGTGAAAGCTGCAATACAAATGTTCGGCAGATTAGAAAACAGGAAAATGAGATATACACATTTGTGGCTACTGCAGTAATAATGTTCTGTTTACATTATATCTAAACTGTTTTAACCCAACTGAATGCTAATGCTGGGAAAAATAGATTTCATGAGCATGTGTTAGATGGCTGGCATTAACATTTTGTCGAGCACTGAGCTAGAGATCAGGTTATTTAGGATTTGGTGTTGGATGATCAGAAAAGCTAATTGAAAATTTTGCTGTAAAGGACCTTTTGGGAACAGTGACCACAATGCATTAGTTTTCCTTTATGCTGTTTTGAGTATACGGTATATTTGAAGTAACTGTTATAAATCTGAATCATGCAATCCCTGAAGGTGTGAGGAGAAAGTGGGCACTGCAGCTGCTGGAGATCAGTGGCGCTGGAAAAGCACAGTCAGGCAGCGTACTAGGAGCAGGAGCATTGTCATTTCGGGCACAACATTTCATCAGGAATGAGGCTTCTGGGTCAAGGGAGCTGAGAGTTAAATGAGAAGGGGGTGTGGCAGGAGGCAGGTAGCTAGGAATGCGATAGGTAGATGAAGGTGGTGTTGAAAGTGATAGGTGATGAAGGGAGACAGAACGCCTCATCTACTGCATCCTTTAAACTCAGTGTGGTCTTCTCCACATTAGCGAGACACACGTGGATCATTTCAGAGAACATCGCTGGAACAGCCACATTGACCAACTCCATCACCTCGTGGTTAAACATTTTAATTCTCCTTTCCACTCTGCCAAGGACATGAGAGTCCTGGGCCTCCTCCATCGCCAAACCCTAACCCAAACCCGAAGCATGGATGGAGAAAGGTTGTTCTTCTGCCTTGGGACCCTCCACAGGGGATTAATGTAGATTTCACCAGTTTCCCCATTTCCCCTAACTCCACTTTATCTCAGTCCAATCTTCCAACTCAGCACACTCCCCCCTTTTGAACGTTCCTATGTGTTCATCTTCCTTCCCATCAATCTGGTCCACCCTCCTCTCCGACATAACCCTTTCAGCCTCACCTTTAACTACCTATTAGGTCAATGGAAGCAGCTTAGAAAAATGCCAAGTGTTGTAGTAAGCCAGTGGATTCGGAGAAAAGTAGGACCCAGCAACGGATGACCAAGAAACTGAGAAGGAAATCAAAAAGCGAAACAGCATGCAAACAAAAGAAAAACATACAAACAGCTAAAGAAAAACATAAAGACTGCTAATAAAAAAACATAAAGACTGCTAAAAAAGTACATCAGTGTATGAAACTAATGTAAAAACAAGGTCAAATATGGAACAGTATGCGTGCGGGCAGGGTAATTTATTGTAGAGAACAGAGAAATCACAGGGGAACGAAACAGTTATTTGTGTCTATCTTCAAGGCAGAATATCCAGAAATTCTCCCAGAAATACCAAGTGACCATGGGACTTGTGCAAGTAAAGTTTAAGATCATTCTTATCAGTGTTGAGGTCATCTTTGAAAAGAAAACTAGATTGAGTATTTATAAATCTGACAGATCAGATGTACTTTATACAAGAATATCAGAGGAAGCAGCAATAGACGTATTGATTGCATTGCGGATTTTCATGTTATTTTCCAATATATTCCTGAACGATATTTAGCCAATTTGGATATGGCAAAAGTTATAAATATTATCCAACAGTTTAAGAACGGATGAAGATGGAGAGTGGTGAACTACAGATCAGTTAACTTGTAATCCGCGGTCGGGTGTCTCTTGGGCTGAATTACAAAGAACGTGTTACTGGATATATAGAAGGTAATGGGAAAGCTGGGGAGGATGATCATGCATCGATGAAACGAAAACATACGTGGCAAACATTTTTTGGAATGGTTTGAAGATGATTCTTGTGGACATAGGTAACAAGGAGCTAATGGATAACGTATGGTTGGATGTTCAGGAGGATATTTTTTAAGAACTCTCCCACTAACTTCATGAGAAAAGTTAAAGTGAAAGGAATTGGGAAGAACGCGTGCAAATAGGAAACGAAAAATTAGGTTAACATTCATGTGTATGTAATTGCAATATAGAAGATGTCATGCACCAGCTGCATAGAGTGTTGCTGAGACTGAAATTAGAGTATTGCGTACCATTTGGAGTCCCAATCTAAGATAGAATATACTGACTACAGTGGAACTGCAAAAGGTATTCTCCAGACTAATCCATAAAATAGCAAGATTGTCTGATGGGAAACTCAGTCTGTGATCTCGAGTTTCAAAAGATGAGACTTTTGAAGTTGAGATTGTAGTGAAACTTAGAAGCTTAGGAACAGAGAGGGGACTGAATAACAGAGGGACATGGAGAAGTGCAAGCAGGCGATATTAGGGAGAATCCCACGGTATTCTACATGGACAAGTAGAACAGAATAATCAGCAAACAGTTAGTGTCCATTAGAAACCAAAGGTGCAATCAGTGCGTCAACCCGGAGAACCTTGATAGATTGGTACATGTAAACATCACAGCTGTTTTACTTGGGAGAAGGAGGATGCAGGTACAGAATTCAAGAAGATGGACCGGAAAGCTCTTGAAGAGATTGATGTAAAATACGAGCAGGGGTTTGAGGCTTTGTCTGGTATAAAATTGGACAAATCCGCAGGTCTGGACACTGTTGGAGTCAAGGGAAGAAATTTTAATTGGAATCTGACCACAGGGGAGGTGCCAGAGGACTGGAGAGCAGCTAATATGATTCCACTTCACAGTAAGCGTGGTAGATATTTGCCAAGGTAACTACGGATGAGCAAGTATTAGATCACTGTTCGGGAAACTACTGGAGAAAATAGAGAAGGAGAAAATCGAAGTCCAATCAGAATCGCAAGGTTTGATCAGGGATAATCATCAGGATTTTATCAGAGTGAAGTCACACCTAATGAATTTGATTGAATTAGTCTGAGAAGGTCGCTTATTTAGTTTTGCAGCAAGGCCTTTGACAAAGTTCCACATGGAAAATTGGAAAAAATAATGTAAAATCTCACAATATCAAGGATAACTTGACAAGTTACAACGAAAATTGTCTTAGTGTCAGGAGGCAGAGGGTGGTTGGAGAAGTCTGTTTGTGTGACTGGAGACTAGTGTCCCCTGGTGTACCACAGAGATCAGTGCTGTGTCCCTTATTATTTGTAGCATTCATAAATCGTATAGATGTGAATCTGGAGGGGGAGGGGGGTGGGTGGAGGGGTGGGAGTTGTGATAAGTAAGTTTGTGTTTGAAACAAGGATTGGCCGGGTGGTTGGCAGTGAGGAGGAAGTTCTGATTTTACAGGAAAATACAAGTGGAATGATCAGATGGGCAGATCAATGGCAGATGGAATGTGATCCTGATAAATATGAGGTGATGTACTTTGGAAGGAGGAACCAGACATGGGGTGTACACAATGATTGGCAGCACACTAGGAAGCTCACAGGGTGTTTCTCCACACATCCCTGAATGTGACTGAACAGGGTAATGGAGTAGTTAAGAATTGAACCTTGGGTGTAGCGTTTATTAATCAGGGAGTAGATTATAAGTGCTATAAAGGGCTTGGTTTAGTCCATGATGGAGTACTGTATGTCGTTCTGGGAGCCACATTACAGGAAGGATGTGATTGTACTGGAGTGGTTGCAGAGGAGATTCACCAGGATGATCCCTGGGATGGAGCATATCAGCTATGGAGAGAGGCCGGATAAGCTCTGGTTGTTTACTTTGGAGCAGAGGAGGCTGCGGGGGATGTGATTCAGAAGGATAAGTTAACAAGGGGCATGGACAGGGTGGATAGACAGCAGCTGTTCCTTTTAGACAGAGGGTCAAGAACCAGGGAGCACACGTTTAAAGTGGGCGGCACGGTGGCACAGTGTTCAATTCCCGCCTCAGGCGACTGACTGTGTGGAGTTTGCACATTCTCTCCGTGTCTGCGTGGGTTTCCTCCAGATGCTCCGATTTCCTCCCACAGTCCAAAGATGTGCAGGTCAGGTGAATTGGCCATGCTAAATTGCCCGTAGTGTTAGGTAAGGGGTAAATGTAGAGGTATGGGTGGGTTGCGCTTCGGCAGGGCGGTGTGGACTTATTGTGCCGAAGGGCCTGTTTCCACACTTTAAATAATCTAATCTAAAAGTGAAGGGTTCGAGGTTCAGAGAGGATTTAAAGATTACTTCTTTTCACCCAGAGGGTGTTGAGGTCTGGAATATACTTCCTGAGAGGGGAGTTATCACGGCTAACCTCTCAACCGTTAAAACTACCTGGAACTTTCATAACATTCCAGGCTATGGGCCTGGTGTTGGAAAGTGGGACTAATATAGATCGTGCTGTATTTCTGTTGGTACAGTAACTATGCTCCTGTGAGTGTATGATGTGGAGCTGAGCAGCTTAAGACATGAATTGGTGGGTTTCTGAAGATAATGTTCACAATGATTATAGGAGTGAACTGTTATAGCTTGTCAAATTATATCAATGTGAGAAGTATAAAAAAAAGTGCAGATTTTTTTTCCAGTTTGAAACCAGAGAATGGAGAATGGGAAACAGGGAAATGGCAAAACTCTGAAGCCACAACTTCAGTTCTGTCTTCACAGAACTTTCTGACAATACCAGGACAACCAAGTATGGTGTGGGAAAACGAAATAGTACATGAAACACAGAATATAGTAAGTAAATTGTTTGGGAGAAATTATTGGGACTGAAAGTAATGGTCATAGACAACACTAACATAGATTTATGAAATGGGAATTATGTTTGAGAAACTGACGGGGAGATAAATGAAAGAGAAACAATGGGTGTAAAACACGTGGATTTTCAGAAAAAATGTTGATAAATCTCCCAGCCTAGTTTGCAAAATCAAATCTTAGTAGATTGGGGCGAATATATGGCCATGTTTCTAGAATGGGACAGCTGGCAGGAAACAGTGAATAGGAAAAAAAAAAACAGACACGTGAAGCAACAGCCTGACCTGGTATTTAAGGTCTTATTCTGTGAGTATGACTATGTCCCAGACACCCCATCACCTTCCCCGGATATCTACTGTTTCACCAGCAGGACAGACAAAGCAGACGTGGTGGCACAGTGGGATACAGTTGGAAGGGAATTGCTCTGGGAGTCCACAACAGTGAACTAGATTCCAGGAAGACTCATGGCATTAGTTTACACATGAGAAAGGAAACCTCCTGCTAATTACTATGTACCAGCCTCTCCCAACTGATGAGTCAGTACTCCTCCAAGCTGACCAACACTGGCGGAAGCACTGAGGGTGGCAAAGGCACAAAATGTACTCTGGGTTGGGGATGTCAATGTCCACAAAAATAGTGGTTCAGCAGCAGAATTACTGCTTGAGCTGGCCGAGTCCTAAAGGATATACCAGATAGACTGGGTCTACGGCAGGTGGTGAAGGAACCCACAAGAGGGAAAAGCCATATTTGACCACAGCCTTACTAATCTGCCAGTTGCAGAAGTATCTGTCCATGACATTATCGTTAAGAGTGACCACTGCATAGTTATTGTGGAGATAAAGTCACACCTGCACATTGAGAATAAGCTCCACCAGCACAGGTGGCACTATCACCGTGCTAACTGGGACAGACTTCGAACAGATCTATCTGGGTTTCCATAACGTGTTGCAAGTCATCAATAGCAGCAGAATTGTACTCCAGCACAACCTCATGGCCTGGCATATCCCGCTCACAACAATTACCATCAAACCAGAGGATCAACCTTGGTTCAATGGAGTGTGCAGGAGGGCAGGAGCAGCACCATGCATACCTGACAATGAGGCGTCAGCCTGATGAAGTCACCAAACAGGACAACTTGTGCGCCAGACAGCATAAGCACTAAGTGATAGACAAAGCTAAGTGATCCCACAAGCAACGGATCAGATCTAAGCTCTGCAGTCCTTCTAGTTCTAGATGAGAATAGTTATGGACAATTAAACAAGTCATTGGAGGAGGAGATTCCACGAGTATCCGAATCCTTACTGACGGAAGAGCCCAGCACTTCAGTGTATAAGATTAGGCTGGTGCATTCACAACAATCTTCAGTCAGAAGTGCTGAGTGGATGATGCACCTCAGCCTCCTCCAGTGGTCCTCAGCAATCCAGTTACCAGCCATCAGCCAATTTGATTCACACCACGCGATATCCAGATTCAGTTGGAGATACTGGATACACCAGAGGGTACATACTCTGACAACATTCTGTCAATAGTACTGAAAAGTTGTTCTCCAGACCTTGTCACTGCCCTCACCAAGCTGTTCCAATACCGTTACAATTACATTTCCCCGATTACGTGGAAAATTACCCCAAGTATCTCCTGTATATAAAAAGTAGAACAAATCCAATCCGGCCAATTACCACTCCATCAGTCTACTCTCGAACATCAGTAAAGTGGTGGAATGTCTCAGTGCTTTCAAGCTGCACCTGCTCAGCAATAACCGGGTCAATGACGCCCAGTTTGGGCTGCCCCAGCGCCACTCAGCTCCTGACCTCATTACCTTGGTTAAACATGGACAAAAGAGCTGAATTCCAGAGGTGGGGTGAGAGTGACAGTCCTTTAAAACAAGGTTGTCTTCTCCCAAGTGTGGCATCAAGGGGCGTAAACAAAACTGGAATCAATGGGTATCAGGGGCAAACTCCCCGCTGATTAGAATCATACCTGACACGGAGGAAGATGGTCATGGTTGATAAAAGCCAGTCAACTCAGCTCCAGGGCAAGTCTGTTGGAGTCCATCGGGCAGTGGCCTAGGCCCAAACATCTTCAGGGCTGCTTCATCAATGACATTGCCTCTATTCTAAGGTCATAAGTGGGATGTTTGCCAATGATTGCACAATATTCAGCAACATTTGTGGCTCCTAAGATACTGAAGCAGTCCATGTCCAAATGCAACAAGATCTGGACAGTATCCAGGCTGAAAAGTGGCAAGTAATATTCACGTAACACAATTGTCACATCGTGACAATCACCACTAAAATACAATCTAACCGCTGTCCCTTGGCATTCAATGGTGTTACTATCACTGAATCCACAGTGGGCTGCAGCAGTTCAGCAAGGCAGCTCACCACCACCTTCTCAAGGGGCAACCAGGGACAGGCAATAAATGCTGGCCCAGCCAGTCACACCCAGATTCACGAAATAAATAAATTGAAAAAACAGATTTTTTTTAACAGAGGAATGTTGCTGAGGTATCATAGGGATCGGTGCTCGGGTACCAGCTGTTCACAATATCCATTAAAAATGTGGTTGTGGGAATCAAATACAATATATCACAACCTGCTGAGAAAACTAAAGGATGTTGCATTGCGAGTGGGTGAGGAGGTTGTAAAAAAGTTTTAAGGTGACTAAGGCAAGTGGAGTGAATGGGCAAATATGTGGCAGATAGAGAGCAATTAGGGTAGAGGTGACGGTGTGCCCTTTGGTGGGAACAAGAGATTGGCAGCTTTTCATTTGAAAAGGGATTGTTTGAAACATGTTGATCTAAAAAGCGACATATGCTCCTTTTTATTGTTTCTTTCTGCGCAGACCTCCAAGGTCCCTGCAGCACAGTGAGGTCTGAAGCCAGAAGTCAACACTGGGAATGGCATTCACACGCTGCCATAGACCCACCAAGTGGGGAGCTGTAACATTGCAAAGGATCTGGATCTCCCTGTACACCAGTCACTGAAAGCAATATTGCAGGAGCAGAAAGCAGTTAGGAAGATCAATGATGTGCTGACCTTCATTTCAGGGGGATTTGAATCCAGGAGTAAGGTTGTCTTACTGCAGCTGTACAGAGTGTTGTTGAGACCCCGTCTCAAACACTGTGCAGTATTGTGTGCAGGTTTGGTCTCAGTACCTAATAAAGGACAAACCTGACATTGAGGGAGTGTAGTGAAGGATGACCAGATGGATCTTTGTGATGACAGGCTTGTTGTGGGAGCAGAGTTTGGGGCGACTGGGCCTGTATTCCATGGGGTTTAGGAAAATGGGTGGAGATCTCAGTGAGATATATAAAGCTCTGACATGGTGAGAAGGATTGGAAGCAGGGATAATACTTCCCCAGGCTCTGGTGTCTAAAACAAGGGTCCACAGTATTAGGTACAGACAGACCATTCTGCAATGAGATGACAATAAATGTCTGCCCTCAGCGTCTTGTGAACCTGGGGAATGCACTCGAACCTGGAAGCCAAGACACTGAATATAAATACGGACGTAGAGACAGTAAAGGAATGGTGGGAGAGAAGGAGAACGATATGGAAATAAAGGGTCAGGTATCATTATATTGAATTGGGTAGAAAACTTGACAGACCAAATGGACTACTGCACTTCCTACTTTATCGCTTCCCACGGTTAAACACATTAAGGGATGTGTACAGTGTGTGGGAAAAGTGCATTGAGGAGATGTTTGAACATGAACTGGAATGGGGAAGGCTCAATGTGTTGTCTGGCCTACTCCATTCCCGATGTTTCTATGTCGTCTGTAAATGTTGTCACAAGCTCTCAGATATTAGGAAGGAGGACTCTGCAGGGTCAACAGGACTGTGTTTCTCATTGCCTTTTCCGATACTGAGGCTGGGGCCGGCTGTTCTTTCTGGTTTTATCCTTTAGACCCCGGAACAGTTTGATGCAATAGAATGTCCTGGTTGGCGGAATCAGAGACCATTGAAAAGTTTACCACATGTCTGTGTGTCTGTAATCACGTTTTGGCCAGACCAGGAAAGCACGGGAGATTCACTTTCTGAAAGTACATTTGTGAAGCAATTTGGTGGTTACAAACGACATTGGCTTGAAGGTCATTATTTACGGACACCAGATTTTGCATCTTAATATTTTGTCAATTGTGTTCAATTTACACCAGCTGCCAGAGCACTGGATTAGTAATCCAGTGACCTTTCCACAGCAGCACCATCTCTACACGGGGACCTATCTGAAATCAAACTGAGCAGGTTATTTCTGTGCTATTTAATAACTCTGTCAAAAAGAACTCACACCAATTTGAGTGTCATGGTGGGACTGAGGGGGAGGTAACTGCTCAGATTGTAATTATAATCCTCATAGGAACTGGACATAGTTGAGTAATTTTCCACATTACCAGGGCGATGTCAGAGTTGGAGCTGGAATGGAAAAGCTTCCCCAGGAACACGGCTTGTTGTGCAGCACAAGTCTTCAGTCCTATTGCAGGAATGGGGTCAGGGACCATTGTCTTTTTCGTACGTACTGTGTTCAGCTGTTTCTTCATGTCACGTACAGCAAATTGACTTGCTGGAAGACTGGCATCTGTGATTTTGTGGGTATCATGGCGAGGGTGAGGTGGTTCATCAACTCAATACTTCTGGCTGAGGTTGATGCAGCTACCACATCCTGGTCTTTTACACTGATGTGCAGAGCTGTTTGATTACTGAGGATGGGGATATTTTTGGATACCTTTGCTCCAGTCATTTGTTTAATCATTCATCACCATTTATGACAGAACGTGACAGGATTGCGGAGCTTCGATCAGATCTGTTAGTCAAGTGTGGTAGCTTTAATGGGTTCGCGTCAGGTTTAGGTTCACGTGGCTCTGATCCAGTCATGTTCACCCACAGTCATTACTGAAACATAGATCGTATTGATGGCAATGGCAGACTGAGGAAATTATTCGAGGCTAAAAGTTACAGGTTGTGGTTGAATGCTGTTCTGCTTCTCCTGCTGCTGTAGTCTACAGCACTACATAGCTACGCAGTTTTGAGCTGCAATATCTGCAATGCAATTCTACTCTCTGTCCCTTAGTTCACAACGAGACCCATTCACCCATCAGTCATGGACTCAGTGACCTACTTTGGTTTCTGATGTGGTAACACTTCCATTTTCATACTTTCATTCTGCTGAGGGTCTCTCCCCGGGTCATGCCTTCAATCTGACACATTCTGCAAAACCAATTAACTGATTTTAATTCAATTGTTTAATTCATCTGAATCTTTTTCCTTAGTAATACCATCTTCTGTGTTTAAAGTGAATGCATTTCCCTCTGTTTCTCTCCCTGACCATGATTAAGAGCTCTGCAGTGCCAGTGATGTCAGCCTTCTGTCGTTTCAGAACCACTGAATTCTCTGGATTCCCAATCATCTTCACCACATTGTATGTTTCCTCTTTTGGTTTGATGCCTTATTACTCATGGTTGCCTTGTCCTGCCGTGAGTATGTTTCATCTCCTTTGGGAGAATTTCTGATATCCTCCGAAATATGGGGCGGCACGGTGGCACAGTGGTTAGCACTGCTGCCTCACAGCGCCAGAGACCCGGGTTCAATTCCCGCCTCAAGCGACTGACTGTGTGGAGTTTGCACGTTCTCCCCGTGTCTGCGTGGGTTTTCTCCGGGTGCTCCGGTTTCCTCCCACAGACCAAAGATGCGCAGGGTCAGGTGAATTGGCCATACTAAATTGCCCGTAGTGTTAGGTAAGGGGTAAATATAGGGGTATGGGTGGGTTTTGCTTCGGCGGGTCGGTGTGGACTTGTTGGGCCGAAGGGCCTGTTTCCACATTGTAATCTAATCTAAAAAAAAATCCCCAGAAATTCCAGCTTTTGCTGTTACATGGTCTGCCCTGCTCAGTTCCCCTTCCAATTGACTGTGACCAGCTCCTTCCAAATTTCTTTGTAGTTACATTGCTCAATTATAATCACATTACATCAAGAAGAGAGCAATAGATATAAACCTAAAGAAGGAGCTTTGAGAGAAGGGACGCAAAGAATAATTGGTAAATTTCTTAACTCGCTACAAGGAGAGAAAGAGAGAGAGAGGATATAGATGATGAAATGTGAAATATGAGAAATCTAGATTATTGAAAGAAGTAGTAGAACATCCCCCAATGTTTTGGAAACTTCTGTGTGCTGTGGTCCTATGTACAGTGCATGTACAACGGAGCAATATGTTCAAATGCTGGGTCTGATGCCAGAAATTTTATCTCCAATAATGTGACAGACACTAGCTTTGGAAAGTACCCAACAGGCCAATATATTGAATTCTGGTAGAAAGGGGATTAACTGAAATAAGCTGGGACACCAGAAGCAAGAATTTATAATACACATCCTGATAAGAATGAGAGATTGGAGTGGAGATTTCCAGAAAAGGAGGGAACGTTGAGAGAAGGGGAACATATCATTTTAGATGAGAATCAAATGATGTTTTAATGTTTTATAAATTTTAGACATCATATGCATCACTTTCAGTTAACTGTGTCTCCGTTGTTAATTTAGAATAGAACATAGAACATAGAACATAGAAGAATACAGCGCAGTACAGGCCCTTTGGCCCTCGATGTTGCGCCGATCCAAGCCCACCTAACCTATACTAACCCACTATCCTCCATATACCTATCCAATGCCCGCTTAAATGCCCATAAAGAGGGAGAGTCCACCACTGCTACTGGCAGGGCATTCCATGAACTCACGACTCGCTGAGTGAAGAACCTACCCCTAACTTCAGTCCTATATCTACCCCCCCCCCCTTAATTTAAAGCTATGCCCCCTTGTAATACCCGACTCCATACGCGGGAAAAGGTTCACACTGTCAACCCTATCTAACCCCCTAATCATCTTGTACACCTCAATCAAGTCACCCCTAAACCTTCTTTTCTCGAATGAAAACAGCCCCAAGTGTCTCAGTCTTTCCTCATACGATCTTCCTTCCATACCAGGCAACATCCTGGTAAACCTCCTCTGCACCCGTTCCAGTGCCTCCACATCCTTCCTATAGTATGGCGACCAAAACTGCACACAATATTCCAGATGCGGCCGCACCAGAGTCTTATACAACTGCATCATGACCTCAGGACTCCGGAACTCAATTCCTCTACCAATAAAAGCAAGTACGCCATATGCCTTCCTCACCGCACTATTTACCTGGGTGGCAACTTTCAGAGATCTGTGTACATGGACACCAAGATCCCTCTGCTCATCCACACTACCAAGTATCCGACCATTAGCCCAGTACCCCATCTTTTTGTTATTCTTCCCAAAGTGAATCACCTCACACTTCGCTACATTGAATTCCATTTGCCACCTTTCTGCCCAGCTCTGCAGCTTCTCTATATCCTGCTGTAACCTGCCACATCCTTCCTCACTGTCAACAACTCCTCCGATTTTCGTATCATCCGCAAACTTGCTCACCCAACCTTCTAACCCCTCTTCCAGGTCATTTATAAAAATGACAAACAGCAATGGTCCCAAAACAGATCCTTGCGGAACACCGCTAGTGACGGCACTCCATGAAGAAACTTTGCCATCAACTACTACCCTCTGTCTTCTTCCATCCAGCCAATTCCTAATCCAAACCTCCAACTCACCCTCAATGCCATATCTCCGTATTTTCTGCAGTAGCCTACCATGGGGAACCTTATCAAACGCCTTACTAAAATCCATATATACCACATCTACCGCTTTCCCCTCATCAACCTCCTTCATCACCTTTTCAAAGAATTCAATAAGGTTTGTGAGGCACGACCTGCCCTTCACAAAACCATGCTGACTATTCTTGATCACATTATTCCTATCCAGATGTGCATAAATCCTATCCCTTACAATTCTCTCTAAGACTTTGCCCACAACAGAAGTGAGACTCACCGGCCTATAGTTACTAGGGTTATCCCTACTCCCCTTTTTGAACAAGGGAACCACATTTGCTATCCTCCAGTCTTCTGGCACTACTCCTGTAGACAAAGAGGACATAAAAATCAAGGCCAATGGCTCTGCAATCTCCTCCCTTGCTTCCCAGAGAATCCTAGGATAAATGCCATCAGGCCCAGGGGACTTATCTATTTTCACCTTTTCCAGGATTTACAACACCTCTTCTCTACATACCTCAAAGCCATCCATTCTACTTATTTGTGACTCAGTATTCACATCGACGACAATGCCCTGTTCCTGAGTAAATACTGAAGAAAAGTATTCATTCAGTGTCTCCCCAATCTCTTCCGCCTCCACACGCAACTTCCCACTACTATCCTTGACTGGACCTATTCCAACCCTAGTCATTCTTTTACTCCTAACATACCTATAGAAAGCCTTAGGGTTTTCCCTAATCCTACCGACTAAGGACCTTTCATGTCCCCTCCTTGCTGCTCTTAGCTCTCTCTTCAGGTCCTTCCTGGCTACCCTATAACTCTATATGTGTTGTGCACATATGAAAAATGTTACATATCTGCACACATACATTAATTAAACAGTGTATATAAAATCATTCTTCCGCCATTGAAACTGTCCTGTTGTCGTGATAACAGGATACATGAACACCAACTGGCCACCAAAAGACATGACCCATTATCACTATGTTCCATACATACACACAAAGAAGGGCACTTTGATTGGGACAACGCACACACATACTAAGACATGCAAGGACGTTCTTAGAGAAATGGCATTCTGACCAGAAGTCCGTCAATAAACACAGCAATTTAGATCCTATCTACCTTCTCTTGTAAAACAAACGAACTGGAAATGACATCACCCATCTTAAGAACCCAAGACCTATAAATAGAGAGGCGCGACATACCACCAGCGCTTCAGCAGAGCCTCTCACTGATGATGTTAATTAGTCATAGTGTCGAATCGTCAGGAAACAAACCTTCAAGCACAGCGAGCTAACTTGCATACATGCAAACTGTTATTTTTCTTTTATTAGTGGAATTTGGGAGTTCTTGTCACTTATGTATTAACAGATTTCGAGGTGAGGTGAGCTTTTTTGGGTTTGTGGTTTTAATTAACAGAAGTGCTCGACATAGATGTCTTCACAGTTCGGGGCCCTGGCATAAGGGACTTGGGTAGATTTGAACAGATTTCGGGTACAAAATGTCCCAGCAAATTCCAACACGTTGCAATTAGTGACCTAGTTCTTCAAATAAAACCGGACGGAAAATCTGTTTAATTTTGTTTACTGGTGGTTGTTTAAATTAAAACTGAGGGAAATGGCTCTTAACATTACTAAAGAGGTTCCCAAATTTGCCAAGAAAGTTGAGAAAGACAGAAGTAGGACATTTATTAGAATTAGCAAATAGGTTGGAATTGGGTTTAACCACGGACAGAAGGAAAGCTGAAATTATAATGTAGTTGGTCAAGCACATTGATGTATCAGAGAAACAGACAAGTGCAATCGAGTTAGAAAAAACTTACATTGCAAATATAGCAACTGAAGTTAGAAGATAAAGAAAGAGACGGAAACAGAGTTAGAAAAAAGAGGAGAGGGAAAAGAAAGAGAGAGAGAATTTGAGATTCAGAAGTTGTGAATTAGACTATAAGTTAAATTAATGGAGTTGAAGGGAGAACATCGGGATGTATACAACTATGTTAGTACTTTGCCATATTTCGGTGAGAAAAATTTCAAAACCTTTTTTATTTCATTTGAAAAAAAATGACTCGGCAGATTATGTGTCCAGTGAACTTGCGGGTAATGCTAGTTCAGACTAAGCTGGTGGGCACAGCTGGTGAGATATGTGCAGCACTGTCAGATGATGGGTCAAGAGATTATGCAGATGTCGAATTGGCTATTTTGATTGGTTATGAAATGGTACCAGAAGCACATAGACAGAGGTTCATAAAAATTGAGACGGAACTTGGTCAGACTTATGTTAAGTTTGAAAGAATTAACTACAGTCATTTTGATAGTTGGGTGTTGGACTTAAAAATGGATAAGACCTGTGAGGCTCGAAGGGAGATTATTCTGCTGGAGAAGTTTAAAGACTCACTTCCAGAGATGGTAAGATTTTATGTGCACGAACAGAAAGTTCAAGAAGTGAGAAGCGCGGCAGAAATGGCAAGTAAATATGCATTGGTGCATGAGATGAAATTTAGCTACCGGGAGAATTTTCATACTATGAAGGATAAAAATTGGGAGAAGGAAAGTTCACACATTACAAAGCGAACAGTAGCGCACAATAGTTTATCACAAGTGAAAAAAGAAGCCCAAAGGGGTTGAAAGGAGGTGAAAGGCCTCAGGTGTTCTCAGTATAAGGCAGTGTAATACATAAAATGACAGTGCCGATGGTTTAAGAAGGGCACTGGGAAAAGGTGTTTTCACTGCAGTAAGCTGGGACACACTGTGATGGTCGTTGAAGGAAGGCATTTTGGGGAAAGATGTGGTAGAAGAGGCTAAGCCAGTGGCATTAGTAAAACTGGTAAAGGAGACCCCAAGTGGAGGCGAGGAGCTGCGGGAAATTGCACAGCCTCTGCAAGGGCTGGGTATGGAGGCAGTGCCTAATCTCTCTAAAGAATTCACCTCTGTAGATAAAGTTTACTCAGAAAGATCAGGGGGAGTTGGACAAGAAGTTATAATTTTGTGAGATACGGGATCTGCTCAGTCTCTAATAGTTGAGAAGTGAGACGCCGGAAAAGTACAACAGATCAGGCAGCATCTGAACAGCAGGACAATCGAATATCAGGCAGAAACCCATCGTCAGGAACATGGTGGGGGGACAAAGGGGCTGAAAGATAAATACAAGGGTAGTAGCTGAGCTGGTGGGATGGTCACTGGGAAGGCAATAAGAAGATGTAGGTGGGAGTGATAGTGATATGTCGGTTGGGAGGATGGAGTCGGTAGGTGGGAAGCAAGCTGGCCAGTTAGGGCGGTTCAAGATGGCAGTACTAGGTTGAACGGTTGGATCTGGGAGAGGTTGGTGGAGGGGAGATTTGAAATTTGGTGAAGTCAACGTTGATGATGGTTCTAGTTTGAGGGTTCTAGTTGTCCTATCACCTATCCACAACACCCTCCTCTCCGACCTATCACCATGACACCCCACCTGCGTCTACCTGTCGCCTTCCAAGCTATCTTACACCCAGCTCCACACCCATCCTACTATTTATTTCTCGGCCCCCTTCCCCCTCCGTTACCCCATCCCCCACTTTCCTGAGAAGGATTTAAAGTCAACTCTTCTGCCCCTCGGATGCTGCCTGGTTGGCTATGCTTTTCCAACCCCACACTTTTCAACTCTCATCTCCAGCATCTGCAGCCCTCACTTTCTCTCGGCCTCTAATCGTGAGAGATGAAAGTATTTTCACTCTTTCTGACGTATTAATCAAGATCGTGACAATTTGTGGAATGGGGTTAGAAATTAAGCATTCCCTTGTGTAACATCAGGTTGGAATGCCAAATCAAGGTTGGGGAAGTAACAGTGACAGTGAGTAACAGAGTGTCATTTCCAGGAATACAGTTTGTTCTTGTGAACGATTTAACAGGATCCAAGTTGGGCGTGGCACCCCTTGTGTTGGAGAAGGCAAAAGAAAAACTAGGGAATTGGGGAGTTAAAAGAAAAATACCCAGGATTTTTCCAGACTGTATAGTAACAAGATTGTGGGCGGCACGGTGGCACAGTGGTTAGCACTACTGCACTCATAGTGCCAGAGACCCGGGTTCAATTCCCGCCTCAGGCGACTGACTGTGTGGAGTTCGCACGTTCTCCCCGTGTCTGCGTGGGTTTCCTCCGGGTGCTTCGGTTTCCTCCCACAGTCCAAAGATGTGCAGGTCAGGTGAATTGGTCATGCTAAATTGCCCCTAGTGTTAGGTAAGGGGTAAATGTATGGGTATGGGTGGGTTGCGCTAGCTTTCAGAGATAGCTTTCGGAGCGACGCTCCAAAAGCTTGTATGCTTCCAATTAAAACTGTTGAGCTATAACCTGGTGTTGTGTGATTTTTAACTATTATGGAGTGTTAAGGTAAAAAGGGAGGTGGAGGAGTTGGTAGCTTTCTTTACTCACTGTGGGCTCCGCTGAGAGATTCAATCAGACCAAGGTCTCATTTTACCGCTCAGCTGTTCAAGGAAGTCATGGATAGTTTAAGGAAGTCATGGATAGCTTAGTCATTCAGCACTTCAAATCAAGGGTGTCCCATCCTGAATCCCAGGCACCCTTGGAAAGTTAGCATCAGGCGCTGAAGACCATACTAACAGCGTACTGTCAGGATTACCGGAATGATTGGAATGAAGGTGTCTCATTAAATTGTTTGCCATTAGACAAAAATTATTTGCCCCAAATAAATCTACTCAGTTTACTTCCTTTGAGTTAATATTTGAAGTCAGAGTTCCTTTGGAATTAATTGAATATAAATTGACAGGACCGAAGTCAGAGACTCGGATTATATATGTGAGGTGAGGGAGAGATTTGATGGAGTAGGTGAGTTAGCTAAACAACACCTGAAGGGCACAGTATAGAATGAAGCACGTGGCAGATAAAAACTCTGAAATTTTGACGATTTCCTGTGGGGATGACGTATTAGTATTGTCACCAGTGATAGGAATCCCGTTCAATGCCAGGTTTAGGGACTCAGGAACAGAGTTATGGTCAGATGGACAAATTGTGTAGTTTATCTGTATGATGTAGTGATTTTTAGCAAGTGATTGAAAGCTCACGTGTTGCAGCTGCCAGAGCATGTTGAATGTTTACAAGAAGCAAACTTTGTAATAAACTTAAAGAAAACTGAATTCGCGAAGGCAGAGGTGACGTTCGTGGGACATTACATTGGACATGGAAGGTTGACCCCCATGGAACACAAAGACAAAGGGCTTTGAGGAATTTCCACGACCATCCTCGATGAAAGAGCATTTTTGGAACTGAGTGGATTCGATCGGAAGTTTGTTCCAAACTTCAGCAGCGTATTGGCACCACTGATGGACTTAGTAAAGAAGGAAACATAATTGTGGTGGACAGAACAATGCCAGGAGGCATTTGAGAATTTTAAAGCAGGATTAATCACCGCACCAGTTTTAGCTGCACCAAATATTTTGAAACCCTTTCAAAATTCTATTTGCTTCTAGGGATATAGGGGTTGGAGTTGTATTGATACAGTAAGATGATGATAGAATTGAATGGCTAATTGGCTACTTGTCGAAAAAACGCAATATCCACCAGAAAGATAAAATACACCATTCTCCATTATTGAAAAAGGATGATTAAGTTTCGAACTGACCTGACAATATTTTAATGTTTATGTGACAAATAAATTGTCGGAGATGGTTGTGGACAACGACAAACCTCTCGCGTTTTTTGGAATATTTAAAGACCAGAATATGAGAGCATTTCATTGGAGTCTTATCACACCGACTTTAAACTTACAAAATGTACATGTTGTGGGTCCTAAAATGTGATAGCAGATGTGTTATCGTGGATTTAAAGGAAAAAGTTTAGATAAGATTTGACTTATTCCAGTTTATATAGGTGTGTAAGATTAATATGATTGATATAACTGAGAAATACTTTTGTATTTCATAATAATGGGATTAAGAATTAGAAGAAAAGAAATGAAGCCATCTTTTCATTCTGATGTTTTTTTTCTGAAGGAGGGATGTCTTATGAAGCAGAAAGCATGTCAGCTCACTTTAAGACAGAACGGGTTTTGTTGAATAGAAAGTACAGCACAGATGACAGCTAAATGTCAGATTGTTCCATATGTCACAGTTAGCTGTGAAATGGATACCTGAGTTTTGGTTGCTGGTTTGACAACAATTCAAATAAAACCAAAGTGTTTAAATAATGGTCAGGATACCAGAAGCCAACGGAATTTGAATATTATTGTTTAGACACCTGGAAAGCAATCAAATTATGAGAATTGTTGTATCATGGGGAGTATATAAACCCAGCATTTGAACACTAGAGGGAGAGCCACTGCCATCCAACAACAGAGTAACTGCTGTAGAGCAGGAGTGCTAACTGGCCATCTCAAACACTCTCTTTCAAAGATACATGTTCATGTCAAACCTACTTGCAATAAAAAATGACCCAGGGAGATCAGCAGCTGGAAGAGTGAACACAGCGGGGAAGATAGAGACGGTGTGGTCTTGAGATTGTAATGTTTAATATGTGGGCTTTTGGAACAGAATATTTTTACAGAGTCGGAGTCAGATAGTAAGTAGCTAAGAAAGGAGGGGCTTGTATTTGTGAATTGTTATCGTTTAGTGTTCACTTTTAAAGTTAAGAAACTAACTTGTTAATTTTTGTATAAAACGTGGAATGTAGGAGATCTGTGTCGATCATATTTTAACAGATTATGAGGTGAGGCGAGCTATTCTGGGTGTTTGTTTTTAATTAACAGAAGGGTTCGACTCCACCATGTAAATGTCCATCCACGCTAACCCCAATTCCCTGCAGTTGGCCCATATCCTTCCAGTCCATTCCTATTCACATATTTATCCAAATGCGTTTGAAATGTTGTTAATGTACCCCCCAACCACATTTGCTGGCAGCTCATCCGTACACCAGCCATTTATGTAAATATGTGGTCCCTCAGCTTCCCTTTTAATCCTTCCCCTTTAACCTTAAACTGATCGTCTCTCGTTCTCGATTCTCTAAACCTTGGAAAAAGACTGAGAGCATTAACCCTACCATCGTGATCTTATACAGCTCTATAAGGACTCTCTCAGTCTCCTACATGCTAAAGAAAAGGTCCGAGCTTGTCCAACCTCTCCCTATAACTCAGACCATTGGGTCCTGGCAACATCCTTGAAAATTTCTTCTGCACTCTTTCTAATTTAATAGTGTCCTCCCTATAACAAGGTGACAAAACTGAACACGATACTCCAAGTGCGGCCTTACCAAAGTCCTGTGTAACTGCAACATAAATTCCCAACTTCTGTACTCCATGTCCTGCCTGATGAAGGCCAATGTGCCAAATGCCTTCTTCACTGCCCTGTCTACCTGTGGCTCCCCTCTCAGAGAACCGTGCACCTGAACCCCAAGGTCTCTCTGCCCACTACACCCTTGAAGATCCTCCCATTCACCATGAAACTCTTACCTTGCGTTGAGTTCGCAAAATGTAAGACCTCACGCATCTATATTAAATTCCATTTGCCATTTCTCGGCCCACTTCCCCACCTGATTACGGTCCTGCTGCAATTTCTGATAAACTTCCTCACTGACCATGCTCCCACTTACTTTAGTGTCATCTGCAAACTTTCGAATCATAACTTGTACATTCACAACCAATTCACAGATAACAAACAACAATGGACCCAGCCTCCAGTCTGACAAGCATCCTTCCACTAAACCCTCTGCTTTCTACCATCAAACCAACTGTGTATCCAATTGGCCACTTCCCCCAGCATTCCACGTGATGGAAGCTTCCAGAGCAGCCTGCCGTGTGGGACCTTATCAAAGACCTTACTGAAATCCATAGAGACTATATCTACCCCTCTGTCCTGATCAACCTTCCTGGTCACTTCATCAAAGAACTCGAACAAAGTTGGGAAGCATGATCTCCCACTCACAAATCTATGCTGACTGCTCCGAATCAAACCCTGTGAAGGTAATGGGTACAGTCAATGGTATGCTGACCTTCATTTTATGATGATTCGAGAACATAAGTAAAGCCATCTTCCTGCAGTTTTAGAGCCTTGCTGAGAGAGCATTTGGGGCAATCTCTACAGATTTGATCTCCTTTGTAAGGAATGATCTCCTTACCACAGACACGGGTGATGGTAACATGAGGATAGAGTGAAGAAGCTAAGTGTTTAACCTGTAGAGATGTAAGGGATGAAGAAATAGTGACGCTGAAACACGAGGAGTGGCAGCGATCACTTATTTGCAAAAGAGACATTGATAGGGTGAGAAATTCCATGCTTTACCCAGGATTGATTGGTTTGATTTATTGCCACGTGTACCTCAGTACAGGGAAACACTTTATTTATGAGCAGTGGATACAGGTCATCGTAAGCATGGCCAGACAGATCATAGGGTGGACATAGACTTGGACAGAGTAAGGCACACAAGTTACACGGAACTGACGTGCACTAGACAAGATCAACATGAGTAATATCAGCATTATTTGAACTTAGTGAGTCCATTCATCAGTCTAATGTGACTTTCCTAATAGTCTATATGCTTTTACTAACTCTCCCCATGTTATTGTGCAGTCGGCGGGTGAGCCCGTACTGAACGTCAGGTTGCTCACAATCCCCAACAGCAGCCACAATACCTTCCATCTGAAACAGGTAGCCATTCCCAACAGCTTCCGTCCTGCATAATGAACAGCAGGCTGTCTTCTCGGAAATGAAAGGTGCCTTCTTAAGACTTCACACAAGACATATGGCTTCCCTCCTCACTGCGAGAAAACCATGTTAAAGTCCCACGTGTGTGTCATGAGCAATGGAGCCAGGAGGAACAACATGGAGCAGCCTGTCTGTGCAACCTCAGCTCCAGTTGTTCATCATGTTAGAGCATCTATTAGGAGACAGTGAGGACTACCCATGCTGGAGATCAGAGTGGAGCATCAATTGCTGGAAAAGCACAGCAGGGCAAACGACGTTTTGGGCATAAGCCATTCATCAGAATCAGCATCAATTAACTCATTCTGCCCCCGTGTAAGTGCATTGAGGTGGGAATGGCCTCCTACTGTTCCTGTATAAGTGGCTCACCGGGCTGAATGGCCTCCTCTTGTTCATGTGTAAGTAACTCAAGGGGCTGAATGGCCTCGTTCTGTTTCTGTGTAATTGACTCAAGGGACTGAATTACTTATTCCTTGTTCAATTGGACAGGGCCAAGGGCCTGACTGGTTACCCCTGGTTCCTGTTTAATAGGTCGATGTACTGACAAGTGTGATGATGCTGCAGCTTTAAGAATTATTTTGTTCTGGTTTCTTTGAAGAGAGAGATTGAATGATCATTAACAAGCTGGTTAGTTAAGACCACTGAGTAAACAGCGAGGGAGGCCTTGGGTTTATTTTAGTGCAGCCTGAATGGATGTGGCCAGCTCTCACAGATTAGGATCTTTGAGTCTGTGGCAATCTGTGACTGAATACTCAGTTTTGCCAAGGGCTGTGTTTATGGGATTTTCGTGTATCGGGCCAGTTCATTAGTAATAGCTCCACGATCAATTATTCTGTTAACTTGTCCAATAGAATTAAGTTATTCTAATTTCCTCTTTCTTTGCTTTCATTTTATCTTTCGTGTTTAAATAAATAGTGTTTAGCTTCACACCGAGTAGTTTGACCTGTCACATTGCATCTGGAACAGACCCTTTACATTCCCTTTAAAATAAGAAAACATTAGAATCTACGCTACCGCTTTCAAATATTGTCGAGGGGCTCTTGTGTGGTCCATCACACTAGACTCCTTCTCTTCCTGAGTAATAGGTTGGAGGCACTGAACAGGCTGTCCCTGTTCTTCTCCAATAATGTCAATGGGCTGAATGGCTTCCTCATATTCCTGTGAAACCAGCGTGTGTTGCTGAATGAACTCTATTTCACTGTGGCAATGTGCAGTGTCAGGCAGTGCTGTTACACGAATGTTACAGACACGTTAACAGCACAAGTCTCAATGGAGTCTAGGTCTTGCTGCTCATGGACACAGACCAGTTCAGGAGCTGACGGGCAACAAAATGTTCTGAACATTGTGGAATCTTCAGTGACCATCCCCACTTCTGATCTTATGGTGGGGAGGGTGGGGCTGGGTAGACACTGATGAAGCAGCTGAAGCTGTTTGTGACGAGGAAGCTACCCTGAGGATCTCCCGCAGAGCTGACACAGGACGGAGATGATGAACATCTTCCTTTGTGCCATGTTTGACTCCAAACACTGGAGAGTTTACTCTGATTCCCATTAAGTCCAGTTTTGTTAAGCTCCTTGATGTCAACAGAAGCCAACCATTGCCTTGGTATCAGGGCCAGTCATTTTGTACCTGAACCCTTGTCTCAACGTCTTTTGTTCATATCAATAGGCCATGGTATCGGAGCAGCAAGTGTTTTCTTCAAACAGATGGGATTGAATGCCAGGATTTCTCGTCTCAAGAGTGTTCGGGGAGTTAGATGACTGAAAGTATTTGAAGAGGAGGTACTGGATATTGACCTGTCAGAGAGGTGAGGGCTATGAAGTATTGGGTATGGAAGAGGATTTGAGACCAAGAGCAGATCAGTCATGATCTTAGTGAAGGGCAAGGCAGGCTTGGGGAGTGAACGACCTGCCCCTGTATCTGATCTTCGCCCATTCTGTTATTGGAAAGTTAGTGGGTGTTATTTTCCTGAATGTTATGGTTTTGAATATTGCAGACAGGGAGACCAGAGGATTTTGTGAGCCAGCGCTGAGTGAGGTATGGGGGCTGTATTCACAGTGAATCTGGGTCTACAACATGACCAACAAATGAAGCACAAGTTGCAGAGAGGGGAAGCTCTGTAAAGAGAGATGAGGGGCCTCTTTCATACCCGTGCCTGGGTTTTCCAATTATATTTCCCAAATCACCTCGAAACATGTGGGGCAGTCTTCAAGGGCCAAATGGTCTCCTCTGTTTCCGTGCACCTGGTTATAGGAGTAAGTGGCCTCCAACTGTTCCTGTCCAGCAGGTATGAGGGGCTAAATGGAACACGAGAATATGGGACTGAGGAGCAGGAGAGGGTCATTAGACATTTTGACCCTTCTCCACCAGGCACTAAAATTGTGCCTACTTTTTTGTCTATATCCCATTATCCGTTATTCACTTCTCTACCAAATATTTACCTAACGCATCTTTCAATCAATGTGAACATAGAGGCACAATAAACTTCCAGTGAAGAGAATTCCTACTTGAAAGGTCCTTTCAGAAATTTTCACCATCCCTCTTATAGAATAAGAGAGTCAGGCAGAACGGAAACAGACCCGTTAGTCCAATCTGTTCACTCCGATCAGATATCAAATCTGATCCAGTCCCATTTGCCAGCAATTGGCCAATATCCCTCCTCTTTCAGATACTTTTTAAATGTGCGATTGTAACCGCCTTCAGCACTTCCCCTAACAGCACTTTCTGTACACACACCACTCTCTGTGTGAAACATTTATCTTCAGGTCTCTTCTAAATCAATCCCCCTCGCCTTCAGCCTATGCCCTCTTGTTCTGGACTCCCCTACCCTGGGGAGCAGAACGTGGCTGTTCAGAATATCCATGCCCTGCTGGTTTTATAAACATCTGTAATGTTACCCCTCAACCTCTGACACTCCGGGGGGAAACACCTCAATGGAATCAGCCTCTCCCTGCAGTCAAACCTCCAGTCCTGGAACATATGTGTAAGTCATTTCTGCAGAAAACCGAGTTGTACACAATATTCTTAAAGTGGCCTCACCAACATCCTGTACAGATACAATATGCCACCACAACCCCTATACTCAATGCTCTGACTGATTAAGGCAAATGTGCCAAATGTGTTTAGCACCACACTGTCTACCTGCGACTCCACTTTCAAGGAACAATGCACCTGCAGCCCTATGCCCCTTTGTTTCACAACATGCACCAGGACCTGCCCATGAAGTATATAATGTCTGCCCTGATTTGCCTTCTAAAAATGCAAAACCTCGTATTTATCTAAATTAATAGATAAATTAATTTATCTGTCAGTCCTTGCACCTTTTTCCCATCTATTTATGATATTGTTGTACTCTGAGATAATCTACTAAACCACCATTCTGATATAATCTGCAAACTTACTCTGTCCTCAATATTCACAACTAAATCCTTTACATAAATGATGAAATGCAGTGAACTCAGTACGGATTCTTACAGCACACTGCTGCTCACAAGCCTCCAGTCTGAAAAATATCCCTCTTCCTTCAAGCCAATTGTAACTAGCTTCTTCTGTATCCCAAGTGACCGAACCTTACTCATTTGTCTACCAATCAGAATGAAATACTAGCTATGAAGACAGATTGAGTAGGCTAGGCTTATTTTCACGAGAAAAAGGAGATTGAGGGGGGACCTGATTGAGGTTTACAAAATCATGAAGTGTATAGCCAGGGTGGATAGAGACAAGCTGTTTCCCAGGTTGAAGGATTCAGTCACGAGAGGTCGTGCTTTCAAAGTGAGAGGTGGAATGTTTTAGGGGGATACACGCGGTAAGCACTTCACACAGAGGGTGGTGGGCATTTGGAACGCGTTGCCAGCAGAGGTGGTAGAGGCAGGCAAGGTCGATTCATTTAAGATGCGTCTGGACAGATGCATGAGTAAGTAGTGAGCAGAGGGATCAGATCCTTAGGAATTGTCCAACAGATTTAGACAGTACATTTGGATCAGCTCAGGCTTGGAGGGCTGAAGGGCCTGTTTCTGGGCTGTAAATTTTCTTTGCTTTTTGTTCTTTAAATGAACAACTTGCTGAGGTCTATATAGACAATGTCACCCAAACTGCCTTCATCAATCTTCTTTGTTAACTCTTAACCAAATTAATGAGACATGATTTCCCATGCAGAAAGCTACGTTGTCTACTCCGATCAGCCCTTGCCTTCCCAAATGTATGTAAATTCTATCCCTCAGAATCCCCTCCAACAATTTACCCACCACTGACATCAGGCTCACCGGTCTGTAGTTCCCCGGCTTTTTGGGTCACTGTTTGCTTTTCTCGTCCCACTCCTGCACTCCTCACAACAGGTGTTAAATGTAACCAGGTTGGTGTCATGCCGATCATATCGGTCTCAGACTGGGCCAGGGTCAGTTTTAGGAACAAGTCAGGCTAGTTTCTGTAATCTGCTCAAATAGCACGTTTTTGATCCAGAGCAATGTTACTCAAACTCTGATGGAAAGATGGATGTTTGGGTGTTGAAAATATATAATCAATATTTCCTTTTCTAAAAACACTGACACACACACAGACACACACACACACACACATACACACATACACATACACACACACACAAATAAACAAAATCTCTGCAACTTTAACTTGAAAGAACTTTGCCCAGATATTATTGTAACTCATGACAAAAGGAAAAATTGCAAGATTTTCCAAAACATCATTCTGCTTCTGAAGATATTGTTCTCACACAGCTGCTAGCAATGGGATTCCATCCTGGGAGAGTTGGATTTGGCTGAATTCCATTTGCTTTAGGCAGTGAGCAGATTCCAATGGATGCTGGTCAGGGATCACCCAAAGGGTAGCATGGTGGTTAGCATTGCTGCCTCACAGCACCAGGGGCTTGGGTTCGATTCCAACCTTGGGTGACTGTCTGTGTGAAGTTTACACATTCTCCCCCTGTCTGTGTGAGCTTCTAATGGGTGATCCCGTTTCCTACCACAGCTCAAACTGTGTAGGTTAGATGGATTGATCATGCCAAATTGTCTGTAGTTTTCAAGGGTTTCTAGGTTAGGTGCATTACTCTGGGATAACTATAGGGGAATGTGTTGGGAAGGTTGGTATGGATTTGTTGGGCCGAAGGGCTTGTTTCAACACTGCAGGGATTCTGTTCCAATAAGAATGGTAACGATGACTGTAGAGTTCTTTTTAGCTCGCACACATTGCTGTGATGAGGAACAATGAAGGAGAGAGAGTACAATAGGCCGTTCCTTCTCGGACAGATTACATTTTCTCCCTTTCTCAGCTGAGTCACACAATAATGTCATCCTCTCCCAAACTGGACCATGTGAGGTCTCCTTGTACATTGTCCAAACTATGTCTCCATCACATTCCCTATTCCATGTTGTTGCATCATTGCTGCTGTCATACACAGAGCCATACCCTTCGCAGAAAATGGTCTCGGCCGATTTGAAATAGGTTTACATAGCCCCACGTCATTAAAAAACTGAAATGTTTAATTTATTCAGAATCCCTAAGTTAAAATGCATGCATTTTTAAAGAAATGCATAAATTGCTGGAAAAGCTTTGCAGGTCTGTCAGCATCCAGATGCCTTTTACATGCTGTATTTGTACCAGCCTCCACCACTTCCTCTGGCAGTTCATTCCATACACACACCAACCTCTGCGTGAAAAGGTGCCCCTTAGGCCTTTTCAAAAACGTTCCCCTTTCACTGTCAACCAATGCCCTCTAGTTTTAGACGCCCCTAATCTGGGAAAAACCCTGACTACTCACCCTATCCATGACCATTCTGATTTTATAAACCGCTACTGCTGCGAAATATGGCCCCAATCAACACGAATGGCTGTACTTTCAGTTATCCTGGGCCTAAATTCTGAAATTCAATACTGACACCTCTTCCTTCTCCATCAAGTCACAATTATAAGTCCATTTTATTCAGTTTGTTCAGATGTATCATGAGGCACTTCTGTGAGCTTTACACCTAGACCTTTGTGCAATGAGGTTGGGATACTAGCATCACTCTGCAATACCCATAAAGCTGTAACAGTATTCTCCTCTGTGGTTTGTTCATCAGTCTGTTCAGACATGCTGGGACATACCTCTGCAACAGGCAGGACTTGAATCCAGGCCTTCTATTCCAGACCTAGGAACACTACCACACAATTTCAGGAATTGGAATCAAATCCAGAGCTCTGGCTCAGAGACAGGGACACTACCCACTACACTACCATACCCAGATTTTGGTTCATATTTTAGTGGCCACTTTCAGCTTGGTGTGGATTTATTATAATCAGGTTACCATTACTGAATTACAAACAACACTTTGCATTTTTTAACAAATGCAAGACATTTGTCTCAACTGTAGGATATTGAGTGCATGTGCTGTGCCATCGAAATTAACTATAAACATCTTTAATTGCTATTATCTGTGGTCTGCAATATGAGAAAAAGAAATCCTGCTGACACAATCTGCCCAATGAAGCGTCTCAAATAGATATTTATTACTGAACACCAGAGACGAAGGAAGAGCTTTACTTCTGGTCACAACACACCGATCACCCTTACCCACCTCTAACGTGCGACTGCCCTCTTCCTAAAATGAAATGACACCAGGCCGCTGATTACTGTCCAGCCTCTCCTCCCCACTGACTGTGTCAGCAATCTCTCTCTCCTCGCCCTAACCACACAAGGCAAACCAAGCTCAGGGTCTTTGTGAAAATCAAGGCCGGAGTGTGCAGGCATCCTGGAGAGGGATGGGTATTTTAAAATTGAAGAGGGAGGGTGAGGTGGCAGTAATATTACTCACTGGGCTGAGGGGTGGCAGATGGAGTGTAGTTTGGATTAATGCGAGGTATTGGATTTGGTAAATCAAACAACAGCAGGATCTATACAATTAAAAGCAGAGCCTTTGGCAGTGTTGTAGGACAGAGACCTAGCTGTCAGGTATAATTCTTTAAAATTTGCATCTCATATAGATAGTGTGGTTAAGAAGGTGTTTAACACACTTGTCTTCATTGGTCAGACCTTTGAGTATCAGAATTGGGACGTCATGTTGTGGTTGTACAGGATATTGTTGAGACCTCTTCTGGAATACTGTGTCCAGTCTGGTCACCCTGCCCACTCATTCCAAAGGCACACCACCCTCTGGGTGAAAAAGCTGCCCCTTAGGTCACTCTTAAATGTTTCCCCTCTCACCTTAAGCCTATGCCCTCTAGTTTTGGACTTCCCGTACCCTTAGAAAACACCTTGACTATTCACTTTGATATTACTGACCTTGATATTATTAAGCTGGAGAGGGTTGAGAACAGATTAATCTGTATGTTGCTGGGAAAGGAGGGAGTGAGCTATAAGGAGAGGCTGGGTCGGCTGGGACTCGTTTCACTGGAGAGTATGAGACTAAGGGGTAACTTTACAGAGGTTTATAAAATAATGAGGGGTACAGATAAGCTGAAGGGCTGATGTCTTTTCCCTAGAGTTGGGGATTCAAAACTGAGGGATATTTTAAGGTGCGAGGAAAAAGATTTACAAAAGTCACGAGAGGTAAATATTTTAGACAGAAGCTGGCATGTGTGTGGAATGAACTTCCAGAGGAAGTGGTGAAAGCAGGGACAGCTACAACGTTTAAAGGACATTTCGATCAGTACATGGATAAGACATCAGTTTGGATGGTGCTGTGAGCAGCTGCCCTCTCCCTCCCCATCTCTGAATGAATCCCTGTTAGTTTTCACCCTCTGCCAATGCCTGTGCAGTGGCGTGGGGAGGCCAGCAGAGGGTGACATTGCATTACTTTTAGCACCACAGAGACTGCCAGACCTGCCCCACCCAGAGACACACAGATACACGCACAGCAATTGTTAGGACACAACATTGAGCTCATCTGGTAATTTAAACTAAACATAAAGAAATGCTCAATTTGCTTTGTAAACTGTTAAAATATGAGGGACAGGTCTGCCAAATTCTACTGTTTAAATAAAAACATCAATTTATTTTTTGACTCTGAAAGTGAACATTTTACATTAACTATTCACAACTCTGGGACCCTCTTTCTCTTAACTACTTATTACCCGACTCCAGCTCGATAGCAATATACTGTTTCTGGGTCTGCCATCCTCTCATACCACAGGTGCTTGTAAGCTGTCAGTTCAGAACAGCATTCACCCTCGCTTAAAGGTACAGTACACGCTTTCAACTTCATCACATTATACCCTGATGAATATCGGTAAGCGGAACCTATCCGGATTTCTTTTGCTCTGTGGTTTGTCAATATTTCATTTGCTCCGTCTGGTGTGTGCAGGATTTTTGTTGCTCCATTGACAGCATGTCGACTTTGTCCATAGGAATATATCAGTATTTCACTTGCTCACACTCGTGTGTGTGGGGCAGAATTTCAGTTGTTACATGGGGACCGTGACGCTATGACAATCTCAATGTTTGTAGATGGCACCGAACCTGGAAGAACTCTGAAGTCTATGGAGGAGAGTGTGGAACTCTAACAGGACAGTGACACGTTGGTGTAGTGTTCAGGTTTAAGGCAGATGGGGATCAGTGCAGAGCAGTGTGAGGTGATACACTTCGGTAGGAACGACAACGAAAGACAATTTAAAACAGGCTGTGCCATTATAAAGGAGCTGCAGGACCAGAGAGCGCTGGGTGTATAGGAGCACAGATTGTTGAAGATGTCAGGACAAGTGGGGAGAGCAGTAACTATCACAGATTAGTTTCAGTATCTGAGCTGTTTACAGGGGGAGGTGTAGGAGGGAGTCTCCGTGCTCCCTTCCTGGGAGGTGGTGGAGACGATGTGTTGTGAACCCACCCTCCTGCCCACCGAGACCGTGGGGATTCCATTTGTACCAGCTTGACACAAAAGGGAGATGGCATCAGGGCCACGGCTTCTAAGTTGTGCCGGGGGGAAACGGAGCTGCCAGTGGGTTTAAAGTGAGAATTGCCCTTCACTGAACATTGCTCCTTACTCGGTCGGTGGGACGTGGATGTTTCAGAATCTCCATGTGAGGCATCCCAGTGCTCTCCGGCTCGTACCAGGGTCCTCCCCACATGGCGGGGGGAGGGGGGTGAGGGAATGGATATCGGGCACTCCACCGCCCGGCTTGGCCCTTCCTGTGCTATTCCAGGCTGTTTCTCTTGGAATGGAGGAAGGGAGGGAGGGAGTGGGAGGCCCTGCTGTTAGTGCTGGTGTAGGTGGGGGTTGGGGGAGGTATGGTGGGGTGTGCGGAGGGAGTCAGTCCACAGTGTTTTATCTATGCAGGGGGTAAAGTGGATGGAGACAGAGAGAGAGAGAGAAGGTGCTGCATGCAGCAGTGAGAGTGGTGGAGCAGGAACCTAGTTCGAGGGTTGGTGGCATAACAGGTATAAAGTGAGTGTGAGGGAGCAGAGAGAATACGGTCACCCTTTTCCTGATAGAGCAGAGAAGGTTATTGATGCTTGTCCTGCATTGCTGGACATTTCCTCAGAACGCAGATAGTGCACTGAGCTGGGTAGGGAGCTCAGACCATGCTCGGTGGGTCTGGTGCTGTGCCCCCCACTCTAGGAAGAGAATGGCCCCCTCTGTACTAGGCCCTCCGCCAGGAACTCCGTGTCCATGTCGACAAACCGTGGTGTAATTGCCTAATACCTGCCATGCTCGGAGTAAACTGTGCAGGGCAACTCCAAACGGAGAAAGGTCAATATGTGCCCATTGGCCTTTTAAAGATGGCACCAATGCCAGGGATCAGAGAATATCCAGGGGCATCCGGGCGATGGTGAGTTACTGCGGCCATAATGGGTGGGAGAATCGGGCTGGTATTGAATGAGAGGGACACCATGGGGTGGGGTGGGCAGTTAATGAGGTGAGTACGATACGATAGCACCAGGAAACTAGCTCAGCCTCGTGTGGACAATCCCTCTGTCACACTCAGGGAAAATCAAACAAAGAGAAATTATTGTTAGAATCTGCCCAATGAGTCATAGATTCGGTTGAAACTAATTCCAGTTACAAAGATGCAGAACAAATGCTCATCTGACCTCACACCAATATCCCTTTTTCCCATCTTTCCTGGGAAGACAGGCTCATGTTACAGGATGTTATCGAAGTGTCTAATTTCAGCATTCTGAAACCTGGAAACACATCCTTCCATGACACTTTCTCTCAGTCTCCCCCTCTCTGTCTATACCCCAAACCCCTCCCATGTGGTGATATTTAAAGTGATTCGCCCGCCATCTCTCTCTGGCAGTGATGTTCACACCCATAGCACCCCCTTGTCATGGCACGATGGAGAGATGGAGCTGGAAATGGATGGGAGCTACCCATCCCATCACTTCCAGCATGGGCTGCAAGTTTCCCCACGCTGGGCAGTGATTTATCACAGTGTTACTGAGCAATGCACTGGGGTGATGTACACAGCTTTACATGCTGGGAGGGTAACTGCTCCTGATTACAGATCAATGTACTGGGGTGGTGCACACAGTCCTACATATTGGGAGGGTAACTGCTCCTGGTTTACAGATTAATTCACTGGTGACCACTGCACAGATCACTGTGCTGGTCAGACTATCTGGTTGAGGTTTATAGATAATGCACTGCTGTGATCTGCACAGCTCACTGCCCTGGACAGATATATGGTCTGGGTTTATAGACCAATGCCCTGATCTGATCTGCGCAGTGTTCCACTCTGGACAGATTGCTGCGTTGTATTGACCAGTGCAATGGATGAATCTGGACAGATTGCTGGGTTGTACTGAGCAGGACACTGGCCTGGTCTGCACAGTGTTCCACGGTGAACAGATATCCCCTCTGGGTGTATGGTGTCTGGGCTGGTTCTGTGCGGTGGATTGAGAATGTGGTATATCTAACCCTTTCAGCTGATATGGCAATGCCTTTAGTTCCCATTCCTGTGATTGGACCCTCAGTCTCTCATCCCATTAATGTTACAGTGTTCCCAGGGACAGTACATCATGTTGGTGGGGTGGGTAGGGGGAAAGGTGATGGACAGGTCAAGGGGTTCCCCGGAACGTTCTGTCCCCGACATTCTATAACCGACATTCCCCGGAACGTTCTGTCCCTGACATTCTATAACTGCCATTCCCCGGAACGTTCTGTCCCTGACATTCTATAACTGCCATTCCCCGGAACGTTCTGTCCCAACATTCTATAACTGACATTCCCCGGAAAGTTCTGTCCCCGACATTCTATAACTGACATTCCCCGGAACGTTCTGTCCCCGACATTCTATAACCGACATTCCCCGGAACGTTCTGTCCCCGACATTCTATAACTGACATTCCCCAGAACGTTCTGTCCCCAAGATTCTATAACTGACATTCCCCGGAACGTTCTGTCCCCGACATTCTATAACTGACATTCCCCGGAACGTTCTGTCCCCGACATTCTATAACTGACATTCCCCGGATCGTTCTGTCCCCGACATTCTATAACTGACATTCCCCGGAACGTTCTGTCCCCGACATTCTATAACTGACATTCCCCGGAACGTTCTGTCTCTGACATTCTATAACTGCCATTCCCCGGAACGTTCTGTCCCAACATTCTATAACTGACATTCCCCGGAACGTTCTGTCCCCGACATTCTATAACCGACATTCCCCGGAACGTTCTGTCCCCGACATTCTATAATTGACGTTCCCCGGAACGTTCTGTCCCTCACATTCTATAACTGACATTCCCCGGAACGTTCTGTCTCTGACATTCTATAACTGACATTCCCCGGAACGTTCTGTCCCTGACATTCTATAACTGACATTCCCCGGAACGTTCTGTCCCTGACATTCTATAACTGACATTCCCCGGAACGCTCTGTCCCCAACATTCTATAACTGCCAGTCCCCGGAACGTTCTGTCCCTGACATTCTATAACTGCCATTCCCCGGAACGTTCTGTCCCAACATTCTATAACTGACATTCCCCGGAACATTCTGTCCCCGACATTCTATAACCGACATTCCCCGGAACGTTCTGTCCCCGACATTCTATAATTGACATTCCCCGGAACGTTCTGTCCCTCACATTCTATAACTGACATTCCCCGGAACGTTCTGTCTCTGACATTCTATAACTGACATTCCCCGGAACGTTCTGTCCCTGACATTCTATAACTGACATTCCCCGGAACGTTCTGTCCCTGACATTCTATAACTGACATTCCCCGGAACGCTCTGTCCCCGACATTCTATAACTGCCATTCCCCGGAACGTTCTGTCCCTGACATTCTATAACTGACATTCCCCGGAACGTTCTGTCCCTGACATTCTATAACTGCCATTCCCCGGAACATTCTGTCCCAACATTCTATAACTGACATTCCCCGGAACGTTCTGTCCCTGACGTTGTTTGTGAATGGCCGGACGTCAGTGAATTGAACAAATGATAAGATCCCGAGGGAAGAGATCCCGTTCCAGGGAGAAGGAGACACTATTCCGAAGGCCCCTCAGGCAGTTAAAGGGGTGAATACGTTTTCCCTGTGTTTACATTTCTTCCCGACACAGGATCGACCACAATTTAGTTCAAAATACAGGAATTCACAAATTCCGTGTGTCTTCAGGAAACTGGGATAGAATCCTTCAGGACAGCAACGTTCCCACCCTCCGTATTAGGAACTGGGAAGGAGTGACCTGTGTCTGCTCTCGAGTGATCGAGTGTGTGGGAATGTTCTAGAAACCATCTGTCGTTATGGATGTGTCTCTGTGTGTTTGGGGAGGGAGGGTTTCTTGTGGTTTATGTCACATTTTTGTCAGTAATTCCGACCTTCCCATTTGTTTTTCCAGCTCCGATTATTTTAATAAATCCCTGAATACAGGGACACGTTTGAAAATCTCACTGGGTCCCCGATCAAACGGGTCCCTTTGCCTCCAGGCTGATGGATAATGGGTTTGTTTTCCTTCCTCACAGTTAACGTAGTGACCATCTACGTCCTGCTTTATAAAGATTGTGGATTGTCTCCATGTGTCAGACGTTACCTGGGGGCCATGGCAGCGGCCGATCTCCTGGTCATTATCCTCGACCTGATCCTGAGACACATTCCCATTGTTTATTGGGAACAGTTTTATTTCCTGAGGGACTCTGTCCCCGTGTGTAATATCCACGCCGTCCTGCTTTATGCAGCCACTGACTGCTCTGTCTGGTTCACCGTCACTTTCACCTTTGATCGGTTTGTGGCCATTTGTTGCCAGAAGCTGAAAAGTAAATATTGCAGTGAGAAGACGGCGGCTGTGGTTCTGGGAGCAGTGACTGTGCTGAGCTGTTTAAAGAACATTTTCTGGTATTTTATTCTCACGGCTCGGTATTGGCTGGGGAACCTCCCCTGGTTTTGTGATGTAACAGCCGCTGTTGCATACTCCAGTGTCTGGGTCACAATCGAGTCCCTCCACCACATTCTAACCCCGTGTGTCCCATTTCTCCTGGTTCTGCTGCTCAATGTTCTCACCGTCAGACACATTGTAGTGACCAGCAGAGCCCGCAGGAGACTCCGCGCTCACACCAATGGGGACGCTCAGTCTGACACTGAAATGAGAAACCGAAAAAAATCCATCATTTTACTGTTTGTGATCTCGGCCAATTTCATCCTGTTATGGTCATCGTTAATGGTGTATTCTCTTTGGTACCGGATGTCGTGGATTGTGGATACCCCTGTGAATCTCCATTACTTTGTGCAGGAATTGGGCTTCATGCTGCAGCTCCTCAGTTGCTGCACAAACACCGCGATTTATGCCGTGACCCAGACTAAGTTCAGGCAGCAGCTGAAGAATGTGCTGAAATATCCCTTCACCCAAATCCATCCATCACTCAAATTCCCTCATTAATCAATCAATCCGGGATTTTCTCATTTCAGTTCAGTGTTTCAGCGATGGAGCAGCCTGTCGCTATGGTAACAGACTGAGGGTAGCGCTGGTTTGTTCATCCTTATCCCACAGGGGGGTTACAGGGAAACATTTCAATGTTTCTCACAACTCAGGGGCCGGTGAGAAAAGGCACCATCCCACTGACTGTATCCATCACTTCCATTTGTAACCAATAAAAATGTTGATTAAAGCGTACCGAGCAGCATAGTGACCAATGTTGTTGTGTGTCTTTGTGTTGGAGAAGCTGAGCTGGAGAGAGACAGACTCAGCCCCAAGTCCTGGTCCTCAAGGAAGTGGAGGGCACCGTGCCCTGAGCTCAGGAGCTGGGTTTAACTCCCTCTGTCCCTCCCAATCCAACCTGACCTCCCCATTTCCTCTCCCCTACTCTCTCCACCCGCCTCCACTCTTTCTTCTCCCACTCCACTGCACTCTCTCTCCTGCCGTCTGTCTGCCTCCCGCAATTCCGACTCTACTCCATTTTCCCCCTCCTCTCACCTGCCACATCTCTCCATCATCTCACAACCACCCCTCCAACCACATGCAGCCACAGCACCACCCACTACCCGCCTTCCCAGCTTCTGGATCAGAGAGAGAGGGACGCGTCAGGGAGACAGACTGCGTCAGAGAGGGAGGGAGGGGAAGGAGGGAGAAAGATTTAGTCAGAGAGAAACAGAGGGAGGTGAGGAGAAAGAGATACCGAGGTAGGTGGATCGAGAGTGAGAGAAGCTGGAGAGAAAGTGAAGGAGCACGGAGAAAGAGAGAGAGAGGGGCAAGGGAGACATAATGTGAGGGAGAGAGAGAGAAATAGGGGAGGACATAATCAGAGAGAGGTCAGAGAGTGGGGGATAGAGAGTGGGGGACAGAGAGAGGGGCGACGGAGAGGGGAACACAGAGAGAGGGATAAAGAGAGTGGGGACAGAGAGAGTGAGAAGACAGAGAGAGGGGGTACATAGAGAGGGCTGGGACAAAGAAAGCGGGACAGAGAGGGGGGGACAGAGAGGGGGGATAGACAGAGGGGGACAGAGAGAGTGGGGACAGTGAGAGAGGGGGATAGAGAGAGAGGGGACAGAGAGAGAGGGGACAGTGAGAGAGAGGGGGACACAGAGAGGGCGTGCAGAGAGAAGGCTGGGACCAATAATGCGGGACAGAGAGGGGGCATAGGGACAGGGGGGTCAGAGAGAGAGGATAGAGAGAGAGCGGTAGAGAGAGAGGGAGAGAGAGAGAGAGGGGGGACAGAACGAGTGAGGGGACAGAGAGAGTGAGGGGACAGAGAGAGGGGATACAGAGAGAGGGCTGTGACCGAGAAGGCGGGACAGAGAGGGGGGGGGAAGAGAGGGGGTCAGAGAGAGGGGTAAAGAGAGACGGGGACAGATGGAGAGGGGGACAGAGAGAGGGGGTCAGAGAGAGAGGGGGACAGAGGGAGAGGGGGACAGAGAGAGGGGGACAGAGACCTGGAGGGACAGAGAGAGGGGGACAGAGAGAGGGGGACAGAGAGAAGCGACAGATGGAGAAGGGGGACAGAGAGAGAGGGGACAGGGGGGGGGGCAGAGAGAGGGGGGACAGAGAGGGGGGACAGAGAGAGGGGGGACAGAGAGCGGGGGCAGAGGGGGGATAGAGAGAGGGGGACAGAGAGAGGGGGATAAAGAGGGGACAGAGAGAGAGAGGGGCAGAGAGGGGGGAAAGAGAGAGGGGGCAGAGTGGAGGGGGACAGAGAGAGACAGTGGACAGAGAGAGGACAGACGGAGATGGGGACAGAGAGAAAGGTACAGAGAGAGTGGGGACAGGAGAAAGGGGACAGAGAGGGTGGGGACAGGGATAAGGGGGGTGCAGAGAGAGGAGACAGAGAGAGAGGGGGACACAGAGAGCGGGTACAGAGAAAGGGCTGGGCCCAATAAGGCGGGACAGAGAGGGGGGGACAGAGAGGGGGGTCAGAGAGAGGGTTAAAGAGAGACGGGGTGAGATGGAGAGGGGGACAGATGGAAAGGGGGACAGAGAGAGAGGGGGACAGAGAGAGAGGGGGACAGAGAGAGGGGGACAGAGAACGGGAGGGACAGAGAGAGGGTGACAGAGAGTGGGGGAAAGAGAGGCGACAGATGGAGAAAGGGAACAGAGAGAGAGGGGACAGAGAGAGGGTGGACAGTGAGAGGTGGACAGAGAGGGGGTGTCAGAGAGGGAGAGAAAAAGAGATGTGGTGACAGAGTTTGCAGGGACAGAGGGGAGCAGAATGAATGGCACGGAGGGGTCAGACTGAGAGCGGAGGGGCAGAGAGAAGGAGGGACAGAGAGAGAGGGGGACAGAGGAAGAGGTAGACAGAGAGGGGGGGACAGAGAGAGGGGGACAGAGAGAGGGGGCAGAGGGGGGATAGAGAGAGAGGGGACAGAGAGAGGGGGGACAGAGAGAGGGGGACAGAGAGAGGGGGCAGAGGGGGGATAGAGAGAGGGGGACAGAGAGAGGGGGATAGAGAGGGGACAGAGAGAGAGAGGGGCAGAGGGGGGGACAGAGAGAGGGGGCAGAGTGGAGGGGGACAGAGAGAGACAGTGGACAGAGAGAGGACAGACGGAGATGGGGGACAGAGAGAAGGGTACAGAGAGAGTGGGGACAGGAGAAAGGGGACAGAGAGGGTGGGGACAGGGATAAGTGGGACAGAGAGAGTGGGGACAGGGACAAGGGGGTTTGCAGAGAGAGAGGGGACAGAGAGAGAGGGGACACAGAGAGCGGGTACAGAGAAAGGGCTGGGACCAATAAGGCGGGACAGAGAGGGGGGGACAGAGAGGGGGGTCAGAGAGAGGCCTAAAGAGAGACGGGTGAGATGGAGAGGGGGACAGATGGAAAGAGGGACAGAGAGAGAGGGGGACATAGAGAGAGAGGGGGACAGAGAGAGGGGGACAGAGAACGGGAGGGACAGAGAGAGTGGGACAGAGAGAGGGGGAAAGAGAGGCGACAGATGGAGAAAGGGGACAGAGAGAGGGTGGACAGTGAGAGGTGGACAGAGAGGGGGTGTCAGAGAGGGAGAGAAAAAGAGATGGGGTGACAGAGTTTACAGGGACAGAGGGGAGCAGAATGAATGGCACGGAGGGGGCAGACTGAGAGCGGATGGGCAGAGAGAAGGAGGGACAGAGAGAGGGGGACAGAGGAAGAGGTAGACAGAGAGAGGGGGACAGAGAGAGGGGGGCAGAGAGAGGGGGACAGAGAGAGGGGGACAGAGAGAGAGGGGACAGAGAGAGAGGGGGACAGAGAGAGGGGGACAGAGAGAGGGGACAGAGAGAGAGGGGGCAGAGGAAGGGGGGGCAGAGAGAGGGGGACAGAGAGAGAGGGAGGACAGAGAGAGAGGGGGACAGAGAGAGAGGGAGGACAGAGAGAAATGGTACAGAGAGAGGGGGAACAGAGAGAGGGGGCAGAGGGGGGTAGAGAGAGCGGGAACAGAGAGAGGGGGCAGAGTGGAGGGGACAGAGAGAGAGGGTGGACTGAGAGGGTAGGGGCGGAGATGGGGACAGAGAGAGGGGGAACTGAGAGAGTGGGGACAGGGAGATGGGGGACAGAGAGGGTGGGGACAGGGAGAAGGGGGACAGAGAGTGTGGGGACTGGGAGAAGGGGGGACAGAGAGACGGGGGTGCAGTAGAGAGGGGGGAATGGGGACAGAGAGAGGGGCTCAGATAGAGGGGGGAAAGAGAGAGGGGGAAAGAGAGAGGGGGAAAGTGAGAGGGCGAAAGAGAGAAGGGGACATAGGAGGCGGACTGAGAGCGGGGGGACAGAGAGAGAGGAGGGGTGGAGGGGGCAGAGAGAGTGGTACAGAGAGAGGGGGACAGAGAGAGGGGGCAGAGAGAGAAGTGGTTCAGAGAGAGGGGGACAGAGAGGAGGGGGACAGAGAGAATGGGGACAGAAAGGAGGGGAACACAGAGGGGGACAGCTGGGGGGACAGAAAGAGGAGGGGACGGGGAGAGCGGGAAAGAGGTTGGATAGAGAGAGAGGGGACAGAGGGAGGGAGTACAGGGAGAAGGGAGACAGAGGGGGGAGTACAGAGAGAAGCGTACATAGAGGGGGACAGAGAGAGGGGTGCAGAGAGAAGGGGGGCAGATAGAAAGGAGACGGGGAGAAGTGGGACAGAGAGTGGGTGACAGAGAGGGTGACAGAGAGAGGAGGCAAAATGGGGATAGAGAGGGGGGACAGAGAGATGGGGCAGAGGGCAGACAGAGAGAGGGGGGGACTGAGAGAGGGGACAGAGAGAGAGGGGGCAGAGGAACGGGGGGCAGAGAGAGGGGGACAGAGAGAGAGGGAGGACAGAGAGAGAGGGGGACAGAGAGAGAGGGAGGACAGAGAGAAATGGTACAGAGAGAGGGGGAACAGAGAGAGGGGGCAGAGGGGGTAGAGAGAGCGGGAACAGAGAGAGGGGGCACACTGGAGGGGACAGAGAGAGAGGGTGGACTGAGAGGGTAGGGGCGGAGATGGGGACAGAGAGAGGGGGAACTGAGAGAGTGGGGACAGGGAGATGGGGGACAGAGAGGGTGGGGACAGGGAGAAGGGGGACAGAGAGTGTGGGGACTGGGAGAAGGGGGGACAGAGAGACGGGGGTGCAGTAGAGAGGGGGGAATGGGGACAGAGAGAGGGGCTCAGATAGAGGGGGGAAAGAGAGAGGGGGAAAGAGAGAGGGGGAAAGTGAGAGGGCGAAAGAGAGAAGGGGACATAGGAGGCGGACTGAGAGCGGGGGGACAGAGAGAGAGGAGGGGTGGAGGGGGCAGAGAGAGTGGTACAGAGAGAGGGGGACAGAGAGAGGGGGCAGAGAGAGAAGTGGTTCAGAGAGAGGGGGACAGAGAGGAGGGGGACAGAGAGAATGGGGACAGAAAGGAGGGGAACACAGAGGGGGACAGCTGGGGGGACAGAAAGAGGAGGGGACGGGGAGAGCGGGAAAGAGGTTGGATAGAGAGAGAGGGGACAGAGGGAGGGAGTACAGGGAGAAGGGAGACAGAGGGGGGAGTACAGAGAGAAGCGTACATAGAGGGGGACAGAGAGAGGGGTGCAGAGAGAAGGGGGGCAGATAGAAAGGAGACGGGGAGAAGTGGGACAGAGAGTGGGTTACAGAGAGGGTGACAGAGAGAGGGGGCAAAATGGGGATAGAGAGGGGGGACAGAGAGATGGGGCAGAGGGCAGACAGAGAGAGGGGGGGACTGAGAGAGTGGGGTACAGAGAGGGGGATACAGAGAGGGGGGAACAGAGGGGGGGTAGAGAGAGAGGGACAGAGAGAGGGGAAGAGTGGAGGGGGACAGAGAGAGCGAGTGGACTGAGAGGGTAGGGACGGAGATGGGACAGAGAGAGGGGGAACTGAGAGAGTGGGGACAGGGAGAAGGGGGACAGAGAGGGTGGGGACAGGGAGAAGGGGGACAGAAAGGGTGGGGACTGGGAGAAGGGGGTCAAAGAGACGGGGGTGCAGTAGAGAGGGCGGAATAGGGGGACAGAGAGAGGGGCTCAGATAGAGGGGGGAAAGAGAAAGGGGGAAAGAGAGAGGTGGGAAAGTGAGAGGGCGAAAGAGAGAAGGGGACAAAGGGGGCGGACTGAGAGCGGGGGGACAGAGAGAGAGAGGAGGGGCAGAGAGAGTAGTACAGAGAGAGTGGGACAGAGAGAGGGGGCTGAGAGAGAGAGGGGACAGAGGGAGGGTGTACAGGGAGAAGGGAGACAGAGAGGGGAGTACAGAGAGGGTGTACATAGAAGGGGACAGAGAGGGGTGCAGAGAGAAGGGGGACAGATAGAAAGGAGACAGGGAGAAGTGGGACAGAGAGTGGGGTACAGAGAGGGTGACAGAGAGAGGGGGCAGAATGGGGTTAGAGAGGGGGGACAGAGAGATGGGGCAGAGGGCGGACAGAGAGAGGGGGGACTGAGAGAGGGGAACAGAGAGGGGGGAACAGAGAGGGGGGGAACAGAGAGGGGAGAAGAGAGAGAGAGGGGAAGAGAAAGGGGGGAAGAGAGAGAGAGGGGGACAGAGAGAGGGGGACAGAGAGAGAGGGACAGAGAGAGAGGGGGACAGAGGAGGAGGGGGACAGAGAGAGGGGACAGATAGAGAGGGGGACAGAGGAAGAGGTGGACACAGAGGGGGCTGTCAGAGAGGGGGAGAAAGAGGGATGGGGTGACAGAGTGAGGGGGACAGAGGGGAGCAGAGTGAGTGGTACGGAGGGGTCAGACAGAGAGCGGAGGGGCAGAGAGAGGGAGGGACAGAGAGAAAGGGGACAGAGAAAGAGTGGATAGAGAGAGGGGGGACAGAGAGAGGGGGACAGAGAGAGGGGGACAGAGAGAGAGTGGGGGACAGAGGAAGAGGGGACAGATAGAGGGAGACAGAGAGAATGAGGGGCAGAGAGAGAGGTGGACCGAGAGAGGGGACAGAGAGCGGGAGAGACGGGGGGTGGGGGGGGGCGCAGAAAGAGTGGGGGTCACAGAGAGAGGGGCGGCAGAGAGGGCAGAGAGTTGTGCACAGAGAGAGGTGTACAGAGAGAGAGGACAGAAGGAGTGGGGGACAGAGAGAGTGAGGGGGGGCAGAGAGAGAGGGGGACAGAGAGAGTGAGTGGGACAGAGAGAGAGAGGGGGACAGAGAGAGAGGGGGGGACAGAGAAAGAGGGGGGACATAGCGAGAGAGAGGGGGACAAGAGAGTGGGGCGACAGTGGGAGTGGAGTGATAGTGGAGGGGGGCTAGAGAGAGGGGGAAGAGAGTGGGGGAACAGAGAGAGGGTGACAGAGAGAGGGGTACAAAGAGAGAGGGGTGGACTGAAAGATGGTAACAGAGAGAGAGGGAGGGACAGAGTGAGATGGTGACAGAGAGAGTGGGGACAGAGAGGAGGGTGAGAGAGCAGGGGGTACAGAGACGGGGGACAGATAGAGAGTGGGGTCAGAGGGAGGGGACAGAGGGAGAGTGGGGACAGAGAGAGGGGGGACATTGAGAGAAGGGGAAAGAGAGATGGGGGCGCAGAGAGTGGGTGGACAGAAAGAGGGGGCAGAGAGCGCGGGGGAAAGAAAGAGGAGGTAAGAGAAAGGAGGACAGAGGGGACGGACAGAGAGGGGGAGACAGAGGGGGGGAACAGAGAGAGGGACGGTCAGAGAGGGAGGGGACAGAAAGAGAGGGTGACAAGAGAATGGGGGAGAGAGGTAAGGGAGAGATGGGAGTGAGGGGGGTAAAGAGAGGGGGAAGAGAGAGAGGGTGGACAGAGAGAGTGGGGCAGTGAGTGGGGGGACAGAGAGAGGGGGACAGACAGAGGGGTTACAGGGAGAGAGGGGGACAGTGAGAGGGGGAACAGAGAGAGGGCGGACAGAGAGAGAGGGATGGGGGGATTGAGAGAAGAGGACAGAGAGGGGGGACAGAGAGGGAGGGACAGAGGGGGGGACAGAGGGAGGGGGAGGGGGTGACAGAGAGGGGGATAGAAAGAGGGGACACAGAGAGAAGTGAACGGAGAGAGAGGGGGGACAGAGGGGGACAGAGAGGGGGGACAGAGAGAAGGGGGACAGAGATGGAAGTGAGAGAGAGGAAGGCAGAGAGAGGGGAACGGAGAGAGAGGTAACAAAGAAAGGAGGGGACAGAGAGAGAGGGACTGAGAGAGAGTGACGGAGAGTGGGACAGAGAGGCGGCGACGGGGGGATGGAGAGGGGGGGCAGAGAGAGGGGGACAGAGGGGAAGACGGGGTGGGGGTGTACGGGGGGGACAGAGAGAAGGGAGATAGAAAGTAGGGGACAGAGAGAGGGGAATGGAGAGAGAGTGGTTACGGAGGGGAGGAACAGAGAGGGGGGACAGGGAGAGGGGGAGCAGAGAGAGGGGGGACAGAGAGAGGGGAACGGAGAGAGAGGGGGGACAGAGAGAGGGGGAACGGGGGGGACAGACAGAGAGAGGACAGAGTGAGGGGAACGGAGAGAGAGGTGGGGATGGGGGGACAGAGAGAGGGGAATGGAGAGGTGGGCACAGAGAGGGAGACACAGAGAGAGGAACGGAGAGAGAGGGGGTACAGAGAGAGGGGAATGGAGAGAGAGGGGGACAGAGAGATGGGAACAGAGAGAGGGGAGACAGAGAGAGGGGGATACAGAGAGGGGGGAACAGAGAGAGGGGAACAGAGAGAGGTGGACAGAGAGAGGGGGACAGAGAAAGGGGGACAGAGAGAGGGGGATACAGAGAGGGGGGAACAGAGAGAGGGGGACAGAGAGAGGGGAACGGGGAGGGCCGAGTCATGGAGAGGGGAGAGAGAGAGGGGCGACAGAGAGAGGTGAACGGAGAGAGATGGGGGACAGAGAGATGGGTCAGAGAGAGGGTTGGACAGAGAGAGGGGGACAGAGAGCGCGGGACGGAGAGATAGTGACGGAGAGGAGGACAGAGAGAGGGGGACAGAGAGAGTGGGGACAGAAGGGGGGACAGAGAGGGTGGGGACAAATATGGGGACACAGAGATGGGGGGCAGAGAGGGGGGACAGAGACGGTGGACAGAGAGAGGGGAACGGAGAGATGGGGGGAAAGAGAGAGGGAGGACAGAGAGTTGAACGGGAAGGGGGGAGACAGACAGAGGGGGACACAGAGAGGGGGACACAGAGAGCGGGTACAGAGAAAGGGCTGGGCCCAATAAGGCGGGACAGAGAGGGGGGGGCAGAGAGGGGGGTCAGAGAGAGGGTTAAAGAGAGACGGGGTGAGATGGAGAGGGGGACAGATGGAAAGGGGGACAGAGAGAGAGGGGGAGAGAGAGAGAGGGGGACAGAGAGAGGGGGACAGAGAACGGGAGGGACAGAGAGAGGGTGACAGAGAGAGGGGGAAAGAGAGGCGACAGATGGAGAAAGGGAACAGAGAGAGAGGGGACAGAGAGAGGGTGGACAGTGAGAGGTGGACAGAGAGGGGGTGTCAGAGAGGGAGAGAAAAAGAGATGGGGTGACAGAGTTTGCAGGGACAGAGGGGAGCAGAATGAATGGCACGGAGGGGGCAGACTGAGAGCGGAGGGGCAGAGAGAAGGAGGGACAGAGAGAGGGGGACAGAGGAAGAGGTAGACAGAGAGAGGGGGACAGAGAGAGGGGGGCAGAGAGAGGGGGACAGAGAGAGGGGGACAGAGAGAGAGGGGACAGAGAGAGAGGGGGACAGAGAGAGGGGGACAGAGAGAGGGGACAGAGAGAGAGGGGGCAGAGGAAGGGGGGGCAGAGAGAGGGGGCAGAGAGAGAGGGAGGACAGAGAGAGAGGGGGACAGAGAGAGAGGGAGGACAGAGAGAAATGGTACAGAGAGAGGGGGAACAGAGAGAGGGGGCAGAGTGGAGGGGGACAGAGAGAGAGGGTGGACTGAGAGGGTAGGGGCGGAGATGGGGACAGAGAGAGGGGGAACTGAGAGAATGGGGACAGGGAGATGGGGGACAGAGAGGGTGGGGACAGGGAGAAGGGGGACAGAGAGTGTGGGGACTGGGAGAAGCGGGGACAGAGAGACGGGGGTGCAGTAGAGAGGGGGGAATGGGGACAGAGAGAGGGGCTCAGATAGAGGGGGGAAAGAGAGAGGGGGAAAGAGAGAGGGGGGAAAGTGAGAGGGCGAAAGAGAGAAGGGGACATAGGGGGCGGACTGAGAGCGGGGGGACAGAGAGAGAGGAGGGGTGGAGGGGGCAGAGAGAGTGGTACAGAGAGAGGGGGACAGCGAGAGGGGGCAGAGAGAGAGGTGGTTCAGAGAGAGGGGGACAGAGAGGAGGGGGACAGAGAGAATGGGGACAGAAAGGAGGGGAACACAGAGGGGGACAGCTGGGGGGACAGAAAGAGGAGGGGACAGGGAGAGCGGGAAAGAGGTTGGATAGAGAGAGAGAGGGGGGACAGAGGGAGGGAGTACAGGGAGAAGGGAGACAGAGGGGGGAGTACGGAGAGAAGCGTACATAGAGGGGGACAGAGAGAGGGGTGCAGAGAGAAGGGGGGCAGATAGAAAGGAGATGGGGAGAAGTGGGACAGAGAGTGGGTTACAGAGAGGGTGACAGAGAGAGGGGGCAGAGGGCAGACAGAGAGAGGGGGGACAGAGAGAGGGGGGTACAGAGAGGGGGATACAGAGAGGGGGGAACAGACGGGGGGTAGAGAGAGAGGGACAGAGAGAGGGGGAAGAGTGGAGGGGGACAGAGAGAGCGAGTGGACTGAGAGGGTAGGGACGGAGATGGGACAGAGAGAGGGGGAACTGAGAGAGTGGGGACAGGGAGAAGGGGGACAGAGAGAGTGGGGACAGGGAGAAGGGGGACAGAAAGGGTGGGGACTGGGAGAAGGGGGGACAAAGAGACGGGGGTGCAGTAGAGAGGGCGGAATAGGGGGACAGAGAGAGGGGCTCAGATAGAGGGGGGAAAGAGAAAGGGGGAAAGAGAGAGGTGGGAAAGTGAGAGGGCGAAAGAGAGAAGGGGACAAAGGGGGCGGACTGAGAGCGGGGGGACAGAGAGAGAGAGGAGGGGCAGAGAGAGTAGTACAGAGAGAGTGGGACAGAGAGAGGGGGCAGAGAGAGAGGGGACAGAGGGAGGGTGAACAGGGAGAAGGGAGACAGAGTGGGGAGTACCGAGAGGGCGTACATAGAAGGGGACAGAAAGGGGTGCAGAGAGAAGGGGGACAGATAGAAAGGAGACAGGGAGAAGTGGGACAGAGAGTGGGGTACAGAGAGGGTGACAGAGAGAGGGGGCAGAATGGGGTTAGAGAGGGGGGACAGAGAGATGGGGCAGAGGGCGGACAGAGAGAGGGGGGACTGAGAGAGGGGAACAGAGAGGGGGGAACAGAGAGGGGGGGAACAGAGAGGGGGGAAGAGAGAGAGGGGAAGAGAAAGGGGGGAAGAGAGAGAGGGGGACAGAGAGAGGGGGACAGAGAGAGAGGGACAGAGAGAGAGGGGGACAGAGGAGGAGGGGGACAGAGAGAGGGGACAGATAGAGAGGGGGACAGAGGAAGAGGTGGACACAGAGGGGGCTGTCAGAGAGGGGGAGAAAGAGGGATGGGGTAACAGAGTGAGGGGGACAGAGGGGAGCAGAGTGAGTGGTACGGAGGGGTCAGACAGAGAGCGGAGGGGCAGAGAGAGGGAGGAACAGAGAGAAAGGGGACAGAGAAAGAGGGGATAGAGAGAGGGGGGACAGAGAGAGGGGGACAGAGAGAGGGGGACAGAGAGAGAGTGGGGGACAGAGGAAGAGGGGACAGAGAGAGGGAGACAGAGAGAATGAGTGGCAGAGAGAGAGGTGGACCGAGAGAGGGGACAGAGAGCGGGAGAGACGGGGGGTGGGGGGGAGCGCAGAAAGAGTGGGGGTCACAGAGAGAGGGGCGGCAGAGAGGGCAGAGAGTTGTGCACAGAGAGAGGGGTACAGAGAGAGAGGACAGAGAGAGTGGGGGACAGAGAGAGTGAGGGGGGACAGAGAGAGAGGGGGACAGAGAGAGTGAGGGAGACAGAGAGAGAGACGGGGACAGAGAGAGACGGGGGGACAGAGAAAGAGGGGGGACATAGCGAGAGAGAGGGGGACAAGAGAGTGGGGCGACAGTGGGAGTGGAGTGATAGGGGAGAGGGGGGTAGAGAGAGGGGGAAGAGAGTGGGGGAACAGAGAGAGGGTGACAGAGAGAGGGGTACAAAGAGAGAGGGGTGGACTGAAAGATGGTAACAGAGAGAGAGGGAGGGACAGAGTGAGATGGTGACAGAGAGAGTGGGGACAGAGAGGAGGGTGAGAGAGCAGGGGGTACAGAGACGGGGGACAGAGAGAGAGTGGGGTCAGAGGGAGGGGACAGAGGGAGAGTGGGGACAGAGAGAGGGGGGACATTGAGAGAAGGGGAAAGAGAGATGGGGGCGCAGAGAGTGGGTGGACAGAAAGAGGGGGCAGAGAGCGCGGGGGAAAGAAAGAGGAGGTAAGAGAAAGGAGGACAGAGGGGACGGACAGAGAGGGGGAGACAGAGGGGGGGAACAGAGAGAGGGACGGTCAGAGAGGGAGGGGACAGAAAGAGAGGGTGACAAGAGAATGGGGGAGAGAGGTAAGGGAGAGATGGGAGTGAGGGGGGTAAAGAGAGGGGGAAGAGAGAGAGGGTGGACAGAGAGAGTGGGGCAGTGAGTGGGGGGACAGAGAGAGGGGGACAGACAGAGGGGTTACAGGGAGAGAGGGGGACAGTGAGAGGGGGAACAGAGAGAAGGGGACAGAGAGAGGGGGAACAGAGAGAGGGCGGACAGAGAGAGAGGGACGGGGGGATTGAGAGAAGAGGACAGAGAGGGGGGACAGAGAGGGAGGGACAGAGGGGGGGGGGCAGAGGGAGGGGGAGGGGGTGACAGAGAGGGGGATAGAAAGAGGGGACACAGAGAGAAGTGAACGGAGAGAGAGGGGGGACAGAGGGGGACAGAGAGGGGGGACAGAGAGAAGGGGGACAGAGATGGAAGATAGAGAGAGGAAGGCAGAGAGAGGGGAACGGAGAGAGAGGGAACAAAGAAAGGAGGGGACAGAGAGAGAGGGACGGAGAGAGAGTGACGGAGAGGGGGACAGAGAGGCGGCGACGGGGGATTGAGAGAGGGGGACAGAGAGAGGGGGACAGAGGGGGAGACGGGGTGGGTGTACGGGGGGGACAGAGAGAAGGGAGATAGAAAGTAGGGGACAGAGAGAGGGGAATGGAGAGAGAGTGGTTACGGAGGGGAGGAAGAGAGAGGGGGGGACAGGGAGAGGGGGAGGAGAGAGAGGGGGGACAGAGAGAGGGGAACGGAGAGAGGGGGGACAGAGAGAGGGGGAACGGGGGGGACAGAGAGAGGGGAATGGAGAGGTGGGCACAGAGAGGGAGACACAGAGAGAGGAACGGAGAGAGAAGGGGTACAGAGAGAGGGGAATGGAGAGAGAGGGGGACAGAGAGATGGGGACAGAGAGAGGGGAGACAGAGAGAGGGGGATACAGAGATGGGGGAACAGAGAGAGGGGGACAGAGAGAGGTGGACAGAGAAAGGGGGACAGAGAGAGGGGGATACAGAGAGGGGGGAACAGAGAGAGGGGGACAGAGAGAGGGGGACAGAGAGAGGGGGACAGAGAGTGGGGAACGGAGAGAGAGTGGGGACAGAGAGAGGGGGACAGAGAGAGGGGGACAGAGAAAGGGGAACGGAGAGAGAGTGGGGACAGAGAGAGGGGGATACAAAGAGGGGGGAACAGAGAGAGGGGGACAGAGAGAGGTGGACAGAGAGAGGGGGACAGAGAGCGGGGGACAGAGAGAGGGGGACAGAGAGAGGGGGCAGAGAGATGAGGACAGAGAGAGGGGGACAGAGAGAGATGTACAGAGAGAGGAGGACAGAGAGAGAGGACAGAGAGACGGGGGACAGAGAGAGATGGGGGGACAGAGAGAGAGGGGACAGAGCGCGGGGGGACAGAGAGAGGGGGACAGAGAGAGGGGGACAGAGAGAGGAGGGAACAGAGGCAGAAGGGGTCAGAGAGAGGGGGCAGAGGGGGAAGAGAGAGGGGTGACAGAGAGAGAGGGGGACAGAGAGACAGGGGACAGAGAGATGGGGTGCCAGAGAGAGGGGAGAAAGAGAGAGAGGGGCGCGGAGAGAGGGGAGTGGACAGAGAGATGGGGACAGAGAGAGAGGAGGGTACAGAGAGCGGGGTGGACAGAAAGAGGGGGACAGAGAGAGGGTGGAAAGAAGGGGGGGAAAGAGAGAGGGGGACAGAGGGGGCGGACTGGGAGAGTGGGGACAGAGAAAGGGAGGGACAGAGAGAGACGGTCAGAGAGAGAGGGGGGGTCATAGAGAGAGGGGGACAGACAGAGAGGGGGACAAGAGAGTGGGGGAAGAGAGAGGGTGGAGTGATAGGGGAGAGAGAGGGGGAAGAGAGAGCGGGAAGAGAGAGGAGTGCAGAGAGAGGGGTGGACAGAGAGATGGGGACAGAGGGAGAGGGAGGGACAGAGTGAGAAGGTGACAGAGAGAGTGGGGAAAGAGAGGAGGGTGACAGAGCAGGGGGTACAGAGAGAGAGAGGGTGGACAGAGAGAGAGAGGGTGGACAGAGAGATGAGGACAGAGGGAGAGGAGGGTACACTGAGAAGGGTGGACAGAGAAGAGGGTGACAGAGAGAGGGACAGAGAGATGGGGACATAAAGAGGGGTGACGGCGAGAAAGGGGGACAGAGAGAGTGGGGACAGAGGGGGGACAGAGAGAGTGGGGACAGAGATGGGGAGATAGAGAGGGGGGACAGAGAGGGGCGACAGAGACGGGGGACAGAGAGAGCGGAACGGAGAGATGGGGGGACAGAGAGAGGGGGATAGAGAGAGGGGAACGGGGAGGGCCGAGTCAGAGAGAGGGGAGAGAGAGAGGGGCGACAGAGAGAGGTGAACGGAGAGAGATGGGGGACAGAGAGATGGGTCAGAGAGAGGGTTGGACAGAGAGAGGGGGACAGAGAGCGCGGGACGGAGAGAGAGTGACGGAGAGGAGGACAGAGAGAGGGGGACAGAGAGAGTGGGGACAGAAGGGGGGACAGAGAGGGTGGGCACAAATATGGGGACACAGAGATTGGGGCAGAGAGGGGGGACAGAGACGGGGGACAGAGAGAGGGGAACGGAGAGATGGGGGGAAAGAGAGAGGGAGGACAGAGAGTTGAACGGGAAGGGGGGAGACAGACAGAGGGGGACACAGAGAGGGGGACACAGAGAGAGGAGAACGGAGAGAGAGGGGGACAGAGAGAGTGTTGGACAGAGAGAGGGTTGGACAGAGAGAAGGGGACAGAGAGAAGGGGGCAGAGAGAGAGGGGGACAGAGAGAACGGGACAGAGAGAGAGGGACGAAGAGAGACTGACGGAGAGGGAGACAGAGAGGGGGGAACGGGGGGGATTGAGAGAGGGGGACAGAGAGGGGGGAGAGAGAGGGGGGACAGTGAGAGAGGGACAGAGATAGAGGGACACAGAGAGGGGGACAGAGTGGGTGACAGAGGGTGGGGGACGGGAAAACAGAGAGAGGGGGGATAGAAAGAGGGGGGATAGAAAGAGGGGGGACTGAGAGAGGGGAACGGAGAGACACGGGAGACGGAGAGGGGGGGACAGAGAGGGGGGACAGAGAGAGGGGGCAGAGAGAGGAGGGACAGAGAGAGGAGGGACAGAGAGAGGAGGGACAGAGAGAGGGGAACGGAGAGACAGGGGGGACGGAGAGGGGGGAAGAGAGGCGGGACAGAGAGAGGGGGTGCAGAGAGAGGGGGACAGAGAGAGGGTTGGACAGAGAGAAGTGGACAGAGAGAGGGGGACAGAGAGAGAGGGGGACAGAGAGAGAAGGACGAAGAGAGACTGACGGAGAGGGAGACAGAGAGGGGGGAACGGGGGGATTGAGAGAGGGGGACAGAGAGGGGGGAGAGAGAGGGGGGACAGTGAGAGAGGGACAGTGAGAGAGGGACAGAGAGAGGGGGACAGAGGGGGTGACAGAGGGTGGGGGACAGTGGGGGCAGAGAGAGGGTGGATAGATAGAGCGGGAATAGAAAGAGGGGGCAGAGAGAGGGGAACGGAGAGACAGGGGAGATGGAGAAGGTGGGACACAGAGGGGGGACAGAGAGAGGGTAGGCAGAGAGAGGGGGGACAGAGAGAGGGGAACGGAGAGACGGGGGCGGAGAGGGGGGTAAAGAGAGGCGGGACAGAGAGAGGGGGTGCAGAGAGAGGGGGAGAAAGAGAGATGGGGTGACAGAGTGAGGGGGACAGGGGGTGCAGGCAGAGTGGTACAGAGCGTGCAGACTGAGAGCGGGGGGCAGAGAGTAGCAGGGACAGAGAGAGGGGGACAGAGCAAGAGGGGACACAGAGAGAGGGGGGATAGAGAGAGAGGGGGACAGAGGGAGGGGCGACAGAGAGAGAGAGGGGGACAGAGAGATGGGGACAGAGAGAGGGGGACAGAGAGAGGGGGGAATGGGAGAGGGGGTCAGAGAGAGGTGTGGTAGGGGGGAAGAGAGGGGTTGACATAAAGAGAGGAGGACATAGAGAGATGGGGACAGAGAGGGGGACAGAGAGAGGGGGGACAGAGGAAGAGGGGGGACAGAGAGTGCGGACAGAGAAAGGGGGACAGAGGAAGAGGGGGAATAGAAAGAGGGCGACAGAGAGAGAGAGAGGACAGAGAGAAGTGGTACAGTGAGAGGGGGAACAGAGGGGGTACAGGGAGAAGGAGGGACAGAGAGAGGGGGGACAAAGAGAGTGGGGACAGTGAGAGAGGGGGGACTGAGAGACGGGGGGCGCAGTAGAGAGGGGCAGGGGGACGGAGGGAGGTACAGAGAGCGAGGGAAAGAGAGAAGGGGACAGAGTGGGCGGACTGAGAGCGGGGATCAGAGAGAAGGAGGGGAAGAGAGAGAGGGGCACCGAGGGAGGGTGACAGAGAGCGGGAGAGACGGGGGGTCAAAGAAAGTGGGGGTCACAGAGAGAGGGCGGCAGAGATGGCAGAGAGAGATGTGCAGAGAGAAGAGGAGAGAGAGAGAGTACAGAGAGTCAGGGGGGACAGAGAGAGATAGGACAGAGAGAGGGGAAAGGAGAGAGAGATGTGGACGGGGGACAGAGAGAGGGGGGCAGAGAGAGAGGGGACAGACAGAGAAGGGAACGGTGAGAGATGGGGGACAGAGAGAGGAGAATGGAGAGGGGGGCACAGAGAGGGGGACACAGAGAGGGGGACGGCTAGAGAGAAGGGACAGAGAGAGGGGAATGGAAAGACAGGGGACAGAGAGAGTGGGACAGAGAGAGGGGGACAGAGAGGGGGAACGAAGAGAGAGGGGGGACAGAGAGAGGGGAATGGAGAGAGAGGGGGGACAGAGAGAGGGGGACAGAGAGAGTGGACAGAGATAGGGGGGCAGAGAGAGGGGGAACAGTGAGGGGGGACAGTGAGTGGGGGACAGTGAGAGGGGTACAGAGAGGGAGAGAAAGAGAGATGGTGTGACAGAGTGAGGAAGGCAGGTGGTGCAGAGAGTGTGGTACAGAGGGGGCAGACTGAGAGCGGGGGAGGCAGAGAGAAGTAGGGACAGAGAGAGAGGGAGACAGAGGAAGAGGGGGCACAGAGAGAGGCGAGACAGAGAGAAGGGGACAGGGAGAGGGTGGACAGAGAGAGGGATGACGGGGAGTAAGTGGGACAGAGAGAGGGGTCAGAGAAAGGAGGGACAGAGGGGGGACAGAGAGAGGGGGGAGAGTGAGAGGAGGGACAGTGAGAGGGTAACGGAGAGAGAGGGGGACAGAGAGAGGGGGAGACAGAGGGGGGGGACAAACATAGAGAGGACAGAGAGAGGGGAACGGAGAGAGAGGTGGGGACGGGGGGACAGAGAGAGGGGGGCAGAGAGAGAGGGGACACAGAGAGGGGAACGGCTGGGGGGGACAGAGAGAGGGGGACAGAGAGGGGGAACGGAGAGAGTGGGGGGACAGAGAGAGGGGGACAGAGAGAGGGGAAACAGAGAGAGGGGGACAGAGAGAGAGGGGACAGAGAGACAGGGGGACAGAGAGCGGGGGGGGACAGAGAGAGGGTGGACAGAGAGAGAGGGTTAGAGAGAGGGGGACAGAGAGAAAAGGGAGACAGACAGGGGGGACTGAGAGAGGGGGACAGAGAGAGGGGGACAGAGAGAGGGGGTACAGAGAGAGGGGGTACAGAGAGAGGGGGACAGAACAAGGGGACAGAGGGAGGGGGACAGAGAGAGGGGGACGGGGGGCAGATAGGGTGTTGACAGAGATGGGGGGACAGAGAGGGGGGACAGAGGGAGGGGGACAGAGGGGGTGACAGAGGGAGGGGGACAGGGGACAGAGAGAGGGGGATAGAAAGGGGGGAACAGAGAGAGGGGAACGGAGAGACAAGGGGGATGGTGAGGGGGTGACAGAGAGGGGGTCAGAGAGAGTGGGGCAGAGAGAGGGTGGACGGGGGGCAGAGAGAGGGGGACATAGAGAGGGGAACAGAGAGAGAGGGGGACAGAGAGAGGGGGACAGAGAGAGGGGGGACAGAGAGAGGGGGGACAGAGAGAGGGGGACAGAGAGAGGGTGGACAGAGAGATGGGGAAAAGAGAGAGGGGAACGAAGAGACAAGTGGGATGGTGAGGGGGTGACAGAGAGGGTGGACTGAGAGAGTGGGCAGAGAGAGGGTGGACAGAGAGGGGGGCACAGAGAAAGGGGAGACAGAGAGAGGGGAACAGAGAGAGAGGGGGACAGAGAGAGAGGGGGGACAGAGAGAGGGGGGCAGAGAGAGGGTGGACAGAGAGAGGGGGAACAGAGAGAGGGGAACGGAGAGACAAGGGGGGTGGTGAGGGGGTGACAGAGAGGGGGGACTGAGAGAGTGGGGCAGAGAGAGGGTGGACAGAGAGAGGCGGGACAGAGAGAGGAAGGACAGAGAGAGGGGAACAGAGAGAGAGGGGGACAGAGAGAGGGGGGACAGAGAGAGGGGGGGACAGAGAGAGGGGACAGAGAGAGGGGGACAGAGAGAGTTGGAACAGTGAAGGGGGACAGTGAGAGGGGGACAGTGAGAGGACAACAGAGAGGGGGAGAAAGAGAGATGGGGTGACAGAGTGCGGGGACAGGGGTTGCAGACTGAGAGCGGGGGGGGCAGAGAGAAGTAGGGACAGAGAAAGAGGGGGACAGAGGAAGAGGGGGCACAGAGAGAGGGGGGACAGAGAGAGGGGGACAGAGAGAGGGGGCACAGAGAGAGAGAGGGGGGCAGAGAGAGGGGGACAGAGAGAGAGGGGGACGGAGTGAGGGTGACAGAGAGAGGGGGGACTGAGAGAGGAGGGAACAGAGGGAGAGGGGGTCAGAGAGAGGGGTGGAAGGGGGAAGAGAGGGGGTGACAAGGAGAGAGGAGGACAGAGAGAGAGGGGGACAAGAGAGTGGGTGGAGAGAGAGGGTGTAGTGATAGGGGAGAGTGAGGGTGGTAGAGAGAGGGGGAAGAGAGAGGGGTGAAAGAGAGGGGGTGCAGAGAGAGGGGTGAACAGAGAGATGGGACAGAAGGAGAGGGAGGGACAGAGTGAGAAGGTGACAGACAGGGTAGGGACAGAAGGAGGGGTGACGGTGAGAAATGGGGACAGAGAGAGGGGTCAGAGAGAGGGGGGACAGAGAGAGGGGGGACAGAGAGAGAGGGTTAGAGAGAGGGGGACAGAGAGAGGGGGAAAGAGAGTGGGGAATGGAGAGAGGGGGGGTCAGAGAGAGGGGGACAGAGAGAGGGTTGGACAGAGAGAGGGGGACAGAGAGAGAGGGTTAGAGAGAGGGGGACAGAGAGAGGGGGTACAGAGAGAGGGGTACAGAGAGAGGGGGCAGAGAGAGGGGGGATAGAGAGAGGGGGACAGAGAGAGGGGACAGAGGGAGGGGGACAGAGAGAGGGGGATGGGGGGCAGATAGGGTGGGGACAGAGATGGGGGGTCAGATAGGGGGACAGAGAGAGGGGAACGGAGAGAGAGGGGGACAGAGAGAAGGGGACAGAGAGAGGGGAACGGGGAGGGGGGAGATAGAGAGAGGGGGACAGAGAGAGGGGGAAAGAGAGTGGGGAATGGAGAGAGAGGGTGTGAGAGAGAGGGGGTCAGAGAGAGGGAGACAGAGAGAGGGTTGGACAGAGATAGGGGGACAGGGAGAGGGGGGACTGAGAGAGCGGGCACAGAGAGAGGGGGTACAGAGAGAGGGGGACAGAGAGAGGGGACAGAGGGAGGGGGACAGAGAGAGGGGGACGGGGGGCAGATAGGGTGTTGACAGAGATGGGGGGACAGAGAGGGGGGACAGAGAGAGGGGAACGGAGAGAGAGGGGGACAAAGAGAAGGGGACAGATAGAAGGGAACGGGGAGGGGGAGACAGAGAGAGGGGGACAGAGAGAGGGGGAAAGAGAGTGGGGAATGGAGAGAGAGGGGGACAAAGAGAAGGGGACAGATAGAGGGGAACGGGGAGGGGGAGACAGAGAGAGGGGGACAGAGAGAGGGGGAAAGAGAGTGGGGAATGGAGAGAGAGGGGGTCAGAGAGAGGGGGACAGAGAGAGGGTTGGACAGAGAGATGGGGACAGAAGGAGAGGAGGGGTCAGAGAGAGGGGGACAGAGAGAAGGGAACAGAGAGAGAGGAGGGACAGAGAGAGGGGGGACAGAGAGAGGGGAACGGAGAGAGAGGGGGACAGAGAGAAGGGGACAGATAGAGGGGAACGGGGAGGGGGAGACAGAGAGAGGGGGACAGAGAGAGGGGGAAAGAGAGTGGGGAATGGAGAGAGAGGGGGTCAGAGAGAGGGGGACAGAGAGAGGGTTGGACAGAGAGATGGGGACAGAAGGAGAGGAGGGGTCAGAGAGAGGGGGACAGAGAGAAGGGAACAGAGAGAGAGGAGGGACAGAGAGAGGGTGGACAGAGAGGGTGGAGTGAGGGCACAACGAGAGGGAGACAGAGTGAGGGGAACGGACAGAGAGGGGGGACAGAGAGGGGGAGACAGAGAGAGGGGGACAGAGAGAGGGGAACGGACAGAGAGGGAGGACAGAGAGGGAGGACAGAGAGAGGGGGCACAGAAAGAGGGGTGACAGAGAGACCGGAGGGGCAGAGAGCGCAGGGACAGTGCGAGGGGGACAGAGTTAGGGGACAGTGAGAGTGGGGCACCGAGAGGGAGATGGGGACAGAGAGAGGGGGTCAAGAGAGGTAGGAGAGAGATGGGGGAGAGAGAGGGGGGGAGAGGGGGGAGACAGACGGTGGAGGGAGGGGGGGAGAGAGGCGGGGAGAGAGAGGAGGGGAGAGCGAGGATGGGAGAGAGAGGGGAGAGAGTGGGGAGAGAGAGGGGAGAGAGAGAGGGGGAGGAGAGAGAGGGGGAGAGAAAGGAGGAAGAGAGAGGGTGGAGGGGGAGTGGGGGGAGACAGAGGGAGAGACAGAGGGGGAGAGAGAGGAGGGAAGAGATTGGAGGGTAGAGAGGGGCGAGAGAGGGGAGACAGAGGGGAGAGGGGAGGGGAGAGAGAGGAGGGGAGAGAGTGGGGAGAGAGCGGGGGAGACGGGAGGGGGAGACGGGGTGGGAGTGATGGGGAGAGTGAGAGAGTGAGTGAGGGAGGCAAGGGGTGAGAGAGTGGAGAGAGTTCGGTGACAGAGTTGGGGAGAGAGTTAGTGAAGAGTGTGAGGGGCAGAGAGAGAATGAGGGATAGAGAGAGAGGAAGTGAGGGGGAAAGAGAGGTTGAGGAGGAGAGATGGGATAGAGAGAGGCATGGAGAGAGAGGGCGGAGAGAGAAGGGGAAGAGAGAGGGGGTAGAGAGCTAGTGGGATGGCGGGGGAGACGGAGGGGAGAGGGAGAGAGAGGAGGAGAGGGGGAGAGTGAGGGGGAGAGAGTGAGCTGGACAGAGTGAGGGGGAGAGAGAGGGGGGAGAGAGAGAGCGCGGCAGGGAGAGGGGGCAGGGAGAGGGGAGCAGAGAGAAGGGAAGAGGGAGGGGGCAGAGGGAGGGATCGAGGGAGGTGGGTGAGAGAGGGGGGAGAGAGGGGGGAGAGAGGGGCGAGAGGTGGGGAGAGGGGTTGAGAGAGAGGGGAGAGAGCACGGGGAAAGAGAGAGAGAGTGGGGAGAAAGTGGGGGAGAGCGGGGGAGACAGGGGGAGGGGAGAAGGGGAGAGAGAGGGGGATAGAGAGGGGTAGAGAGAGGCGACAGAGAAGGAGTTAGAGAGTGGGGTGAGAGAGAAGGACGAGAGTGGAGACGATGGGAGGCGAGAGTTGGGGCGAGAGAGGGGGCGAGAGAGTGGCGTTAGTGGGGGCAAGAGTGGGGGTCGTGAAAGGGGACGAGGGTGGGGGCGAAAGAGGGGGCGAGAGAGAAGGGGCGAGACAGGAGGGTGAGACAGGGGGCAAGAGATGGGCGAGAGAGAGGGTGCGAGAGGGGGGCGAGAGAGAGGGTGGAGGGAGGGGAGAGAGAGGGAGGGGAGAGAGGAGATCAGGGGAGTGTTGGGAAAAGAGGGGGAGAGAGAGGGGAGAGACAGGGGGAGAGAGAGAGGCGGGAGAGAGGGGAGGGGGGAGAGAGAGAGGACGAGAGAGGGGGAGAGAGTGGGGAAGAGAGAGAGTGGGGAGAGAGAGAGAGATTAGAGAGAAGGGCAAGGGAGCTGGGGAGAGAGAGGGTGAAAGAGGGGAGAGAGTGAGAGGAGAGAGAGAGGCGAGCGAGGTGGGGAGAGTGGGAGAGAGGGGGAGTTAGAGGGGGGAGAGAGCGTGGGGAGAGAGAGGGGTGAAGAGAGGGGGAGAGGGGGCGAGAGTGGGGGAGAGAGGGGGAGAGAGAGGGGGAAAGAGAGAGGCGGAGAGAGTGGGGGTAGACAGTGGGGGGAGAGAGGGGTGGGAGAGAGGGGGAGAGAGATGGGGAAGAGAGAGGGGAGAGAGGGGGAGAGAGAGAAGGGTTGAAAGAGAGTGGGGGAGAGAGTGGTGGGGAGAGAGTGGGGGAAATAGTGGGGAAGGGAGAGTGGGTGGGTAGAGTTGGGGTGGAGGGTGGGTGGGGAGAGTGGGTGGGGAGAGTGGGTGGGGAGAGTGCGTTGGGAGAGAGGAGAGAGAAACTGGTGTAAGCGAGCGGGGTAAGAGAACAGGGTAAGACTGTGGGGAGAGAGAGAGAGAGGGGAGGGAGAGAGGGGAGGGAGAGAGAAGAGAGAGAGAGTGGGGCGAGAAAGAGGGGAGATGGAGAGAGGGGAGAGAGAGGGGTGGAAAGAGAGAGGAGAGAGAGAGTAGAGAAACAGTGGGAAAGAGCGAGGGAGAGAGAGACAGAGGGGGTAGAAAGAGTGGAAGATAAAGAGAGGGGAGAGAGAGGGGGAGAGAGAGAGCTTGGAGAGGGGGATGTGGGGGAGAGAGGGGGGAGAGAGATGGTGTGAGAGAGGGGGTGAGAGAGAAGGTGAGAGAGGTGGTGAGAGAGGGGAGAGAGGGGGAGAGAGGGGGGAGAGAGAGGGGAGAGAGAGGGGAGCGAGAGGAGAGGAGGTGAGAGAGGGGGAGAGAGTGGAGACGAGTGGGGGGCGAGAGTGGTGCGAGAGAGGGGGCGAGAGAGGAGATGAGAGAGGGGGCGAGAGGGGGGTGAGAGTGGGGGGCGAGAGAGGGATGAGAGTGGGGTGCGAGAGAGGGGGCGAGAGAGGGTGTGAGAGAGGAGGGGAGAGACAGGAGGACGAGACAGGGTGCGAGAGATTGGAGAGAGAGGGAGCGAGAGAGAGGCGGGAGAGAGGGGGTAGAGAATGAGAGATTTGGGGAAAGAGGGGGAGAAAGAAGGGTGCGAGAGGGGGTGAGAGAGGGGGTGAGAGAAGGGGTGAGAGAGGGGAGAGAGAGGGGAGAGAGAGGGGAGAGAGTGGGGAGAGAGAGGGGAGAGAGAGGAGAGAGAGGGTAGAGAGAGGGGAGAGAGAGGGGAGAGAGAGGGGGTGAGAGAGAGGGGAGAGAGTGGGGGGCGCGAGACTGGGCGAGAGAGGGTGCGAGAGAGGAGGGGAGAGACAGGAGGGCGAGAGGGGGGCGAGAGGGGGTGAGAGTGGGGGGCGAGAGAGGGGACGAGAGAGGGTGCGAGAGAGGAGGGGAGAGATAGGAGGGCGAGACAGGGGGCGAGAGATGAGAGAGAGACGGAGCGAGAGGGGGGCGAGAGAGAGGCGGGAGAGAGGGGGGAAGAGAGAGAGTGTTGGGGAAAGAGGGGAGAGAGAGGGGGAGAGAGGGGGAGACAGAGGGGGAGAGAGAGGTGGAGAGAGGGGGAGGGAGAGGGGGAGGGAGGGGGTAGAGGGGAGGGAGAGTGGGAGAGAGTGTGGGGGAGAGAGTGTGGGAGAGAGAGAGGGGTGAGAGAGAGGCGAGAGAGAGTGGCAAGAGAGGTGGGGAGAGAGGGGAGAGAGGGGGGGAGAGAGGGGGGAGAGAGTGGGAAGAGAGAGAAAGGGTGATAGAGAGAGGTGAGAGAGAGTGGCGAGAGAGGAGGAGAGAGAGGGGGAGAGTGAGGGGGAGAGAGTGAGGGGGAGAGAGGGGTGGGAGAGAGAGGCTGGAGAGAGCGGGGGAGAGGGGGGAGAGAGAGTGGGAGAGAGAGGGGGATAGAGTGTGGGGGAGAGAGAGTGGGGATAGAGTGGGGTAGAGAGTGGGGAGAGAGACGGGTGGGAGAGAGAGGTGTGAGAGTGAGGGGGAGAGAGAGAGGGGTGAGAGAGTGGGAGAGAGAGGGAGAGAGAGGGGAGTGAGATGGGTGCTGAGAGGGGCTGAGAGAGGGGGGAGAGAGAGGGTGAGAGAGAGGGGTGAGAGAGAGGGGCAAGAGAGAGGGGCGAGAGAGAGTGGGGGAAAGAGAGGGGGAGAGAGAGGGGGAGAGAGAGGGGGGAGAGAGGGGGAGAGAGAGAGTGGGGGAAAGAGAGGGGGAGAGAGAGGGGGAGTGAGAGGGGGAGAGAGAGGGGGAGAGAGAGGGGGAGAGAGTGAGGGGGAGAGAGGGGGAGAGAGAGAGTGGGGGAAAGAGAGGGGGAGAGAGAGGGGGAGAGAGAGGGGGAGAGAGAGGGGGGAGAGAGGGGGAGAGAGAGAGTGGGGGAAAGAGAGGGGGAGAGAGAGGGGGAGAGAGAGGGGGAGAGAGAGGGGGAGAGTGAGGGGGAGAGAGTGAGGGGGAGAGAGGGGTGGGAGAGAGAGGCTGGAGAGAGCGGGGGAGAGGGGGGAGAGAGAGTGGGAGAGAGAGGGGGGTAGAGTGTGGGGGAGAGAGAGTGGGGATAGAGTGGGGTAGAGAGTGGGGAGAGAGACGGGTGGGAGAGAGAGGTGTGAGAGTGAGGGGGAGAGAGAGAGGGGTGAGAGAGTGCGAGAGAGAGGGAGAGAGAGTGGAGTGAGATGAGTGGTGAGAGGGGCTGAGAGAGGGGGGAGAGAGAGGGTGAGAGAGAGGGGTGAGAGAGAGGGGCAAGAGAGAGGGGCGAGAGAGAGTGGGGGAAAGAGAGGGGGAGAGAGAGGGGGAGAGAGAGGGGGAGAGAGAGGGGGAGAGAGAGGGGGGAGAGAGGGGGAGAGAGAGAGTGGGGGAAAGAGAGGGGGAGAGAGAGGGGGAGAGAGAGGGGGAGAGAGAGGGGGAGAGAGAGGGGGAGAGAGAGGGGGAGAGAGGGGGGGAGAGAGAGGGGGAGAGAGAGGGGGAGAGAGAGAGTGGGGGAAAGAGAGGGGGAGAGAGAGGGGGAGAGAGAGGGGGAGAGAGAGGGGGAGAGTGAGGGGGAGAGAGAGGGGGGAGAGAGGGGGAGAGAGGGGGGGAGAGAGGTGGGAGAGAGGGCAAGAGAGAGAGTGGGGGAAAGAGAGGGGGAGGGAGAGGGGGAGAGAGAGGGGGAGAGAGAGGGGGAGAGAGAGGGGGAGAGAGAGGGGGGAGAGAGGGGGAGAGAGAGAGTGGGGGAAAGAGAGGGGGAGAGAGAGGGGGAGGGAGAGGGGGAGAGAGAGGGGGAGAGAGAGGGGGAGAGAGAGAGTGGGGGAAAGAGGGGGGGAGAGAGAGGGGGAGATAGAGGGGGAGAGAGAGGGGGAGAGAGAGGGGGAGAGAGAGAGTGGGGGAAAGAGAGGGGGAGAGAGAGGGGGAGAGAGAGGGGGAGAGAGAGGGCAAGAGAGAGGGGCGAGAGAGAGTGGGGCGAGAGAGAGGGGGGAGAGGGGGGGAGAGAGAGAGTGGGGGAAAGAGAGGGGGAGAGAGAGGGGGAGAGAGAGGGGGAGAGAGAGGGGGAGAGAGAGGGGGAGAGAGAGGGGCAAGAGAGAGGGGCGAGAGAGAGTGGGGCGAGAGAGAGGGGGGAGAGGGGGGGAGAGAGAGAGTGGGGGAAAGAGAGGGGGGAGAGAGGGGGAGAGAGAGAGTGGGGCGAGAGAGAGGGGGGAGAGAGGGGGAGAGAGAGAGTGGGGGAAAGAGAGGGGGAGAGAGAGGGGGAGAGAGAGGGGGAGAGAGAGGGGGAGAGAGAGAGTGGGGGAAAGAGAGGGGGAGAGAGAGGGGGAGAGAGAGGGGGAGAGAGAGGGGGAGAGAGAGGGGCAAGAGAGAGAGTGGGGGAAAGAGAGGGGGAGAGAGAGGGGGAGAGAGAGGGGGAGAGAGAGGGGGAGAGAGAGGGGGAGAGAGAGAGTGGGGGAAAGAGAGGGGGAGAGAGAGGGGGAGAGAGAGGGGGAGAGAGAGGGCAAGAGAGAGGGGCGAGAGAGAGTGGGGCGAGAGAGAGGGGGGAGAGGGGGGGAGAGAGAGAGTGGGGGAAAGAGAGGGGGAGAGAGAGGGGGAGAGAGAGGGGGAGAGAGAGGGCAAGAGAGAGGGGCGAGAGAGAGTGGGGCGAGAGAGAGTGGGGCGAGAGAGAGGGGGGAGAGAGGGGGAGAGAGAGAGAGGGGGAGAGAGGGGGGAGAGAGAGGGGAGAGAGTTTAGGGAGAGAGAGGTTCTCGTGAGGCAGGAGGGAGGAGGAGGAAAAGGGTGTGAGAGAGAGGGGAAGAGAGAGGGGGGTGAGAGAGAGGGTGTGTGTGAGAGAGAGGGTGATAGAGAGGGGGTGAGTGAGAGGGGGTGTGAGAGTGAGGAGAGAGAGAGGAGGAGAGAGGGGGTGTGAGAGTGGGGAGAGAGAGTGAGTGAGAGAGAGGGGTGAGAGAGAGGGGTTGGGAGAGAGGGGTGTGAGAGAGGGCGTGGGAGAGGGGGTGAGAGAGAGGGTGTGAGAATTATGGGTAGAGAGGGTGTGGGAGAGAGGGGGGTGAGAGAGAGTGGGTGAGAGAGAGGGGTGAGAGAGAGGGGGTGAGAGTTAGGGGTAGAGAGGGTGTGGCAGAGAGGGGTGTGAGAGAGGGGGGTGAGAGAGAGGGCGTGAGAGAGAGGGGTGAGAGAGAGGGGGTGAGAGTTAGGGGTAGAGAGGGTGTGGCAGAGAAGGGTGTGAGAGAGAGGGGGTGAGAGAGGGGGTGAGAGAGGGGGTGAGTGAGAGGGGGTGAAAGAGAGGGGTTGAAAGAGAGGGGGTGAAAGAGAGGGGTGAGTGGGTGTTGAAAAAAGGGGAAAGACGGGTGTGTGGGGAGAGAAGGGGACAGAGAAAGGGGGAGAGGAAGAGGGGGAGTGAGATTGGGGGAGACAGTGAAGAAAGAGTGGGAAAGAGAGTGAGGGGGAGAGTGAGATGGTGAGAGAGGGAGGGGGAGAGAGGGTGGAGGGAGAGGGGAGAGAGAGGGGGACGAGAGAGAGTGAGAGATAGAGAGGGGAGAGAGATGGTGTGAGAGTGGGTGAAGAGAGTGGGGGAGAGAATGGGGAAAGACAGTAGGGAGAGAGAGGAGAGGGTGAGAGCATGGGAGAAGCAGGGAGTGAGAGAGGGAGAGAGAGGGAGAGATTTAGGCGACAGAGAGAGTTAGTGAAGAGAGAAGAGGAGAGAGAGATTGAGGGTCAAGAGAGGGGGTGAGTGGGGTAGAGAGAGAGAGGTAGAGAGAGGTGGTGAGAGAGTGGATAGAGAGAGAGGGAGAGGGAGGGGGAGAGAAGGGACGGCGGAGAGAGGGGGAGAGTGGGGGACAGAGAGGTGAGAGAGACGGACAGAGGGAGTGGGACAGAGAATGGAGGGAGAGAGAAGTGGGAGAGAGGGAAGGGGAGAGAGAGTGTGGGGACAGAGTGGGGGAGAGACTGGGGAGCGAGAGTGGCGAGCGAGAGTGGGGGAGAGAGTAGGGGAGAGAGTGGTGGAGAGAGTGAGGGAGAGAGTGGGGGAGAAAGTGGGGGAGGGAGAGGGTTAGGGGGGAGTGAGAGAGAGGAGAGAGATTTAGGTGACAGAGTCGGTGGAGAGTTAGTGAAGAGAGAGGGGAGAGAGAGTGACGTGTAGAGAGAGAGTCGGTGAGAGAGAGACGGTAGAGAGAAGGGGAGAGAGGAGGGGAGAGATTGGAGAGAGGGGTTAGAGGGGTGAGAGGGGTGTGGAGAGAGGGGGAAGAGAGAGAGGTTGCAAAGAGAGAGATAGGGAGGGGGAAGAGAGACGGGGAGGGTGAGAGAGGGGGAGAGAGTGGGGGATAGCGACGGGGAGAGGGGGAGAGACGGGGAGAGAGAGGGGGAGAGAGGTAGAGAGAGAGGGGGAGTGAGAGTGGGGAGAGAGAGGATGTGAGAGAGGGTGTGAGAGAGGGTGTGAGAGTGCGTGTGAGAGAGAAGGTGCGAGGAAGGATGAGAGGGGGGACAGAAAGAGGGTAAGAGCGGGGAAAGAGAAAGGGGAGAGAGATGGGGCAGAGAGTGGGGGAAGAGAGTGGGGGAGAGGGGAGAGTGAGAGGGGGAGAGGGAGGGAGAGAGAGAGGGGGAGAGAGACGGGGAGAGAGGGGGAGAAATGGGGCGAGAGAGGGGGAGGGAGAGGAAGGTGCGAGGATGGGGAGAGAGAGGGGGACAGAAAGGGGGTGAGAGAGGGGGGAGAGAGAGAGGGGAGAGAGATGGGCGTGAGAGTGGGGTAAGAGCGTGGTGGAGAGAGTGGTGGAGAGAGTGGGGACAGAGAATAGGGAGAGGGAGGTGGAGAGAGAGGGGGAGAGAGACGGGGAGTGCGACGGGGATGTCGACGGGGAGGGGGAAGAGATGGGGAGAGAGTGGGAGGGAGAGGAAGGTGCGAGGAAGGGGGAGAGAGGGGGACAGAAAGGGGGTGAGAGTGGGGGGAGAGAGGGGTAGAGTGCGAGGATGAGAGACAGAAGGAGTGAGAGAGGGAGAGAGAGGGGAGAGATTTAGGCGACAGAGTTAGTGAAGAGTGAGGGGGGAGAGAGTTTGAGGGGTAGAGAGAGAGGGTGAGCGGGGTAGAGAGAGACGGGATAGAGAGAGGAGGTGAGAGGGAATGGAGAGGGAGGGGGAGAGAGAGGGGAGAGTGGGGGAGAGAGAGGAGAGAGAGGCGGACAGAGAGAGGGGGAAAGAGGGAGGGGCACAGAGAGTGGAGGGAGAGAGAGGGGGAGAGAGAGGGGGAGGGAGAGAGAGAGTGTGGGGACAGAGTGGGGGAGAGAGTGGGGAGAGAGAGTGGGGAGAGAGAGTGCGGGAAGAGAGTCGGGGAGAGAGTGGGGGAGAGAGTGGGGGAGAGAGTGGGGGAGAGAGTGGGGGAGAGAGAGGGTTAGGGAGGGAGGGAGTGAGAAAGAGGGGAGAGATTTAGGTGACAGAGTTGGGGGGAGATTTAGTGAAGAGAGAGAGGGGAGAGAGACTGAGGTGTAGAGAGAGTGGGTGAGAGAGAGCGGTGTAAAGAGAGAGGGTGAGAGAGAGACGGTAGAGAGAAGGAGAGAGAGGAGGGGAGAGGGGGAGAGAGGGGTTAGAGGGGTGAGAGGGGTGTGGAGAGAGGGGGAAGAGAGAGAGGCGGCAGAGAGAGAGATAGGGCGGAATAGAGACGGGGAGGGCGAGACAGAGTGGGAGAGAGGGGGAGAGAGACGGAGAGAGCGACGGGGAGAGCGAGGGGAAGGGGGGGTGAGACGGGGAGAGAGAGGGGGAGAGAGAGTGGGGAGAGAGAGTGCGGGAAGAGAGTCGGGGAGAGAGTGGGGGAGAGAGTTGGGGAGAGAGTGGGGGAGAGAGTGGGGGAGAGAGAGGGTTAGGGAGGGAGGGAGTGAGAAAGAGGGGAGAGATTTAGGTGACAGAGTTGGGGGGAGATTTAGTGAAGAGAGAGAGGGGAGAGAGAGACTGAGGTGTAGAGAGAGTGGGTGAGAGAGAGCGGTGTAAAGAGAGAGGGTGAGAGAGAGACGGTAGAGAGAAGGAGAGAGAGGAGGGGAGAGGGGGAGAGAGGGGTTAGAGGGGTGAGAGGGGTGTGGAGAGAGGGGGAAGAGAGAGAGGCGGCAGAGAGAGAGATAGGGCGGAATAGAGACGGGGAGGGCGAGACAGAGTGGGAGAGAGGGGGAGAGAGACGGAGAGAGCGACGGGGAGAGCGAGGGGAAGGGGGGGTGAGACGGGGAGAGAGAGGGGGAGAGAGAGTGGGGAGAGAGAGTGCGGGAAGAGAGTCGGGGAGAGAGTGGGGGAGAGAGTTGGGGAGAGAGTGGGGGAGAGAGTGGGGGAGAGAGAGGGTTAGGGAGGGAGGGAGTGAGAAAGAGGGGAGAGATTTAGGTGACAGAGTTGGGGGGAGATTTAGTGAAGAGAGAGAGGGGAGAGAGAGACTGAGGTGTAGAGAGAGTGGGTGAGAGAGAGCGGTGTAAAGAGAGAGGGTGAGAGAGAGACGGTAGAGAGAAGGAGAGAGAGGAGGGGAGAGGGGGAGAGAGGGGTTAGAGGGGTGAGAGGGGTGTGGAGAGAGGGGGAAGAGAGAGAGGCGGCAGAGAGAGAGATAGGGCGGAATAGAGACGGGGAGGGCGAGACAGAGTGGGAGAGAGGGGGAGAGAGACGGAGAGAGCGACGGGGAGAGCGAGGGGAAGGGGGGGTGAGACGGGGAGAGAGAGGGGGAGAGAGAGTGGGAGGGAGAGGAAGGTGCGAGGGAGGGTGAGAGAGGGGACAGGAAGAGGGTGAGAGCGGAGGGAGAGAGAGGGGAGAGAGATGGGGCAGAGAGTGGGGGAAGAAAGTTGGGCGAGAGAGGGGAGAGGGAGAGGGGGGAGAGGGAGGGAGAGAGAGAGGGGGAGAGAGACGGGGAGAGCGACGGGGAGAGAGGGGGAGAGACAAGGCGAGAGGGGGGATGGAGAGGAAGGAGCGAGGAAGGGGGAGACTGGGGGACAGAAAGGGGGTGACAGCAGGGGGGACAGAGAAGGGAGAGAGATGGGGGTGAGAGTGGGGGAAGAGCGTGGTGGAGAGAGTTGGGAAAGAGAGCGGGGAAAGAGAGTGGGGGAGAGGGAGGGGAGAGAGACGGGGAGAGCGACGGGGAGGGGGAGAGACGGGGAGAGAGAGTGGGAGGGAGAGGAAGGTGCGAGGAAGGGGGAGAGAGGGGGACAGAAAGGGGGTGAGAGTGGGGGGAGAGAGAGGGGACAAGGAGAGGATGAGAGAGGGAGGGAGGGAGAGAGGGGGGGAGAGAGGGGAGAGATTTAGGCAACAGAGTTAGTGAAGAGAGAGACGGGATAGAGAGAGGAGGTGAGAGATTGGGGTAGAGAGAGGAGAGAGGGAGGGAGAGAGGTATAGGAGGGAGAGTGTGGAGAGAGAGGGGAGAGTGGGCTGAGAGAGAGGAGAGAGAGGCGGACAGAGGGAGGGGGAAAGAGGGAGGGGGAGAGAGGGAAGGGAGAGAGAGTGTGGGGAGAGAGTGGGGAGAGAGAGTGGGGAGAGAGAGTGGGGGGAGAGGGGTGGGGAGAGAAAATGGGGAGAGAAAGTGCGGGGAGAGAGTGGGGGTGAGAGTGGGGGAGGGAGAGAGGAGGAGAGGGAGGTTGGAGAGACGGGGAGGGGAGAGATTGGTTAGAGGGGGAGAGTGGGGGAGAGAGAGGGGAGAGTCGGGGGTGAGAGTGAAGGAGAGACGGGGACAGAGGGAGGGGGACAGAGGGAGGGGGACAGGAGGAGCGGGACAGAAGGAGGGGGCAGAGAATGGAGGCAGAGAGAGGGGGAGAGAGAGAGGGGAGAGAGACGAGGAGAGTGGGGGAGAGAGAGTGGAGAGTCGGGGTGGAGAGAGAGAGAGGAGAGAGTGGGGGCCAGAGGGAGGGGGACAGAAGGAGGGGGACAGAGCATGAAAAGAGAGAGAATCGAGGGAGAGAGAGAGGGGGAGATGGATGGGCAGAGAGGGGGGAGAGAGAGGGGGAGAGAGAGTGGGAGAGAGAGTGGGGCTAGAATGTTGGAGGGAGAGGGTTAGGCTGGGATTGAGAAAGAGGGGAGAGAGTTAGGTGACAGAGTGGGGGAGAGAGTTAGTGAAGAGACAGGGGTGAGAGAGAGAGAGTGAGGCGTAGAGATAGGGGTTGCGAGAGAGAGGTGCCGAGAGAGGGGCTGAGAGAGACGGTAGAGAGAAGGGGAGAGAGGAGGGGAGAGAGGGGGAAGAGAGAGAGGAGGTAGAGAGAGATAGAGAGGGGGAAGAGCGACAGGGAGGAGAAGAGAGCGGGTGAGAAAAAAGTGAGAGAGGGGGTGAGAGAGGGAGGGAGTGAGAGGGAGAGAGAGTGAGGTGACAGAGTGAGGAGAGAGAGGGGCAGAGAGATAGGGGCGAGAGAGGGAGGGCAAAAGTGGGAAGGAGAGGAGGCAAGGGAGAAGGGGCAAGGGAGAGGGGGAGAGAGAAGAAGAGAGAGGCGAGAGAGAGGGGGAGAGAGTGAGTGTGGAGAGAGGGGGGAGAGAGAAGAGAGAGGGCGGGACAGAGGAGGCAGAGAGCGGGGGGGGAGAAAGTGGGGGAAGAGAGATGGGGAGAGTGTGGGGGTGAGTGAGGGGGTGAGAGAGAGAGGGAGAGAGAGAGGGGAGAGAGTGAGGGAAGAGAGAGGGGAGGGGGGAGAGGGAAGGGGGAGAGAGAAGGGGAGAGAGAGGGGACGAGAGAGGGGAGAGGGGGCAGGAGAGGGGAGACAGAGAGCGGGGGGAGAAAGTGGGGGTAGAGAGATGGGGAGAGTGTGGGGGTGAGTGAGGGGGTGAGACAGAGGGAGAGATAGAGGAGAGAGAGTGGGGGAAGAGAGAGGGGGAGAGGCGTAGAGAAAGGTGGAGAGAGAGAGGGGGAGAGGGGAGAGGGGGGAGATAGGGGAAGATAGACGGGGAGAGACGAGGAAGAGCGAAAGGGGGGTGAGAGAAGGGATAAGAGAGGAGACGAGAGTGGGTGGCGAGAGAGTGGGTTCGAGACAGGGGGTGAGAGAGGGGGAAGAGAGGGGCGCGAGAGAGGGGGAGTGAGAGAGGGGGGCGAGAAAGGGGGAGTGAGAGAGGGGGGCGAAAAAGGGAGAGAGGGGTGAGAGAGAGGGGGAGAGAGACGGAGAGAGAGGGGGCGAGACAGGGGGTGAGGGGGGAGAGGGGAAGTAGAGAGCAGGGAGAGAGAGGGGGGAGAGAGATGGGGAGAGATGGGGCGGAGAGAGAGAGAGTTTGGAGAGAAAGGCGGAAGAGAGCGCGGGAGAGTATGAGGGAGAGAGAGGGGGAGCGATAGATGGGGAGAGACAGGGTGAGAGAGAGTAAGAGAGGGTGAGAGAGGGGAGTGAGGGAGGTGAGAGAGCGGGGGTGAGAGAGCGGGGAATGGGAGACAGGGGGCAGAGAGTGGGGCAGAGAGAGGGAGGAGAGGGGGAGAGAGAGCGGGGGTGAGAAAGCGAGGGGGAGAGAGACGGGGAGAGAGACAGAGGGAGGGAGATGAGAGGGGCGAGGGAAGTGGAGGGGGGGACAGAAAGGGAGTGAGAGAGTGGCGGGAGAGTGCGGGGAGAGGGAGGGAAGAGAGAGGTGGAGAGAGAGGGGACGAGGGGGGGCGAGAGCAGGGAGAGAGAGAGAGATGGGAGAGAGAGGTGAGTGAGAGAGATGTGGGGGGAGAGACATGGGGAAAGAGAGAGAGGGGAAGAGAGAGAAGGAGAAAGAGAGAGGGGAAGAGAGAGAAGGGCGAAAAAGGGGAGGGGGACAAGGGAGAGCGGTGAAGGGAGAGGGCGGATAGAGGAGGGGGAGAGAGAGGGGGAGAGAGAGCGGGGAGAGTGAGCGGGGAGAGAGAGGGGGAGAGTGAGGGGAGAGAGAGGAGAGGGGGAGAGAGGGGGAGAGGGAGGAGAGGGGGAAGAGAGAGTGGGAGAGAGGGTTAACAGAGTGAGGGGAAAGAGCGAGGGGCACGGAGAGAAGGGCAGAGAGAAGGAGGGCGAAAGAGGGGAGTAGGGCCAACAGAATGGGGTCAAGTGAGGGGGGAGAGAGGGGGAGAAAGAGGGGGCAAGGAGGGGGAGAGAGAGAGAGGAGAGTGAAACAGGCAGCGAGAGGGGGAGAAAGAGAGGGGAAGGGAGAGGGGGAGAGCGAGCGGGAAAGCTAGGGGCGAGAGAGGGGGACGAGCGAGAGGGGGAGACAGAGAGGGTGTGAGAGAGAGGGGAGGGAGGGGGGAGAGAGGGAGGCGAGAGAGAGGGTCAAGATAGGGGGAGAGTGTGAGAGGTGAGTGAAATGTGCAGAGAGACGGGGAGAAAGAGAGGGGAAGGGAGCGTGGGAGAGCGAGCGGGAAAGCGAGGGGCGAGAGAGGGGACGACCAAGAGGGGGACGAGCGAGAGAGGAGACAGAGAGAGTGTGTGAGAGAGAGGGGGAGGGAGAGGGGGAGAGAGAGGGTGGGGAGATAGAGTGGGGGAGTGAGTGGGGGGATTGAGTGGGGGGAGACAGTAGTTGTAGAGAGTGTGGGGAGAGGGGGAGAGGAGGTGTAAAGAGTGGGGGAGAGAGAGAGGGAGTGAGTGAGAGGGGGAGGGAGAGTGAGGTGACAGAGTGAGGGGGTCAAAAGAGGGGGTGAGAGAGCGGGAGAGATGGAGGGGAGAGAGGGAGGGGGAGAGATGGAGGGGGAGAGAAGGACGGGGAGAGAAGGACGGGTAGAGAAGGACGGGGAGAGAAGGAGGGGGGAGAGAGGGAGGGGAGAGGGAGGGGATAGGGAGGGGGAGAGACAGGGGGCAGAGAGAGAGAGTGGGGAGAGAGGGGGGAGAGGGACGGGCGAGAGAGAGATGGGGAGAGAGAGAGAAAGGTGAGAGAGTAAGGCAAGAGAGGGGGGCAAGAGATGGGGAAAGAGAGAGGGGGAGAGAGAGAGGGAGAGAGCGAGAGAGGGGGTGAGGAGGGAGAGGCGGAGACAGAGGGTGGGGAGAGAGGGATGGGAAGACAGAGAGCGGGGGAGACAGTGGGGAAGAGAGGGGGAGATGGAGATAGAAGAGACGGAGAGAGGTGAGAGGGAAGATGGTGAGGGGAGAGATAGAGGGGAGAGAGAGGAGAGAGAGACGGGGTAGAGAGAAAGGGGTAGAGAGAGGGGAATATTGAGAAGGATAGAGAGAGAGTGTGGAGAGAGAAGGGGGCGAGAGAGAGGGGCGAGAGAGGGGGAGAGAGTAAAGGCGAGAGAGAGAGGGCGAGAGAGAGAGGGGGAGAGAGGGAGGGGCAGAGAGGGAGGAGGAGAGAGAGAGAGGGAGAGAGAGAGGGGTAGAGAGAGAGGGGGAGAGAGAGGGGGGAGAGAGATGTGAGAGAGGGGGAGAGAGTGGGAGAGAGAGCGAGAGAGCGAGGGGAGAGGGGAAGAGAGAGCGTGGGAGAGAGAGAGGAGAGAGGGGGAGAGAGAGGTGGGTTGAGAGAGAGGTGAGGGAGATAGAGAGGTAAGTGAGAGGGAGGTGGGGCAGAGAGAGGTGGGGGAAGAGAGAGGGGAAGATAGAGCAAGGGAAGAGAGAGGGGAAGAGAGAGGGGGAAGATAAGGGGAGAGACAAGGGGAGAGATAAGGGGGAGAGCTAAGGGGAGAGATTGGGGAGAGACTGGGGAGAGATAGCGGGAGGGATGGGGAGAGAGAAGGGGAAACAGAAGGGGAAAGATAGGGGAGAGAAAGGGGTTCGAGAGAGATGGATTAGAGAGAGAGAATGGGAGCGAAAAGGGTCGAGTGCAGGGGTTGAGAGAGGGGTTCGAGAGAGGGGTTCGAGTGAGGGGGTCGGATGAGAGGGGTCGTGAGAGGGTGGTCGAGAGAGGGGAGTCGAGTGAGGGCTTTCGACGGGAGTGGTTGTGAGAGGGGTGTCGAGAGAGGGGGTCCAGTGAGGTGGTCGAGAGGGGGGTCGAGAGAAGGGGGTTGAGAGAGGGGGGTCGAGAGACGGGGTCGATTGAGGGGCTCGAGTGAGTGGGTCGAGAGAGTGGGTCGATAGGGGGGAGAGTGAGGGGAGGGGGAGAGCCAGGGGTGAGAGAGCGGGGTGAGAGAGATGGGGGAGAGAGAGGAGGGACAGAGTGGGGGAGAGAGTGGGGAGAGAGAGAGTGGGGGACAGGGGGCAGAGAGAGGGGCCAGAGATGGGGGAGAAAATGAGAGAAAGTGGAGAGAGAGAGCGAGGGGTGAGAGATGGGGAGAGCGAGGAGCGAGCAAGAGAGACAGGCGAGAGAGGGGGTGAGCGAGAGAGAGAGAGGTGCAAGTGTGAGTGAGTGAGTGAGGGGACGGAAATGAGAGAGAGTCTGAGAGATCGAGAGAGAAAGAGTGCGATAAGTGGACAAGAGAGAGAATGAGAGAGAGAGAAAGATAGAAAGATGGGTAGAGCGAGATAGGGAGAGATGAAGGCGAGCTAGAGAGAGAGGGACATGAGTGAGAGGCACGCGAAGGGGGAGAGAGAGAGAGTCAGGTGAGAGAGAGGGATGAGGTGGAGAGTGAGTGGGTTAGAGAGAGAGTGAGTCAGGGGAATAGAGAGAGAAGGTGAAAGAGGGGCTGAGAGAGAGAATGAGAGTGAGAGGGTGAGAGATAGGGAGTGAGGGAGTGAGAGAGGGGATCGAGAAAAAGAGACAGAGAGTCAGAGAGAGTCAGAGAGAGATGTCTCAGGGAGGACCAATGCAGCAGAGGTGAGAGCAGGACCCTGACAAGATGGTGGGAATGAAGCCTAGAATGTTGCTGTTCCTTGCCCAGCTCTGTATCTATGTCCTGTCTTCCAGGTCTGAATATAGAAGTCTACTACCTCCACCCTGTGCTGTTTACTGTGAGTGATGTTACCGGCTGCAGGATTTACTGAAGGCTCCAGATCTCCCTCTCCATCTCTCTCTGCCTGACCAACCATCTTTGATGTGGTTATGGACGAGACAGGAGTTAGGAATTCGGCTGAGACAGGAACATCCTGAGTACCTACAGGAGATAGGGAAGCAGACAGAATGGGAAATTACACTGATGCAGTCAGAGTTACACATGGAGGATGGCACTGAGTCCCACCGAGACCTGGAAAATCCCAGTCTCCATCCCTGGCCTGTGCTGCTGCGTCTCTCTGGAGTGGGGAATTCTGTTGGCTCAGGATCTGGAATAGCTGCAAGAGCGAGAGAAGTTGACAGAGGCAGCAATTAGAGCCACACAGTGAGGGATACCACATGGAGAGAGACTGAGTGATATCACCAGAGTGCAGGACGGTATCAGGATCACACAATGGTCATGATGAAAGGGTTGTGATTCATGGTGCACTGGGATCAGTATTCAGTGACGGGTGAGCTATGAGTGGGACAGGTGATGGCCTCGTGTTATTTTCAGAGATGGAAATGTGTTGCTGGAAAAGCGCAGCAGGTCAGGCAGCATCTAGGGAACAGGAGAATCGACGTTTCGGGCATTAGCCCTTCTTCCTGAAGAATTCCTGAAGAAGGGCTAATGCCAGAAACGTCGATTCTCCTGTTCCCTCGATGCTGCCTGACCTGCTGCGCTTTTCCAGCAACACATTTCCATCTCTGATCTCCAGCATCTGCAGACCTCACTTTCTCCTCGTGTTATTTTCACCCAACTGTTCACCCAGATGTTAATGCCGGTGTCCAGTATACCCATCTAACTACCTAATATCCTTTCAGGAGGGAAATCTGTTATAGGCAGCAGGTCTGGCCTACACATGTTCCAGACCCAGAGCGATGGGGTTGCCTCTAAACTGCTCTCTGTAATGATCCAGCAAAACACTCAGCTCAAGGGCAGCTCGGGGTGGGCATGTGATGCTGGCCAGCCAGAGACAGCAACATCCCATGAGTGAATTAAACACAACATTGCTGGGACCAGTGTCCTGGCCAATCATGTCGGTAGGCTTATGGACAGGACTTTCAGCTGACAGAGAGGTTGCAGGGCCAGGGTTCAGGTGAAAGGAGCTTTCCAAATCCAAAGAGAAATGGCAATGTAGCTAAAGACAAGCAGAAAAGAACAGGAAGAGACAGAGTTTAACTGAAACTGTACATCAGTGAATTGGACTGTGACAAGAAATTGTGGAAAGAATCAATCGTAATGTACTTTTTTTGGACTGGCTAAAGTCTCTGCAATAAGGTCTCTGGTACAGAGATAAATGAGGTTTAGTGGTGACACTGTGAACAAAAGGTGGAACATGAATATTCTATTGTCCACCTCCTTGAGGGGTGTCAGGGAGTGCAGGATGGGTAACCCTGACAGTAATGGGGAACAAAGGCAGTACAGAGAAAGCACTTGGCCTCAGATGATACAGCTGAATCAGCCTGAATGCAGATTCTGGGTAACACGTGTCAAAAACACAAACAAGAGAAGAGTTTCGAGGCTGCCGAACAGCATTTCATTGCTCAACCCTGTTACACATTCCAATGAATTCCTGTGTAATGCAAAGGCACTGTGACCATTTTGGGAGACTTCAGTCTTTGTATAACCTGGGACAGTAACTTTGGCAAAAGTGATGTTATCCGAACTCCTCTTTGAATGTTTCTGTCAGTGTTTGTTTGAATAACACGTTGTGCAAACGGCCAGGGACGTGACTATCCCAGATCGACCGTTGGGTGATGGCACTGAGGGAAGGAGTAATGTCACACTAAGATATCCTCTGGGAAATTGTAGTATAGTGGAATTCAGTGAGATGATGGATTTTTAAAGTGACCATAAAGCACACCCTACAATCACATCCAAAGCCATTGGCATGTTTTTGAGAGGAGAACTGACCAAGGTAACCAGGGGAAACAGTGAAGTATATGGCTGGTAATGGACAGTGGAAAACATTTACAGTCAGAGGGATGTACAGCACAGAAACAGACCCTTCGTTGTCCAACTCATCCACGCCACCCACATATCCTAACATAATCTCGTCACATTTGCCAGCACTTGGCCCGAATCCCTCTCAACCCTTCCTGTTCGTATACCCATCCAGATGCCTTTTAAATGCAGTTACTCTACCAGTCTCCACCACTTCATCTGGCAGTTCATTCCATACACACATCACCCTCCACATCAAAATGTTGTCCCTTATGTTCCTTTTATATCTTTCCCCTCTCACCCTCAACCTCGGCCCTCCAGTTCTGGACCACCCCACCCCAAGGAAAAGACCTTGTCTGTTAAACCTAACCATGCCTCTCATGGATTTATAAACCTCCATATGGGTTACCCCTCAGCCTCAGACATTCCAGGGAAAACAGCCCCAGCCCATTTAACCTCTCCCTTTAGCTCAAATCCTCCAATCCTGTCAGCATTTTTGTAAATCTTTTCTGAACCCTTTCAATTTAAACAATATCCTTCCGATAGGGAGGAAACAAGAATTGCACGCAATATTCCAACAGTGACTATTCCAATGTCCTGTTTTGCCACAACATGACCTCCCAACTCATCTACTCAATGCCCTGATCAGTAAACACAAGCATACCAAACACCTTCTTCACTATCCTATCGACCCACAATTCTCCTTTCAAGGAACAATGAACCTGCCCTCCAAGGTCTCTTTGTTCAGAAACACTCCCTGGGACCTTAACATTAAGTGTATAAATCCTGCGAAGAGTTGCTTTGCCAAAATGCAGCACCACCCATTTATCTGAATTAAGATCAATCTGCCACTCCTCAGCCCATTAACCCATCAGTTCACCATCCCGTTGTAATGTGAAGTAACATTCTTCACTGTCCACTATACCTCCAATTTTGGTGTCATCTGCAAACTTACTAACTATACCTGCTATGTTCACATCCAAATCATTTATATAATTAATGGAAAGTAGTGGACCCAGCACCGATCCTTGTGGCACTCCACTGGTCACAGGTCTCCAGTCTGAAAAAACAACCCTCCACAACCATCCTCTGTCGTCTACCTTCGTGCCAGTTCTGTATCCAAATGGCTGGTTTTCCCTGTATTCCATGAGATCTATCCTTGCTGTCCAATCTCCCATGTGGAAACATTTCGAATACTTTACTGAAGTCCATATCACTCACACCCACCGCTCTGCCCTCATCAATCCTTTTGTTACTTCTTCAAAAAACTCAATATCTTGAAACATGATTTCCCACGCACAAAGCAATGCTGACTATCCCCAATTAGACATTGCCTTTCTAAACACATGTAATTCCTGTCCCTCATGTATCCGTCTTTCAACGTGCCCATGACTGACGTCAGGCGAACCAGTCTGTAGTTCCCTGACTTGTCCTGACCACCCGTCTTAAACAGTAGCACCACAGCTCCGGTTATCTGGTACCTCACCTGTGTCTATCGATGATACAAATATTTCAGCACGGGGAACAACAATCACTTCTCTAGCTTCCCACAGAGATCGAGAGTATACCTGATAAGGTCCTGGGGACTTATCCGCCTTTAACCATTTCAAGACATCCAACACTTCCCCCTCTGTAATGTGGATATTTTGCAAGATGACATCATCGATTTCCCAAAGATATTTCCCAAACTATCATTCTATTCTATATCTTCCTGGTCCTTCTCCACAGGAAATACTTGTTCAGTATGTCCACATCTCCTGCAGGTCCACGTGAAGGCTGTCTTGATCTTTGAGGGACCTTATTCTCTCCTCAGTGACCCTTTTGTCCTTTATGGAATTGTAAAAACATTTTGGATTCTCCTTAAACCTATTTGCCAAAGCAATCTCATGTCCCCTTTTTGCCCTCCTGATTTCCCTCTATCCCTAAACAACACTGTAATCCCCCCCTCCCTGATTAATCTCTACCAACACTGCACTCTCCCCCTCCCTGACTGATCCCTACCCAACACTGCACTCTCCCCCTCCCTAACTGATCCCTACCCAACACTGTAATCTCCCCCTCCCTGACTGATCCCTACCCAACACTGCACTCACCCCCTCCCTGACTGATCCCTACCCAACACTGCACTCTCCCCCTCCCTGACTAATCCCTACCCAACACTGCACTCTCCCCCTCCCTGACTGATCCCTACCCAATACTGTAATCTCCCCCTTCCTTACTGATACCTACACAACTCTGCACTCACCACTCCCCCCCCCCGCCCCCCCCCACCCGCCGGAAGGTTAGATCGCACGGAATCCAGGGGGCATTGGCAAACTGGGTACACAATTGGCTTGATGGTAGGAAGCAGAGGGTAATAGTCAGACTGAAGGCCTGTGACTAGTGGTGTGCCTCAGCGGTCACAGAACCATAGAATCCCTCCTCTGTGGAAACAGGCCCTTCGGCCCAACACGTCTCCTGGCCCTCTGAAGATTATTCCACCCTAACCCATTCCCTTACCCTGTTACTCTATATTTACCCCTGACTAACGCAACTTACTTACACATCCATGAACACTATAGGCAATTGAGCATGGCTAATTTACCTGACCTGCACATCTTTGGATTGTGGGAGGAAACCGGAGCACCCAGAGGAAACCCACGCAGACATGGGGAGATGGTACAAACTCAGTTGGTATGGCATAGTGGCTCAGTGGTTGGCACTGCTGCCTCACAATGCCAGGGACCCGGGTTCGACCCCAGCCCCCGGTGACTGTCTGTGTGGAGTTTACACATTCTCCCCGTGTCTGCGTGGGTTTCCTCTGGGTGCTCCGGTTTCCTCCCACAATCCAAAAATGCGCAGGTCAGATGAATTGGCCAGGCTAAATTGCCCATAGTGGTAGGTGCATTCGTCCAGGGTAAATATTGGGCAGGGAGAATAGCTCTGGGTGGGTTACTCTTCGGCAGGTCTGTGTGTATTTGTTGGGCCAAATGGCCTGTTTCCATACTGTAGGAAATCTAACCCTAACAGGATCTAACCCACACAGAGTACCCTGTGAGGTTGGAATTGAACCCAGATCCACGGTGCTGTGAGGTAGCAGTGCTAACCACTGAGCCACTGTGACGCTGAGCTGGTCAGTGCTAGGCCCATTGCAGTTTGTTATCGATATCAATGATTTGGATGAGGATGTTTAAGGCATGATTAGAAAGTTTGCAGGTTACACTAAAATAAGTGAGGAAGGTTCTCAGCAATTGCAACAGGGCCTTGATCAGCTGGGGAATTGGACTGAGAAATGGCAAATGGAGGTTAATACAGACAAGGGCGAGATCGAGCATTTTGGAAAGTCACATCAAGACAGGGGTTTCATGGTAAATGGTAGGGCCTGAAGGAGTGTCGTGGGACAGAGCGCCCTTGGATTCCAGGAGCACGGCTCTCTGAACTCTGGTAGACAGGGCAGTGAAGAAGGCTTTTGGTACACTGGGCCCTTCATCAGTCAGGGCATGGAATATCGAAGTTGGGCAGTTCTGTTGCAGTTGTACAGGATTCAGTTTTGGCCACCTTGCTATCGGAAGGATGTTATTAAACTGGAAAGAGTGCAGACGAAATTTACAAGGATGTTGCCAGAACTCAACTAGACAGTTATAGATAGAGGTTGGACAAGCTAAGGCATTGCCTGTAGTGTGCAGGAGACTGAGGGGTATCCTTATAGAGGTGTATAAGATCATGGGAGGCATGGGAATGCACTCAGACTTTATCCAAGGCTTGGGACATCGATGACGAAAGAGCATCAGTTTAAGGTGAAAGGGGAAAGATTAAAAGTGAACCCGAGGGACAACCCTTTTCTCCAGAGGGTGATACACATACGGAGTGAACTACCAGTGGAAGTAGTCAAGGAGGATACATTTAATAACATTTAAAAGGCACTTGGACAAATACATGGAAAGGAACATATTGGAAGGATATTGGCCAAGTGCAGGGAAACGGGGTTAGCGTGGATGGGCCAGTTTGAGCCTGTCTCCATGCTGCAGAACTCTGTGACTCTATGAGTATACCCAGGTGTCCCATAATACAGAAGCGGCTAAAGCAACATCAACACGAGCCGGTACAAATGTGAAACAGGCCGGCAGAATTTGGCAAGAAGCCAGCCTGGCCTTGCAGTGAAGGATTCCTGGCACAGGAGCTGTGGTGAGAAGCCCATAGAGAACTGGGGAAGGAATATGGAAAGCTCACTCCACTGCCGATAGCCTGGAGGACCCATGGCTGGGATCCAGTCACCCCAGGGAAACCTACAGGCTGTGACCGAGCTAGGTCTCTGACACAATGAGCAGGACAGAAGGTTGCAGGAAAAGTTCACCCACATGGGACTACTCCAGTTACAATTGGGAAGAGCCCAATCCAGTGACAGGGGGGCCTCTGAGGATGGGGAGACAGCCTCAGGTTACATTGACAATCTGGAAGGACAGTGTATGAGCTCCGAGCAGCTGCATGGGTCCTGTACACCTGCAACACGGAGCAACACACATCAGGCCCTAATAGGAGGTGCCAGGAGCAAATACAATCCTAGGGAACCAGGGCTCCTCCCAGAGTGGGATAATGTGTGCCTTTGGGGTTCTACCTCCCCAGGGAGATAATGACAGGCCCCTCCCTGACACATCCACGCCCGCCCACAGATGGGAACTCCCACTGCCTTTCTCCCAGGTAACAGCTCCTTTTGCCCCCAGCGCTGGCCCACAGACGGACCCAGATTCCATGAACCCTGTGGTTACCCAGTGTCAGACAGCTGATGGTCTCACTCCGGACACAACAGCCAGTCCAGGCACCCACCTGGTGGGCAGCACCAAAAATGCCACTCTGTTTGATCCTGTCTCAAACCCAGATACATGTTTGGATGAGACAGACCGACAGTCTGTCATACACGGATTGGATGCTGACAAACAAACTAAATTAATCACCATGTGACTTTGTCCACCAGGCCATTCATCCCTCCCTGAGGGACAACAGTGAGGGAGGGGCATCCATGATGAAATGAAGGCAGCGGTCCTCACTGCTCGAGAAAAGTCCCATCCCGGGTTAGTGACAAACAGCATAAATATTTGTTCCAGGAGAACACCCACACCAACATGTCTCACTGTCAGTTACAGCAGCTCACCAAGGGCTGGGTTAGTAACAGCTGTAAGGACACTTTCGGTGGGACACTGGGCTTGGTGCGAGGAATTCCAATTATCCCAAGTGACAAAGTTAGGCTGGGGATCGAAAGTATTGGAATGATATTAAAAAAGGTATTTGGATGGGGTATCATGATTCCATCCCACATGCTGTGGAGATAGAGGGGACATTGACAGGGACCACACTTACGTAAATGTGAAGGAACAGGCCATACCACAGCATTCCCACCGCCTGTCATGAACGAATTCGGCTCCTCTCACATCAAGCTGTGGTCCTAACTGCACTCACCTTGATATATCTCGGGATACCGGTGGTTAGGATTGCAGGCTGTAACAGATGGGTACGATCATGGTGAATAATACCTGGACACACCCCCAGGGGCTGGAAGGTCGATGGAACTCCCCGGGTGATCACCTTAGTTTCATTCATTTGCAGCGTTTGAGTGTTCCTGGCTGGGCCCAGTATTGATTGCCTGTCCGTAGCTGCTCGGGAGCTGGTTTTGGTGGTGAGCTGCCTCCTTGAACTGTTGCAGGTTGTGGACCCACAATGTCCTTAGGGAGGGAATTCCAGGAGTTTGAGCCAGCAGGTCTCATTCCCTTGCATTTATTCTGCTCACTGGATGTTGGCTATGCATCACAATTCTGTATGGATTCTCAGAACGGAATATGTTTTGACGAAACAGTTACAAGTGCCACAGTCGCTCAGTGGTTAGCACTGTTACCTCACAGCGCCAGAGACCTGGGTTTGATTCCACTCCTGAGCGACTGTCTGTGTGGTGTTTGTACATTCTCCCTGCAACTGCATGGGTTTTCTCCCACTGTTCAATGGTGCAGATTGACAGATTGCCCATAGTGTCGAGGGATATTCAGGTTAGCTGGAATAGCCATGGGAAATGCAGGGTTTCAGGAATATCATCAGGGGATGGATCTGAGTTGCATTCTCTTCAGAGGGTCATTGTGGACTCGATGGGCTGAAGGGCCTGTTTCTGCTCAGTAGGGATTCTATGATATCACTTATCAGCCCTATGACAATCGGTTTGACCAATGTACAAAGTGTCTTTCACTCAAACAGCAGGCTACTCTGACAACAAACATAACCAGCTTTTAAAATTAGGTTTGTAATTCATTGTATACGCTTCTTTCCATTCAAAAGACTGGGTGGGGGTGAGGGGGAATGGGTGAAATGTTGCGGCCTCCTTGCTAAAACACAGATAGACAGCCAAGAGACGCTGGGTATATTGGACAAGTTATATCCCAAATCACAAAAGCCAGACAGCAGCCAGATGGTTATCCCATCAGCATAAGGCAACAGTTCCCCTGGGCAGACATATCCCTAACAACGTCTCCACCAAACAAAGGAGGGCCGAGATAGGAAGGCACCGGGTCCTGCTACACAAAGAAACTAACAGGAACAAGCCATCCAAATGATCAGCAACGCTTCAAACTATTAACTGATTCTCCTGACTGGCCAGAAGTATAGAAAGTTCTGGGAAACCATCCAGAAATGAACAAAACCAGGGATCACCTGCAGACTGATCTCTTGAATTTTCTGGAGGCTTTCTGAGGTGACCAACATGGCAAGGGACAGAGACCAGCTCACCATCCAGAGAGAGGGAGAGAGAGAGGAAGGGAGACAAGCTGAAGGAAACCTCAGGAGCATGGGAGAGAGGGAATGTGAAAACCCATTGAGAGAGAGGGAGCTGTAACCACCTGGAATACTGAGTGTTGCCCCTTCAGTCTGTCCATGCTTCAACGCCTGTTTCTCTCAGTCTGACTTCCCCTTCTCTCTTTGTCCTTCTCTCTCCCTGTCTGTCTCTTTCTCTCAATCTGCCTTTCTCTCACACCCTCCCTCTCACTGTCTGTCTCTGCCCCATCTTTCTCTCATCCCCCTTCTCCAACCCCACTCTCTCGACCTCTCTCTCTTTTTCTCACCCTCCTTTTCTCTTTTTCTTTGTTTCAGACCTGAAAGTGCTCACCTAATTTTGAACCCCCTAAAAACAATTACCCATCATTTTCGCTCTCCTCCCAAATTTATTCCCTTCCCCAAATATCTTCCCTCACAAATACCTACCTCACCAACTGTGCCCCCATCAAATATTTTGCTGCCCCCAACATTGCTGTGAGACCCACTCCCTGGGGCAGAGGGAGTTCAGTGGAAAAGTGTGGAGCTGGAAAAGCCCAGCAGGTCAGGCCTGAACCATCGACTCTCCTGGCTGACCTGCTGTGCTTCTCCAGCTCCTCACTTTGTAACTCTGACTCTCCAACATCTGCAGTCCTCAATTTCTCACACCGGTAAATGTGTCTGGGTTGACTGACTGGTCTGTGACTGTTTTAGTGTACAGCAAGATCCCAGCCTGAGAATTACAGAAGGTTTGCATCACAGATGGAGTCCTTTCTGCCCATCATCCCCCTGCCCCATTAAATGATCCTGGTCCGGTTCAGGATCCTCAGGATTGGCCCCTGAATGGCCTCATTGACTATCCTTACTGTGGAGACCTCTTCTCTACCCTGTCTCAGACTTTGCATCACATGCTATCCCTCCCGCCATCTCTCTATGACAACAGCCCCTCCTTTCTCTACCAACCTCAAAACCCCATCAAACCCTCCCCCTGTCTCTGGCTGTCCCATTCCCTCCGTGTCTCCCACTCTCCCCCTTCCCATGCAGACTCACAGACCCTGGGCTGGAGGACATAGTGCAGAGACTAACTCGCCTTTTGACTGACTGCTGTAATGCACAGCAAGATCCCACTCTAAAACCATCGCCAAGTACACACACTGTCCTTCTCCCTCAATATATGTCCTTCTCACTCTCTCTCCCTCTCTCTCCCTGTCTCTCTCACTCTGTCCTTTTCTCACTCCACCTCCCTGACTCTCACTGCCCATTTCTCTCTCTCCACTTTCTCCATCTCCACTCTCTCCATCTCTCTCTCTCTTTTTGTCACTCTCCCTTTCTCCTCTTTTTCTCTTTTTCAGACGCACTCAGAAAAGTACTTAATGTTCCTTCCATTCACCCCCTCCCCACAGTCGGGTTAAATCCTGGGAGAGACCAGGCACTGAGGCAAACTCTCCCCAATGCCCCTTCCCCAGTCACTGGGACAGAGCAGAGGGGTCCAGGGAGAAAGAGGGAGAGAAACTACAGGAGATAAAGAGAGATGGACGGACAGACAGCGTGAGGGAGGGAGAGAACAAGACAAAGACAGGCGGGGGGGGGGGAAGGGGAGAGGAAGTGAGACGAACTGAGAGAGAGCAGGACAGAGAGAGAGAGAGTGAAACTCCAAGGAGAGAAATACAATGTCAGACAGATACAAGGTGAAAATGGGGAGAGAAAGGCAGGGAGAGAAGTTCAGGCAGACAGCAAGACGGAAATCCCAGGGAGAGAGATAGGACAGAGAGAGAGAGAGAGAGAGAGGAGCTGCAGCAGCAGAGAGATAGAGCTGAGAGAGTGGGGTGGTGGTGGGGGCTGTGATGTGGCTAGAGTGATGTACAGACAGGAATAGCAAGATCCCACAGAGCTGTCAGACAGATGCAGAGAGAGATTTGCAGAACATTGGGAAATGTACATTGGACAGAGATGTGAAGGATGTTGAGAGATAGGGATTGGAGGAAAGATGTGGGAGAGAGAACTGGGAACACAGAAATAGACATGAGAGCTGCAGAGAGAGAGGGAAGCAGTAAAATCTCTGGGATCAGATCCCTCTCGAGCATTTTGCTCCTTTGTCTCTCCCCGTTCCCACAGACGGCCTGAATCCCACTGTGTGTGTTTGTGTGTGAGTGTGTGTATGTGAATGTGTCTGTGTGTGTCTGCGTGTGTATGTCTGTGTGTGAGTCTGTGTGTGTCTGCGTGTGTGTGCCTGTGTGTGTGTGTGCCTGCGTGTGTGTCTGTGTGTGTGTCTGTGTGTGTGTCTGTATGTGTGTGTGTGTGCGCCTGTGCGTGTCTGTGTGTGTGTGCGCCTGTGCGTGTCTGTGTGTGTGTGTGTGTGTGTGTGTATGTGTGTGCCTGTGTGTGTATGTGTGTGTGTCTGTGTGTGTGTGTGTGTGTGCCTGTGTGTGTATGTGTGTGTGTATGTGTGTGCCTGTGTGTGTATGTGTGTGTGTCTGTGTGTGTGTGTGCCTGTGCATGTCTGTGCCTGTGTGTGTCTGTGTGTGTGCCTGTGTGTGTGTGTGTGTGTGCCTGTGTGTGCCTGTGTGTGTGCCTGTGTGTGTGTGTGTCTGTGTGTGTGTGTCTGTATGTGTGTGTGTGTGTGTGTGTGTGGGTGTGTCCGTGTGTGTGTGTGTGTGTCTGTGTGTATATGTGTGTGTGTGCGTGTGCTTTCGTCTGATGATTCCTTATGGCAGAATAATTTGATTCTCTGTCTCTGTATTGTCCTAGTTTCAGCTCCCAAATCGAATGTTGAATCATCCACGATCCTATTGAATACCAGAGCAGGCTCGAGGGTCTGGATGGTCTCCTGTTCCTATTTCGGATGGTCTTATGTTCTTAACACCACCTCCCAGCTCTTGGCTCCCACACTGGAGGTTAGGACGACACAAGGGCCTGATCTGTAGAGGGCTGCCCTCTTCCGTGAGTCTCGGAGGGAACCAGCCTGATTTGGATGGGAGGTGCAGCCTCTCAGTGAGAAGTGAAATCTCCTTGAGGTTCCCCTCAGTCTCTCACTGTAAGGTGGAGCAGGTCAGTCACGGGGAAGCAAACAGCAGGCCAGATGTGCTCTGTCCTCCAGCTCCATTTCAGACGGCCAGATGGGAGGGGCTTGTTTCCTTCATCAGCTTCCGGAGCTCTCCCTTCTGGGTTAGGGTGGGGCCGAATGGCCTTGCTCTTGGCTCCTATTGAGGTGCAGGCTGGCTATGAGTGGGTTATACAGGGCATGCCCCTGGAGTGAAGTCAGTTAGCTCAGTTGGCTGGACAGTTGGTTTATAATGCAGAGTAAAACCAATAACGTGTGTTCAATTCCCACACCAGCTGGGGTTATTCTGAAGGACTCTCCTTCCCAACCTCTCCCCTCAGCCGGGCCATGGTGACCCTCTGATTAAATCCCCACCAGACACCGCTCTCTCATGAGGAGCTGTCCCATGCTCTGGTAAGACATTACATTGGTTTGTACCTGGGGCACTGTGTGCAGGACTGGTCACTGCATTGCCAGAGGGATGTTTGTGTGTGGGGAAGGTTTACCGGATAAACCCCCATGGGAATGAACAGCACTCTCTTTCCCCCAGTTAAGCCACCCTGACAGATTTTGAGTCTTTGGAGACACAAGGACCAATTCACCTGAAACAGGAGCTGGATTTTATATTCATGGGCACCCAATAAGATTGGCGAGTTTACATACGCACGCGCACACACACACTCCCTCAAACAAACATAGACACATTCTCACACACACATACACACAGGACCCCGCCACACACAGGCTCTCTCACACACACAGACACACGCTCCCTCAAACACAAACACAGACACACTCACACACACATACACACAGGCACAACTCTCTCACACACATACACACACAAGCATACACTATATCTCTCACACACATACACGTACAGACATACGCTCCCTCAAATACACACACGGACACACTCTCTCACACATACACGCAGACACACTCTCTCTCTCACACAGACACACTCTCTCTCACACACACACATACACACTGTCTCTCATTCACACACACTCACACACACACACTCTCATTCTCTCACACATCCACTCATTCTCACGCACAGACACTCTCTCTCTCTCACACACACACTGTCTCTCATACACTCACAGGCACTCTCACACACACACACACACACACTCTGTCTCTCTCACACACACAGACATTCTCTCTCACACACATACACACAGACAGACACACGATCTTTCAAACACACACAGGCACACTCTCTCACACACACCCATAAACACACAGTTACTCTCTCTCTCTCACACATACACACGCTCCCTCAAGCACACAGAGACACACTCACACACACACATAAATGCATAGTTACTCTCTCTCATACACACACAGACACACGCTCCTTCAAACACACATAGACACACTCTCTCTCACACACAGACATGGACACACACTCTCTCACACACACACACTGACACACACTCTCTCACACACACAGACGCTCTCTCTCACACTCACATAAACACACAGTTACACTCTCTCTCACACACACATACGCACGCAGACACACGCTCCCTCAAATATGCATAGACACACTCACACACACACACACACGGACACCCACACTCTCTCTCACACACACTGACACACACACTCTCACAAACAGATACACTCACTCTCACACACACATGCACACAGACACACACTCTCTCTCACACACATACACACTCTTTCTCACACACTGTCATACAGACACACAGACACATACACATATAGACACACAGACACACAAACACATAGACACACAGACACATTCTCTCACACACACAGCGACACTCTCACACACACATACACATAGACACACACTCTCTCACACACATACACACTCTCTCACACACACTCTCACTCACACACATGCACACAGAGACACACACACCGTCAAACACACACACAGCCACACACTCTCACATGAACATGCACTTTCTCTCTCACGCACACATATACAGACACACAGAGATACACATGCATCCACTCTTTCACACACACAAACACGGACAGTCTCTCTCTCTCTCTGTCTGTCTCTCTCTCTCTCTCACACACACACACACACACAGCTGTAAAGGCATGGTTGAGGTATTGCTGGAGAAATGATTTCTCCGAGGACTGAGCCATGATCTCACATGATGACGGCTCCGGGGAGACAGACAGCAGCTACAGAGACTTGTTGGATCTTCCTGTGCACCACCTCTTGCATCGACAGCATTAGTCTGTTTGGGTGCTGCTTTTCTAAAATGTCTCCAAGAAACAAGTAACAATAGATTGATGAATGTTTTCCCCCAAACCATGTTTCAGACACATGCTGCTGTTATTTTTCACTGATTGTGTAAAATGATCTGGATCTTCTGAAATGGGGAGTGGCTTCCATTTCAAATTACGACACCAGAGTGCCCCGGGGACCCTGAGGAAATGATCAGGGAATTGCATCTGTTCCTTTCTACCCTCTGCACTCTGTACCACCAGACAGTGCACCCTCAGTACCTCAGATAGTGCACCCTCAATACCTCAGATAGTGCTCCCTCACTACCTCAGATAGTTCACCCTGAATACCTCAGATAGTGCTCCCTCAGTACCTCAGATAGTTCACCCTGAATACCTCAGATAGTGCTCCCTCAGTACCTCAGATAGTTCTCCCTGAATACCCCAGATAGTGCTCCCTCAATACCTCAGAAAATGCTCCCTCAATATCTCAGAAAGTGCTCCCTCATGGCCTCAGATAGTGCTCCCTCAGTACCTCAGATAGTGCTCCCTCAATACCTCAGGAAGTGCTCCCTCAATATTTCAGATAGTTCTCCCTCAGTACCTTAGATAGTTCTCCCTCAGTACCTCAGATAGTGCTCCTTCAATACCTCAGAAAGTGCCCCTCCAATAGCTCACATAGTTCACCCTCAGTACCTCAGATAATGATCCCTCAATACTTCAGATAGTGCTTCCACAGTACCTCAGATAGTTTTCCCTCAGTACCTCAGATAGTGATTCCTCAGTACGTCAGAATGTGCTCCCTCAGTACCTCAGAAAGTGCTCCCTCAGTACCTCAGAAAGTGCACCTTCAATATCTCAGAAAGTGCTCCCTCAATATCTCAGAAAGTGCTCCCTCAATATCTCAGAAAGTGCTCCCTCAATACCTCAGAAAGTGCTCTCTCAGTACATCAGACAGTGCTCCCTCAATAGCTCAAGAAAGTGCTTCCTCAGTACTTCAGAAAGTTCTCCCTCAGTACCTCAGAAATTGCTCTCTCAGTACCTCAGAAAGAGTTCTCTCAGTACATCAGTCAGTGCTCCCTCAATAGCTCAAGAAAGTGCTTCCTCAGTACTTCAGAAAGTTCTCCCTCAGTATCTCAGAAGGTGCTCCCTCAGTACCTCAGAAAGTGCTCCCTCAATGCCTCTGAAATTGCTCCCTCAATACCTCAGGAAGTGCTCCCTCAATACCTCAGATATTTCTCCCTCAATACCTCAGAAAGCGCTCCCTCAATACCTCAGATAGTTCTCCCTCAGTACCTCAGATAGTGCTCCCTCAATGTTTCAGATCGTTCTCCCTCAATACCTCTGATAGTGCTCCCACAATACCTCTGAAAGTGCTCCCTCATACCTCCAAAAGTGTTCCCTCAATACCTCAGAAAGTGCTCCCTCAGTATCTTGGATAGTTCTCTCTCAGTACCTCAGAAACTGCTCCCTCAGTACCTCAGATAGTGCACACTCAGTACCTCAGACAGTGCTCCCTCAATACCTCAGAACGTGCTCCCTCAGTACCTCAGACAGTGCTCCCACAATACCTCAGATAGGTCTCCCTCAGTACCTCAGATAGTGCTCCCACAATACCTCTGAAAGTGCTCCCTCAAAACCTCAAAAAGTGCTCCCTCAATACCTCTGAAAGTGCTCCCTGAATACCTCAGATAGTTCTCCCTCATACCTCCGAAAGTGTTCCCTCAATACCTCAGAAAGTGCTCCCTCAGTACCTCAGACAGTGCTCCCTCAATACCTCCGAAAGTGTTCCCTCAATGCCATTGAAAGTACTCCCTCAATACCACAGAAGGTGCTCCCTCAATATCTCAGATAATTCTGCCTCAATATCTCAGATAGTTCGCCCTCAATGCTTCAGATAGTGCTTCCTCAGTACCTCCAATAGTTTTCCCTCAGTACCTCAGATAGTGATTCCTCAGTACGTCAGAATGTGCTCCCTCAGTACCTCTGAAAGGTCTCCCTCAATATCTCAGAAAGTGCTCCCTCAGTACCTTAGATAGTTCTCCCTCAATATCTCAAAAAGTGCTCCACCAATACCTCAGAAAGTGCTCTCTCAGTACCTCAGAAAGTGTTCTCAAAGTACCTCAGACAGTGCTCCCTCAATAGATCAGAAAGTGCTTCCTCAGTACTTCAGAAAGTTCTCCCTCAGTACCTCATAAAGTGCTCCCTTAAGGCCTCTGAAAGTGCTCCCTCAATACCTCAGGAAGTGCTCCCTCAATACCTCAGATATTTCTCCCTCCATACCTCAGAAAGTGCTCCCTCAATATCTCAGATAGTTCTCCCTCAATATCTCAGATAGTGCTTCCTCAATACCTCAGATAGTTCTCCCTCAGTACCTCAGATAGTGCTCCCTCAATACCTCAGAAAGTGCTCCCTCAATATTTCAGATAATTCTCCCTCAATTTCTCTGAAAGTGCTCCCTCAATACCTCAAAAAGTGCTCCCTCAATGCCTTTGAAAGAGCTCCCTGAGTACCTCAGAAAGCCCTCCATCAATACTTCAGGAAGTGCTCCCCCAATATCACAGAAGGTGCTCTCTCAGTACCTCAGAAAGTGTTCTCTCAGTACCTCAGACAATGCTCCCTCAATACCTCAGAAAGCGCTCCCTCAGTACCTCAGAATGTGCCCCCTCAATGCCTCTGAAATTGCTCCCTCAATACCTCAAAAAGTGCTCCCTCAATATCTCAGATAGTTCGCCCTCAATATCTCAGATAATGCTCCCTCAACACCTCTGAAAGTGCTCCCTCAACACCTCTGAAAGTGCTCCCTCAATACCTCAAAAAGTGCTCCCTCAGTACCTCAGAAAGTGCTCCCTCAGTACCTCAGAAAGGGCTCCCTCAGTACCTCAGATAGTGCACACTCAGTGCCTCAGACAGTGCTCCCTCAATACCTGAGAAAGTGCTTCCTCAGTACCTCCGAAAGTGCTCCCTCAGTACCTCAGACAGTGCTCCCCCAATACCTCAGAAAGTGCTCCCTCAATATCTAAGAAAGTGCTCCCTCAATATCTTAGATAGTTCTCCCTCAATACCTCAGACAGTGCTCCCTCAATACCTCAGAAAGTGTTCCCTCAATGCCATTGAAAGTGCTCTCTCAGTACCTCAGAAAGTGTTCTCACTGTACCTCAGAAAGTGCTCCCTCAATACCTCAGAAAGTGCTCCCTCAATACCTCAGAAAGTGCTCCCTCAGTACCTCATAAAGTGCTCCTTTAATGCCTCTGAAAGTGCTCCCTCAATACCTCGGAACGTGCTCCCTCAATATCTCAGATAGTTCTCCCTCAATATCTCAGATAGTGCTTCGTCAATACCTCAGATAGTTCTCCCTCAGTACCTCAGAAAGTGTTTCCTCAATACCTCAGAAAGTGCTCACTCAATACCTCAGGAAGTGCTCCCTCAATACCTGAGGAAGTGCTCGCTCAGTACCTCAGACAGTGCTCCCCCAATACCTCAGAAGTTGCTCTCTCAGTACCTCAGAAAGTGCTCCCTCAATGCCTCAGGAAGTGCTCGCTCAATACCTCAGACAGTGCTCCCTCAATACCTCAGGAAGTGCTCCCTCAATACCTCAGATAGTTCTCCCTCAATACCTCAGAAAGTGCTCTCTCAATACCTCAGAAAGTGCTCCCTCAATATCTCAGAAAGTGCTCCCTCAATACCTCAGAAAGTGCTCTCTCAGTACATCAGACAGTGCTCCCTCAATAGCTCAAGAAAGTGCTTCCTCAGTACTTCAGAAAGTTCTCCCTCAGTACCTCAGAAATTGCTCTCTCAGTACCTCAGAAAGAGTTCTCTCAGTACATCAGTCAGTGCTCCCTCAATAGCTCAAGAAAGTGCTTCCTCAGTACTTCAGAAAGTTCTCCCTCAGTATCTCAGAAGGTGCTCCCTCAGTACCTCAGAAAGTGCTCCCTCAATGCCTCTGAAATTGCTCCCTCAATACCTCAGGAAGTGCTCCCTCAATACCTCAGATATTTCTCCCTCAATACCTCAGAAAGCGCTCCCTCAATACCTCAGATAGTTCTCCCTCAGTACCTCAGATAGTGCTCCCTCAATGTTTCAGATCGTTCTCCCTCAATACCTCTGATAGTGCTCCCACAATACCTCTGAAAGTGCTCCCTCATACCTCCAAAAGTGTTCCCTCAATACCTCAGAAAGTGCTCCCTCAGTATCTTGGATAGTTCTCTCTCAGTACCTCAGAAACTGCTCCCTCAGTACCTCAGATAGTGCACACTCAGTACCTCAGACAGTGCTCCCTCAATACCTCAGAACGTGCTCCCTCAGTACCTCAGACAGTGCTCCCACAATACCTCAGATAGGTCTCCCTCAGTACCTCAGATAGTGCTCCCACAATACCTCTGAAAGTGCTCCCTCAAAACCTCAAAAAGTGCTCCCTCAATACCTCTGAAAGTGCTCCCTGAATACCTCAGATAGTTCTCCCTCATACCTCCGAAAGTGTTCCCTCAATACCTCAGAAAGTGCTCCCTCAGTACCTCAGACAGTGCTCCCTCAATACCTCCGAAAGTGTTCCCTCAATGCCATTGAAAGTACTCCCTCAATACCACAGAAGGTGCTCCCTCAATATCTCAGATAATTCTGCCTCAATATCTCAGATAGTTCGCCCTCAATGCTTCAGATAGTGCTTCCTCAGTACCTCCAATAGTTTTCCCTCAGTACCTCAGATAGTGATTCCTCAGTACGTCAGAATGTGCTCCCTCAGTACCTCTGAAAGGTCTCCCTCAATATCTCAGAAAGTGCTCCCTCAGTACCTTAGATAGTTCTCCCTCAATATCTCAAAAAGTGCTCCACCAATACCTCAGAAAGTGCTCTCTCAGTACCTCAGAAAGTGTTCTCAAAGTACCTCAGACAGTGCTCCCTCAATAGATCAGAAAGTGCTTCCTCAGTACTTCAGAAAGTTCTCCCTCAGTACCTCATAAAGTGCTCCCTTAAGGCCTCTGAAAGTGCTCCCTCAATACCTCAGGAAGTGCTCCCTCAATACCTCAGATATTTCTCCCTCCATACCTCAGAAAGTGCTCCCTCAATATCTCAGATAGTTCTCCCTCAATATCTCAGATAGTGCTTCCTCAATACCTCAGATAGTTCTCCCTCAGTACCTCAGATAGTGCTCCCTCAATACCTCAGAAAGTGCTCCCTCAATATTTCAGATAATTCTCCCTCAATTTCTCTGAAAGTGCTCCCTCAATACCTCAAAAAGTGCTCCCTCAATGCCTTTGAAAGAGCTCCCTGAGTACCTCAGAAAGCCCTCCATCAATACTTCAGGAAGTGCTCCCCCAATATCACAGAAGGTGCTCTCTCAGTACCTCAGAAAGTGTTCTCTCAGTACCTCAGACAATGCTCCCTCAATACCTCAGAAAGCGCTCCCTCAGTACCTCAGAATGTGCCCCCTCAATGCCTCTGAAATTGCTCCCTCAATACCTCAAAAAGTGCTCCCTCAATATCTCAGATAGTTCGCCCTCAATATCTCAGATAATGCTCCCTCAACACCTCTGAAAGTGCTCCCTCAACACCTCTGAAAGTGCTCCCTCAATACCTCAAAAAGTGCTCCCTCAGTACCTCAGAAAGTGCTCCCTCAGTACCTCAGAAAGGGCTCCCTCAGTACCTCAGATAGTGCACACTCAGTGCCTCAGACAGTGCTCCCTCAATACCTGAGAAAGTGCTTCCTCAGTACCTCCGAAAGTGCTCCCTCAGTACCTCAGACAGTGCTCCCCAATACCTCAGAAAGTGCTCCCTCAATATCTAAGAAAGTGCTCCCTCAATATCTTAGATAGTTCTCCCTCAATACCTCAGACAGTGCTCCCTCAATACCTCAGAAAGTGTTCCCTCAATGCCATTGAAAGTGCTCTCTCAGTACCTCAGAAAGTGTTCTCACTGTACCTCAGAAAGTGCTCCCTCAATACCTCAGAAAGTGCTCCCTCAATACCTCAGAAAGTGCTCCCTCAGTACCTCATAAAGTGCTCCTTTAATGCCTCTGAAAGTGCTCCCTCAATACCTCGGAACGTGCTCCCTCAATATCTCAGATAGTTCTCCCTCAATATCTCAGATAGTGCTTCGTCAATACCTCAGATAGTTCTCCCTCAGTACCTCAGAAAGTGTTTCCTCAATACCTCAGAAAGTGCTCACTCAATACCTCAGGAAGTGCTCCCTCAATACCTGAGGAAGTGCTCGCTCAGTACCTCAGACAGTGCTCCCCCAATACCTCAGAAGTTGCTCTCTCAGTACCTCAGAAAGTGCTCCCTCAATGCCTCAGGAAGTGCTCGCTCAATACCTCAGACAGTGCTCCCTCAATACCTCAGGAAGTGCTCCCTCAATACCTCAGATAGTTCTCCCTCAATACCTCAGAAAGTGCTCTCTCAATACCTCAGAAAGTGCTCTCTCAATACCTCAGATAGTTCTCACTCATACCTCCGAAAGTACTCCCTCAATATCTCAGAAAGTGCTCCCTCAGTACCTCAGAAAGCGCTCACTCAGTACCTTATATAGTTCTCCCTCCATACCTCAGAATGTGCTCCCTCAGTACCTCAGATAGTGCACACTCAGTACCTCAGATAGTGCACACTCAGTACCTCAGACAGTGCTCCCTCAATACCTCAGAAAGTGCTCCCTCAGTACCTCAGAAAGTGCTCCCTCAATATCTAAGAAAGTGCTCCCTCAATATCTCAGATAGTTCTCCCTCCATACCTCAGACAGTGCTCCCTCAATACCTCAGAAATTGTTCCCGCAATATTTCAGATAATTGTGCCTCAATATCTCAGGTAGTTCTCCCTCAATACTTCAGATAGTGCTTCCTCATACCTCAGATAGTTTTCTCTCAGTACCTCAGATAGTGATTCCTCAGTACGTCAGAATTGCCCCCTCAGTATCTCTGAAAGTGCTCCCTCAATATCTCAGAAATGCTCCCTCAGTACCTTAGATAGTTCTCCCTCAGAACCTCAGAAAGTGTTCCCTCAGTACCTCAGATAGTGCACACTCTGTACCTCAAACATTGCTCCACCAATACCTCAGAAAGTGCTTCCTCAGTACCTCAGATAGTTTTCCCTCAGTACCTCAGAAAGTGCTCACTCAATAGATCAGAAAGTGCTCCCTCAGTACCTCAGATAGTTCTCCCTCAATATCTCAGGAAGTGCTCCCTCAATACCTCAGACAGTGCTCCCCAATACCTCAGAAAGTGCTCCCTCAATACCTCAAAAACTGCTCCACCAATACCTCAGAAAGTGCTTCCTCAGTACCTCTGATAGTTTTCCATCAGTACCTCAGAAAGTGCTCCCTCATTACCTCAGAAAGTGCTCCCTCAATACCTCAGGAAGTGCTCACTCAATACCTCAGTCAGTGCTCCCTCAATACCTCAGAAAGTGCTCCATCAATACCTCAGAAAGTGCTCCCTCAGTACCTCAGAAAGTGCTCGCTCAGTACCTCAGAAAGTGCTCCCTTAATGCCTCTGAAAGTGCTCCCTCAATACCTCAGGATGTGCTCCCTCAATACCTCAGGTATTTCTCTCTCAATATCTCAGATAGTGCTCCCTCAATATCTCAGATAGTTCTTCCTCAGTACCTCAGATAGTGCTCCCTCAATACCTCAGACAGTGCTCCCCAATACCTCAGAAAGTGCTCGCTCAATACCTCAGATAGTTCTCCCTCAATACCTCAGACAGTGCTCCCCAATACCTCAGAAAGTGCTCGCTCAATACGTCAGATAGTTCTCCCTCAATACCTCAGAAAGTGCTCCCTCAGTACCTCAGGTAGTGCATACTCAGTACCTCAAAAACTGCTCCACCAATACCTCAGAAAGTTCTCCCTCAGTACCTCTGATAGTTTTCCATCAGTACCTCAGAAAGTGCTCCCTCATTATCTCAGAAAGTCCTCCCTCAATACCTCAGGAAGTGCTCACTCAATACCTCAGTCAGTGCTCCCTCAATACCTCAGAAAGTGCTCCATCAATACCTCAGATTGTTCTCTCTCAGTACCTCAGAAAGTGCTCCCTCAGTACCTCAGAAAGTGCTCGCTCAGTACCTCAGAAAGTGCGCCCTCAGTACCTCCGAAAGTGCTCCCTTAATGCCTCTGAAAGTGCTCCCTCAATACCTCAGGATGTGCTCCCTCAATACCTCAGGTATTTCTCTCTCAATATCTCAGATAGTGCTCCCTCAATATCTCAGATAGTTCTTCCTCAGTACCTCAGATAGTGCTCCATCAATACCTCAGGAAGTGCTCCCTCAATACCTGAGGAAGTGCTCGCTCAGTACCTCAGACAGTGCTCCCCCAATACCTCAGAAGTTGCTCTCTCAGTACCTCAGAAAGTGCTCTCTCAGTACCTCAGAAAGTGCTCCCTCAATGCCTCAGGAAGTGCTCCCTCAATACCTCAGGAAGTGCTCGCTCAATACCTCAGACAGTGCTCCACCAATACCTCAGAAGGTGCTCTCTCAGTACCTCAGAAAGAGTTCTATCAGTACCTCAGACAGTGCTCCCTCAATACCTCAGGAAGTGCTCCACCAATACCTCAGAAGGTGCTCTCTCAGTACCTCAGAAAGAGTTCTATCAGTACCTCAGACAGTGCTCCCTCAATACCTCAGGAAGTGCTCCCTCAATACCTCTGAATGTGCTCCCTCAATACCTCAGAAAGTGCTCTCTCAATACCTCAGATAGTTCTCACTCATACCTCCGAAAGTACTCCCTCAATATCTCAGAAAGTGCTCCCTCAGTACCTCAGAAAGCACTCACTCAGTACCTTATATAGTTCTCCCTCCATACCTCAGAAAGTGCTCCCTCAGTACCTCAGATAGTGCACACTCAGTACCTCAGATAGTGCACACTCAGTACCTCAGACAGTGCTCCCTCAATACCTCAGAAAGTGCTTACTCAGTACCTCAGAAAGTGCTCCCTCAGTACCTCAGCCAGTGCTCCCCCAATACCTCAGAAATTGCTCCCTCAGTACCTCAGAAAGTGCTCCCTCAATATCTAAGAAAGTGCTCCCTCAATATCTCAGATAGTTCTCCCTCCATTCCTCAGACAGTGCTCCCTCAATACCTCAGAAATTGTTCCCGCAATATTTCAGATAATTGTGCCTCAATATCTCAGGTAGTTCTCCCTCAATACTTCAGATAGTGCTTCCTCATACCTCAGATAGTTTTCCCTCAGTACCTCAGATAGTGATTCCTCAGTACGTCAGAATTGCCCCCTCAGTATCTCTGAAAGTGCTCCCTCAATATCTCAGAAATGCTCCCTCAATAACTTAGATAGTTCTCCCTCAGAACCTCAGAAAGTGTTCCCTCAGTACCTCAGATAGTGCACACTCTGTACCTCAAAAATTGCTCCACCAATACCTCAGAAAGTGCTTCCTCAGTACCTCAGATAGTTTTCCCTCAGTAACTCAGAAAGTGCTCCCTCAATAGAACAGAAAGTGCTCCCTCATTACCTCAGATAGTTCTCCCTCAATATCTCAGGAAGTGCTCCCTCAATACCTCAGACAGTGCTCCCCAATACCTCAGAAAGTGCTCGCTCAATACCTCAGATAGTTCTCCCTCAATACCTCAGGAAGTGCTCCCTCAATACCTCAGGAAGTGCTCACTCAATACCTCAGGAAGTGCTCACTCAATACCTCAGTCAGTGCTCCCTCAATACCTCAGAAAGTGCTCGCTCAATACCTCAGATAGTCCTCCCTCAATACCTCAGACAGTGCTCCCCAATACCTCAGGAAGTGCTCACTCAATACCTCAGATAGTTTTTAGATTAGATTAGATTACTTTCAGTATGGAAACAGGCCCTTCGGCCCATCAAGTCCACACTGCCCCGCCGAAGCGCAACCCACCCATACCCCTACCCCTACATTTACCCCTTACCTAACACTACGGGCAATTTAGCATGGCCAATTCACCTGACCTGCACATCTTTTGGATTGTGGGAGGAAACCGGAGCACCCGGAGGAAACCCACGCAGACACGGGGAGAACGTGCAAACTCCACACAGTCAGTCGCCTGAGGCGGGAATTGAACCCGGGTCTCTGGCGCTGTGAGGCAGCAGTGCTAACCAGTGTGCCACCGTGCCGCCCACAATACCTCAGATAGTTCTCCCTCAATACCTCAGAAAGTGCTCCCTCAATACCTCAGGAAGTGCTCACTCAATACCTCAGTCAGTGCTCCCTCAATACCTCAGAAAGTGCTCCATCAATACCTCAGATTGTTCTCCCTCAGTACCTCAGAAAGTGCTCCCTCAGTACCTCAGAAAGTGCTCGCTCAGTACCTCAGAAAGTGCTCCCTCAGTACCTCAGAAAGTGCTCCCTTAATGCCTCTGAAAGTGCTCCCTCAATACCTCAGGATGTGCTCCCTCAATACCTCAGGTATTTCTCCCTCAATATCTCAGATAGTGCTCCCTCAATATCTCAGATAGTTCTTCCTCAGTACCTCAGATAGTGCTCCCTCAATACCTCAGAATGTGCTCCCTCAATATTTCAGATAGTTCTCCCTCAATACCTCAGATCGTGCTCCCTCAATACCTCTGAAAGTGCTCCCTCAATACGTCAGAAAGTGCTCCCTCAATACCTCAGAAAGTGCTCCCTAAAAACCTCAGAGAGTTCTCCCTCATACCTCCGAACGTGCTTCCTCAATATCTCAGAAAGTGCTCCCTCAGTACCTCAGAAAGTGCTCCCTCAGTGCCTTAGATAATTCTCCCTCAGTACCTCAGAAAGTGTTCCCTCGCTACCTCAGATAGTGCACACTCAGTACCTCAGACAGTGCTCCCTCAATACCTCAGAAAGTGCTCCCTCAATACCTCAGAAAGTGCTCCCTCAATACCTCAGTTAGTTCTCATTCAATACCTCAGACAGTGCTCCCTCAGTACCTCACAAAGTGCTCCCTGAATACCTCAGAAAGTGCTTCCTCAATACCTCAGAAAGTGCTCCCTTAATACCGAAGAAAGCATCACTTTGTTGTGTTTAACCCCCAAAGCCCCTTCGACAGTAGCTCCACAAAACATTCACATCCTGAACACTTCAGGGCTCTGGGCTAAGCCCTGCTCCCCCCTTAGATTGTGATCAAACCCCTTCAGACTGTAAGGACCCACATCCACCCGTGTCCAAGATTGGAGCCCAGGTCCCCAGAACATTACTTGTCTCTCTGGATTAATTTTAGAATTCCTACAGTGTAGAAGCAAGCCATTCCGTCCATTGGCTCTTCACTGACTGTCTGAACAGCATCCCACCCAGACTCACATCCTCTACTCTATCCCTGTAATACTGCATTTCCCATGGCAGCTTTGGGCGGTGGGAGGGAACTGGAGCTCCCGGAGGGAACCCGCACAGATACAGAGAGAATGTGTAAACTCCACACAGACAGTCACTGGGAGTTAGAATCAAACCACTGAGGCACCGTGCTGTCCTCTCTCCTTGGATACCATCTCATTTAACCTTTTACTAAGCAGTCTCCCATGTGAAACCTTCTCATCTGTTTCCTTGGTCATCCCTTCAAAAGCTCTATCAAGTTGGGTACATCATTTCCACAAACAAAGCCAAGCTGATCATCCCTAATCAATTCTTGCTTTTCCAAATACATGTAAGTTGTCTCTCAGAATGCCCTCCAACAGCTTACCCACCACTGCCATCAGGCTCACAGCTCCATAGTTCAATGGTTGTTCCTTGCAGCCTTACTTCAATAATGGCCCATCATTAATCACCCTCCAGCCTTCAGGCACCTCACCCGTTGTCACTGATCGGACCATCTGACAAGGCCATCTCCATCCTTCTGTAACCTAAGGCTATCCTCCTCAGTATTTATCACCCAACCAATACCCATATCATTCATGAACCCAATGATTAACCCTCCACCATTCAAATCTAGATCTTTTCTATCAACCACATCAGCAAGACCCCAACAGTGAGACATGAACAGACAGAGATTTCTAACTGGGCCATCACTGTCTGCTTCCTGACACTCAGCATTCTGCACCAAATTCCTTGGATCTTGAGTTTTTATGTTCACTATCAGTTTCCAGTATGGATCCTGATAAAAGCCTGACTGACCTCCAAGCAGACGACAGGAAAGTATTGCCCTTATTTACACAGCTGGTCACCTCCTTAAAAAGTGCAATCCCATTGGTCAGACCTGACCTCCCCTTAACACAACCATTCTGACTGTTCATCATGAACTCCAGTCTCTGTAAATGCTGATTAATTCTATATCCCAAAATTGCTTCCAACAGACGTCCCACCCACGATATTAGCCTGACTGGCCTGGAGCTGCCTGGTATATCCCATGTTCCTACTTGAATAACAGGACCACATGGTCAGTCCGACGGCACCTCTCCTGTGGCCAGAGGGGAATTGAAAATGTTTGCAAGTGTCCCTGCTACTTCCTCCATCACCTCATTCGGTAAACTGAGATACATTTCCACCGTCTTTGGAGATTTACTGGTTTGTAAGAAGGCCAGACCACTCAGAACCACCTCTCTCCCTATATATGCTAATTCATTTAATTGTATCACAGAGCATCTCCACGATTTCATACCGTCCCTGTCCCAATGAGCATTGACACAATGCATCCATTCACTGTAGCCTCTGGGTCCATGCACAAATTCTCACTGTGTTCCACAACCGACTCTTTCTCTCATTATCAATTCACCCTTAATGTCACTGTAAAGTCCTTTCAGATTTTTATTTCCTCTCTTAACACTCCTCGTTCCCAGACAAATAGCCTGCAATACGATTTGGAGGAGTGTGGGATGTCATTCTGGATGTGGATTAGCATTGGGAAGCTCAGAAATAAGGAGCACATGACTGTGCTGAGTGTGGGGCAGTGGGATTCATTTGGGATGAGCAGACGGTAGCTGAGGAATAAGCCTCAGCCCTGTCGGCTGCAAAGGGACTTGGATATGATGCAGAGCTGGGCTGAGGAGTGGCAGATGGAGTTCTACCCTGCCAAGTGTGAGGTTGTCCATTTTGGAAAGACAAATAAGAATGCGGAATACAGGGTTAACGGTAGGGTTCTTAGTGAGGTGGAGGAGCAGAGGGATCTTGGGGTCTATGTTCGTAGATCTTAGAAAGTTGCCACTCAGGTGGATAGAGCTTGTAAGAAGGCCTATGGTGTGCATTAGCGTTCATTAGCAGAGGGATTGAATTCAAGAGACGTGAAGTGATGTTACAGCTGTACAGGACCTTGGTTAGGCCACATTTGGAGTACTGTGTGCAGTGCTGGCCGCCTCACTTTAGGAAAGATGTGGAAGCTTTGGAGAGGGTGCAGAGAAGATTTACCAGGATGTTGCCTGGAATGGAGAATAGGTCGTACAAGGATAGGTTGAGAGTGCTAGGCCTTTTCTCGTTGGAACGGCGAAGGATGAGGGGTGACTTGATAGAGGTTTATAAGATGATCAGGGGAATAGATAGACAATCAGAAACTTTTTCCCCGGGTACAACAGAGTGTTACAAGGGGACGTAAATTTAAGGTGAAGGGTGGAAGGTATAGGGGAGATGTCAGGCGTGGGTTCTTTACCCAGAGAGTGGTGGGGGCATGGAATGCGCTGCCTGTGGGTGTGGTAGAGTCAGAATCTTTGGTGACCTTTAAGCGGCAATTGGAAAGGTACATAGATGGGTGCTTAAGCTGGGACAAATGTTCAGCACAACATCGTGGGCCGAAGGGCCTGTTCTGTGCTGTATTGTTCTATGTTCTATGTTCTATATCCTCTGAGAGTGCAGCGCTCCCTCAGTACTGACCCTCTGACAATGCAGCTCTCCCTCAGCACTGCTCCATTGACCCTGCAGCACACCCTCAGAAATGACGCTCTGACACAACAGCTTTCCCTCAGTACTGACCCTCTGACTCTGCAGCACTCTCTTTGTACTGACATTTCCACAGTCCAGCATTCCCTCAGTACTGACACTGATACAGTGTGGCATTCTCTCAGTACTGACCCTCCGACAATGTGGCACTCCCTCAATACAGCTGCTCTTACAGTGCAGCACTCTCTCGGTACTGACCCTCCGATAACGTGGCATTTTCTCAGTACCAACCCTCCGGCAGAGCAGAACTCCCTCAGTACTGACAATCAGACAGTGCGGCACTGCCTCATTCCTGCACTTCTGATAGTCCAGCAATGCCTCAGTACTGACCCTTTGGCAGTGCAGCACTCCCTCAGTACTGACCCTTTGGCAGTGCAGCACTCCCTCAGTACAGACCCTCTGACAGTGCAGCACTCCCTCAGTACTGACCCCCTGAAACAACACTCCCTCAGAACTGACACACTGACCGTGTAGCTCTCCGTCAGTAATGTCCCTTTGAGTGTGCATCACTCTCTCAGTACTGACCCCCTGGCAATGCAGCAATCACTCAGTACAGACTGTCCGACAGATAGCATGGCACTCCCTCAGTACTGACCCCTCACAGCGCGGTGACCCCTCAGTACTCATCCCCTCAGAGTGCGTTGCTCCCTCAGTTCTAACCCTTTCACAGTGCAGCGCTCCCTCAGTAGTAACCCTCTCACAGTGCGACACTCTGACAGCATGGCGATCCATTAGTACTGACCGTCAGAGAGTGCGCACTTCATCATTACTGACCCTCTCCCTGCACAGCAATCCCTCCATCCTGAAGTTCTGACAATGCAGCATTCCCTCCACACTGACCCTCTGACAATGCTGCACTCCCTCCACACTGACCCTCTGACAATGCAGCACCCCCTCCACACTGACCCTCTGACAATGCTGCACTCCCTCCACACTGACCCTCTGACAATGCTGCACTCCCTCCACACTGATCCTCTGACAATGCTGCACTCCCTCCACACTGATCCTCTGACAATGCTGCACTCCCTCCACACTGACCCTCTGACAATGCTGCACTCCCTCCACACTGACCCTCTGACAATGCTGCACTCCCTCCACACTGATCCTCTGACAATGCTGCACTCCCTCCACACTGATCCTCTGACAATGCTGCACTCCCTTCACACTGACCCTCTGACAAAGCTGCACTCCCTCCACACTGATCCTCTGACAATGCTGCACTCCCTTCACACTGACCCTCTGACAATGCTGCACTCCCTCCACACTGATCCTCTGACAATGCTGCACTCCCTTCACACTGATCCTCTGACAATGCTGCACTCCCTTCACACTGACCCTCTGACAATGCTGCACCCCCTCCACACTGATACTCTGACAATGCTGTACACCCTCCATACTGACTCTCTGACAATGCTGCACTCCCTCCACACTGACCCTCTGACAATGCTGCACTCCCTCCACACTGACCCTCTGACAATGCTGCACTCCCTCCACACTGACCCTCTGACAATGCTGCACTCCCTTCACACTGACCCTCTGACAATGCTGCACCCCCTCCACACTGATACTCTGACAATGCTGTACACCCTCCATACTGACTCTCTGACAATGCTGCACTCCCTCCACACTGACCCTCTGACAATGCTGCACTCCCTCCACACTGACCCTCTGACAATGCTGCACTCCCTCCACACTGATCCTCTGACAATGCTGCACTACCTCCACACTGACCCTCTGACAATGCTGCACTCCCTCCATACTGACCCTCTGACAATGCAGCACTCCCTCCACACTGATCCTCTGACAATGCTGCACTCCCTCCATACTGATCCTCTGAAAATGCTGCACTCCCTCCACACTGACCCTCTGACAATGCTGCACTCCCTCCACACTGACCCTCTGACAATACTGCACTCCCTCCACACTGACCCTCTGACAATGCTGCACTCCCTCCACACTGACCCTCTGACAATGCTGCACCCCCTCCACACTGACCCTCTGACAATGCTGCACTCCCTCCACACTGATCCTCTGACAATGCTGCACTCCCTCCACACTGACCCTCTGACAATGCTGCACTCCCTCCACACTGACCCTCTGACAATGCTGCACTCCCTCCACACTGACCCTCTGACAATGCTGCACTCCCTCCACACTGACCCTCTGACAATGCTGCACTCCCTCCACACTGACCCTCTGACAATGCTGCACTCCCTCCACACTGACCCTCTGACAATGCTGCACTCCCTCCACACTGACCCTCTGAAAATGCTGCACTCCCTCCACACTGATCCTCTGACAATGCTGCACCCCCTCCACAGTGATCCTCTGACAATGCTGCACTCCCTCCACACTGACCCCCTGACAATGCTGCACTCCCTCCACACTGACCCTCTGACAATGCAGCACTCCCTCCACACTGACCCTCTGACAATGCTGCACTCCCTCCATACTGACCCTCTGACAATGCTGCACTCCCTCCACACTGACCCTCTGAAAATGCAGCACTCCCTCCACACTGACCCTCTGACAACGCTGCACTCCCTCCACACTGACCCCCTGACAATGCTGCACTCCCTCCACACTGACCCCCTGACAATGCTGCACTCCCTCCACACTGACCCTCTGACAATGCTGCACTCCCTCCACACTGACCCTCTGAAAATGCTGCACTCCCTCCACACTGACCCCCTGACAATGCTGCACTCCCTCCACACTGACCCTCTGAAAATGCTGCACTCCCTCCACACTGATCCTCTGACAATGCTGCACTCCCTCCACACTGACCCTCTGACAATGCAGCACTCCCTCCACACTGACCCTCTGACAATGCTGCATTCCCTCCACACTGACTCTCTGACAATGCTGCACTCCCTCCACACTGACCCCCTGACAATGCTGCACCCCCTCTACACTGATCCTCTGACAATGCTGCACTCCCTCCACACTGACCCTCTGACAATGCTGCACCCCCTCCACACTGACTCTCTGACAATGCTGCACTCCCTCCACACTGACCCTCTGACAAAGCTGCACTACCTCCACACTGACTCTCTGACAATGCTGCACTCCCTCCACACTGACCCTCTGACAGTGCAGCACTCTCTCAATACTGACCCTCTGACAGTGCAGCACTCTCTCAATACTGACCATCTGACTGTGCGGAACGCCCTCTGTACTGACCCGCTGATAGTTCAGCACCCTCTCGGTACTGACTCTCTGACAGTGCAGCACTCTCTCAGTACTGACCATCTGACTGTGCGGAACGCCTTCAGTACTGACCCGCTGATAGTTCTGCACCCGCTCGGTCCTGACTCTCTGACAGTGCAGCACTCCCTCAGTACTGACCCTCTGACAATGCAGCACTCTCTCTGTCCCGACCCTCTGAAAAAGCACTCACTCGGAACTGACACTCTCACTGTGTAGCGCTCCCTCAGTACTGACCTTTTGATAGTACATGCTCCCTCAGTTCCTACCCTATGACAGTGTAGTGCTCGTTCAGTACTGACCCTCTGATGGTGCAGTGCTCTCAGACTACAGAGCTTCAGACAGTGCAGCATTCCCTCTGGACTGAACCTCTGACAGTGAGGTGTTCCCTTACTACTGACTGTCCGACAGTGCGGTGATCCCTCAGTGCTCACCCTCTGGCAATGCAGCAGCCCCTCAGTACTGACCCTCTGACAGCGCAGTGATCCCTCAGTGCTGACCCTCTGACAGTGCGGCACTCACTCAGTACTGACGCTCACACAGTGCAGAACGTCCTCAGTACTGACCATCTGACACTGTGGCAGTGCCCCCATACCGACCGTGTGACAGTGCGGTACACCCTCAGTACTGACCCTCTGACAGTGCAGCTCTTTGACTGAGCAGCGCACCTTTAGTTCTGAAATTCTTACAGTGCAGCGCTCCCTCAGTACTAACTCTTTGAGAGTGCAGCACTCCCTCAGTACAGACACTCTGACAGTGCTGCACTCTCTCAGTACTGACCCTCTGACAGTGCAGCACTCCCTCAGTACTGACCCTCTGACAGTGCAGCACTCCCTCAGTACTGACACTCTGACAGTGCAGCACTCTCTCAGTAATGACCCTCCGACAGTGCAGCACTCTCTCAGTAATGACCCTCCGACAGTGCAGCACTCCCTCAGTACTGACCCTCTGACAGTGCAGCACTCTCTCAGTACTGACCCTCCGACAGTGCAGCACTCCCTCAGTACTGACCCTCTGACAGTGCAGTACTCCCTCAATACTGACCCTCTGACAGTGCAGCACCCCCTCAGTACTGACCCTCTGACAATGCTGCACCCCCTCCACACTGACCCTCTGACAATGCTGCACTCCCTCCACACTAATCCTCTGACAATGCTGTACTCCCTCCACACTGACCCTCTGACAATGCTGCACTCCCTCCACACTGACCCTCTGACAATGCTGCACTCCCTCCACACTGACTCTCTGACAATGCTGCACTCCCTCCACACTGACCCTCTGACAATGCTGCACTCCCTCCACACTGACTCTCTGACAATGCAGCACTCCCTCCACACTGACCCTCTGACAATGCTGCACTCCCTCCATACTGACCCTCTGACAACGCTGCACTCCCTCCACATTGATCCTCTGATAGTGATGCGCTCCCTCAGTACTGACTCTCTGGCAGAGTGGAAGTGGCCCTATACTGACCCTCCGACAGTGTGGCCCAATCTCAGGACAAATCCTCTGACAGTTCAGCACTCCATCATAACTGACACTCTGACAGTACAGCACTGCCTCAGTACTGACCCATTGACAGTGTAGCACTCCCTCAGTACTGACCCATTGACAGTGTATCACTCCCTCAGTACTGACCCATTGACAGTGTATCACTCCCTCAGTACTGACCCATTGACTGGGTATCACTCCCTCAGTACTGACCCTCTGCCGCGGTTCTGCACCTCTGACAGTCCAGCAGTGCCTCAGTACTGACCCTCTGACAGTGTAGCACTCTCTCTGTACTAACCCTCTGACAGTGCAGCACTCCCTCAGTACTGACCCGCTGACAGTTCAGCATCCGCTCGGTACTGATCCTCTGACAGTGCAGCACTCTCTCAATACTGACCATCTGACTGTGCGGAACGCCCTCTGTACTGACCCGCTGATAGTTCAGCACCCGCTCGGTACTGACTCTCTGACAGTGCAGCACTCTCTCAGTACTGACCATCTGACTGTGCGGAACGCCTTCAGTACTGACCCGCTGATAGTTCTGCACCCGCTCGGTCCTGACTCTCTGACAGTGCAGCACTCCCTCAGTACTGACCCTCTGACAATGCAGCACTCTCTCTGTCCCGACCCTCTGAAATAGCACTCACTCGGAACTGACACTCTCACTGTGTAGCGCTCCCTCAGTACTGACCTTTTGATAGTACATGCTCCCTCAGTTCCTACCCTATGACAGTGTAGTGCTCGTTCAGTACTGACCCTCTGATGGTGCAGTGCTCTCAGACTACAGAGCTTCAGACAGTGCGGCATTCCCTCTGGACTGAACCTCTTACAGTGAGGTGTTCCCTTACTACTGACTGTCCGACAGTGCGGTGATCCCTCAGTGCTCACCCTCTGGCAATGCAGCAGCCCCTCAGTACTGACCCTCTGACAGCGCAGAGATCCCTCAGTGCTGACCCTCTGACAGTGCGGCACTCACTCAGTACTGACGCTCACACAGTGCAGAACGTCCTCAGTACTGACCATCTGACACTGTGGCAGTGCCCCCATACCGACCGTGTGACAGTGCGGTACACCCTCAGTACTGACCCTCTGACAGTGCTGCTCTTTGACTGAGCAGCGCACCTTTAGTTCTGAAATTCTTACAGTGCAGCGCTCCCTCAGTACTAACTCTTTGAGAGTGCAGCACTCCCTCAGTACAGACACTCTGACAGTGCTGCACTCTCTCAGTAATGACCCTCCGACAGTGCAGCACTCCCTCAGTACTGACCCTCTGACAGTGCAGCACTCCCTCAGTACTGACCCTCTGACAGTGCAGCACTCCCTCAGTACTGACCCTCTGACAGTGCAGCACTCTCTCAGTAATGACCCTCCGACAGTGCAGCACTCCCTCAGTACTGACCCTCTGACAGTGCAGTACTCCCTCAATACTGACCCTCTGACAGTGCAGCACTCCCTCAGTACTGACCCTCTGACAATGCAGTCCTCCCTCAGTACTGACCCTCTGACAGTGCAGCACTCCCTCAGTACTGACCCTCTGACAGTGCAGTACTCCCTCAGTACTGACCCTCTGACAGTGCAGCACTCCCTCAGTACTGACCCTCTGACAGTGCAGCACTCCCTCAGTACTGACCCTCTGACAGTGCAGTACTCCCTCAGTACTGACCCTCTGACAGTGCAGCACTCCCTCAGTACTGACCCTCTGACAGTGCAGCACTCCCTCAGTACTGACCCTCTGACAGTGCAGCACTCCCTCTGTACTGACCCTCTTTTTTTCTATTTCATAGAGTCTTGTGGAAATTTGGAGACATTGGGTCTGCAGATTCTGAGGAAGCCTGAGAGAGACACACAAACCAAACCCTGTCTGAAACTCTCTGTAATAGACTATTCAGAGGCACAGAGTCACAGAGATGCACAGCTTGGAAATGGACCCTCCTGTCCAACTCGTCCATACCAACCAGATATTCCCATCGCATTTCATTCCATTAGCTAGCACTTGGCTGATATCTCTCTAAACCCTTCCTGTTCACATACTCATCCTGATGCCTTTTAAATGTCACAATTGTACCAGCCCCCATCACTTCCTCTGGCAGCTACCTGCATGCCCTTGAATAAGTGCTCAAACATTCATACTGTCGATACATACTCTCATGAACACCAACCTACGAAAGGCTATCATTGTCATTTTCAACCCACCCTGAGCTCCTTCATTACGCTGATTTCAACACAGGTAATGAAACAGTGTTAGTGACCATCCACCGTAACCCTGTTATAAAACTTATTTTCACATGTGGCTTGTATGTGATTCCCACACCCTCTAATAGTTGCCTGGAAGGTGTGGATGAGCTGTACTCTCCTGCTGCAGTCCTTGGGTGTCCCACAGTGATGTTAGGGAGGGAGCTCCAGGATTTTGACCTGAACCATGTAAAGAGCTCTCTGACTGGAGTGCCCTTTTAAAGTTGGGAAGTTATTATAGACCAGGAGGACCCGAGAGCTGCTGTCTTGTCAGAGAGGCCTGGTGGGTCACACACCTCAGGTGAGGGGTGAGGTTGAGAAGCTGGGGCCTTCATGGTAATTTCAGACATGATAGAGATTGAGCCAACAATGTTGGCATCACGAACCTGTTAGCTGTGGTAACTGACCCCCCTTTGTAGCAGAGGGATTCAATCCCTTTAATAGAGCAAGCTTGAGAATTCAACACTAAAATCAATCTGTACGGACGCGCTGGAGACCTGAACCATCAATACAGAGATTGCTGAAGAAACTCAGCATGTCCGGCAGCATCTCTGAAGGGGGAGGGAGAAAGAGACAGAGAGTTCACCTTTCAATCCAGTGATTTCTGCAGGAAAGTTCCATCAGAACAGACCGTTTTGAGGAAGGGTCACTTGAAATGCGAATTGTTCCTCTCTCTCTTCACCGTTGCTACCTGGTGAATTTTGCTGAATTTCCCCACCATCTGTTTGCTTGAGAATTTGACCTGATCCAAGCGTCACTGAGTCATTCAGTCAGTGTGCAATGCCCTGAGGCTGCTTCTGCTGAAAGTTGACAAACAGGTTTAAGGCTTAGTAAGGTATTGTATTCGGAGGGCGGGGTACATGGGAGAACAGATACAGAACACAGGCACTTCACAAAGATCCTTCTCAATGTAACTTTGTGATGTTAATTCAGAAGGAATACCTCAGAGCTAACATTTCAGTTAATCAGCCAAGGGGAGTATATATGTAATTGCAAAGACTTGTTATACAGACTGTACAGAACCGAACTTTAGTGACTATGTTTGTACGTGAAGGTTTTTGTGAATAAAGTATCTTTTTGAAATTGATATAAATATTTTTTCGAGGGGGACCAAGCATCTTGAGCATGTGGAGGCATTGCCCTTGTCCCTAATCTTTCTTAAATAAACGCTAGACAAGTTCGATACTCCCCGGGTACAGACATCAAACGGTCATCAACGGGTAGGAGATAGTGGGATGGTCACGGGGGCTCAGTGTTGCCTCACCCCACCCGGGTTCGATTCCAGCCTCGGGCGACTGTCTGTGTGGAGTTGGCACATTGTCCCCGTGTCAGGCTCCGGGTGCTCCAGTTCCCTCTCACTGTCCAAAGATGTGCAGGCTTGGTGGGTTAGCCAGAGGAAATGAAGGGATCCGGGGATAGAGGGGGTAGGGTGGGATGCTCTGCCGAGGGTGAGTGTGAACCTGATAGGCCGAATGACCTGCTTCCACATCTTAGGGATGGTATGATCAATCCAGAGACTCAAATAATGTTCTGGGCCCTGGGCTCCAATCTTGGAGGTGGCTGTGGGTCATCACAGTGAGAACAGGTTTGGGGATGAACACGGTCCAAGGGGGCAACAGGTTTGCTTTCTGAGGTGTTGAGGGCATGAATGTTCTGTCGAGGTGCTTTGGGGATAAACATACTGAGGGGGATGGTTTCTAAGGTATTGAGGGAGCACTATCTGTCAGTACAGGGTGCAGATGGTCGAAAGGTACAGATACACTTCATAGAACATAGAACATAGGACATCGAACAGTACAGCACAGAACAGGCCCTTCAGCCCTTGATGCTGTGCCGACCATCGATCCTCATGTAAGGGAAACCTAAAGTATGAACCCTCAAATTTCTATGACCATATGCATGTCCAGCAGTCACTTAAATATCCCCAATGACCTCACTTCCACAACTGCTGCTTGCAACGCATTCCATGCTCTCGCAACTCTCTGCTTAAAGAACCCGCCTCTGACATTCCCTCTATATTTTCCTCCAAACAGCTTAAAACTATGACCTCTCGTGTTAGCAATTTCTGCCCTGGGAAAAAAGTGTCTGGCTATCGACTCTATCTATGCCTCTCATTATCTTGTATACCTCAATTAGGTCCCCTGTCTTCCTTCTTTTTTCCACTGAAAAAAGTCCGAGCTCAGTCAATCTCTCTTTGTTAGATAAGCCCTCCAGTCCAGGCAGCATGCTGGTAAACCTCCTCTGAATCCTCTCCAAAGCATCCAAATCTTTCCTATAATAGAGCGACTAGAACTGGACACAGTATTCCAAGTGCGTTCTAACCAAGGTTTTATAGAGCTGTATCAAGATCTCACGACTCTTAAACACAATCCTCCTGTTAATGAAAGCCAAAACACCATATGCTTTCTTAACAACCCTGTCCACTTGGGTAGCCATTTTAAGGGATCTATGTACCTGCACACCAAAATCCCTCTGTTCCGTCACACTGCCAAGAATCCTGTCTTTAATCCTGTACTCAGATTTCAAATTTGACCTTCCAAAATGCATCACCTCCATTTATCCAGGTTGAACTCCATCTGCCACCTCTCAGCCCATCTCTGCATCCTGTCAATGTCCCGCTGCAGCCAACAACAGCCCTCCACACTGTCAACGACACTCCAACCTTTGTGTTGTCTGCAAACTTGCTGACCCCTCCTTCAATCCCCTCATCCAAGTCATTAATAAAAATTACAAACAGTAGAGGCCCAAGGACAGAGTCCTGTGGAACACCACTCACCACTGACTTCCAGGCAGAATATTTTCCTTCTACTACCACTCGCTGTCTTCTGTTGGCCAGCCAATTCTGTATCCAGACAGCTAAGTTTCCCGGTATCCCATTCCTCCTGACCTTCTGAATGAACCTACTATGGGGAACCTTATCAATTGCCTTGCTGAAGTCCATGTACACCACATCCACAGCTCGACCCTCATCAACTTGCCCAGTAACATCCTCAAAGAACTCAGTAAGGTTTGTGAGGCATGACCTGCCCCTCACAAAGCCGTATTGATTGCATTAAATCAAGCCATGCTCTTCCAGATGCTCATAAATCCTGTCCCTTAGAATCCTTTCTAACACCTTACAGACGACAGACGTGAGAGTGTCTGGTCTGTAATTGCCGGGGATTTCCCTATTTCCTTTCTTGAAGAGAGGAATTATATTTGCCTCCCTCCAGTCCTCAGGTACGACTCCAGTGGAGAGCGAGGATGTAAGGATCTTCGCAAGCAGCGAAGCAATCACATTTCTCACTTCCCAAAGCAGCTGAGGACAAATCTGGTCTGGCCCTGGCGACTTGTCAATCTTAATGTTTGTCAAAATGTTCAGCACATCAGCTTCCTCAATCTCTATCTGTTCCAGCACGCTTACCTGCTCCTCAATGGTTTCATTCACGACAAGGTCCTTTTCTTTAGTAACGACAGAAGCAAAAAACTCATTTAGGGGGTTCCCCTGCCTCCTCAGACTCTACACACAAGTTCCCTATGCTATCCCTGAGCGGCCCTACTCTTTCTTTGATCATTGTCTTACTCCTCACATCCGTGTAAAATGTCTTTGGATTCTCCCTAATCCTTCCTGTCAAGCCTTTTTCCTGCCCCCTCCTGGCTCTCCTCAGGCCATTTTTGAGCTCCTTCCTCGCCTGCCTGTAATCCTCTAGAGCTGACCAAGACCCTTCCTTCCTCCACCTTACGTAAGCTGCCTTCTTTCTTTCGAAAAGAAGATCCTCCGCTCTCGACATCCAAGGTTCCTTTATCTTACCCCTTCTTGCCTGTCTCAGAGGGACACATTTATGCATCACTCGCAACAACTGTTCCTTAAACCGTCTCCACATGTCTGTCGTGGCCTTTCCATGGAATAATTGCTCCCAGTCCATGGTTCCCAACTCACGTCTGATAGCATCATAGTTTCCTTTTCCCCAATTAAATGACCTCCCATTGTGCCTGCTTCTCTCCTCCTCCATGGCTATATAGAATGTGAGGCAGTTGTGGTCACTATCACCAAAATGCTCTCCCACCACAAGATCTGACACCTGCCCCAGCTCATTGCCGAGCACCAAAATCAAAATGGCCTCTCCCCTCGTCGGCCGCTTCAATGTGCTGAGTTAGGAAACCCTCCTGAACACACCTTACAAAACAATCTGCTCGAAGGAGGTTCCAGACTATATTGAGAAAGTTAAAGTCACCCATTACAACAACCCTATTACATTCAATCTTTACCAAAATCTGCCGACCTATGCTTCCTTCAATCTCCCTGCTGCTGTTGGGGGGGGGGGGGGGGGGGCCTGTAGTAAACAGGATGGTGTGAGTTTCTAACCTGAACTGACAGTGATGGATTTTATAAACTTGTATTAGAGGATACTACAGGTGGACATTCAGATGGTAATCTCAGTAACTGTAACGCCAAACTCTTACACAATTCATCAGGACCTGGATATTCACATTGTGTTCCAGCTCAATCCCATTTACTGCATAAAAGTTCTCCTTTCAATGATCCCACTCTCTCAATAGTTCTCCCCACACCTTCAATGTGTCCTGAGGGTCAGGCTGGGGGTGTTGTGTGGGACGCAGTGAGGGTCAGGCTGGGGACGGTGTGTGGGACGCAGTGAGGGTCAGGCTGGGGGTGTTGTGTGGGACGCAGTGAGGGTCAGGCTGGTGACGGTGTGTGGGACGGAGTGAGGGTCAGGCTGGGGACGGTGTGAGGGAGGAAGTGAGGGTCAGGTTGGGAAGGTGTGGGGGACGGAGTGAGGGTCAGGCTGGGGACGGCGTGTGGGACGGAGTGAGGGTCAGGCTGGGGACGGTGTGTGGGACGGAGTGAGGGTCAGGCTGGGGCGGTGTGTGGGACGGAGTGAGGGTCAGGCTGGGGGCGGTGTGTGGGAGGCAGTGAGGGTCAGGCTGGGGACGGTGTGTGGGAGGCAGTGAGGGTCAGGCTGGGGACGGTGTGTGGGACACAGTGAGGGTCAGGCTGGGGACGGTGTGTGGGACGCAGTGAGGGTCAGGCTGGTGACGGTGTGTGGGATGCAGTGAGGGTCAGGCTGGGGTCGGTGTGTGGGACGCGGTGAGGGTCAGGCTGGGGACGGTGTGTGGAAGGCAGTGAGGGTCAGGCTGGGGTCGGTGTGTGGGACGGAGTGAGGGTCAGGCTGGGGACGGTGTGTGGGACGGAGTGAGGGTCAGGCTGGGGGCGGTGTGTGGGTCGCAGTGAGGGTCAGGCTGGGGACGGTGTGTGGGACGCAGTGAGGGTCAGGCTGGTGACGGTGTGTTGGAGGCAGTGAGGGTCAGCCTGGGGACGTTGTGTGGGACGGAGTGAGGGTGAGGCTGGGGGGGGTGTGTGGGACACAGTGAGGGTCAGGCTGGTGACGGTGTGTGGGACGCAGTGAGGGTCAGGCTGGGGACGTTGTGTGGGACGGAGTGAGGGTCAGGCTTGGGGCGGTGTGTGGGGCGCGGTGAGGGTCAAGCTGGGGGCGGTGTGTGGGACGCAGTGAGGGTAAGGCTGGGGACGGTGTGTGGGACGGAGTGAGGGTCAGGCTGGGGACGGTGTGTGGAACGGAGTGAGGGTCAGGCTGGGGGCGGTGTGTGGGACGGAGTGAAGGTCAGGCTGGGGACGGTGTGTGGGACGGAGTGAGGGTCAGGCTGGGGGCGGTGTGTGGGACACAGTGAGGGTCAGGCTGGTGACGGTGTGTGGGACGCAGTGAGGGTCAGGCTGGGGGCGGTGTGTGGGACACAGTGAGGGTCAGGCTAGGGACAGTGTGTGGGACGGAGTGAGGGTCAGGCTGGGGACGGTGTGTGGGACGGAGTGAGGGTCAGGCTGGGGACGGTGTGTGGGACGGAGTGAGGGTCAGGCTGGGGTCGGTGTGTGGGACGGAGTGAGGGTCAGGCTGGGGACGGTGTGTGGGAGGCAGTGAGGGTCAGGCTGAGGACGGTGTGTGGGACGGAGTGAGGGTCAGGCTGGGGTCGGTGTGTGGGACGGAGTGAGGGTCAGGCTGGGGACGGTGTGTGGGACGGAGTGAGGGTCAGGCTGGGGGCGGTGTGTGGGACGCGGTGAGGGTCAAGCTGGGGGCGGTATGTGAGACGGAGTGAGGGTCAGGCTGGGGACGGTGTGTGGGACGCAGTGAGGGTCAGGCTGAGGACGGTGTGTGGGACGGAGTGAGGGTCAGGCTGGGGGCGGTGTGTGGGACGCGGTGAGGGTCAAGCTGGGGGCGGTATGTGAGATGGAGTGAGGGTCAGGCTGAGGACGGTGTGTGGGACGGAGTGAGGGTCAGGCTGGGGACGGTGTGTGGGACGGAGTGAGGGTCAGGCTGGGGGCGGTTTGTGGGACGCAGTGAGGGTCAGGCTGGGGGCGGTGTGTGGGACACAGTGAGGGTCAGGCTGGGGACGGTGTGTGGGACGGAGTGAGGGTCAGGCTGGGGACGGTGTGTGGGACGCAGTGAGGGTCTAGGCTGGGGACGGTGTGTGGGACGCAGTGAGGGTCAGGCTGGGGACGGTGTGTGGGACGCAGTGAGGGTCAGGCTGGGGACGGTGTGTGGGACGCAGTGAGGGTCAGGCTGGGGACGGTGTGTGGGACGCAGTGAGGGTCAGGATGGGGACGGTGTGTGGGAGGCAGTGAGGGTCAGGCTGTGGACGGTGTGTGGGACGGAGTGAGGGTCAGGCTGGGGACGGTGTGTGGGACGGAGTGAGGGTCAGGCTGGGGACGGCGTGTGGGACGGAGTGATGATCAGGCTGGGGACGGTGTGTGGGACACAGTGAGGGTCAGGCTGGGGGCGGAGTGTGGGACGGAGTGAGGGTCAGGCTGGGGGCGGTGTGTGGGAAACAGTGAGGGTCAGGCTGGGGACGGTGTGTGGGAGGGAGTGAGGGTCAGGCTGGGGACGGTGTGTGGGACGGAGTGAGGGTCAGGCTGGGGACGGTGTGTGGGACGGAGTGAGGGTCAGGCTGGGGACGGTGTGTGGGACGGAGTGAAGGTCAGGCTGGGGACGGTGTGTGGGACACAGTGAGGGTCAGGCTGGGGACGGTGTGTGGGACGCGGTGAGGGTCAGGCTGGGGTCGGTGTGTGGGACGGAGTGAGGGTCAGGCTGGGGACGATGTGTGGGACGGAGTGAAGGTCAGGCTGGGGACGGTGTGTGGGACACAGTGATGGTCAGGCTGGGGACGGTGTGTGGGACGCGGTGAGGGTCAGGCTGGGGTCGGTGTGTGGGACGGAGTGAGGGTCAGGCTGAGGACGGTGTGTGGGAGGCAGTGAGGGTCAGGCTGTGGACGGTGTGTGGGACGGAGTGAGGGTCAGGCTGGGGGCGGTGTGTGGGAGGCAGTGAGGGTCAGGCTGTGGACGGTGTGTGGGACGGAGTGAGGGTCAGGCTGGGGACGGTGTGTGGGACGCAGTGAGGGTCAGGCTGGGGACGGTGAGTGAGACGCAGTGAGCGTAAGGCTGGGGTCGGTGTGTGGGACGGAGTGAGGGTCAGGCTGGGGGCGGTGTGTGGGACGCAGTGAGGGTCAGGCTGTGGACGGTGTGTGGGCCGGAGTGAGGGTCAGGCTGACGACGGTGTGTGGGACGCAGTGAGGGTCAGGCTGGGGGCGGTGTGTGGGACGGAGTGAGGGTCAGACTGGGGACGGTGTGTGGGACGGAGTGAGGATCAGGCTGGGGACGGTGTGTGGGACGGAGTGAGGGTCAGGCTGGGGACGGTGTGAGGGAGGAAGTGAGGGTCAGGTTGGGGACGGTGTGTGGGACGGAGTGAGGGTCAGGCTGGGGACGGTGTGTGGGACGGAGTGAGGGTCAGGCTGGGGACGGCGTGTGGGACGGAGTGAGGGTAAGGCTGGGGACGGTGTGTGGGACGGAGTGAGGGTCAGGCTGGGGCGGTGTGTGGGACGGAGTGAGGGTCAGGCTGGGGGCGGTGTGTGGGAGGCAGTGAGGGTCAGGCTGGGGGCGGTGTGTGGGACGGAGTGAGGGTCAGGCTGGGGACGGTGTGTGGGGCACAGTGAGGGTCAGGCTGGGGACGGTGTGTGGGAGGCAGTGAGGGTCAGGCTGGGGACGGTGTGTGGGGCACAGTGAGGGTCAGGCTGGGGACGGACGCAGTGAGGGTCAGGCTGGTGACGGTGTGTGGTACGCAGTGAGGGTCAGGCTGTGGTCGGTGTGTGGGACGCGGTGAGGGTCAGGCTGGGGACGGTGTGTGGAAGGCAGTGAGGGTCAGGCTGGGGTCGGTGTGTGGGACAGAGTGAGGGTCAGATTGGGGACGGTGTGTGGGACGGAGTGAGGGTCAGGCTGGGGGCGGTGTGTGGGTCGCAGTGAGGGTCAGGCTGGGGACGATGTGTGGGACGCAGTGAGGGTCAGGCTGGTGACGGTGTGTGGGACGCAGTGATGGTCAGCCTGGGGACGGTGTGTGGGAGGCAGTGAGGGTCAGGCTGGGGACGGTGTGTGGGACGGAGTGAGGGTCAGGCTGGGGGCGGTGTGTGGGACACAGTGAGGGTCAGGCTGGTGACGGTGTGTGGGACGCAGTGAGGGTCAGGCTGGGGGCGGTGTGTGGGACACAGTGAGGGTCACCTGGGGACGGTGTGTGGGAGGCAGTGAGGGTCAGGCTGAGGACGGTGTGTGGGACGGAGAGAGGGTCAGGCTGGGGAGGGTGTGTGGGAGGAAGTGAGGGTCAGGCTGAGGACGGTGTGTGGGACGGAGTGAGGGTCAGGCTGGGGTCGGTGTGTGGGACGGAGTGAGGGTCAGGCTGGGGACGGTGTGTGGGACGGAGTGAGGGTCAGGCTTGGGGCGGTGTGTGGGGCGCGGTGAGGGTCAAGCTGGGGGCGGTATGTGAGACGGAGTGAGGGTCAGGCTGAGGACGGTGTGTGGGACGCAGTGAGGGTCAGGCTGGGGACGGTGTGTGGGACGGAGTGAGGGTCAGGCTGGGGACGGTGTGTGGAACGGAGTGAGGGTCAGGCTGGGGGCGGTGTGTGGGACGGAGTGAGGGTCAGGCTGGGGGCGGTTTGTGGGACGCAGTGAGGGTCAGGCTGGGGACGGTGTGTGGGACGGAGTGAGGGTCAGGCTGGGGACGGTGTGTGGAACGGAGTGAGGGTCAGGCTGGGGGCGGTGTGTGGGACGGAGTGAGGGTCAGGCTGGGGGCGGTTTGTGGGACGCAGTGAGGGTCAGGCTGGGGGCGGTGTGTGGGATGGAGTGAGGGTCAGGCTGGGGACGGTGTGTGGGACGGAGTGAGGGTCAGGCTGGGGACTGTGTGTGGGACGCAGTGAGGGTCAGGCTGGGGACAGTGTGTGGGACGCAGTGAGGGTCAGGCTGGGGACGGTGTGTGGGACGCAGTGAGGGTCAGGCTGGGGACGGTGTGTGGGACAGAGTGAGGGTCAGTCTGGGGACGGTGTGTGGGACGCAGTGAGGGTCAGGCTGGGGACGGTGTGTGGGATGCAGTGAGGGTCAGGCTGGGGACGGTGTTTGGGACACAGTGAGGGTCAGGCTGGGGACGGTGTGTGGGACGCAGTGAGGGTCAGTCTGGGGACGGTGTGTGGGACGCAGTGAGGGTCAGGCTGGGGACGGTGTGTGGGACGCAGTGAGGGTCAGGCTGGGGACGGTGTGTGGGACGCAGTGAGGGTCAGGCTGGGGACTGTGTGTGGGAGGCAGTGAGGGTCAGGCTGGGGACGGTGTGTGGGAGGGAGAAAGGGTCAGGCTGGGGACGGTGTGTGGGACGGAGTGAGGGTCAGGCTGGGGACGGTGTGTGGGACGGAGTGAGGGTCAGGCTGGGGACGGTGTGTGGGAGGGAGAAAGGGTCAGGCTGGGGACGGTGTGTGGGAGGCAGTGAGGGTCAGGCTGGGGACGGTGTGTGGGAGGCAGTGAGCGTCAGGCTGGGGTCGGTGTGTGGGACGGAGTGAAGGTCCCGCTGGGGACGGTGTGTGGGACGGAGTGAGGGTCAGGCTGGGGACGGTGTGTGGGACACAGTGAGGGTCAGGCTGGGGGCGGAGTGTGGGACGGAGTGAGGGTCAGGCTGGGGTCGGTGTGTGGGACACAGTGAGGGTCAGGCTGGGGACGGTGTGTTGGACGGAGTGAGGGTCAGGCTGGGGACGGTGTTTGGGACGGAGTGAGGGTCAGGCTGGGGCGGTGTGTGGGACGGAGTGAAGGTCAGGCTGGGGACGGTGTGTGGGACACAGTGAGGGTCAGGCTGGGAGCGGTGTGTGGGACACAGTGAGGGTCAGGCTGGGGTCGGTGTGTGGGAGGCAGTGAGGGTCAGGCTGGGGTCGGTGTGTGGGACGGAGTGAGGGTCAGGCTGGGGACGGTGTGTGGGACGGAGTGAGGGTCAGGCTGGGGGCGGTGTTGGGGTCGCAGTGAAGGTCAGGCTGGGGGCGGTGTGTGGGAGGCAGTGAGGGTCAGGCTGTGGACGGTGTGTGGGACGGAGTGAGGGTCAGGCTGGGGACGGTGTGTGGGACGCAGTGAGGGTCAGGCTGGGGACGGTGTGTGAGACGCAGTGAGCGTAAGGCTGGGGTCGGTGTGTGGGACGGAGTGAGGGTCAGGCTGGGGACGGTGTGTGGGACGGATTGAGGGTCAGGCTGGGGGCGGTGTGTGGGACACAGTGAGGGTCAGGCTGGGGACGGTGTGTGGGATGGAGTGAGGGTCAGGCTGGGGACGGTGTGTGGGACGGAGTGAAGGTCAGGCTGGGGACGGTGTGTGGGATGGAGTGAGGGTCAGGCTGGGGACGGTGTGTGGGACGGAGTGAAGGTCACGCTGGTGACGGTGTGTGGGACACAGTGAGGGTCAGACTGGGGACGGTGTGTGGGATGGAGTGAGGGTCAGGCTGGGGACGGTGTGTGGGACGGAGTGAGGGTCAGGCTGGGGTCGGTGTGTGGGACACAGTGAGGGTCAGGCTGGGGACGGTGTGTGGGATGGAGTGAGGGTCAGGCTGGGGACGGTGTGTGGGACGGTGTGAGGGTCAGGCTGGGGACGGTGTGTGAGACAGAGTGAGGGTCAGGCTGGGGACGGTGTGTGGGATGGAGTGAGGGTCAGGCTGGGGACGGTGTGTGGGACACAGTGAGGGTCAGGCTGGGGACGGTGTGTGGGATGGAGTGAGGGTCAGGCTGGGGACGGAGTGTGGGACGGTGTGAGGGTCAGGCTGGGGACGGTGTGTGGGACAGAGTGAGGGTCAGGCTGGGGACGGTGTGTGGGACACAGTGAGGGTCAGGCTGGGGACGGTGTGTGGGACACAGTGAGGGTCAGGCTGGGGACGGTGTGTGGGACGGAGTGAGGGTCAGGCTGGCGACGGTGTGTGGGACGCAGTGAGGGTCAGCATGGGGACGGTGTGTGGGAGGCAGTGAGGGTCAGGCTGGGGACGGTGTGTGGGACGGAGTGAGGGTCAGGCTGGGGGCGGTGTGTGGGACACAGTGAGGGTCAGGCTGGGGACGGTGTGTGGGACGCAGTGAGGGTCAGGCTGGGGGCGGTGTGTGGGAAACAGTGAGGGTCAGGCTGGGGACGGTGTGTGGGACGGAGAGAGGGTCAGGCTGGGGACGGTGTGTGGGACGGAGTGAGGGTCAGGCTGGGGACGGTGTGTGGGATGGAGTGAGGGTCAGGCTGGGGACGGTGTGTGGGACGGAGTGAGGGTCAGGCTGGGGACGGTGTGTGGGAGGCAGTGAGGGTCAGGCTGAGGACGGTGTGTGGGACGGAGTGAGGGTCAGGCTGGAGTCGGTGTGTGGGACGGAGTGAGGGTCAGGCTGGGGACTGTGTGTGGGACGGAGTGAGGGTCAGGCTGGGGGCGGTGTGTGGGACGCGGTGAGGGTCAAGCTGGGGGCGGTATGTGAGACGGAGTGAGGGTCAGGCTGGGGACGGTGTGTGGGACGCAGTGAGGGTCAGGCTGAGGACGGTGTGTGGGACGGAGTGAGGGTCAGGCTGGGGGCGGTGTGTGGGACACAGTGAGGGTCAGGCTGGGGACGGTGTGTGGGACGGAGTGAGGGTCAGGCTGGGGATTGTGTGTGGGACGCAGTGAGGGTCAGGCTGGGGACGGTGTGTGGGAGGAAGTGAGGGTCAGGCTGGGGGCGGTGTGTGGGACACAGTGAGGGTCAGGCTGGGGACGGTGTGTGGGACGGAGTGAGGGTCAGGCTGGGGATTGTGTGTGGGACGCAGTGAGGGTCAGGCTGGGGACGGTGTGTGGGAGGAAGTGAGGGTCAGGCTGAGGACGGTGTGTGGGACGGAGTGAGGGTCAGGCTGGGGTCGGTGTGTGGGACGGAGTGAGGGTCAGGCTGGGGACGGTGTGTGGGACGGAGTGAGGGTCAGGCTTGGGGCGGTGTGTGGGGCGCGGTGAGGGTCAAGCTGGGGGCGGTATGTGAGACGGAGTGAGGGTCAGGCTGAGGACGGTGCGTGGGACGGAGTGAGGGTCTGGCTGGGGACGGTGTGTGGGACGCAGCGAGGGTCAGGCTGTGGACGGTGTGTGGGATGCAGTGAGGGTCAGTCTGGGGACGGTGTGTGGGACGCATTGAGGGTCAGGCTGGGGACGGTGTGTGGGACGCAGTGAGGGTCAGGCTGGGGACGGTGTGTGGGACGCAGTGAGGGTCAGGCTGGGGACGGTGTGTGGGAGGCAGTGAGGGTCAGGCTGGGGTCGGTGTGTGGGACGGAGTGAGGGTCAGGCTGGGGACGGTGTGTGGGATGGAGAAAGGGTCAGGCTGGGGACGGTGTGTGGGACGGAGTGAGGGTCAGGCTGGGGACGGTGTGTGGGACGCAGTGAGCGTCAGGCTGGGGTCGGTGTGTGGGACGGAGTGAGGGTCAGGCTGTGGTCGGTGTGTGGGACGGAGTGAAGGTCACGCTGGGGACGGTGTGTGGGACGGAGTGAGGGTCAGGCTGGGGACGGTGTGTGGGACACAGTGAGGGTCAGGCTGGGGGCGGAGTGTGGGACGGAGTGAGGGTCAGGCTGGGGACGGTGTGTGGGACACAGTGAGGGTCAGGCTGGGGGCGGTGTGTGGGACACAGTGAGGGTCAGGCTGGGGTCGGTGTGTGGGACGGAGTGAGGGTCAGGCTGGGGACGGTGTGTGGGACGGAGTGAGGGTCAGGCTGGGGGCGGTGTTGGGGTCGCAGTGAAGGTCAGGCTGGGGGCGGTGTGTGGGACGGAGTGAGGGTCAGGCTGGGGGAGGTGTTGGGGTCGCAGTGAGGGTCAGGCTGGGGACGGTGTGTGGGAGGCAGTGAGGGTCAGGCTGTGGACGGTGTGTGGGACGGAGTGAGGGTCACGCTGGGGACGGTGTGTGGGACGCAGTGAGGGTCAGGCTGGGGACGGTGTGTGAGACGCAGTGAGCGTAAGGCTGGGGTCGGTGTGTGGGACGGAGTGAGGGTCAGGCTGGGGGCGGTGTGTGGGACACAGTGAGGGTCAGGCTGGGGACGGTGTGTGGGACGCAGTGAGGGTCAGGCTGGGGGCGGTGTGTGGGACACAGTGAGGGTCAGGCTGGGGACGGTGTGTGGGACGGAGTGAGAGTCAGGCTGGGGACGGTGTGTGGGACGGAGTGAGGGTCAGGCTGGGGACGGTGTGTTGGAGGCAGTGAGGGTCAGGCTGGGGACGGTGTGTGGGATGGAGTGAGGGTCAGGCTGGGGACGGTGTGTGGGACGGAGTGAAGGTCACGCTGGGGGCGGTGTGTGGGACGGAGTGAGGGTCAGGCTGGGGACGGTGTGTGGGATGGAGTGAGGGTCAGGCTGGGGACGGTGTGTGGGACGGAGTGAGGGTCAGGCTGGGGTCGGTGTGTGGGACACAGTGAGGGTCAGGCTGGGGACGGTGTGTGGGATGGAGTGAGGGCCAGGCTGGGGACAGTGTGTGGGACGGTGTGAGGGTCAGGCTGGGGACGGTGTGTGGGACAGAGTGAGGGTCAGGCTGGGGACGGTGTGTGGGATGGAGTGAGGGTCAGGCTGGGGACGGTGTGTGGGACACAGTGAGGGTCAGGCTGGGGACGGTGTGTGGGATGGAGTGAGGGTCAGGCTGGGGACGGTGTGTGGGACGGTGTGAGGGTCAGGCTGGGGACGGTGTGTGGGACAGAGTGAGGGTCAGGCTGGGGACGGTGTGTGGGACAGAGTGAGGGTCAGGCTGGGGACGGTGTGTGGGACGCAGTGAGGGTCAGGCTGGGGACGGTGTGTGGGACGCAGTGAGGGTCAGGCTGGGGACGGTGTGGGGGACGCAGTGAGGGTCAGGCTGGGGACGGTGTGTGGGACGGAGTGAGGGTCAGGCTGGGGGCGGTGTGTGGGACGGAGTGAGGGTCAGGCTGGGGGCGGTGTGTGGGACACAGTGAGGGTCAGGCTGGGGACGGTGTGTGGGACGCAGTGAGGGACAGGCTGGGGGCGGTGTGTGGGAAACAGTGAGGGTCAGGCTGGGGACGGTGTGTGGGACGGAGTGAGGGTCAGGCTGGGGACGGTGTGTGGGACGGAGTGAGGGTCAGGCTGGGGACGGTGTGTGGGACGGAGTGAGGGTCAGGCTGGGGACGGTGTGTGGGATGGAGTGAGGGTCAGGCTGGGGACGGTGTGTGGGACGGAGTGAGGGTCAGGCTGGGGACCGTGTGTGGGAGGCAGTGAGGGTCAGGCTGAGGACGGTGTGTGGGACGGAGTGAGGGTCAGGCTGGGGTCGGTGTGTGGGACGGAGTGAGGGTCAGGCTGGGGACGGTGTGTGGGACGGAGTGAGGGTCAGGCTGGGGGCGGTGTGTGGGACGCGGTGAGGGTCAAGCTGGGGGCGGTATGTGAGACGGAGTGAGGGTCAGGCTGGGGACGGTGTGTGGGACGCAGTGAGGGTCAGGCTGAGGACGGTGTGTGGGACGGAGTGAGGGTCAGGCTGGGGGCGGTGTTGGGGTCGCAGTGAGGGTCAGGCTGGGGACGGTGTGTGGGAGGCAGTGAGGGTCAGGCTGGGGACGGTGTGTGGGACGGAGTGAGGGTCACGCTGGGGACGGTGTGTGGGACGCAGTGAGGGTCAGGCTGGGGACGGTGTGTGAGACGCAGTGAGCGTAAGGCTGGGGTCGGTGTGTGGGACGGAGTGAGGGTCAGGCTGGGGGCGGTGTGTGGGACACAGTGAGGGTCAGGCTGGGGACGGTGTGTGGGACGCAGTGAGGGTCAGGCTGGGGGCGGAGTGTGGGACACAGTGAGGGTCAGGCTGGGGACGGTGTGTGGGACGGTGTGAGGGTCAGGCTGGGGACGGTGTGTTGGAGGCAGTGAGGGTCAGGCTGGGGACGCTGTGTGGGATGGAGTGAGGGTCAGGCTGGGGACGGTGTGTGGGACGGAGTGAAGGTCACGCTGGGGGCGGTGTGTGGGACGGAGTGAGGGTCAGGCTGGGGACGGTGTGTGGGACACAGTGAGGGTCAGGCTGGGGACGGTGTGTGGGATGGAGTGAGGGTCAGGCTGGGGACAGTGTGTGGGACGGTGTGAGGGTCAGGCTGGGGACGGTGTGTGGGACAGAGTGAGGGTCAGGCTGGGGACGGTGTGTGGGATGGAGTGAGGGTCAGGCTGGGGACGGTGTGTGGGACACAGTGAGGGTCAGGCTGGGGACGGTGTGTGGGATGGAGTGAGGGTCAGGCTGGGGACGGTGTGTGGGACGGTGTGAGGGTCAGGCTGGGGACGGTGTGTGGGACAGAGTGAGGGTCAGGCTGGGGACGGTGTGTGGGACAGAGTGAGGGTCAGGCTGGGGACGGTGTGTGGGACGCAGTGAGGGTCAGGCTGGGGACGGTGTGTGGGACGCAGTGAGGGTCAGGCTGGGGACGGTGTGTGGGACGCAGTGAGGGTCAGGCTGGGGACGGTGTGTGGGACGGAGTGAGGGTCAGGCTGGGGACGGTGTGTGGGACGGAGTGAGGGTCAGGCTGGGGACGGTGTGTGGGACGGAGTGAGGGTCAGGCTGGGGACGGTGTGTGGGAGGCAGTGAGGGTCAGGCTGAGGACGGTGTGTGGGACGGAGTGAGGGTCAGGCTGGGGTCGGTGTGTGGGACGGAGTGAGGGTCAGGCTGGGGACGGTGTGTGGGACGGAGTGAGGGTCAGGCTGGGGGCGGTGTGTGGGACGCGGTGAGGGTCAAGCTGGGGGCGGTATGTGAGACGGAGTGAGGGTCAGGCTGGGGACGGTGTGTGGGACGCAGTGAGGGTCAGGCTGAGGACGGTGTGTGGGACGGAGTGAGGGTCAGGCTGGGGACTGTGTGTGGGACGCAGTGAGGGTCAGGCTGGGGAAGGTGTGTGGGACGCAGTGAGGGTCAGGCTGGGGACGGTGTGTGGGACGGAGTGAGGGTCAGGCTGGGGACGGTGTGTGGGACGGAGTGAGGGTCAGGCTGGGGACTGTGTGTGGGACGCAGTGAGGGTCAGGCTGGGGAAGGTGTGTGGGACGCAGTGAGGGTCAGGCTGGGGACGGTGTGTGGGACGCAGTGAGGGTCAGGCTGGGGACGGTGTGTGGGACGCAGTGAGGGTCAGGCTGGGGACGGTGTGTGGGACGGAGTGAGGGTCAGGCTGGGGACTGTGTGTGGGACGCAGTGAGGGTCAGGCTGGGGGCGGTTTGTGGGACGCAGTGAGGGTCAGGCTGGGGGCGGTGTGTGGGACACAGTGAGGGTCAGGCTGGGGACGGTGTGTGGGACGGAGTGAGGGTCAGGCTGGGGACGGTGTGTGGGACGGAGTGAGGGTCAGGCTGGGGACGGTGTGTGGGACGGAGTGAGGGTCAGGCTGGGGACGGTGTGTGGGACGGAGTGAGGGTCAGGCTGGGGACGGTGTGTGGGACGCGGTGAGGGTCAAGCTGGGGGCGGTATGTGAGACGGAGTGAGGGTCAGGCTGGGGACGGTGTGTGGGACGCAGTGAGGGTCAGGCTGAGGACGGTGTGTGGGACGGAGTGAGGGTCAGGCTGGGGACTGTGTGTGGGACGCAGTGAGGGTCAGGCTGGGGAAGGTGTGTGGGACGCAGTGAGGGTCAGGCTGGGGACGGTGTGTGGGACGCAGTGAGGGTCAGGCTGGGGACGGTGTGTAGGACGGAGTGAGGGTCAGGCTGAGGACGGTGTGTGGGACGGAGTGAGGGTCAGGCTGGGGTCGGTGTGTGGGACGGAGTGAGGGTCAGGCTGGGGACGGTGTGTGGGACGGAGTGAGGGTCAGGCTGGGGGCGGTGTGTGGGACGCGGTGAGAGTCAAGCTGGGGGCGGTATGTGAGACGGAGTGAGGGTCAGGCTGGTGACGGTGTGTGGGACGCAGTGAGGGTCAGGCTGAGGACGGTGTGTGGGACGGAGTGAGGGTCAGGCTGGGGACTGTGTGTGGGACGCAGTGAGGGTCAGGCTGGGGAAGGTGTGTGGGACGCAGTGAGGGTCAGGCTGGGGACGGTGTGTGGGACGGAGTGAGGGTCAGGCTGGGGACGGTGTGTGGGACGGAGTGAGGGTCAGGCTGGGGACTGTGTGTGGGACGCAGTGAGGGTCAGGCTGGGGAAGGTGTGTGGGACGCAGTGAGGGTCAGGCTGGGGACGGTGTGTGGGACGCAGTGAGGGTCAGGCTGGGGACGGTGTGTGGGACGCAGTGAGGGTCAGGCTGGGGACGGTGTGTGGGACGGAGTGAGGGTCAGGCTGGGGACTGTGTGTGGGACGCAGTGAGGGTCAGGCTGGGGGCGGTTTGTGGGACGCAGTGAGGGTCAGGCTGGGGGCGGTGTGTGGGACACAGTGAGGGTCAGGCTGGGGACGGTGTGTGGGACGGAGTGAGGGTCAGGCTGGGGACTGTGTGTGGGACGCAGTGAGGGTCAGGCTGGGGAAGGTGTGTGGGACGCAGTGAGGGTCAGGCTGGGGACGGTGTGTGGGACGCAGTGAGGGTCAGGCTGGGGACGGTGTGTGGGACGCAGTGAGGGTCAGGCTGGGGACGGTGTGTGGGACGCAGTGAGGGTCAGGCTGGGGACGGTGTGTGGGAGGGAGTGAGGGTCAGGCTGGGGACGGTGTGTGGGACACAGAGAGGGTCAGGCTGGGGACGGTGTGTGGGACGCAGTGAGGGTCAGGCTGGGGACGGTGTGTGGGACGCAGTGAGGGTCAGGCTGGGGACGGTGTGTGGGACGCAGTGAGGATCAGGCTGGGGACGGTGTGTGGGACGCAGTGAGGGTCAGGCTGGGGACGGTGTGTGGGACGCAGTGAGGGTCAGGCTGGGGACGGTGTGTGGGACGGAGTGAGGATCAGATGGCCTCCTTCTTTAGAGACCGCAATTTCCCTTCCCACGTGGTTAAAGATGCCCTCCAACGCATCTCATCCACATCCCGCACCTCCGCCCTCAGACCCAACCCCTCCAACCGCAACAAGGACAGAACGCCCCTGGTGCTCACCTTCCACCCTACCAACCTTCGCATAAACCAAATCATCCGCCGACATTTCCACCACCTCCAAACAGACCCCACCACCAGGGATATATTTCCCTCCCCACCCCTGTCCGCCTTCCGCAAAGACCGTTCCCTCCGTGACTACCTGGTCAGGTCCACGCCCCCCTACGACCCACCCTCCCATCCTGGCACTTTCCCCTGCCACCGCAGGAACTGTAAAACCTGCGCCCACACCTCCTCCCTCACCTCCATCCAAGGCCCCAAAGGAGCTTTCCACATCCATCAAAGTTTTACCTGCACATCCACTAATATCATCTATTGTATCCGTTGCTCCCGATGCGGTCTCCTCTACATTGGGGAGACTGGGCGCCTCCTAGCAGAGCGCTTTAGGGAACATCTCCGAGACACCCGCACCAATCAACCACATCGCCCAGTGGCTCAACATTTCAACTCCCCCTCCCACTCTGCCGAGGATATGGAGGTGCTGGGCCTCCTCCACCGCCGCTCCCTCACCACCAGACGCCTGGAGGAAGAACGCCTCATCTTCCGCCTCGGAACACTTCAACCCCAGGGCATCAATGTGGATTTTAACAGTTTCCTCATTTCCCCTTCCCCCACCTCATCCTAGCTTCTAACCTCCAGAAACTCGATCCCCTGACCTGTCCGGACTTGTCCGACCTGCCCAGCTCCTTTTCCACCTATCCACTCCACCCTCTCCTCCCTGACCTATCACCTTCATCTCCTTCCCCACTGACCTATTGTACTCTATGCCACTCTCTCCCACCCCCACCCTCCTCTAGCTTATCTCTCCATGCTTCAGGCTCTCTGCCTTTATTCCTGATGAAGGGCTTTTGCCCGAAACGTCGATTTTGCCTGTCCTCGATGCTGCCTGAATTGCTGTGCTCTTCCAGCACCACTGATCCAGAATCTGGTTTCCAGCATCTGCAGTCATTGTTTTTACCGGAGTGAGGATCAGGCTGGGGACGGCGTGTGGGACGGAGTGAGGGTCAGGCTGGGGACGGCGTGTGGGACGGAGTGAGGGTCAGGCTGGGGACGGTGTGTGGGACGGAGTGAAGGTCAGGCTGGGGACGGTGTGTGGGACGGAGTGAGGGTCAGGCTGGGGACGGTGTGAGGGACACAGTGAGGGTCAGGCTGGGGGCGGAGTGTGGGACGGAGTGAGGGTCAGGCTGGGGGCGGTGTGTGGGAAACAGTGAGGGTCAGGCTGGGCACGGTGTGTGGGAGGGAGTGAGGGTCAGGCTGGGGACGGTGTGTGGGACGGAGTGAGGGTCAGGCTGGGGACGGTGTGTGGGACGGAGTGAGGGTCAGGCTGGGGACGGTGTGTGGGACGGAGTGAAGGTCAGGCTGGGGACGGTGTGTGGGACGGAGTGAAGGTCAGGCTGGGGACGGTGTGTGGGACACAGTGAGGGTCAGGCTGGGGACGGTGTGTGGGACACAGTGAGGGTCAGGCTGGGGGCGGTGTGTGGGAGGCAGTGAGAGTCAGGCTGGGGACGGTGTGTGGGACACAGTGAGGGTCAGGCTGTGGACGGTGTGTGGGACGGAGTGAGGGTCAGGCTGGGGGCGGTGTGTGGGAGGCAGTGAGGGTCAGGCTGTGGACGGTGTGTGGGACGGAGTGAGGGTCAGGCTGGGGACGGTGTGTGGGACGCAGTGAGGGTCAGGCTGGGGACGGTGTCTGAGACGCAGTGAGCGTAAGGCTGGGGTCGCTGTGTGGGACGGAGTGAGGGTCAGGCTGTGGACGGTGTGTGGGCCGGAGTGAGGGTCAGGCTGGGGTCGTTGTGTGGGACGCAGTGAGGGTCAGGCTGGGGGCGGTGTGTGGGACGGAGTGAGGGTCAGACTGGGGACGGTGTGTGGGACGGAGTGAGGATCAGGCTGGGGACGGTGTGTTGGACGGAGTGAGGGTCAGGCTGGTGAAGGTGTGTGGGACGCAGTGAGGGTCAGGCTGGGGACGGTGTGTGGGACGGAGTGAGGGTCAGGCTGGGGACGGTGTGTGGGAGGCAGTGAGGGTCAGGCTGGGGACGGTGTGTGGGACGGAGTGAGGGTCAGGCTGGGGACGGTGTGTGGGACGCTGTAAGGGTCAGGCTGGGGACGGTGTGTGGGAGGCAGTGAGTGTCAGGCTGGGGGCGGTATGTGGGACGGAGTGAGGGTCAGGCTGGGGACGGTGTGTGGGATGGAGAGGGTTCAGGCTGGGGACGGTGTGTGGGACGGAGAAAGGGTCAGGCTGGGGACGGTGTGTGGGAGGCAGTGAAGGTCAGACTGGGGACGGTGTGTGGGACGCAGTGAGGGTCAGGCTGGGGACGGTGTGTGGGACGGAGTGAGGGTCAGGCTGGGGACGGTGTGTGGGACGCAGTGAGGGTCAGGCTGGTGTCGGTGTGTGGGACGCGGTGAGGGTCAGGCTGGGGACGGTGTGTGGGAGGCAGTGAGGGTCAGGCTGGTGACGGTGTGTGGGACGGAGTGAGGGTCAGACTGGTGACGGTGTGTGGGAGGCAGTGAGGGTCAGGCTGCGGACGGTGTGTGGGACGGAGTGAGGGTCAGGCTGGGGACGGTGTGTGGGACACAGTGAGGGTCAGGCTGGTGTCGGTGTGTGGGACGCGGTGAGGGTCAGGCTGGGGACGGTGTGTGGGAGGCAGTGAGGGTCAGGCTGGTGACGGTGTGTGGGACGGAGTGAGGGTCAGGCTGGGGACGGTGTGTGGGACACAGTGAGGGTCAGGCTGGGGACGGTGTGTGGGACGCAGTGAGGGTCAGGCTGGTGACGGTGTGTGGGACGCAGTGAGGGTCAGGCTGGGGACGGTGTGTGGGACGGAGTGAGGGTCAGGCTGGGGACGGTGTGTGGGACGGAGTGAGGGTCAGGCTGGGGACAGTGTGTGGGACGGAGTGAGGGTCAGGCTGGGGTCGGTGTGTGGGACGGAGTGAGGGTCAGGCTGGGGGCGGTGTGTGGGAGACAGTGAGGGTCAGGCTGTGGACGGTGTGTGGGACGGAGTGAGGGTCAGGCTGGGGACGGTGTGTGGGACGGAGTGAGGGTCAGGCTGGGGACGGTGTGTGGGATGGAGTGAGGATCAGGCTGGGGACAGTGTGTGGGACGGAGTGAGGGTCAGGCTGGGGACGGTGTGTGGGACGGAGTGAGGGTCAGGCTGGGGACGGTGTGTGGGACGGAGTGTAGGTCAGGCTGTGGACGGTGTGCTGGGATACAGTGAGGCTCAGACTGGGGACGGTGTGTGGTACAGAGTGAGGGTCAGGCTGGGGACGGTGTGTGGGACGCAGTGAGCGTCAGGCTGGGGTCGGTGTGTGGGACGGAGTGAGGGTCAGGCTGGGGGCGGTGTGTGGGAGGCAGTGAGGGTCAGGCTGTGGACGGTGTGTGGGACGCAGTGAGGGTCAGGCTGTGGACGGTGTGTGGGACGCAGTGAGGGTCAGGCTGGGGGCGGTGTGTGGGACGGAGTGAGGGTCAGACTGGGGACGGTGTGTGGGACGGAGTGAGGATCAGGCTGGGGACGGTGTGTGGGACGGAGTGAGGGTCAGGCTGGGGACGGTGTGTGGGTGGCAGTGAGGGTCAGGCTGGGGGCGGTGTGTGGGAGGCAGTGAGGGTCTGGCTGGGGGCGGTGTGTGGGACGCAGTAAGGGTCAGGCTGGGGACGGTGTGTGGGAGGCAGTGAGTTTCAGGCTGGGGGCGGTATGTGGGACGGAGTGAGGGTCAGGCTGGGGACGGTGTGTGGGTGGCAGTGAGGGTCAGGCTGGGGGCGGTGTGTGGGAGGCAGTGAGGGTCTGGCTGGGGGCGGTGTGTGGGACGCAGTAAGGGTCAGGCTGGGGACGGTGTGTGGGAGGCAGTGAGTTTCAGGCTGGGGGCGGTATGTGGGACGGAGTGAGGGTCAGGCTGGGGACGGTGTGTGGGATGCAGTGAGGGTCAAGCTGGGGACGGTGTGTGGGACGGAGTGAGGTTCAGGCTGGGGACGGTGTGTGGGACGGAGTGAGGGTCAGGCTGGGGACGGTGTGTGGGAGGCAGTGAAGGTCAGGCTGGGGACGGTGTGTGGGAGGCAGTGAAGGTCAGGCTGGGGACGGTGTGTGGGACGCAGTGAGGGTCAGGCTGGTGACGGTGTGTGGGACGCGGTGAGGGTCAGGCTGGGGGCGGTGTGTGGGATGCAGTGAGGGTCAGGCTGGTGACGGTGTGTGGGACGCAGTGAGGGTCAGGCTGGGGTCAGTGTGTGGGACACGGTGTGGGTCAGGCTGGGGACGGTGTGTGGGACGGAGTGAGGGTCAGGCTGGGGACAGTGTGTGGGACGGAGTGAGGGTCAGGCTGGGGACGGTGTGTGGGACGCGGTGAGGGTCAGGCTGGGGGCGCTGTGTGGGACGGAGTGAGGGTCAGGCTGGGGGCGGTGTGTGGGACGTAGTGAGGGTCAGGCTGGGCACGGTGTGTGGGACGGAGTGAGCGTCAGGCTGGGGACGGTGTGTGGGACGGAGTGAGGGTCAGGCTGGGGGCGGTGTGTGGGACGCAGTGAGGGTCAGGCTGGGGACGGTGTGTGGGACAGAGTGAGGGTCAGGCTGGGGACGGTTTGTGGGACGGAGCGAGGGTCAGGCTGGGGACGGTGTGTGGGACACCGTGAGGGTCAGGCTGGGGTCGGTGTGTGGGACGGAGTGAGGGTCAGGCTGGGGGCGGTGTGTGGGAGGCAGTGAGGGTCAGGCTGTGGACGGTGTGTGGGACGGAGTGAGGGTCAGGCTGGGGACGGTGTGTGGGACGCAGTGAGGGTCAGGCTGGGGGCGGTGTGTGGGACGGAGTGAGGGTCAGACTGGGGACGGTGTGTGGGACGGAGTGAGGATCAGGCTGGGGACGGTGTGTGGGACGGAGTGAGGGTCAGGCTGGTGACGGTGTGTGGGACGCAGTGAGCGTCAGGCTGGGGACGGTGTGTGGGACGGAGTGAGGGTCAGGCTGGAGACGGTGTGTGGGAGGCAGTGAGGGTCAGGCTGGGGGCGGTGTGTGGGAGGCAGTGAGGGTCAGGCTGGGGACGGTGTGTGGGACGCAGTAAGGGTCAGGCTGGGGACGGTGTGTGGGACGGAGTGAGGGTCAGGCTGGGGACGGTGTGTGGGACGCCGTGAGCGTCAGGCTGGGGTCGGTGTGTGGGACGGAGTGAGGGTCAGGCTGGTGACGGTGTGTGGGACGCAGTGAGGGTCAGCCTGGGGACGGTGTGTGGGAGGCAGTGAGGGTCAGGCTGGGGACGGTGTGTGGGACGGAGTGAGGGTCAGGCTGGGGGCGGTGTGTGGGACACAGTGAGGGTCAGGCTGGGGACGGTGTGTGGGACGCAGTGAGGGTCAGGCTGGGGGCGGTGTGTGGGAAACAGTGAGGGTCAGGCTGGGGACGGTGTGTGGGACGGAGTGAGGGTCAGGCTGGGGACGGTGTGTGGGACGGAGTGAGGGTCAGGCTGGGGACGGTGTGTGGGACGGAGTGAGGGTCAGGCTGGGGACGGTGTGTGGGATGGAGTGAGGGTCAGGCTGGGGACGGTGTGTGGGACGGAGTGAGGGTCAGGCTGGGGACGGTGTGTGGGAGGCAGTGAGGGTCAGGCTGGGGACGGTGTGTGGGACGGAGTGAGGGTCAGGCTGGGGTCGGTGTGTGGGACGGAGTGAGGGTCAGGCTGGGGACGGTGTGTGGGACGGAGTGAGGGTCAGGCTGGGGGCGGTGTGTGGGACGGAGTGAGGGTCAGGCTGGGGGCGGTTTGTGGGACGCAGTGAGGGACAGGCTGGGGGCGGTGTGTGGGACGCAGTGAGGGTCAGGCTGGGTGCGGTGTGTGGGACGGAGTGAGGGTCAGACTGGGGACGGTGTGTGGGACGGAGTGAGGATCAGGCTGGGGACGGTGTGTGGGACGGAGTGAGGGTAGGCTGGTGACGGTGTGTGGGAAGCAGTGAGGGTCAGGCTGGGGACGGTGTGTGGGACGGAGTGAGGGTCAGGCTGGGGACGGTGTGTGGGAGGCAGTGAGGGTCAGGCTGGGGGCGGTGTGTGGGAGGCAGTGAGGGTCTGGCTGGGGGCGGTGTGTGGGACGCAGTAAGGGTCAGGCTGGGGACGGTGTGTGGGAGGCAGTGAGTGTCAGGCTGGGGGCGGTATGTGGGACGGAGTGAGGGTCAGGCTGGGGACGGTGTGTGGGATGCAGTGAGGGTCAGGCTGGGGACGGTGTGTGGGACGGAGTGAGGTTCAGGCTGGGGACGGTGTGTGGGACGGAGTGAGGGTCAGGCTGGGGACGGTGTGTGGGAGGCAGTGAAGGTCAGGCTGGGGACGGTGTGTGGGACGCAGTGAGGGTCAGGCTGGTGACGGTGTGTGGGACGCAGTGAGGGTCAGGCTGGGGTCGGTGTGTGAACGCGGTGAGGGTCAGGCTGGGGACGGTGTGTGGGAGGCAGTGAGGGTCAGGCTGGTGACGGTGTGTGGGACGCAGTGAGGGTCAGGCTGGTGACGGTGTGTGGGACGCAGTGAGGGTCAGGCTGGGGTCAGTGTGTGGGACGCGGTGTGGGTCAGGCTGGGGACGGTGTGTGGGACGGAGTGAGGGTCAGGCTGGGGACAGTGTGTGGGACGGAGTGAGGGTCAGGCTGGGGACGGTGTGTGGGACGCGGTGAGGGTCAGGCTGGGGGCGGTGTGTGGGACGGAGTGAGGGTCAGGCTGGGGGCGGTGTGTGGGACGTAGTGAGGGTCAGGCTGGGCACGGTGTGTGGGACGGAGTAAGCGTCAGGCTGGGGACGGTGTGTGGGACGGAGTGAGGGTCAGGCTGGGGGCGGTGTGTGGGACGCAGTGAGGGTCAGGCTGGGGACGGTGTGTGGGACAGAGTGAGGGTCAGGCTGGGGTCGGTTTGTGGGACGGAGCGAGGGTCAGGCTGGGGACGGTGTGTGGGACACAGTGAGGGTCAGGCTGGTGTCGGTGTGTGGGACGGAGTGAGGGTCAGGCTGGGGGCGGTGTGTGGGAGGCAGTGAGGGTCAGGCTGTGGACGGTGTGTGGGACGGAGTGAGGGTCAGGCTGGGGACGGTGTGTGGGACGCAGTGAGGGTCAGGCTGGGGGCGGTGTGTGGGACGGAGTGAGGGTCAGACTGGGGACGGTGTGTGGGACGGAGTGAGGATCAGGCTGGGGACGGTGTGTGGGACGGAGTGAGGGTCAGGCTGGTGACGGTGTGTGGGACGCAGTGAGGGTCAGGCTGGGGACGGTGTGTGGGACGGAGTGAGGGTCAGGCTGGGGACGGTGTGTGGGAGGCAGTGAGGGTCAGGCTGGGGGCGGTGTGTGGGAGGCAGTGAGGGTCAGGCTGGGGACGGTGTGTGGGACGCAGTAAGGGTCAGGCTGGGGACGGTGTGTGGGACGGAGTGAGGGTCAGGCTGGTGACGGTGTGTGGGACGCAGTGAGGGTCAGCCTGGGGACGGTGTGTGGGAGGCAGTGAGGGTCAGGCTGGGGACGGTGTGTGGGACGGAGTGAGGGTCAGGCTGGGGGCGGTGTGTGGGACACAGTGAGGGTCAGGCTGGGGACGGTGTGTGGGACGCAGTGAGGGTCAGGCTGGGGGCGGTGTGTGGGAAACACTGAGGGTCAGGCTGGGGACGGTGTGTGGGACGGAGTGAGGATCAGGCTGGGGACGGTGTGTGGGACGGAGTGAGGGTCAGGCTGGGGACGGTGTGTGGGATGGAGTGAGGGTCAGGCTGGGGACGGTGTGTGGGACGGAGTGAGGGTCAGGCTGGGGACGGTGTGTGGGAGGCAGTGAGGGTCAGGCTGAGGACGGTGTGTGGGACGGAGTGAGGGTCAGGCTGGGGTCGGTGTGTGGGACGGAGTGAGGGTCAGGCTGGGGACGGTGTGTGGGAGGCAGTGAGGGTCAGGCTGAGGACGGTGTGTGGGACGGAGTGAGGGTCAGGCTGGGGACGGTGTGTGGGACGCAGTGAGGGTCAGGCTGGGGGCGGTGTGTGGGACGCGGTGAGGGTCAAGCTGGGGGCGGTGTGTGGGACGGAGTGAGGGTCAGGCTGGGGACGGTGTGTGGGACGGAGTGAGGGTCAGGCTGGTGACGGTGTGTGGGACGCAGTGAGGGTCAGCCTGGGGACGGTGTGTGGGAGGCAGTGAGGGTCAGGCTGGGGACGGTGTGTGGGACGGAGTGAGGGTCAGGCTGGGGGCGGTGTGTGGGACACAGTGAGGGTCAGGCTGGGGACGGTGTGTGGGACGCAGTGAGGGTCAGGCTGGGGGCGGTGTGTGGGAAACAGTGAGGGTCAGGCTGGGGACGGTGTGTGGGACGGAGTGAGGGTCAGGCTGGGGACGGTGTGTGGGACGGAGTGAGGGTCAGGCTGGGGACGGTGTGTGGGACGGAGTGAGGGTCAGGCTGGGGACGGTGTGTGGGATGGAGTGAGGGTCAGGCTGGGGACGGTGTGTGGGACGGAGTGAGGGTCAGGCTGGGGACGGTGTGTGGGAGGCAGTGAGGGTCAGGCTGGGGACGGTGTGTGGGACGGAGTGAGGGTCAGGCTGGGGTCGGTGTGTGGGACGGAGTGAGGGTCAGGCTGGGGACGGTGTGTGGGACGGAGTGAGGGTCAGGCTGGGGGCGGTGTGTGGGACGGAGTGAGGGTCAGGCTGGGGGCGGTTTGTGGGACGCAGTGAGGGACAGGCTGGGGGCGGTGTGTGGGACGCAGTGAGGGTCAGGCTGGGTGCGGTGTGTGGGACGGAGTGAGGGTCAGACTGGGGACGGTGTGTGGGACGGAGTGAGGATCAGGCTGGGGACGGTGTGTGGGACGGAGTGAGGGTAGGCTGGTGACGGTGTGTGGGAAGCAGTGAGGGTCAGGCTGGGGACGGTGTGTGGGACGGAGTGAGGGTCAGGCTGGGGACGGTGTGTGGGAGGCAGTGAGGGTCAGGCTGGGGGCGGTGTGTGGGACGCAGTAAGGGTCAGGCTGGGGACGGTGTGTGGGAGGCAGTGAGGGTCAGGCTGGGGGCGGTGTGTGGGACGCAGTGAGGGTCAGGCTGGGGACGGTGTGTGGGAGGCAGTGAGTGTCAGGCTGGGGGCGGTATGTGGGACGGAGTGAGGGTCAGGCTGGGGACGGTGTGTGGGAGGCAGTGAAGGTCAGGCTGGGGACGGTGTGTGGGACGCAGTGAGGGTCAGGCTGGTGACGGTGTGTGGGACGCAGTGAGGGTCAGGCTGGGGTCGGTGTGTGGGACGCAGTGAGGGTCAGGCTGGGGACGGTGTGTGGGAGGCAGTGAGGGTCTGGCTGGGGGCGGTGTGTGGGACGCAGTAAGGGTCAGGCTGGGGACGGTGTGTGGGAGGCAGTGAGTGTCAGGCTGGGGGCGGTATGTGGGACGGAGTGAGGGTCAGGCTGGGGACGGTGTGTGGGATGCAGTGAGGGTCAGGCTGGGGACGGTGTGTGGGACGGAGTGAGGTTCAGGCTGGGGACGGTGTGTGGGACGGAGTGAGGGTCAGGCTGGGGACGGTGTGTGGGAGGCAGTGAAGGTCAGGCTGGGGACGGTGTGTGGGACGCAGTGAGGGTCAGGCTGGTGACGGTGTGTGGGACGCAGTGAGGGTCAGGCTGGGGTCGGTGTGTGGGACGCGGTGAGGGTCAGGCTGGGGACGGTGTGTGGGAGGCAGTGAGGGTCAGGCTGGTGACGGTGTGTGGGACGCAGTGAGGGTCAGGCTGGTGACGGTGTGTGGGACGCAGTGAGGGTCAGGCTGGGGTCAGTGTGTGGGACGCGGTGTGGGTCAGGCTGGGGACGGTGTGTGGGACGGAGTGAGGGTCAGGCTGGTGACGGTGTGTGGGACGGAGTGAGGGTCAGACTGGGGACGGTGTGTGGGACGGAGTGAGGATCAGGCTGGGGACGGTGTGTGGGACGGAGTGAGGGTCAGGCTGGTGACGGTGTGTGGGACGCAGTGAGCGTCAGGCTGGGGACGGTGTGTGGGACGGAGTGAGGGTCAGGCTGGGGACGGTGTGTGGGAGGCAGTGAGGGTCAGGCTGGGGGCGGTGTGTGGGAGGCAGTGAGGGTCAGGCTGGGGACGGTGTGTGGGACGCAGTAAGGGTCAGGCTGGGGACGGTGTGTGGGACGGAGTGAGGGTCAGGCTGGGGACGGTGTGTGGGACGCAGTGAGGGTCAGGCTGGGGTCAGTGTGTGGGACGCGGTGTGGGTCAGGCTGGGGACGGTGTGTGGGACGGAGTGAGGGTCAGGCTGGGGACAGTGTGTGGGACGGAGTGAGGGTCAGGCTGGGGACGGTGTGTGGGACGCGGTGAGGGTCAGGCTGGGGGCGGTGTGTGGGACGGAGTGAGGGTCAGGCTGGGGGCGGTGTGTGGGACGTAGTGAGGGTCAGGCTGGGCACGGTGTGTGGGACGGAGTGAGCGTCAGGCTGGGGACGGTGTGTGGGACGGAGTGAGGGTCAGGCTGGGGGCGGTGTGTGGGAGGCAGTGAGGGTCAGGCTGTGGACGGTGTGTGGGACGGAGTGAGGGTCAGGCTGGGGACGGTGTGTGGGACGCAGTGAGGGTCAGGCTGGGGGCGGTGTGTGGGACGGAGTGAGGGTCAGACTGGGGACGGTGTGTGGGACGGAGTGAGGATCAGGCTGGGGACGGTGTGTGGGACGGAGTGAGGGTCAGGCTGGTGACGGTGTGTGGGACGCAGTGAGCGTCAGGCTGGGGACGGTGTGTGGGACGGAGTGAGGGTCAGGCTGGGGACGGTGTGTGGGAGGCAGTGAGGGTCAGGCTGGGGGCGGTGTGTGGGAGGCAGTGAGGGTCAGGCTGGGGACGGTGTGTGGGACGCAGTAAGGGTCAGGCTGGGGACGGTGTGTGGGACGGAGTGAGGGTCAGGCTGGGGACGGTGTGTGGGACGCCGTGAGCGTCAGGCTGGGGTCGGTGTGTGGGACGGAGTGAGGGTCAGGCTGGTGACGGTGTGTGGGACGCAGTGAGGGTCAGCCTGGGGACGGTGTGTGGGAGGCAGTGAGGGTCAGGCTGGGGACGGTGTGTGGGACGGAGTGAGGGTCAGGCTGGGGGCGGTGTGTGGGACACAGTGAGGGTCAGGCTGGGGACGGTGTGTGGGACGCAGTGAGGGTCAGGCTGGGGGCGGTGTGTGGGAAACAGTGAGGGTCAGGCTGGGGACGGTGTGTGGGACGGAGTGAGGGTCAGGCTGGGGACGGTGTGTGGGACGGAGTGAGGGTCAGGCTGGGGACGGTGTGTGGGACGGAGTGAGGGTCAGGCTGGGGACGGTGTGTGGGATGGAGTGAGGGTCAGGCTGGGGACGGTGTGTGGGACGGAGTGAGGGTCAGGCTGGGGACGGTGTGTGGGAGGCAGTGAGGGTCAGGCTGGGGACGGTGTGTGGGACGGAGTGAGGGTCAGGCTGGGGTCGGTGTGTGGGACGGAGTGAGGGTCAGGCTGGGGACGGTGTGTGGGACGGAGTGAGGGTCAGGCTGGGGGCGGTGTGTGGGACGGAGTGAGGGTCAGGCTGGGGGCGGTTTGTGGGACGCAGTGAGGGACAGGCTGGGGGCGGTGTGTGGGACGCAGTGAGGGTCAGGCTGGGTGCGGTGTGTGGGACGGAGTGAGGGTCAGACTGGGGACGGTGTGTGGGACGGAGTGAGGATCAGGCTGGGGACGGTGTGTGGGACGGAGTGAGGGTAGGCTGGTGACGGTGTGTGGGAAGCAGTGAGGGTCAGGCTGGGGACGGTGTGTGGGACGGAGTGAGGGTCAGGCTGGGGACGGTGTGTGGGAGGCAGTGAGGGTCAGGCTGGGGGCGGTGTGTGGGAGGCAGTGAGGGTCTGGCTGGGGGCGGTGTGTGGGACGCAGTAAGGGTCAGGCTGGGGACGGTGTGTGGGAGGCAGTGAGTGTCAGGCTGGGGGCGGTATGTGGGACGGAGTGAGGGTCAGGCTGGGGACGGTGTGTGGGATGCAGTGAGGGTCAGGCTGGGGACGGTGTGTGGGACGGAGTGAGGTTCAGGCTGGGGACGGTGTGTGGGACGGAGTGAGGGTCAGGCTGGGGACGGTGTGTGGGAGGCAGTGAAGGTCAGGCTGGGGACGGTGTGTGGGACGCAGTGAGGGTCAGGCTGGTGACGGTGTGTGGGACGCAGTGAGGGTCAGGCTGGGGTCGGTGTGTGAACGCGGTGAGGGTCAGGCTGGGGACGGTGTGTGGGAGGCAGTGAGGGTCAGGCTGGTGACGGTGTGTGGGACGCAGTGAGGGTCAGGCTGGTGACGGTGTGTGGGACGCAGTGAGGGTCAGGCTGGGGTCAGTGTGTGGGACGCGGTGTGGGTCAGGCTGGGGACGGTGTGTGGGACGGAGTGAGGGTCAGGCTGGGGACAGTGTGTGGGACGGAGTGAGGGTCAGGCTGGGGACGGTGTGTGGGACGCGGTGAGGGTCAGGCTGGGGGCGGTGTGTGGGACGGAGTGAGGGTCAGGCTGGGGGCGGTGTGTGGGACGTAGTGAGGGTCAGGCTGGGCACGGTGTGTGGGACGGAGTAAGCGTCAGGCTGGGGACGGTGTGTGGGACGGAGTGAGGGTCAGGCTGGGGGCGGTGTGTGGGACGCAGTGAGGGTCAGGCTGGGGACGGTGTGTGGGACAGAGTGAGGGTCAGGCTGGGGTCGGTTTGTGGGACGGAGCGAGGGTCAGGCTGGGGACGGTGTGTGGGACACAGTGAGGGTCAGGCTGGGGTCGGTGTGTGGGACGGAGTGAGGGTCAGGCTGGGGGCGGTGTGTGGGAGGCAGTGAGGGTCAGGCTGTGGACGGTGTGTGGGACGGAGTGAGGGTCAGGCTGGGGACGGTGTGTGGGACGCAGTGAGGGTCAGGCTGGGGGCGGTGTGTGGGACGGAGTGAGGGTCAGACTGGGGACGGTGTGTGGGACGGAGTGAGGATCAGGCTGGGGACGGTGTGTGGGACGGAGTGAGGGTCAGGCTGGTGACGGTGTGTGGGACGCAGTGAGGGTCAGGCTGGGGACGGTGTGTGGGACGGAGTGAGGGTCAGGCTGGGGACGGTGTGTGGGAGGCAGTGAGGGTCAGGCTGGGGGCGGTGTGTGGGAGGCAGTGAGGGTCAGGCTGGGGACGGTGTGTGGGACGCAGTAAGGGTCAGGCTGGGGACGGTGTGTGGGACGGAGTGAGGGTCAGGCTGGTGACGGTGTGTGGGACGCAGTGAGGGTCAGCCTGGGGACGGTGTGTGGGAGGCAGTGAGGGTCAGGCTGGGGACGGTGTGTGGGACGGAGTGAGGGTCAGGCTGGGGGCGGTGTGTGGGACACAGTGAGGGTCAGGCTGGGGACGGTGTGTGGGACGCAGTGAGGGTCAGGCTGGGGGCGGTGTGTGGGAAACACTGAGGGTCAGGCTGGGGACGGTGTGTGGGACGGAGTGAGGATCAGGCTGGGGACGGTGTGTGGGACGGAGTGAGGGTCAGGCTGGGGACGGTGTGTGGGATGGAGTGAGGGTCAGGCTGGGGACGGTGTGTGGGACGGAGTGAGGGTCAGGCTGGGGACGGTGTGTGGGAGGCAGTGAGGGTCAGGCTGAGGACGGTGTGTGGGACGGAGTGAGGGTCAGGCTGGGGTCGGTGTGTGGGACGGAGTGAGGGTCAGGCTGGGGACGGTGTGTGGGAGGCAGTGAGGGTCAGGCTGAGGACGGTGTGTGGGACGGAGTGAGGGTCAGGCTGGGGACGGTGTGTGGGACGCAGTGAGGGTCAGGCTGGGGGCGGTGTGTGGGACGCGGTGAGGGTCAAGCTGGGGGCGGTGTGTGGGACGGAGTGAGGGTCAGGCTGGGGACGGTGTGTGAGACGGAGTGAGGGTCAGGCTGGGGACGGTGTGTGGGACGGAGTGAGGGTCAGGCTGGGGACGGTGTGTGAGACGGAGTGAGGGTCAGGCTGGGGACGGTGTCTGGGACGCAGTGAGGGTCAGGCTGGGGACGGTGTGTGGGACGGAGTGAGGGTCAGGCTGGGGGCGGTTTGTGGGACGCAGTGAGGGACAGGCTGGGGGCGGTGTGTGGGACACAGTGAGGGTCAGGCTGGGGACGGTGTGTGGGACGGAGTGGGGGTCAGGCTGGGGACTGTGTGTGGGACGCAGTGAGGGTCAGGCTGGGGAAGGTGTGTGGGACGCAGTGAGGGTCAGGCTGGGGACGGTGTGTGGGACGCAGTGAGGGTCAGGCTGGGGACGGTGTGTGGGACGCAGTGAGGGTCAGGCTGGGGACGGTGTGTGGGACGCAGTGAGGGTCAGGCTGGGGACGGTGTGTGGGACGCAGTGAGGATCAGGCTGGGGACGGTGTGTGGGACGGAGTGAGGGTCAGGCTGGGGACGGTGTGTGGGACGGAGTGAGGGTCAGGCTGGGGGCGGTTTGTGGGACGCAGTGAGGGACAGGCTGGGGGCGGTGTGTGGGACACAGTGAGGGTCAGGCTGGGGACGGTGTGTGGGACGGAGTGGGGGACAGGCTGGGGACTGTGTGTGGGACGCAGTGAGGGTCAGGCTGGGGAAGGTGTGTGGGACGCAGTGAGGGTCAGGCTGGGGACGGTGTGTGGGACGCAGTGAGGGTCAGGCTGGGGACGGTGTGTGGGACGCAGTGAGGGTCAGGCTGGGGACGGTGTGTGGGACGCAGTGAGGATCAGGCTGGGGACGGTGTGTGGGACGGAGTGAGGATCAGGCTGGGGACGGTGTGTGGGACGGAGTGAGGGTCAGGCTGGTGACGGTGTGTGGGACGCAGTGAGGGTCAGGCTGGGGACGGTGTGTGGGACGGAGTGAGGGTCAGGCTGGGGACGGTGTGTGGGAGGCAGTGAGGGTCAAGCTGGGGGCGGTGTGTGGGAGGCAGTGACAGTCAGGCTGGGGACGGTGTGTGGGACGCAGTAAGGGTCAGGCTGGGGACGGTGTGTGGGAGGCAGTGAGTGTCAGGCTGGGGGCGGTATGTGGGACGGAGTGAGGGTCAGGCTGGGGACGGTGTGTGGGACGGAGTGAGGTTCAGGCTGGGGATGGTGTGTGGGACGGAGAGAGGGTCAGGCTGGGGATGGTGTGTGGGAGGCAGTGAGTGTCAGGCTGGGGGCGGTATGTGGGACGGAGTGAGGGTCAGGCTGGGGACGGTGTGTGGGAGGGAGTGAGGGTCAGGCTGGGGACGGTGTGTGGGACGCAGTGAGGGTCAGGCTGGTGTCGGTGTGTGGGACGCGGTGAGGGTCAGGCTGGGGACGGTGTGTGGGAGGCAGTGAGGGTCAGGCTGGTGACGGTGTGTGGGACGGAGTGAGTGTCAGACTGGTGACGGTGTGTGGGAGGCAGTGAGGGTCAGGCTGCGGACGGTGTGTGGGACGGAGTGAGGGTCAGGCTGGGGACGGTGTGTGGGACGCAGTGAGGGTCAGGCTGGGGACGGTGTGTGGGAGGCAGTGAGGGTCAGGCTGGGGACGGTGTGTGGGACGCGGTGAGGGTCAGGCTGGGGACGGTGTGTGGGAGGCAGTGAGGGTCAGGCTGGGGGCGGTGTGTGGGACGGAGTGAGGGTCAGGCTGTTGACGGTGTGTGGGACGGAGTGAGGGTCAGGCTGGGGACGGTGTGTGGGACACAGTGAGGGTCAGGCTGGGGACGGTGTGTGGGACGCAGTGAGGGTCAGGCTGGGGGCGGTGTGTGGGACGGAGTGAGGGTCAGGCTGGGGACGGTGTGTGGGAGGCAGTGAGGGTCAGGCTGGGGGCGGTGTGTGGGACGGAGTGAGGGTCAGGCTGGTGACGGTGTGTGGGACGGAGTGAGGGTCAGGCTGGGGACGGTGTGTGGGACACAGTGAGGGTCAGGCTGGGGACGGTGTGTGGGACGCAGTGAGGGTCAGGCTGGTGACGGTGTGTGGGACGCAGTGAGGGTCAGGCTGGGGACGGTGTGTGGGACGGAGTGAGGGTCAGGCTGGGGACGGTGTGTGGGACGGAGTGAGGGTCAGGCTGGGGACAGTGTGTGGGACGGAGTGAGGGTCAGGCTGGGGACGGTGTGTGGGTCGGAGTGAGGGTCAGGCTGGGGACGGTGTGTGGGACACAGTGAGGGTCAGGCTGGGGGCGGTGTGTGGGAGACAGTGAGGGTCAGGCTGTGGATGGTGTGTGGGACGGAGTGAGGGTCAGGCTGGGGACGGTGTGTGGGACGCAGTGAGGGTCAGGCTGGGGGAGGTGTGTGGGACGGAGTGAGGGTCAGGCTGGGGACGGTGTGTGGGATGGAGTGAGGATCAGGCTGGGGACAGTGTGTGGGACGGAGTGAGGGTCAGGCTGGGGACGGTGTGTGGGACGGAGTGAGGGTCAGGCTGGGGACGGTGTGTGGGACGGAGTGAAGGTCAGGCTGGGGACGGTGTGCTGGGATACAGTGAGGCTCAGACTGGGGACGGTGTGTGGGACGGAGTGAGGGTCAGGCTGGGGACGGTGTGTGGGACGCAGTGAGCGTCAGGCTGGGGTCGGTGTGTGGGACGGAGTGAGGGTCAGGCTGGGGGCGGTGTGTGGGAGGCAGTGAGGGTCAGGCTGTGGACGGTGTGTGGGACGCAGTGAGGGTCAGGCTGTGGACGGTGTGTGGGACGCAGTGAGGGTCAGGCTGGGGGCGGTGTGTGGGACGGAGTGAGGGTCAGACTGGGGACAGTGTGTGGGACGGAGTGAGGGTCAGGCTGGGGACGGTGTGTGGGACGGAGTGAGGGTCAGGCTGGTGACGGTGTGTGGGAAGCAGTGAGGGTCAGGCTGGGGACGGTGTGTGGGACGGAGTGAGGGTCAGGCTGGGGACGGTGTGTGGGAGGCAGTGAGGGTCAGGCTGGGGGCGGTGTGTGGGAGGCAGTGAGGGTCTGGCTGGGGGCGGTGTGTGGGACGCAGTAAGGGTCAGGCTGGGGACGGTGTGTGGGAGGCAGTGAGTGTCAGGCTGGGGTCGGTATGTGGGACGGAGTGAGGGTCAGGCTGGGGACGGTGTGTGGGATGCAGTGAGGGTCAGGCTGGGGACGGTGTGTGGGACGGAGTGAGGTTCAGGCTGGGGACGGTGTGTGGGACGGAGTGAGGGTCAGGCTGGGGACGGTGTGTGGGAGGCAGTGAAGGTCAGGCTGGGGACGGTGTGTGGGACGCAGTGAGGGTCAGGCTGGTGACGGTGTGTGGGACGCAGTGAGGGTCAGGCTGGGGTCGGTGTGTGGGACGCGGTGAGGGTCAATCTGGGGACGGTGGGTGGGAGGCAGTGAGGGTCAGGCTGGTGACGGTGTGTGGGACGCAGTGAGGGTCAGGCTGGGTCGGTGTGTGGGACGCAGTGAGGGTCAGGCTGGGGTCAGTGTGTGGGACGCGGTGAGGGTCAGGCTGGGGACGGTGTGTGGGACGGAGTGAGGGTCAGGCTGGGGACAGTGTGTGGGACGGAGTGAGGGTCAGGCTTGGGACGGTGTGTGGGACGCGGTGAGGGTCAGGCTGGGGGCGGTGTGTGGGACGGAGTGAGGGTCAGGCTGGGGGCGGTGTGTGGGACGTAGTGAGGGTCAGGCTGGGCACGGTGTGTGGGACGGAGTGAGCGTCAGGTTGGGGACGGTGTGTGGGACGGAGTGAGGGTCAGGCTGGGGACGGTGTGTGGGACGCAGTGAGGGTCAGGCTGGGGACGGTGTGTGGGACGGAGTGAGGGTCAGGCTGGGGACGGTGTGTGGGACGCAGTGAGGGTCAGGCTGGGGGCGGTGTGTGGGACGGAGTGAGGGTCAGACTGGGGACGGTGTGTGGGACGGAGTGAGGATCAGGCTGGGGACGGTGTGTGGGACGGAGTGAGGGTCAGGCTGGGGGCGGTGTGTGGGACGGAGTGAGGGTCAGGCTGTGGGTGGTGTGTGGGACGGAGTGAGGGTCAGGCTGGGGACGGTGTGTGGAACGGAGTGAGGGTCAGGCTGGGGGCGGTGTGTGGGACGGAGTGAGGATCAGGCTGGGGACGGTGTGTGGGACGGAGTGAGGGTCAGGCTGGGGGCGGTGTGTGGGACGGAGTGAGGGTCAGGCTGGGGACGGTGTGTGGAACGGAGTGAGGGTCAGGCTGGGGACGGTGTGTGGGACGGAGTGAGGGTCAGGCTGGGGGCGGTTTGTGGGACGCAGTGAGGGTCAGGCTGGGGGCGGTGTGTGAGACGGAGTGAGGGTCAGGCTGGGGACGGTGTGTGGGACGGAGTGAGGGTCAGGCTGAGGACTGTGTGTGGGACGCAGTGAGGGTCAGGCTGGGGACGGTGTGTGGGACGCAGTGAGGGTCAGGCTGGGGACGGTGTATGGGACGCAGTGAGGGTCAGGCTGGGGACGGTGTGTGGGACGCAGTGAGGGTCAGGCTGGGGACGGTGTGTGGGACGCAGTGAGGGTCAGGCTGGGGACGGTGTGTGGGACGCAGTGAGGGTCAGGCTGGGGACGGTGTGTGGGACGCAGTGAGGGTCAGGCTGGGGACGGTGTGTGGGACGCAGTGAGGGTCAGGCTGGGGACGGTGTGTGGGACAGAGTGAGGATCAGGCTGGGGACGGTGTGTGGGACGGAGTGAGGGTCAGGCTGGGGACGGTGTGTGGGACGCAGTGAGGGTCAGGCTGGGGACGGTGTATGGGACGCAGTGAGGGTCAGGCTGGGGACGGTGTGTGGGACGGAGTGAGGGTCAGGCTGGGGACGGTGTGTGGGACGCAGTGAGGGTCAGGCTGGGGACGGTGTGTGGGACGCAGTGAGGGTCAGGCTGGGGACGGTGTGTGGGACGCAGTGAGGGTCAGGCTGGGGACGGTGTGTGGGACGCAGTGAGGGTCAGGCTGGGGACGGTGTGTGGGACAGAGTGAGGATCAGGCTGGGGACGGTGTGTGGGACACAGTGAGGGTCAGGCTGGGGGCGGAGTGTGCGACGGAGTGAGGGTCAGGCTGGGGGCGGTGTGTGGGACGGAGTGAGGGTCAGGCTGGGGGCGGTGTGTGGGACGCGGTGAGGGTCAAGCTGGGGACGGTGTGTCGGACGCAGTGAGGGTCAGGCTGGGGACGGTGTGTGGGACGGAGTGAGGGTCAGGCTGGGGACGGTGTGTGGGACGCAGTGAGGGTCAGGGTGAGGACGGTGTGTGGGACGGAGTGAGGTTCAGGCTGGGGACGGTGTGTGGGATGCAGTGAGGGTCAGGCTGGGGACGGTGTGTGGGACGCAGTGAGGGTCAGGCTGGGGACGGTGTGTGGGACTGAGTGAGGGTCAGGCTGGGGACGGTGTGTGGGACACAGTGAGGGTCAGGCTGGGGTCGGTGTGTGGGACGGAGTGAGGGTCAGGCTGGGGACGGTGTGTGGGACGGAGTGAGGGTCAGGCTGGGGGCGGTGTGTGGGACACAGTGAGGGTCAGGCTGGGGACGGTGTGTGGGACGCAGTGAGGGTCAGGCTGGGGACGGTGTGTGGGACGCAGTGAGGGCCTGGCTGGGGACGGTGTGTGGGACGGAGTGAGGGTCAGGCTGGGGACGGTGTGTGGGACGGAGTGAGGGTCAGGCTGGGGGCGGTGTGTGGGACGCAGTGAGGGTCAGGCTGGGGACGGTGTGTGGGACGGAGTGAGGGTCAGGCTGGGGACGGTGTGTGGGGCACAGTGAGGGTCAGGCTGGGGACGGTGTGTGGGACGGAGTGAGGGTCAGGCTGGGGACGGTGTGTGGGACGGAGTGAGGGTCAGGCTGGGGGCGGTGTGTGGGACGCGGTGAGGGTCAGGCTGGGGACGGTGTGTGGGACGCAGTGAGGGTCAGGCTGGGGGCGGTGTGTGGGACGCGGTGAGGGTCAAGCTGGGGACGGTGTGTGGGACGCAGTGAGGGTCAGGCTGGGGACGGTGTGTGGGACGCAGTGAGGGTCAGGCTGGGGACGGTGTGTGGGACGCAGTGAGGGTCAGGCTGGGGACGGTGTGTGGGACGCAGTGAGGGTCAGGCTGGGGACGGTGTGTGGGACGCAGTGAGGATCAGGCTGGGGACGGTGTGTGGGACGCAGTGAGGGTCAGGCTGGGGACGGTGTGTGGGACGCAGTGAGGGTCAGGCTGGGGACGGTGTGTGGGACGCAGTGAGGGTCAGGCTGGGGACGGTGTGTGGGACGCAGTGAGGGTCAGGCTGGGGACGGTGTGTGGGACGCAGTGAGGGTCAGGCTGGGGACGGTGTGTGGGACGGAGTGAGGATCAGGCTGGGGACGGCGTGTGGGACGGAGTGAGGGTCAGGCTGGGGTCGGTGTGTGGGACGCAGTGAGGGTCAGGCTGGGGACGGTGTGTGGGACGCAGTGAGGGTCAGGCTGGGGACGGTGTGTGGGACGCAGTGAGGATCCGGCTGGGGACGGTGTGTGGGACGCAGTGAGGGTCAGGCTGGGGACGGTGTGTGGGACGCAGTGAGGGTCAGGCTGGGGACGGTGTGTGGGACGGAGTGAGGATCAGGCTGGGGACGGCGTGTGGGACGGAGTGAGGGTCAGGCTGGGGACGGTGTGTGGGACGGAGTGAAGGTCAGGCTGGGGACGGTGTGTGGGACGGAGTGAGGGTCAGGCTGGGGACGGTGTGAGGGACACAGTGAGGGTCAGGCTGGGGGCGGAGTGTGGGACGGAGTGAGGGTCAGGCTGGGGGCGGTGTGTGGGAAACAGTGAGGGTCAGGCTGGGGACGGTGTGTGGGAGGGAGTGAGGGTCAGGCTGGGGACGGTGTGTGGGACGGATTGAGGGTCAGCCTGGGGACGGTGTGTGGGACGGAGTGAGGGTCAGGCTGGGGACGGTGTGTGGGACGGAGTGAAGGTCAGGCTGGGGACGGTGTGTGGGACACAGTGAGGGTCAGGCTGGGGACGGTGTGTGGGACGCGATGAGGGTCACGCTGGGGTCGGTGTGTGGGACGGAGTGAGGGTCAGGCTGGGGACGGTGTGTGGGACGGAGTGAAGGTCAGGCTGGGGACGGTGTGTGGGACACAGTGAGGGTCAGGCTGGGGACGGTGTGTGGGACGCGGTGAGGGTCAGGCTGGGGTCGGTGTGTGGAACGGAGTGAGGGTCAGGCTGGGGGCGGTGTGTGGGAGGCAGTGAGGGTCAGGCTGTGGACGGTGTGTGGAACGGAGTGAGGGTCAGGCTGGGGGCGGTGTGTGGGACGGAGTGAGGGTCAGGCTGGGGACGGTGTGTGGAACGGAGTGAGGGTCAGGCTGGGGGCGGTGTGTGGGACGGAGTGAGGGTCAGGCTGGGGGCGGTTTGTGGGACGCAGTGAGGGTCAGGCTGGGGGCGGTGTGTGAGACGGAGTGAGGGTCAGGCTGGGGACGGTGTGTGGGACGGAGTGAGGGTCAGGCTGAGGACTGTGTGTGGGACGCAGTGAGGGTCAGGCTGGGGACGGTGTGTGGGACGCAGTGAGGGTCAGGCTGGGGACGGTGTATGGGACGCAGTGAGGGTCAGGCTGGGGACGGTGTGTGGGACGCAGTGAGGGTCAGGCTGGGGACGGTGTGTGGGACGCAGTGAGGGTCAGGCTGGGGACGGTGTGTGGGACGCAGTGAGGGTCAGGCTGGGGACGGTGTGTGGGACGCAGTGAGGGTCAGGCTGGGGACGGTGTGTGGGACGCAGTGAGGGTCAGGCTGGGGACGGTGTGTGGGACAGAGTGAGGATCAGGCTGGGGACGGTGTGTGGGACGGAGTGAGGGTCAGGCTGGGGACGGTGTGTGGGACGCAGTGAGGGTCAGGCTGGGGACGGTGTATGGGACGCAGTGAGGGTCAGGCTGGGGACGGTGTGTGGGACGCAGTGAGGGTCAGGCTGGGGACGGTGTGTGGGACGCAGTGAGGGTCAGGCTGGGGACGGTGTGTGGGACGCAGTGAGGGTCAGGCTGGGGACGGTGTGTGGGACGCAGTGAGGGTCAGGGTGGGGACGGTGTGTGGGACGCAGTGAGGGTCAGGCTGGGGACGGTGTGTGGGACGCAGTGAGGGTCAGGCTGGGGACGGTGTGTGGGACACAGTGAGGGTCAGGCTGGGGGCGGAGTGTGCGACGGAGTGAGGGTCAGGCTGGGGGCGGTGTGTGGGACGGAGTGAGGGTCAGGCTGGGGGCGGTGTGTAGGACGCGGTGAGGGTCAAGCTGGGGACGGTGTGTCGGACGCAGTGAGGGTCAGGCTGGGGGCGGTGTGTGGGACGGAGTGAGGGTCAGGCTGGGGGCGGTGTGTGGGACACAGTGAGGGTCAGGCTGGGGACGGTGTGTGGGACGCAGTGAGGGTCAGGCTGGGGACGGTGTGTGGGACGCAGTGAGGGCCTGGCTGGGGACGGTGTGTGGGACGGAGTGAGGGTCAGGCTGGGGACGGTGTGTGGGACGGAGTGAGGGTCAGGCTGGGGGCGGTGTGTGGGACGCAGTGAGGGTCAGGCTGGGGACGGTGTGTGGGACGGAGTGAGGGTCAGGCTGGGGACGGTGTGTGGGGCACAGTGAGGGTCAGGCTGGGGACGGTGTGTGGGACGGAGTGAGGGTCAGGCTGGGGACGGTGTGTGGGACGGAGTGAGGGTCAGGCTGGGGGCGGTGTGTGGGACGCGGTGAGGGTCAGGCTGGGGACGGTGTGTGGGACGCAGTGAGGGTCAGGCTGGGGGCGGTGTGTGGGACGCGGTGAGGGTCAAGCTGGGGACGGTGTGTGGGACGCAGTGAGGGTCAGGCTGGGGACGGTGTGTGGGACGCAGTGAGGGTCAGGCTGGGGACGGTGTGTGGGACGCAGTGAGGGTCAGGCTGGGGACGGTGTGTGGGACGCAGTGAGGGTCAGGCTGGGGACGGTGTGTGGGACGCAGTGAGGATCAGGCTGGGGACGGTGTGTGGGACGCAGTGAGGGTCAGGCTGGGGACGGTGTGTGGGACGCAGTGAGGGTCAGGCTGGGGACGGTGTGTGGGACGCAGTGAGGGTCAGGCTGGGGACGGTGTGTGGGACGCAGTGAGGGTCAGGCTGGGGACGGTGTGTGGGACGCAGTGAGGGTCAGGCTGGGGACGGTGTGTGGGACGGAGTGAGGATCAGGCTGGGGACGGCGTGTGGGACGGAGTGAGGGTCAGGCTGGGGTCGGTGTGTGGGACGCAGTGAGGGTCAGGCTGGGGACGGTGTGTGGGACGCAGTGAGGGTCAGGCTGGGGACGGTGTGTGGGACGCAGTGAGGGTCAGGCTGGGGACGGTGTGTGGGACGCAGTGAGGATCCGGCTGGGGACGGTGTGTGGGACGCAGTGAGGGTCAGGCTGGGGACGGTGTGTGGGACGCAGTGAGGGTCAGGCTGGGGACGGTGTGTGGGACGGAGTGAGGATCAGGCTGGGGACGGCGTGTGGGACGGAGTGAGGGTCAGGCTGGGGACGGTGTGTGGGACGGAGTGAAGGTCAGGCTGGGGACGGTGTGTGGGACGGAGTGAGGGTCAGGCTGGGGACGGTGTGAGGGACACAGTGAGGGTCAGGCTGGGGGCGGAGTGTGGGACGGAGTGAGGGTCAGGCTGGGGGCGGTGTGTGGGAAACAGTGAGGGTCAGGCTGGGGACGGTGTGTGGGAGGGAGTGAGGGTCAGGCTGGGGACGGTGTGTGGGACGGATTGAGGGTCAGCCTGGGGACGGTGTGTGGGACGGAGTGAGGGTCAGGCTGGGGACGGTGTGTGGGACGGAGTGAAGGTCAGGCTGGGGACGGTGTGTGGGACACAGTGAGGGTCAGGCTGGGGACGGTGTGTGGGACGCGATGAGGGTCACGCTGGGGTCGGTGTGTGGGACGGAGTGAGGGTCAGGCTGGGGACGGTGTGTGGGACGGAGTGAAGGTCAGGCTGGGGACGGTGTGTGGGACACAGTGAGGGTCAGGCTGGGGACGGTGTGTGGGACGCGGTGAGGGTCAGGCTGGGGTCGGTGTGTGGAACGGAGTGAGGGTCAGGCTGGGGGCGGTGTGTGGGAGGCAGTGAGGGTCAGGCTGTGGACGGTGTGTGGAACGGAGTGAGGGTCAGGCTGGGGGCGGTGTGTGGGACGGAGTGAGGGTCAGGCTGGGGACGGTGTGTGGAACGGAGTGAGGGTCAGGCTGGGGGCGGTGTGTGGGACGGAGTGAGTGTCAGGCTGGGGGCGGTTTGTGGGACGCAGTGAGGGTCAGGCTGGGGGCGGTGTGTGAGACGGAGTGAGGGTCAGGCGGGGGACGGTGTGTGGGACGGAGTGAGGGTCAGGCTGAGGACTGCGTGTGGGACGCAGTGAGGGTCAGGCTGGGGACGGTGTGTGGGACGCAGTGAGGGTCAGGCTGGGGACGGTGTATCGGACGCAGTGAGGGTCAGGCTGGGGACGGTGTGTGGGACGCAGTGAGGGTCAGGCTGGGGACGGTGCGTGGGACGCAGTGAGGGTCAGGCTGGGGACGGTGTGTGGGACGCAGTGAGGGTCAGGCTGGGGACGGTGTGTGGGACGCAGTGAGGGTCAGGCTGGGGACGGTGTGTGGGACGCAGTGAGGGTCAGGCTGGGGACGGTGTGTGGGACAGAGTGAGGATCAGGCTGGGGACGGTGTGTGGGACGGAGTGAGGGTCAGGCTGGGGACGGTGTGTGGGACGCAGTGAGGGTCAGGCTGGGGACGGTGTATGGGACGCAGTGAGGGTCAGGCTGGGGACGGTGTGTGGGACGCAGTGAGGGTCAGGCTGGGGACGGTGTGTGGGACGCAGTGAGGGTCAGGCTGGGGACGGTGTGTGGGACGCAGTGAGGGTCAGGCTGGGGACGGTGTGTGGGACGCAGTGAGGGTCAGGGTGGGGACGGTGTGTGGGACGCAGTGAGGGTCAGGCTGGGGACGGTGTGTGGGACGCAGTGAGGGTCAGGCTGGGGACGGTGTGTGGGACACAGTGAGGGTCAGGCTGGGGGCGGAGTGTGCGACGGAGTGAGGGTCAGGCTGGGGGCGGTGTGTGGGACGGAGTGAGGGTCAGGCTGGGGGCGGTGTGTGGGACGCGGTGAGGGTCAAGCTGGGGACGGTGTGTCGGACGCAGTGAGGGTCAGGCTGGGGGCGGTGTGTGGGACGGAGTGAGGGTCAGGCTGGGGACGGTGTGTGGGACGCAGTGAGGGTCAGGGTGAGGACGGTGTGTGGGACGGAGTGAGGGTCAGGCTGGGGACGGTGTGTGGGACGGAGTGAGGGTCAGGCTGGGGACGGTGTGTGGGACACAGTGAGGGTCAGGCTGGGGTCGGTGTGTGGGACGGAGTGAGGGTCAGGCTGGGGACGGTGTGTGGGACGGAGTGAGGGTCAGGCTGGGGGCGGTGTGTGGGACACAGTGAGGGTCAGGCTGGGGACGGTGTGTGGGACGCAGTGAGGGTCAGGCTGGGGACGGTGTGTGGGACGCAGTGAGGGTCAGGCTGGGGACGGTGTGTGGGACGGAGTGAGGGTCAGGCTGGGGACGGTGTGTGGGACGGAGTGAGGGTCAGGCTGGGGACGGTGTGTGGGACGGAGTGAGGGTCAGGCTGGGGGCGGTGTGTGGGACGCGGTGAGGGTCAAGCTGGGGACGGTGTGTGGGACGCAGTGAGGGTCAGGCTGGGGACGGTGTGTGGGACGCAGTGAGGGTCAGGCTGGGGACGGTGTGTGGGACGCAGTGAGGGTCAGGCTGGGGGCGGTGTGTGGGACGCGGTGAGGGTCAAGCTGGGGACGGTGTGTGGGACGCAGTGAGGGTCAGGCTGGGGACGGTGTGTGGGACGCAGTGAGGGTCAGGCTGGGGACGGTGTGTGGGACGCAGTGAGGGTCAGGCTGGGGACGGTGTGTGGGACGCAGTGAGGGTCAGGCTGGGGACGGTGTGTGGGACGCAGTGAGGATCAGGCTGGGGACGGTGTGTGGGACGCAGTGAGGGTCAGGCTGGGGACGGTGTGTGGGACGCAGTGAGGGTCAGGCTGGGGACGGTGTGTGGGACGCAGTGAGGGTCAGGCTGGGGACGGTGTGTGGGACGGAGTGAGGATCAGGCTGGGGACGGCGTGTGGGACGGAGTGAGGGTCAGGCTGGGGTCGGTGTGTGGGACGCAGTGAGGGTCAGGCTGGGGACGGTGTGTGGGACGCAGTGAGGGTCAGGCTGGGGACGGTGTGTGGGACGCAGTGAGGGTCAGGCTGGGGACGGTGTGTGGGACGCAGTGAGGATCCGGCTGGGGACGGTGTGTGGGACGCAGTGAGGGTCAGGCTGGGGACGGTGTGTGGGACGCAGTGAGGGTCAGGCTGGGGACGGTGTGTGGGACGGAGTGAGGATCAGGCTGGGGACGGCGTGTGGGACGGAGTGAGGGTCAGGCTGGGGACGGTGTGTGGGACGGAGTGAAGGTCAGGCTGGGGACGGTGTGTGGGACGGAGTGAGGGTCAGGCTGGGGACGGTGTGAGGGACACAGTGAGGGTCAGGCTGGGGGCGGAGTGTGGGACGGAGTGAGGGTCAGGCTGGGGGCGGTGTGTGGGAAACAGTGAGGGTCAGGCTGGGGACGGTGTGTGGGAGGGAGTGAGGGTCAGGCTGGGGACGGTGTGTGGGACGGATTGAGGGTCAGCCTGGGGACGGTGTGTGGGACGGAGTGAGGGTCAGGCTGGGGACGGTGTGTGGGACGGAGTGAAGGTCAGGCTGGGGACGGTGTGTGGGACACAGTGAGGGTCAGGCTGGGGACGGTGTGTGGGACGCGATGAGGGTCAGGCTGGGGTCGGTGTGTGGGACGGAGTGAGGGTCAGGCTGGGGACGGTGTGTGGGACGGAGTGAAGGTCAGGCTGGGGACGGTGTGTGGGACACAGTGAGGGTCAGGCTGGGGACGGTGTGTGGGACGCGGTGAGGGTCAGGCTGGGGTCGGTGTGTGGAACGGAGTGAGGGTCAGGCTGGGGGCGGTGTGTGGGAGGCAGTGAGGGTCAGGCTGTGGACGGTGTGTGGGACGGAGTGAGGGTCAGGTTGGGGGCGGTGTGTGGGAGGCAGTGAGGGTCAGGCTGTGGACGGTGTGTGGGACGGAGTGAGGGTCAGGCTGGGGACGGTGTGTGGGACGCAGTGAGGGTCAGTCTGGGGACGGTGTCTGAGACGCAGTGAGCGTAAGGCTGGGGTCGGTGTGTGGGACGGAGTGAGGGTCAGGCTGGGGGCGGTGTGTGGGAGGCAGTGAGGGTCAGGCTGTGGACGGTGTGTGGGCCGGAGTGAGGGTCAGGGTGGGGACGGTGTGTGGGACGCAGTGAGGGTCAGGCTGGGGGCGGTGTGTGGGACGGAGTGAGGGTCAGACTGGGGACGGTGTGTGGGACGGAGTGAGGATCAGGCTGGGGACGGTGTGTGGGACGGAGTGAGGGTCAGGCTGGTGACGGTGTGTGGGACGCAGTGAGGGTCAGGCTGGGGACGGTGTGTGGGACGGAGTGAGGGTCAGGCTGGGGGCGGTGTGTGGGAGGCAGTGAGGGTCAGGCTGGGGGCGGTGTGTGGGAGGCAGTGAGGGTCAGGCTGGGGACGGTGTGTGGGACGCAGTAAGGGTCAGGCTGGGGACGGTGTGTGGGAGGCAGTGAGGGTCAGGCTGGGGGCGGTATGTGGGACGGAGTGAGGGTCAGGCTGGGGACGGTGTGTGGGACGGAGTGAGGGTCAGGCTGGGGACGGTGTGTGGGACGGAGAGAGGGTCAGGATGGGGACGGTGTGTGGGACGCAGTGAGGGTCAGGCTGGGGACGGTGTGTGGGAGGGAGTGAGGGTCAGGCTGGGGACGGTGTGTGGGACGCAGTGAGGGTCAGGCTGGGGACGGTGTGTGGGACGGAGTGAGGGTCAGGCTGGGGACGGTGTGTGGGACGCAGTGAGGGTCAGGCTGGTGTCGTCGTGTGGGACGCGGTGAGGGTCAGGCTGGGGATGGCGTGAGGGACACAGTGAGGGTCAGGCTGGGGGCGGAGTGTGGGACGGAGTGAGGGTCAGGCTGGGGACGGTGTGTGGGATGCAGTGAGGGTCAGGCTGGGGACGGTGTGTGGGACGCAGTGAGGGTCAGGCTGGGGACGGTGTGTGGGACGCAGTGAGGGTCAGGCTGGGGACGGTGTGTGGGACGCAGTGAGGATCAGGCTGGGGACGGTGTGTGGGACGCAGTGAGGGTCAGGCTGGGGACGGTGTGTGGGACGCAGTGAGGGTCAGGCTGGGGACGGTGTGTGGGACGCAGTGAGGGTCAGGCTGGGGACGGTGTGTGGGACGCAGTGAGGGTCAGGCTGGGGACGGTGTGTGGGACGCAGTGAGGGTCAGGCTGGGGACGGTGTGTGGGACGGAGTGAGGATCAGGCTGGGGACGGCGTGTGGGACGGAGTGAGGGTCAGGCTGGGGTCGGTGTGTGGGACGCAGTGAGGGTCAGTCTGGGGACGGTGTGTGGGACGCAGTGAGGGTCAGGCTGGGGACGGTGTGTGGGACGCAGTGAGGGTCAGGCTGGGGACGGTGTGTGGGACGCAGTGAGGATCCGGCTGGGGACGGTGTGTGGGACGCAGTGAGGGTCAGGCTGGGGACGGTGTGTGGGACGCAGTGAGGGTCAGGCTGGGGACGGTGTGTGGGACACAGTGAGGATCAGGCTGGGGACGGCGTGTGGGACGGAGTGAGGGTCAGGCTGGGGACGGTGTGTGGGACGGAGTGAAGGTCAGGCTGGGGACGGTGTGTGGGACGGAGTGAGGGTCAGGCTGGGGACGGTGTGAGGGACACAGTGAGGGTCAGGCTGGGGGCGGAGTGTGGGACGGAGTGAGGGTCAGGCTGGGGGCGGTGTGTGGGAAACAGTGAGGGTCAGGCTGGGGACGGTGTGTGGGAGGGAGTGAGGGTCAGGCTGGGGACGGTGTGTGGGACGGATTGAGGGTCAGCCTGGGGACGGTGTGTGGGACGGAGTGAGGGTCAGGCTGGGGACGGTGTGTGGGACGGAGTGAAGGTCAGGCTGGGGACGGTGTGTGGGACACAGTGAGGGTCAGGCTGGGGACGGTGTGTGGGACGCGATGAGGGTCAGGCTGGGGTCGGTGTGTGGGACGGAGTGAGGGTCAGGCTGGGGACGGTGTGTGGGACGGAGTGAAGGTCAGGCTGGGGACGGTGTGTGGGACACAGTGAGGGTCAGGCTGGGGACGGTGTGTGGGACGCGGTGAGGGTCAGGCTGGGGTCGGTGTGTGGAACGGAGTGAGGGTCAGGCTGGGGGCGGTGTGTGGGAGGCAGTGAGGGTCAGGCTGTGGACGGTGTGTGGAACGGAGTGAGGGTCAGGCTGGGGGCGGTGTGTGGGACGGAGTGAGGGTCAGGCTGGGGACGGTGTGTGGAACGGAGTGAGGGTCAGGCTGGGGGCGGTGTGTGGGACGGAGTGAGGGTCAGGCTGGGGGCGGTTTGTGGGACGCAGTGAGGGTCAGGCTGGGGGCGGTGTGTGAGACGGAGTGAGGGTCAGGCTGGGGACGGTGTGTGGGACGGAGTGAGGGTCAGGCTGAGGACTGTGTGTGGGACGCAGTGAGGGTCAGGCTGGGGACGGTGTGTGGGACGCAGTGAGGGTCAGGCTGGGGACGGTGTATGGGACGCAGTGAGGGTCAGGCTGGGGACGGTGTGTGGGACGCAGTGAGGGTCAGGCTGGGGACGGTGTGTGGGACGCAGTGAGGGTCAGGCTGGGGACGGTGTGTGGGACGCAGTGAGGGTCAGGCTGGGGACGGTGTGTGGGACGCAGTGAGGGTCAGGCTGGGGACGGTGTGTGGGACGCAGTGAGGGTCAGGCTGGGGACGGTGTGTGGGACAGAGTGAGGATCAGGCTGGGGACGGTGTGTGGGACGGAGTGAGGGTCAGGCTGGGGACGGTGTGTGGGACGCAGTGAGGGTCAGGCTGGGGACGGTGTATGGGACGCAGTGAGGGTCAGGCTGGGGACGGTGTGTGGGACGGAGTGAGGGTCAGGCTGGGGACGGTGTGTGGGACGCAGTGAGGGTCAGGCTGGGGACGGTGTGTGGGACGCAGTGAGGGTCAGGCTGGGGACGGTGTGTGGGACGCAGTGAGGGTCAGGGTGGGGACGGTGTGTGGGACGCAGTGAGGGTCATGCTGGGGACGGTGTGTGGGACAGAGTGAGGATCAGGCTGGGGACGGTGTGTGGGACACAGTGAGGGTCAGGCTGGGGGCGGAGTGTGCGACGGAGTGAGGGTCAGGCTGGGGGCGGTGTGTGGGACGGAGTGAGGGTCAGGCTGGGGGCGGTGTGTGGGACGCGGTGAGGGTCAAGCTGGGGACGGTGTGTCGGACGCAGTGAGGGTCAGGCTGGGGGCGGTGTGTGGGACGGAGTGAGGGTCAGGCTGGGGACGGTGTGTGGGACGCAGTGAGGGTCAGGGTGAGGACGGTGTGTGGGACGGAGTGAGGGTCAGGCTGGGGACGGTGTGTGGGACGGAGTGAGGGTCAGGCTGGGGACGGTGTGTGGGACACAGTGAGGGTCAGGCTGGGGTCGGTGTGTGGGACGGAGTGAGGGTCAGGCTGGGGACGGTGTGTGGGACGGAGTGAGGGTCAGGCTGGGGGCGGTGTGTGGGACACAGTGAGGGTCAGGCTGGGGACGGTGTGTGGGACGCAGTGAGGGTCAGGCTGGGGACGGTGTGTGGGACGCAGTGAGGGTCAGGCTGGGGACGGTGTGTGGGACGGAGTGAGGGTCAGGCTGGGGACGGTGTGTGGGACGGAGTGAGGGTCAGGCTGGGGACGGTGTGTGGGACGGAGTGAGGGTCAGGCTGGGGGCGGTGTGTGGGACGCGGTGAGGGTCAAGCTGGGGACGGTGTGTGGGACGCAGTGAGGGTCAGGCTGGGGACGGTGTGTGGGACGCAGTGAGGGTCAGGCTGGGGACGGTGTGTGGGACGCAGTGAGGGTCAGGCTGGGGGCGGTGTGTGGGACGCGGTGAGGGTCAAGCTGGGGACGGTGTGTGGGACGCAGTGAGGGTCAGGCTCGGGACGGTGTGTGGGACGCAGTGAGGGTCAGGCTGGGGACGGTGTGTGGGACGCAGTGAGGGTCAGGCTGGGGACGGTGTGTGGGACGCAGTGAGGGTCAGGCTGGGGACGGTGTGTGGGACGCAGTGAGGATCAGGCTGGGGACGGTGTGTGGGACGCAGTGAGGGTCAGGCTGGGGACGGTGTGTGGGACGCAGTGAGGGTCAGGCTGGGGACGGTGTGTGGGACGCAGTGAGGGTCAGGCTGGGGACGGTGTGTGGGACGGAGTGAGGATCAGGCTGGGGACGGCGTGTGGGACGGAGTGAGGGTCAGGCTGGGGTCGGTGTGTGGGACGCAGTGAGGGTCAGGCTGGGGACGGTGTGTGGGACGCAGTGAGGGTCAGGCTGGGGACGGTGTGTGGGACGCAGTGAGGGTCAGGCTGGGGACGGTGTGTGGGACGCAGTGAGGATCCGGCTGGGGACGGTGTGTGGGACGCAGTGAGGGTCAGGCTGGGGACGGTGTGTGGGACGCAGTGAGGGTCAGGCTGGGGACGGTGTGTGGGATGCAGTGAGGGTCAGGCTGGGGACGGCGTGTGGGACGGAGTGAGGGTCAGGCTGGGGACGGTGTGTGGGACGGAGTGAAGGTCAGGCTGGGGACGGTGTGTGGGACGGAGTGAGGGTCAGGCTGGGGACGGTGTGAGGGACACAGTGAGGGTCAGGCTGGGGGCGGAGTGTGGGACGGAGTGAGGGTCAGGCTGGGGGCGGTGTGTGGGAAACAGTGAGGGTCAGGCTGGGGACGGTGTGTGGGAGGGAGTGAGGGTCAGGCTGGGGACGGTGTGTGGGACGGATTGAGGGTCAGCCTGGGGACGGTGTGTGGGACGGAGTGAGGGTCAGGCTGGGGACGGTGTGTGGGACGGAGTGAAGGTCAGGCTGGGGACGGTGTGTGGGACACAGTGAGGGTCAGGCTGGGGACGGTGTGTGGGACGCGATGAGGGTCAGGCTGGGGTCGGTGTGTGGGACGGAGTGAGGGTCAGGCTGGGGACGGTGTGTGGGACGGAGTGAAGGTCAGGCTGGGGACGGTGTGTGGGACACAGTGAGGGTCAGGCTGGGGACGGTGTGTGGGACGCGGTGAGGGTCAGGCTGGGGTCGGTGTGTGGAACGGAGTGAGGGTCAGGCTGGGGGCGGTGTGTGGGAGGCAGTGAGGGTCAGGCTGTGGACGGTGTGTGGGACGGAGTGAGGGTCAGGTTGGGGGCGGTGTGTGGGAGGCAGTGAGGGTCAGGCTGGGGACGGTGTCTGAGACGCAGTGAGCGTAAGGCTGGGGTCGGTGTGTGGGACGGAGTGAGGGTCAGGCTGGGGGCGGTGTGTGGGAGGCAGTGAGGGTCAGGCTGTGGACGGTGTGTGGGCCGGAGTGAGGGTCAGGCTGGGGACGGTGTGTGGGACGCAGTGAGGGTCAGGCTGGGGGCGGTGTGTGGGACGGAGTGAGGGTCAGACTGGGGACGGTGTGTGGGACGGAGTGAGGATCAGGCTGGGGACGGTGTGTGGGACGGAGTGAGGGTCAGGCTGGTGACGGTGTGTGGGACGCAGTGAGGGTCAGGCTGGGGACGGTGTGTGGGACGGAGTGAGGGTCAGGCTGGGGGCGGTGTGTGGGAGGCAGTGAGGGTCAGGCTGGGGGCGGTGTGTGGGAGGCAGTGAGGGTCAGGCTGGGGACGGTGTGTGGGACGCAGTAAGGGTCAGGCTGGGGACGGTGTGTGGGAGGCAGTGAGGGTCAGGCTGGGGGCGGTATGTGGGACGGAGTGAGGGTCAGGCTGGGGACGGTGTGTGGGACGGAGTGAGGGTCAGGCTGGGGACGGTGTGTGGGACGGAGAGAGGGTCAGGATGGGGACGGTGTGTGGGACGCAGTGAGGGTCAGGCTGGGGACGGTGTGTGGGAGGGAGTGAGGGTCAGGCTGGGGACGGTGTGTGGGACGCAGTGAGGGTCAGGCTGGGGACGGTGTGTGGGACGGAGTGAGGGTCAGGCTGGGGACGGTGTGTGGGACGCAGTGAGGGTCAGGCTGGTGTCGTCGTGTGGGACGCGGTGAGGGTCAGGCTGGGGATGGCGTGAGGGACACAGTGAGGGTCAGGCTGGGGGCGGAGTGTGGGACGGAGTGAGGGTCAGGCTGGGGACGGTGTGTGGGATGCAGTGAGGGTCAGGCTGGGGACGGTGTGTGGGACGGAGTGAGGGTCAGGCTGGGGACGGTGTGTGGGAAACAGTGAGGGTCAGGCTGGGGACGGTGTGTGGGAGGGAGTGAGGGTCAGGCTGGGGACGGTGTGTGGGACGGAGTGAGGGTCAGGCTGGGGACGGTGTGTGGGACGGAGTGAGGGTCAGGGTGGGGACGGTGTGTGGGACGGAGTGAAGGTCAGGCTGGGGACGGTGTGTGGGACACAGTGAGGGTCAGGCTGGGGACGGTGTGTGGGACGCGGTGAGGGTCAGGCTGGGGTCGGTGTGTGGGACGGAGTGAGGGTCAGGCTGGGGACGGTGTGTGGGACGGAGTGAAGGTCAGGCTGGGGACGGTGTGTGGGACACAGTGAGGGTCAGGCTGGGGACGGTGTGTGGGACGCGGTGAGGGTCAGGTTGGGGTTGGTATGTGGGACGGAGTGAGGGTCAGGCTGGGGGCGGTGTGTGGGAGGCAGTGAGGGTCAGGCTGTGGACGGTGTGTGGGACGGAGTGAGGGTCAGGTTGGGGGCGGTGTATGGGAGGCAGTGAGGGTCAGGCTGTGGACGGTGTGTGGGACGGAGTGAGGGTCAGGCTGGGGTCGGTGTGTGGGACGCAGTGAGTGTCAGGCTGGGGACGGTGTGTGGGACGCAGTGAGGGTCAGTCTGGGGACGGTGTCTGAGACGCAGTGAGCGTAAGGCGGGGGTCGGTGTGTGGGACGGAGTGAGGGTCAGGCTGGGGGCGGTGTGTGGGAGGCAGTGAGGGTCAGGCTGTGGACGGTGTGTGGGCCGGAGTGAGGGTCAGGCTGGGGACGGTGTGTGGGACGCAGTGAGGGTCAGACTGGGGGCGGTGTGTGGGACGGAGTGAGGGTCAGGCTGGGGTCGGTGTGTGGGACGGAGTGAGGGTCAGGCTGGGGACGGTGTGTGGGACGGAGGGAGGGTCAGGCTGGTGACGGTGTGTGGGACGGAGTGAGGGTCAGGCTGGTGACGGTGTGTGGGACGGAGTGAGGGTCAGGCTGGGGAAGGTGTGTGGGACGGAGTGAGAGTCAGGCTGGGGACGGTGTGTGGGACGGAGTGAGGGTCAGGCTGGGGACGGTGTGTGGGACGGAGTGAGGGTCAGGCTGGGGACGGTGTGTGGGACACAGTGAGGGTCAGGCTGGGAACGGCGTGTGGGACGCAGTGAGTGTCAGGCTGGGGACGGTGTGTGGGACGCGGTGAGGGTCAGGCTGGGGTCGGTGTGTGGGACGGAGTGAGGGTCAGGCTGGGGACGGTGTGTGGGACGGAGTGAAGGTCAGGCTGGGGACGGTGTGTGGGACACAGTGAGGGTCAGGCTGGGGACGGTGTGTGGGACGCGGTGAGGGTCAGGCTGGGGTCGGTGTGTGGGACGGAGTGAGGGTCAGGCTGGGGGCGGTGTGTGGGAGGCAGTGAGGGTCAGGCTGAGAACGGTGTCTGAGACGCTGTGAGCGTAAGGCTGGGGTCGGTGTGTGGGACGGAGTGAGGGTCAGGCTGGGGGCGGTGTGTGGGAGGCAGTGAGGGTCAGGCTGTGGACGGTGTGTGGGCCGGAGTGAGGGTCAGGCTGGGGACGGTGTGTGGGACGCAGTGAGGGTCAGGCTGGGGGCGGTGTGTGGGACGGAGTGAGGGTCAGACTGGGGACGGTGTGTGGGACGGAGTGAGGGTCAGGCTGGGGACGGTGTGTGGGACGGAGTGAGGGTCAGGCTGGTGATGGTGTGTGGGAGGCAGTGAGGGTCAGGCTGGGGGCGGTGTGTGGGAGGCAGTGAGGGTCAGGCTGGGGACGGTGTGTGGGATGCAGTAAGGGTCAGGCTGGGGACGGTGTGTGGGACACAGTGAGGGTCAGGCTGGGGGCGGTATGTGGGACGGAGTGAGGGTCAGGCTGGGGACGGTGTGTGGGACGGAGTGAGGTTCAGGCTGGGGACGGTGTGTGGGACGGAGAGAGGGTCAGGCTGGGGACGGTGTGTGGGAGGCAGTGAAGGTCAGGCTGGGGACGGTGTATGGGACGCAGTGAGGGTCAGGCTGGGGACGGTGTGTGGGACGGAGTGAGGGTCAGGCTGGGGACGGTGTGTGGGACGCAGTGAGGGTCAGGCTGGTGTCGGTGTGTGGGACGCGGTGAGGGTCAGGCTGTGGACTGTGTGTGGGAGGCAGTGAGGGTCAGGCTGGTGACGGTGTGTGGGACGGAGTGAGGGTCAGGCTGGTGACGGTGTGTGGGACGCAGTAAGGGTCAGGCTGGGGACGGTGTGTGGGACGCAGTAAGGGTCAGGCTGGGGACGGTGTGTGGGACACAGTGAGGGTCAGGCTGGGAACGGTGTGTGGGACGCAGTGAGGGTCAGGCTGGTGACGGTGTGTTGGACGCAGTGAGGGTCAGGCTTGGGTCGGTGTGTGGGACGCGGTGAGGGTCAGGCTGGGGACGGTGTGTGGGACGGAGTGAGGGTCAGGCTGGGGACAGTGTGTGGGACGGAGTGAGGGTCAGGCTGGGGACGGTGTGTGGGACGGAGTGAGGGTCAGGCTGGGGACGGTGTGTGGGACACAGTGAGGGTCAGGCTGGGGTCGGTGTGTGGAACGGAGTGAGGGTCAGGCTGGGGGCGGTGTGTGGGAGGCAGTGAGGGTCAGGCTGTGGACGGTGTGTGGGACGGAGTGAGGGTCAGGCTGTGGACGGTGTGTGGGACGCAGTGAGGGTCAGGCTGGGGGAGGTGTGTGGGACGGAGTGAGGGTCAGGCTGGGGACGGTGTGTGGGACACAGTGAGGGTCAGGCTGGGGACGGTGTGTGGGACGGAGTGAGGGTCAGGCTGGGGGCGGTGTGTGGGACGGAGTGAGGGTCAGACTTGGGACGGTGTGTGGGACGGAGTGAGGATCAGGCTGGGGACGGTGTGTGGGAAGCAGTGAGGGTCAGGCTGGGGACGGTGTGTGGGACGGAGTGAGGGTCAGGCTGGTGACGGTGTGTGGGAAGCAGTGAGGGTCAGGCTGGGGACGGTGTGTGGGACGCAGTGAGGGTCAGGCTGGTGACGGTGTGTGGGAAGCAGTGAGGGTCAGGCTGGGGACGGTGTGTGGGACGGAGTGAGGGTCAGGCTGGTGACGGTGTGTGGGAGGCAGTGAGGGTCAGGCTGGGGGCGGTGTGTGGGAGGCAGTGAGGGTCAGGCTGGGGGCGGTGTGTGGGACGCAGTAAGTGTCAGGCTGGGGACGGTGTGTGGGAGGCAGTGAGTGTCCGTCTGGAGACGGTGTGTGGGACGGAGTGAGGGTCAGGCTGGGGGCGGTGTGTGGGATGCAGTGAGGGTCAGGCTGGGGACGGTGTGTGAAACGGAGTGAGGTTCAGGCTGGGGACGGTGTGTGGGACGGAGTGAGGGACAGGCTGGGGACGGTGTGTGGGACGGAGTGAGGGTCAGGCTGGGGACGGTGTGTGGGACGGAGTGAGGGTCAGGCTGGGGACGGTGTGTGGGATGCAGTGAGGGTCAGGCTGGGGACGGTGTGTGGGAGGCAGTGAAGGTCAGGCTGGGGACGGTGTGTGGGACGCAGTGAGTGTCAGGCTGGGGACGGTGTGTGGGAGGCAGTGAGGGTCAGGCTGGTGACGGTGTGTGGGACGCAGTGAGGGTCAGGCTGGGGTCGGTGTGTGGGACGCGGTGAGGGTCAGGCTGGGGACGGTGTGTGGGACGGAGTGAGGGTCAGGCTGCGGACATTGTGTGGGACGGAGTGAGGGTCAGGCTGGGGGCGGTGTGTGGGACGGAGTGAGGGTCAGGCTGGGGGCGGTGTGTGGGACGTAGTGAGGGTCAGGCTGGGCACGGTGTGTGGGACGGAGTGAGCGTCAGGCTGGGGACGGTGTGTGGGACGGAGTGAGGGTCAGGCTGGGGGCGGTGTGTGGGACGCAGTGAGGGTCAGGCTGGGGACGGTGTGTGGGACGCAGTAAGGGTCAGGCTGGGGACGGTGTGTGGGAGGCAGTGAGTGTCAGGCTGGGGGCGGTATGTGGGACGGAGTGAGGGTCAGGCTGGGGACGGTGTGTGGGACGTAGTGAGGGTCAGGCTGGGCACGGTGTGTGGGACGGAGTGAGCGTCAGGCTGGGGACGGTGTGTGGGACGGAGTGAGGGTCAGGCTGGGGGCGGTGTGTGGGACGCAGTGAGGGTCAGGCTGGGGACGGTGTGTGGGACGGAGTGAGGGTCAGGCTGGGGACGGTTTGTGGGACGGAGTGAGGGTCAGGCTGGGGAGGGTGTGTGGGACGCAGTGAGGGTCAGGCTGGGGTCGGTGTGTGGGACGGAGTGAGGGTCAGGCTGGGGGCGGTGTGTGGGAGGCAGTGAGGGTCAGGCTGTGGACGGTGTGTGGGACGCAGTGAGGGTCAGGCTGGGGGCGGTGTGTTGGACGGAGTGAGGGTCAGACTGGGGACGGTGTGTGGGACGGAGTGAGGATCAGGCTGGGGACGGTGTGTGGGACGGAGTGAGGGTCAGGCTGGTGACGGTGTGTGGGACGCAGTGAGGGTCAGGCTGGGGGCGGTGTGTTGGACGGAGTGAGGGTCAGACTGGGGACGGTGTGTGGGACGGAGTGAGGATCAGGCTGGGGACGGTGTGTGGGACGGAGTGAGGGTCAGGCTTGGGACGGTGTGTGGGACGGAGTGAGGGTCAGGCTGGTGTCGGTGTGTGGGACGCGGTGAGGGTCAGGCTGGGGACGGTGTGTGGGAGGCAGTGAGGGTCAGGCTGGTGACGGTGTGTGGGACGGAGTGAGGGTCAGGCTGGGGACGGTGTGTGGGACACAGTGAGGGTCAGGCTGGGAACGGCGTGTGGGACGCAGTGAGGGTCAGGCTGGTGACGGTGTGTGGGACGCAGTGAGTGTCAGGCTGGGGACGGTGTGTGGGACGCGGTGAGGGTCAGGCTGGGGTCGGTGTGTGGGACGGAGTGAGGGTCAGGCTGGGGACGGTGTGTGGGACGGAGTGAAGGTCAGGCTGGGGACGGTGTGTGGGACACAGTGAGGGTCAGGCTGGGGACGGTGTGTGGGACGCGGTGAGGGTCAGGCTGGGGTCGGTGTGTGGGACGGAGTGAGGGTCAGGCTGGGGGCGGTGTGTGGGAGGCAGTGAGGGTCAGGCTGAGAACGGTGTCTGAGACGCTGTGAGCGTAAGGCTGGGGTCGGTGTGTGGGACGGAGTGAGGGTCAGGCTGGGGGCGGTGTGTGGGAGGCAGTGAGGGTCAGGCTGTGGACGGTGTGTGGGCCGGAGTGAGGGTCAGGCTGGGGACGGTGTGTGGGACGCAGTGAGGGTCAGGCTGGGGGCGGTGTGTGGGACGGAGTGAGGGTCAGACTGGGGACGGTGTGTGGGACGGAGTGAGGGTCAGGCTGGGGACGGTGTGTGGGACGGAGTGAGGGTCAGGCTGGTGATGGTGTGTGGGAGGCAGTGAGGGTCAGGCTGGGGGCGGTGTGTGGGAGGCAGTGAGGGTCAGGCTGGGGACGGTGTGTGGGATGCAGTAAGGGTCAGGCTGGGGACGGTGTGTGGGAGGCAGTGAGTGTCAGGCTGGGGGCGGTATGTGGGACGGAGTGAGGGTCAGGCTGGGGACGGTGTGTGGGACGGAGTGAGGTTCAGGCTGGGGACGGTGTGTGGGACGGAGAGAGGGTCAGGCTGGGGACGGTGTGTGGTAGGCAGTGAAGGTCAGGCTGGGGACGGTGTATGGGACGCAGTGAGGGTCAGGCTGGGGACGGTGTGTGGGACGGAGTGAGGGTCAGGCTGGGGACGGTGTGTGGGACGCAGTGAGGGTCAGGCTGGTGTCGGTGTGTGGGACGCGGTGAGGGTCAGGCTGTGGACTGTGTGTGGGAGGCAGTGAGGGTCAGGCTGGTGACGGTGTGTGGGACGGAGTGAGGGTCAGGCTGGTGACGGTGTGTGGGACGCAGTAAGGGTCAGGCTGGGGACGGTGTGTGGGACGCAGTAAGGGTCAGGCTGGGGACGGTGTGTGGGACACAGTGAGGGTCAGGCTGGGAACGGTGTGTGGGACGCAGTGAGGGTCAGGCTGGTGACGGTGTGTTGGACGCAGTGAGGGTCAGGCTTGGGTCGGTGTGTGGGACGCGGTGAGGGTCAGGCTGGGGACGGTGTGTGGGACGGAGTGAGGGTCAGGCTGGGGACAGTGTGTGGGACGGAGTGAGGGTCAGGCTGGGGACGGTGTGTGGGACGGAGTGAGGGTCAGGCTGGGGACGGTGTGTGGGACACAGTGAGGGTCAGGCTGGGGTCGGTGTGTGGAACGGAGTGAGGGTCAGGCTGGGGGCGGTGTGTGGGAGGCAGTGAGGGTCAGGCTGTGGACGGTGTGTGGGACGGAGTGAGGGTCAGGCTGTGGACGGTGTGTGGGACGCAGTGAGGGTCAGGCTGGGGGAGGTGTGTGGGACGGAGTGAGGGTCAGGCTGGGGACGGTGTGTGGGACACAGTGAGGGTCAGGCTGGGGACGGTGTGTGGGACGGAGTGAGGGTCAGGCTGGGGGCGGTGTGTGGGACGGAGTGAGGGTCAGACTTGGGACGGTGTGTGGGACGGAGTGAGGATCAGGCTGGGGACGGTGTGTGGGACGGAGTGAGGGTCAGGCTGGTGACGGTGTGTGGGAAGCAGTGAGGGTCAGGCTGGGGACGGTGTGTGGGACGGAGTGAGGGTCAGGCTGGTGACGGTGTGTGGGAGGCAGTGAGGGTCAGGCTGGGGGCGGTGTGTGGGAGGCAGTGAGGGTCAGGCTGGGGGCGGTGTGTGGGACGCAGTAAGTGTCAGGCTGGGGACGGTGTGTGGGAGGCAGTGAGTGTCCGTCTGGAGACGGTGTGTGGGACGGAGTGAGGGTCAGGCTGGGGGCGGTGTGTGGGATGCAGTGAGGGTCAGGCTGGGGACGGTGTGTGGGACGGAGTGAGGGTCAGGCTGGGGACGGTGTGTGGGACGGAGTGAGGTTCAGGCTGGGGACGGTGTGTGGGACGGAGTGAGGGACAGGCTGGGGACGGTGTGTGGGACGGAGTGAGGGTCAGGCTGGGGACGGTGTGTGGGACGGAGTGAGGGTCAGGCTGGGGACGGTGTGTGGGATGCAGTGAGGGTCAGGCTGGGGACGGTGTGTGGGAGGCAGTGAAGGTCAGGCTGGTGACGGTGTGTGGGACGCAGTGAGGGTCAGGCTGGGGACGGTGTGTGGGACGCAGTGAGGGTCAGGCTGGTGACGGTGTGTGGGACGCAGTGAGGGTCAGGCTGGGGTCGGTGTGTGGGACGCGGTGAGGGTCAGGCTGGGGACGGTGTGTGGGAGGCAGTGAGGGTCAGGCTGGTGACGGTGTGTGGGACGCAGTGAGGGTCAGGCTGGGGTCGGTGTGTGGGACGCGGTGAGGGTCAGGCTGGGGACGGTGTGTGGGACGGAGTGAGGGTCAGGCTGCGGACATTGTGTGGGACGGAGTGAGGGTCAGGCTGGGGGCGGTGTGTGGGACGGAGTGAGGGTCAGGCTGGGGGCGGTGTGTGGGACGTAGTGAGGGTCAGGCTGGGCACGGTGTGTGGGACGGAGTGAGCGTCAGGCTGGGGACGGTGTGTGGGACGGAGTGAGGGTCAGGCTGGGGGCGGTGTGTGGGACGCAGTGAGGGTCAGGCTGGGGACGGTGTGTGGGACGCAGTAAGGGTCAGGCTGGGGACGGTGTGTGGGAGGCAGTGAGTGTCAGGCTGGGGGCGGTATGTGGGACGGAGTGAGGGTCAGTCTGGGGACGGTGTGTGGGACGTAGTGAGGGTCAGGCTGGGCACGGTGTGTGGGACGGAGTGAGCGTCAGGCTGGGGACGGTGTGTGGGACGGAGTGAGGGTCAGGCTGGGGGCGGTGTGTGGGACGCAGTGAGGGTCAGGCTGGGGACGGTGTGTGGGACGGAGTGAGGGTCAGGCTGGGGACGGTTTGTGGGACGGAGTGAGGGTCAGGCTGGGGAGGGTGTGTGGGACGCAGTGAGGGTCAGGCTGGGGTCGGTGTGTGGGACGGAGTGAGGGTCAGGCTGGGGGCGGTGTGTGGGAGGCAGTGAGGGTCAGGCTGTGGACGGTGTGTGGGACGCAGTGAGGGTCAGGCTGGGGGCGGTGTGTTGGACGGAGTGAGGGTCAGACTGGGGACGGTGTGTGGGACGGAGTGAGGATCAGGCTGGGGACGGTGTGTGGGACGGAGTGAGGGTCAGGCTGGTGACGGTGTGTGGGACGCAGTGAGGGTCAGGCTGAGGACGGTGTGTGGGACGGAGTGAGGGTCAGGCTGGGGACGGTGTGTGGGAGGCAGTGAGGGTCAGGCTGGGGGCAGTGTGTGGGAGGCAGTGAGGCTCAGGCTGGGGACGGTGTGTGGGACGCAGTAAGGGTCAGGCTGGGGACGGTGTGTGGGACGGAGTGAGGGTCAGGCTGGGGACGGTGTGTGGGACGCAGTGAGCGTCAGGCTGGGGTCGGTGTGTGGGACGGAGTGAGGGTCAGCCTGGGGTCGGTGTGTGGGAGGCAGTGAGGGTCAGGCTCTGGACGGTGTGTGGGACGGAGTGAGGGTCAGGCTGGGGACGGCGTGTGGGACGCAGTGAGGGTCAGGCTGGGGGCAGTGTGTGGGAGGCAGTGAGGCTCAGGCTGGGGACGGTGTGTGGGACGGAGTGAGGGTCAGGCTGGGGACGGTGTGTGGGACGGAGTGAGGGTCAGGCTGGGGACGGTGTGTGGGACGGAGTGAGGGTCAGGCTGGGGACGGTGTGTGGGACGCAGTGAGCGTCAGGCTGGGGTCGGTGTGTGGGACGGAGTGAGGGTCAGGCTGGGGTCGGTGTGTGGGACGGAGTGAGGGTCAGGCTGGGGGCGGTGTGTGGGACGGAGTGAGGGTCAGACTGGGGACGGTGTGTGGGACGGAGTGAGGATCAGGCTGGGGACGGTGTGTGGGACGGAGTGAGGGTCAGGCTGGGGACGGTGTGTGGTACGGAGTAAGGGTCAGGCTGGGGACGGTGTGTGGGACGGAGTGAGGGTCAGGCTGGGGGCGGTGTGTGGGACGGAGTGAGGGTCAGGCTGGGGACGGTGTGTGGAACGGAGTGAGGGTCAGGCTGGGGGCGGTGTGTGGGACGGAGTGAGGGTCAGGCTGGGGGCGGTTTGTGGGACGCAGTGAGGGTCAGGATGGGGGCCGTGTGTGGGACGGAGTGAGCGTCAGGCTGGGGACGGTGTGTGGGACGGAGTGAGGGTCAGGCTGTGGACTGTGTGTGGGACGCAGTGAGGGTCAGGCTGGGGACGGTGTGTGGGACGCAGTGAGGGTCAGGCTGGGGACGGTGTGTGGGACGGAGTGAAGGTCACGCTGGGGACGGTGTGTGGGACGCAGTGAGGGTCAGGCTGGGGGCGGAGTGTGGGACGGAGTGAGGGTCAGGCTGGGGGCTTTGTGTGGGACACAGTGAGGGTCAGGCTGGGGACAGATTGTGGGACGGAGTGAGGGTCAGGCTGGGGACGGTGTGTGGGACACAGTGAGGGTCAGGCTGGGGACGGTGTGTGGGACAGAGTGAGGGTCAGGCTGGGGACGGTGTGTGGGACGGAGTGAGGGTCAGGCTGGGGACGGTGTGTGGGACGGAGTGAAGGTCACGCTGGGGACGGTGTGTGGGACGGACTGAGGGTCAGGCTGGGGACGGTGTGTGGGACACAGTGAGGGTCAGGCTGGGGGCGGTGTGTGGGACACAGTGAGGGTCAGGCTTGGGACGGTGTGTTGGACGGAGTGAGGGTCAGGCTGGGGACGGTGTTTGGGACGGAGTGAGGGTCAGGCTGGGGACGGTGTGTGGGACGGAGTGAGGGTCAGGCTGGGGACGGTTTGTGGGACGGAGTGAGGGTCAGGCTGGGGACGGTGTGTGGGACACAGTGAGGGTCAGGCTGGGGTCGGTGTGTGGGACGGAGTGAGGGTCAGGCTGGGGGCGGTGTGTGGGAGGCAGTGAGGGTCAGGCTGTGGACGGTGTGTGGGACGGAGTGAGGGTCAGGCTGGGGACGGTGTGTGGGACGCAGTGAGGGTCAGGCTGGGGAAGGTGTGTGGGACGGAGTGAGGGTCAGGCTGGGGACGGTGTGTGGGATGGAGTGAGGATCAGGCTGGGGACGGTGTGTGGGACGGAGTGGGGGTCAGGCTGGGGACGGTGTGTGGGACGGAGTGAGGGTCAGGCTGGGGATGGTGTGTGGGACGGAGTGAAGATCAGGCTGGGGACGGTGTGTGGGACACAGTGAGGCTCAGTCTGGGGACGGTGTGTGGGACGGAGTGAGGGTCAGGCTGGGGACGGTGTGTGGGACGCAGTGAGCGTCAGGCTGGGGTCGGTGTGTGGGACGGAGTGAGGGTCAGGCTGGGGTCGGTGTGTGGGAGGCAGTGAGGGTCAGGCTGTGGACGGTGTGTGGGACGGAGTGAGGGTCAGGCTGGGGACGGTGTGTGGGACGCAGTGAGGGTCAGGCTGGGGGCGGTGTGTGGGACGGAGTGAGGGTCAGACTGGGGACGGTGTGTGGGACGGAGTGAGGATCAGGCTGGGGACGGTGTGTTGGACGGAGTGAGGGTCAGGCTGGTGACTGTGTGTGGGACGCAGTGAGGGTCAGGCTGGGGACGGTGTGTGGGACGGAGTGAGGGTCAGGCTGGGGACGGTGTGTGGGAGGCAGTGAGGGTCAGGCTGGGGGCGTTGTGTGGGAGGCAGTGAGGGTCAGGCTGGGGACGGTGTGTGGGACGCAGTAAGTGTCAGGCTGGGGACGGTGTGTGGGACGGAGTGACGGTCAGGCTGGGGACGGTGTGTGGGACGCAGTGAGCGTCAGGCTGGGGTCGGTGTGTGGGACGGAGTGAGGGTCAGGCTGGGGTCGGTGTGTGGGAGGCAGTGAGGGTCAGGCTCTGGATGGTGTGTGGGACGGAGTGAGGGTCAGGCTGGGGACGGTGTGTGGGACGCAGTGAGGGTCAGGCTGGGGGCGGTGTGTGGGACGGAGTGAGGGTCAGACTGGGGACGGTGTGTGGGACGGAGTGAGGATCAGGCTGGGGACGGTGTGTGGGACGGAGTGAGGGTCAGGCTGGGGGCGGTGTGTGGGACGCAGTGAGGGTCAGGCTGGGGACGGTGTGTGGGACGGAGTAAGGGTCAGGCTGTGGACGGTGTGTGGGACGGAGTGAGGGTCAGGCTGGGGGCGGTGTGTGGGACGGAGTGAGGGTCAGGCTGGGGGCGGTGTGTGGGACGGAGTGAGGGTCAGGCTGGGGGCGGTTTGTGGGACGCAGTGAGGGTCAGGCTGGGGGCGGTGTGTGGGACGGAGTGAGGGTCAGGCTGGGGACGGTGTGTGGGACGGAGTGAGGGTCAGGCTGGGGACTGTGTGTGGAACGGAGTGAGGGTCAGGCTGGGGGCGGTGTGTGGGACGGAGTGAGGGTCAGGCTGGGGGCGGTTTGTGGGACGCAGTGAGGGTCAGGATGGGGGCCGTGTGTGGGACGGAGTGAGGGTCAGGCTGGGGACGGTGTGTGGGACGGAGTGAGGGTCAGGCTGTGGACTGTGTGTGGGACGCAGTGAGGGTCAGGCTGGGGACGGTGTGTGGGACGCAGTGAGGGTCATGCTGGGGACGGTGTGTGGGACGCAGTGAGTGTCAGGCTGGGGACGGTGTGTGGGATGCAGTGAGGGTCAGGCTGGGCCGGTGTGTGGGACGCAGTGAGGGTCAGGCTGGGGACGGTGTGTGGGACGCAGTGAGGGTCAGGCTGGGGACGGTGTGTGGGACGCAGTGAGGGTCAGGCTGGGGACGGTGTGTGGGACAGAGTGAGGATCAGGCTGGGGACGGTGTGTGGGACGGAGTGAGGGTCAGGCTGGGGACGGTGTGTGGGACGGAGTGAAGGTCACGCTGGGGACGGTGTGTGGGACGGAGTGAGGGTCAGGCTGGGGACGGTGTGTGGGACACAGTGAGGGTCAGGCTGGGGGCGGAGTGTGGGACGGAGTGAGGGTCAGGCTGGGGACTTTGTGTGGGACACAGTGAGGGTCAGGCTGGGGACAGTTTGTGGGACGGAGTGAGGGTCAGGCTGGGGACGGTGTGTGGGACACAGTGAGGGTCAGGCTGGGGACGGTGTGTGGGACAGAGTGAGGGTCAGGCTGGGGATGGTGTGTGGGACGGAGTGAGGGTCCGGCTGGGGACGGTGTGTGGGACGGAGTGAAGGTCACGCTGGGGACGGTGTGTGGGACGGAGTGAGGGTCAGGCTGGGGACGGTGTGTGGGACACAGTGAGGGTCAGGCTGGGGGCGGAGTGTGGGACGGAGTGAGGGTCAGGCTGGGGGCGGTGTGTGGGACACAGTGAGGGTCAGGCTTGGGACGGTGTGTTGGACGGAGTGAGGGTCAGGCTGGGGACGGTGTTTGGGACGGAGTGAGGGTCAGGCTGGGGACGGTGTGTGGGACGGAGTGAGGGTCAGGCTGGGGACGGTTTGTGGGACGGAGTGAGGGTCAGGCTGGGGACGGTGTGTGGGACACAGTGAGGGTCAGGCTGGGGTCGGTGTGTGGGACGGAGTGAGGGTCAGGCTGGGGGCGGTGTGTGGGAGGCAGTGAGGGTCAGGCTGTGGACGGTGTGTGGGACGGAGTGAGGGTCAGGCTGGGGACGGTGTGTGGGACGCAGTGAGGGTCAGGCTGGGGAAGGTGTGTGGGACGGAGTGAGGGTCAGGCTGGGGACGGTGTGTGGGATGGAGTGAGGATCAGGCTGGGGACGGTGTGTGGGACGGAGTGGGGGTCAGGCTGGGGACGGTGTGTGGGACGGAGTGAGGGTCAGGCTGGGGACGGTGTGTGGGACGGAGTGAAGATCAGGCTGGGGACGGTGTGCTGGGACACAGTGAGGCTCAGGCTGGGGACGGTGTGTGGGACGGAGTGAGGGTCAGGCTGGGGACGGTGTGTGGGACGCAGTGAGCGTCAGGCTGGGGTCGGTGTGTGGGAGGCAGTGAGGGTCAGGCTGTGGACGGTGTGTGGGACGGAGTGAGGGTCAGGCTGGGGACGGTGTGTGGGACGCAGTGAGGGTCAGGCTGGGGGCGGTGTGTGGGACGGAGTGAGGGTCAGACTGGGGACGGTGTGTGGGACGGAGTGAGGATCAGGCTGGGGACGGTGTGTGGGACGGAGTGAGGGTCAGGCTGGTGACGGTGTGTGGGACGCAGTGAGGGTCAGGCTGGGGACGGTGTGTGGGACGGAGTGAGGGTCAGGCTGGGGACGGTGTGTGGGAGGCAGTGAGGGTCAGGCTGGGGGCGGTGTGTGGGAGGCAGTGAGGGTCAGGCTGGGGACGGTGTGTGGGACGCAGTAAGTGTCAGGCTGGGGACGGTGTGTGGGACGGAGTGACGGTCAGGCTGGGGACGGTGTGTGGGACGCAGTGAGCGTCAGGCTGGGGTCGGTGTGTGGGACGGAGTGAGGGTCAGGCTGGGGTCGGTGTGTGGGAGGCAGTGAGGGTCAGGCTCTGGACGGTGTGTGGGACGGAGTGAGGGTCAGGCTGGGGACGGTGTGTGGGACGCAGTGAGGGTCAGGCTGGGGGCGGTGTGTGGGACGGAGTGAGGGTCAGACTGGGGACGGTGTGTGGGACGGAGTGAGGATCAGGCTGGGGACGGTGTGTGGGACGGAGTGAGGGTCAGGCTGGGGGCGGTGTGTGGGACGCAGTGAGGGTCAGGCTGGGGACGGTGTGTGGGACGGAGTAAGGGTCAGGCTGGGGACGGTGTGTGGGACGGAGTGAGGGTCAGGCTGGGGGCGGTGTGTGGGACGGAGTGAGGGTCAGGCTGGGGACGGTGTGTGGAACGGAGTGAGGGTCAGGCTGGGGGCGGTGTGTGGGACGGAGTGAGGGTCAGGCTGGGGGCGGTTTGTGGGACGCAGTGAGGGTCAGGCTGGGGGCGGTGTGTGGGACGGAGTGAGGGTCAGGCTGGGGACGGTGTGTGGGACGGAGTGAGGGTCAGGCTGGGGACTGTGTGTGGGACGCAGTGAGGGTCAGGCTGGGGACGGTGTGTGGGACACAGTGAGGGTCAGGCTGGGGACGGTGTGTGGGACGCAGTGAGGGTCAGGCTGGGGACGGTGTGTGGGACGCAGTGAGGGTCAGGCTGGGGACGGTGTGTGGGACGCAGTGAGGGTCAGGCTGGGGACTTTGTGTGGGACGCAGTGAGGGTCAGGCTGGGGACGGTGTGTGGGACAGAGTGAGGATCAGGCTGGGGACGGTGTGTGGGACGGAGTGAGGGTCAGGCTGGGGACGGTGTGTGGGACGGAGTGAAGGTCACGCTGGGGACGGTGTGTGGGACGGAGTGAGGGTCAGGCTGGGGACGGTGTGTGGGACACAGTGAGGGTCAGGCTGGGGGCGGAGTGTGGGACGGAGTGAGGGTCAGGCTGGGGGCGGTGTGTGGGACGGAGTGAGGGTCAGTCTGGGGACGGTGTTTGGGACGGAGTGAGGGTCAGGCTGGGGACGGTGTTTGGGACGGAGTGAGGGTCAGGCTGGGGACGGTGTGTGGGACGGAGTGAAGGTCAGGCTGGGGACGGTGTGTGGGACGGAGTGAGGATCAGGCTGGGGACGGTGTGTGGGACGGAGTGAGGGTAAGGCTGGGGACGGTATGTGGAAGGCAGTGAGGGTCAGGCTGGGGTCGGTGTGTGGGACGGAGTGAGGGTCAGGCTGGGGACGGTGTGTGGGACGGAGTGAGGGTCAGGCTGGGGACGGTGTGTGGAAGGCAGTGAGGGTCAGGCTGGGGTCGGTGTGTGGGACGCAGTGAGGGTCAGGCTGCGGACGGTGTGTGGAACGGAGTGAGGGTCAGTCTGGGGACGGTGTGTGGGACGCAGTGAGGGTCAGTCTGGGGACGGTGTGTGGGAGGCAGTGAGGGTCAGGCTGGGGACGGTGTGTGGGACACAGTGAGGGTCAGGCTGGGGACGGTGTGTGGGACGCAGTGAGGGTCAGGCTGGGGACGGTGTGTGGGACGCAGTGAGGGTCAGGCTGGGGTCGGTGTGTGGGACGCAGTGAGGGTCAGGCTGGGGACGGTGTGTGGGACGCAGTGAGGGTCTGGCTGGGAACGGTGTGTGGGACAGAGTGAGGATCAGGCTGGGGACGGTGTGTGGGACGGAGTGAGGGTCAGGCTGGGGACGGTGTGTGGGACACAGTGAGGGTCAGGCTGGGGGCGGAGTGTGGGACGGAGTGAGGGTCAGTCTGGGGACGGTGTGTGGGACGCAGTGAGGGTCAGGCTGGGGGCGGTGTGTGGGACACAGTGAGGGTCAGGCTGGGGGCGGTGTGTGGGACACAGTGAGGGTCAGGCTGGGGACGGTGTGTTGGACGGAGTGAGGGTCAGGCTGGGGACGGTGTTTGGGACGGAGTGAGGGTCAGGCTGGGGACGGTGTGTGGGACGGAGTGAAGGTCAGGCTGGGGACGGTGTGTGGGACACAGTGAAGGTCAGGCTGGGGACGGTGTGTGGGACGGAGTGAGGGTCAGGCTGGGGACGGTGTGTGGAAGGCAGTGAGGGTCAGGCTGGGGTCGGTGTGTGGGACGGAGTGAGGGTCAGGCTGGGGACGGTGAGTGGGACGGAGTGAGGGTCAGGCTGGGGGCGGTGTGTGGGACGCAGTGAGGGTCAGGCTGGTGACGGTGTGTGGGACGCAGTGAGGGTCAGGCTGGGGACGGTGTGTGGAACGGAGTGAGGGTCAGTCTGGGGACGGTGTGTGGGACGCAGTGAGGGTCAGTCTGGGGACGGTGTGTGGGAGGCAGTGAGGGTCAGGCTGGGGACGGTGTGTGGGACACAGTGAGGGTCAGGCTGGGGACGGTGTGTGGGACGCAGTGAGGGTCAGGCTGGGGACGGTGTGTGGGACGCAGTGAGGGTCAGGCTGGGGTCGGTGTGTGGGACGCAGTGAGGGTCAGGCTGGGGACGGTGTGTGGGACGCAGTGAGGGTCTGGCTGGGAACGGTGTGTGGGACAGAGTGAGGATCAGGCTGGGGACGGTGTGTGGGACGGAGTGAGGGTCAGGCTGGGGACGGTGTGTGGGACACAGTGAGGGTCAGGCTGGGGGCGGAGTGTGGGACGGAGTGAGGGTCAGTCTGGGGACGGTGTGTGGGACGCAGTGAGGGTCAGGCTGGGGGCGGTGTGTGGGACACAGTGAGGGTCAGGCTGGGGGCGGTGTGTGGGACACAGTGAGGGTCAGGCTGGGGACGGTGTGTTGGACGGAGTGAGGGTCAGGCTGGGGACGGTGTTTGGGACGGAGTGAGGGTCAGGCTGGGGACGGTGTGTGGGACGGAGTGAAGGTCAGGCTGGGAACGGTGTGTGGGACACAGTGAAGGTCAGGCTGGGGACGGTGTGTGGGACGGAGTGAGGGTCAGGCTGGGGACGGTGTGTGGGACGGAGTGAGGGTCAGGCTGGGGACGGTGTGTGGAAGGCAGTGAGGGTCAGGCTGGGGTCGGTGAGTGGGACGGAGTGAGGGTCAGGCTGGGGGTGGTGTGTGGGACGCAGTGAGGGTCAGGCTGGTGACGGTGTGTGGGACGGAGTGAGGGTCAGGCTGGGGACGGTGTGTGGGACGGAGTGAGGGTCAGCCTGGGGACAGTGTGTGGGAGGCAGTGAGGGTCAGGCTGGGGGCGGTGTGTGGGACGCAGTGAGGGTCAGGCTGGGGGCGGTGTGTGGGACACAGTGAGGGTCAGGCTGGGGACGGTGTGTGGGACGCAGTGAGGGTCAGTCTGGGGACGGTGTGTGGGACGGAGTGAAGGTCACGCTGGGGACGGTGTGTGGGACGGAGTGAGGGTCAGGCTGGGGACGGTGTGTGGGACACAGTGAGGGTCAGGCTGGGGGCGGAGTGTGGGACGGAGTGAGGGTCAGGCTGGGGGCGGTGTGTGGAACACAGTGAGGGTCAGGCTGGGGACGGTGTGTTGGACGGAGTGAGGGTCAGGCTGGGGACGGTGTTTGGGACGGAGTGAGGGTCAGGCTGGGGACGGTGTGTGGGATGGAGTGAAGGTCAGGCTGGGGACGGTGTGTGGGACACAGTGAGGGTCAGGCTGGGGACGGTGTGTGGAAGGCAGTGAGGGTCAGGCTGGGGTCGGTGTGTGGGACGGAGTGAGGGTCAGGCTGGGGACGGTGTGTGGGACGGAGTGAGGGTCAGGCTGGGGGCGGTGTGTGGGTCGCAGTGAGGGTCAGGCTGAGGACGGTGTGTGGGACGCAGTGAGGGTAAGGCTGGTGACGGTGTGTGGGACGGAGTGAGGGTCAGGCTGTGGACGGTGTGTGGGACGCAGTGAGGGTCAGGCTGGGGAAGGTGTGTGGGACGGAGTGAGGGTCAGGCTGGGGACGGTGTGTGGGACGGAGTGAGGGTCAGGCTGGGGACGGTGTGTGGGACGCAGTGAGGGTCAGGCTGGGGAAGGTGTGTGGGACGGAGTGAGGGTCAGGCTGGGGACGGTGTGTGGGATGGAGTGAGGATCAGGCTGGGGACGGTGTGTGGGACGGAGTGAGGGTCAGGCTGGGGACGGTGTGTGGGACGGAGTGAGGGTCAGGCTGGGGACGGTGTGTGGGACGGAGTGAAGATCAGGCTGGGGACGGTGTGCTGGGACACAGTGAGGCTCAGGCTGGGGACGGTGTGTGGGACGGAGTGAGGGTCAGGCTGGGGACGGTGTGTGGGACGCAGTGAGCGTTAGGCTGGGGTCGGTGTGTGGAAGGCAGTGAGGGTCAGGCTGGGGTCGGTGTGTGGGACGGAGTGAGGGTCAGGCTGGGGACGGTGTGTGGGACACAGTGAGGGTCAGGCTGGGGGCGGAGTGTGGGACGGAGTGAGGGTCAGGCTGGGGGCGGTGTGTGGAACACAGTGAGGGTCAGGCTGGGGACGGTGTGTGGGACACAGTGAGGGTCAGGCTGGGGGCGGTGTGTGGAACACAGTGAGGGTCAGGCTGGGGGCGGTGTGTGGGACACAGTGAGGGTCAGGCTGGGGACGGTGTGTGGGACGCAGTGAGGGTCAGTCTGGGGACGGTGTGTGGGACGCAGTGAGGGTCAGGCTGGGGACGGTGTGAGGGACAGAGTGAGGATCAGGCTGGGGACGGTGTGTGGGACGGAGTGAGGGTCAGGCTGGGGACGGTGTGTGGGACGGAGTGAAGGTCACGCTGGGGACGGTGTGTGGGACGGAGTGAGGGTCAGGCTGGGGACGGTGTGTGGGACACAGTGAGGGTCAGGCTGGGGGCGGAGTGTGGGACGGAGTGAGGGTCAGGCTGGGGGCGGTGTGTGGAACACAGTGAGTGTCAGGCTGGGGACGGTGTGTTGGACAGAGTGAGGGACAGGCTGGGGACGGTGTTTGGGACGGACTGAGGGTCAGGCTGGGGACGGTGTGTGGGAGGCAGTGAGGGTCAGGCTGTTGACGTTGTGTGGGACGCAGTGAGGGTCAGGCTGGTGACGGTGTGTGGGACGCAGTGAGGGTCAGGCTGGGGTCGGTGTGTGGGACGCGGTGAGGGTCAGGCTGGGGACGGTGTGTGGGACGGAGTGAGGGTCAGGCTGGGGACAGTGTGTGGGACGGAGTGAGGGTCAGGCTGGGGACGGTGTGTGGGACGTAGTGAGGGTCAGGCTGGGCACGGTGTGTGGGACGGAGTGAGCGTCAGGCTGGGGACGGTGTGTGGGACGGAGTGAGGGTCAGGCTGGGGGCGGTGTGTGGGACGCATTGAGGGTCAGGCTGGGGACGGTGTGTGGGGCGGAGTGAGGGTCAGGCTGGGCACGGTGTGTGGGACGGAGTGAGCGTCAGGCTGGGGACGGTGTGTGGGACGGAGTGAGGGTCAGGCTGGGGGCGGTGTGTGGGACGCAGTGAGGGTCAGGCTGGGGACGGTGTGTGGGACGGAGTGAGGGTCAGGCTGGGGACGGTTTGTGGGACGGAGTGAGGGTCAGGCTGGGGACGGTGTGTGGGACACAGTGAGGGTCAGGCTGGGGTCGGTGTGTGGGACGGAGTGAGGGTCAGGCTGTGGACGGTGTGTGGGACGGAGTGAGGGTCAGGCTGGGGACGGTGTGTGGGACGCAGTGAGGGTCAGGCTGGGGAAGGTGTGTGGGACGGAGTGAGGGTCAGGCTGGGGACGGTGTGTGGGATGGAGTGAGGATCAGGCTGGGGACGGTGTGTGGGACGGAGTGAGGGTCAGGCTGGGGACGGTGTGTGGGACGGAGTGAGGGTCAGGCTGGGGACGGTGTGTGGGACGGAGTGAAGATCAGGCTGGGGACGGTATGCTGGGACACAGTGAGGCTCAGGCTGGGGACGGTGTGTGGGACGGAGTGAGGGTCAGGCTGGGGACGGTGTGTGGGACGCAGTGAGCGTCAGGCTGGGGTCGGTGTGTGGGACGGAGTGAGGGTCAGGCTGGGGTCGGTGTTTGGGAGGCAGTGAGGGTCAGGCTGTGGACGGTGTGTGGGACGGAGTGAGGGTCAGGCAGGGGACGGTGTGTGGGACGCAGTGAGGGTCAGGCTGGGGGCGGTGTGTGGGACGGAGTGAGGGTCAGACTGGGGACGGTGTGTGGGACGGAGTGAGGATCAGGCTGGGGATGGTGTGTGGGACGGAGTGAGGGTAGGCTGGTGACGGTGTGTGGGAGGCAGTGAGGGTCAGGCTGGGGACGGTGTGTGGGACGGAGTGAGGGTCAGGCTGGGGACGGTGTGTGGGAGGCAATGAGGGTCAGGCTGGGGGCGGTGTGTGGGAGGCAGTGAGGGTCAGGCTGGGGACGGTGTGTGGGACGCAGTAAGGGTCAGGCTGGAGACGGTGTGTGGGAGGCAGTGAGTGTCAGGCTGGGGACGGTGTGTGGGATGGAGTGAAGATCAGGCTGGGGACGGTGTGTGGGATGGAGTGAGGGTCAGTCTGGGGACGGTGTGTGGGACGGAGTGAGGGTCAGGCTGGGGACGGTGTGTGGGATGCAGTGAGGGTCAGGCTGGGGACGGTGTGTGGGACGGAGTGAGGTTCAGGCTGGGGACGGTGTGTGGGACGGAGTGAGGGTCAGGCTGGGGACGGTGTGTGGGAGGCAGTGAAGGTCAGGCTGGGGTCGGTGTGTGGGACGGAGTGAGGGTCAGGCTGGGGTCGGTGTGTGGGAGGCAGTGAGGGTCAGGCTGTGGACGGTGTGTGGGACGGAGTGAGGGTCAGGCATGGGACGGTGTGTGGGACGCAGTGAGGGTCAGGCTGGGGGCGGTGTGTGGGACGGAGTGAGGGTCAGACTGGGGACGGTGTGTGGGACGGAGTGAGGATCAGGCTGGGGATGGTGTGTGGGACGGAGTGAGGGTCAGGCTGGTGACGGTGTGTGGGACGCAGTGAGGGTCAGGCTGGGGACGGTGTGTGGGACGGAGTGAGGGTCAGGCTGGGGACGGTGTGTGGGAGGCAATGAGGGTCAGGCTGGGGGCGGTGTGTGGGAGGCAGTGAGGGTCAGGCTGGGGACGGTGTGTGGGACGCAGTAAGGGTCAGGCTGGGGACGGTGTGTGGGACGGAGTGAGGTTCAGGCTGGGGACGGTGTGTGGGAGGCAGTGAGTGTCAGGCTGGGGGCGGTATGTGGGACGGAGTGAGGTTCAGGCTGGGGACGGTGTGTGGGACAGAGTGAGGGTCAGGCTGGGGACGGTGTGTGGGACAGAGTGAGGGTCAGGCTGGGGACGGTGTGTGGGACGGAGTGAGGTTCAGGCTGGGGACGGTGTGTGGGACGGAGTGAGGGTCAGGCTGGGGACGGTGTGTGGGAGGCAGTGAAGGTCAGGCTGGGGACGGTGTGTGGGACGCAGTGAGGGTCTAGGCTGGGGACGGTGTGTGGGACGGAGTGAGGGTCAGGCTGGTGACGGTGTGTGGGACGCAGTGAGGGTCAGGCAGGGGTCGGTGTGTGGGACGCGGTGAGGGTCAGGGTGGGGACGGTGTGTGGGAGGCAGTGAGGGTCAGGCTGGTGACGGTGAGTGGGACGCAGTGAGGGTCAGGCTGGAGACGGTGTGTGGGACGCAGTGAGGGTCAGGCTGTGGTCGGTGTGTGGGACGTGGTGAGGGTCAGGCTGGGGACAGTGTGTGGGACGGAGTGAGGGTCAGGCTGGGGACAGTGTGTGGGACGGAGTGACGGTCAGGCTGGGGACGGTGTGTGGGACACAGTGAGGGTCAGGCTGGGGGCGGAGTGTGGGACGGAGTGAGGGTCAGTCTGGGGACGGTGTGTGGGACGCAGTGAGGGTCAGGCTGGGGGCGGTGTGTGGGACACAGTGAGGGTCAGGCTGGGGGCGGTGTGTGGGACACAGTGAGGGTCAGGCTGGGGGCGGTGTGTGGGACACAGTGAGGGTCAGGCTGGGGACGGTGTGTTGGACGGAGTGAGGGTCAGGCTGGGGACGGTGTTTGGGACGGAGTGAGGGTCAGGCTGGGGATGGTGTGTGGGACGGAGTGAAGGTCAGGCTGGAGACGGTGTGTGGGACACAGTGAAGGTCAGGCTGGGGACGGTCTGTGGGACGGAGTGAGGGTCAGGCTGGGGACGGTGTGTGGAAGGCAGTGAGGGTCAGGCTGGGGTCGGTGTGTGGGACGGAGTGAGGGTCAGGCTGGGGACGGTGAGTGGGACGGAGTGAGGGTCAGGCTGGGTGCGGTGTGTGGGACGCAGTGAGGGTCAGGCTGGTGACGGTGTGTGGGACGGAGTGAGGGTCAGCCTGGGGACGGTGTGTGGGAGGCAGTGAGGGTCAGGCTGGGGACGGTGTGTGGGACGGAGTGAGGGTCAGGCTGGGGGCGGTGTGTGGGACACAGTGAGGGTCAGGCTGGTGACGGTGTGTGGGACGCAGTGAGGGTCAGGCTGGGGGCGGTGTGTGGGACACAGTGAGGGTCAGGCTGGGGACGGTGTGTGGGACGCAGTGAGGGTCAGTCTGGGGACGGTGTGTGGGACGCAGTGAGGGTCAGGCTGGGGACGGTGTGTGGGACAGAGTGAGGATCAGGCTGGGGACGGTGTGTGGGACGGAGTGAGGGTCAGGCTGGGGACGGTGTGTGGGACGGAGTGAAGGTCACGCTGGGGACGGTGTGTGGGACGGAGTGAGGGTCAGGCTGGGGACGGTGTGTGGGACACAGTGAGGGTCAGGCTGGGGGCGGAGTGTGGGACGGAGTGAGGGTCAGGCTGGGGGCGGTGTGTGGAACACAGTGAGGGTCAGGCTGGGGACGGTGTGTTGGACGGAGTGAGGGTCAGGCTGGGGACGGTGTTTGTGACGGAGTGAGGGTCAGGCTGGGGACGGTGTGTGGGATGGAGTGGAGGTCAGGCTGGGGACGGTGTGTGGGACACAGTGAGGGTCAGGCTGGGGACGGTGTGTGGAAGGCAGTGAGGGTCAGGCTGGGGTCGGTGTGTGGGACGGAGTGAGGGTCAGGCTGGGGACGGTGTGTGGGACGGAGTGAGGGTCAGGCTGGGGGCAGTGTGTGGGTCGCAGTGAGGGTCAGGCTGGTGACGGTGTGTGGGACGGAGTGAGGGTCAGGCTGGGGACGGTGTGTGGGAGGCAGTGAGGGTCAGGCTGGGGACGGTGTGTGAGACGCAGTGAGGGTCAGGCTGAGGTCGGTGTGTGGGACGCGGTGAGGGTCAGGCTGGGGACGGTGTGTGGGAGGCAGTGAGGGTCAGGCTGGGGACGGTGTGTGGGACGCAGTGAGGGTCAGGCTGGTGACGGTGTGTGGGACGGAGTGAGGGTCAGGCTGGGGACGGTGTGTGGGAGGCAGTGAGGGTCAGGCTGGGGACGGTGTGTGGGACGGAGTGAGGGTCAGGCTGGGGGCGGTATGTGGGACACAGTGAGGGTCAGGCTGGGGACGGTGTGTGGGACGCAGTGAGGGTCAGGCTGGTGACGGTGTGTGGGACGCAGTGAGGGTCAGGCTGGGGGCGGTGTGTGGGACACAGTGAGGGTCAGGCTGGGGACGGTGTGTGGGACGGAGTGAGGGTCAGGCTGGGGACGGTGTGTGGGACGGAGTGAAGGTCAGGCTGGGGACGGTGTGTGGGACACAGTGAGGGTCAGGCTGGGGACGGTGTGTGGGACGGAGTGAGGGTCAGTCTGGGGACGGTGTGTGGGACGGAGTGAGGGTCAGGCTGGGGACGGTGTGTGGGAGGCAGTGAGGGTCAGGCTGGGGTCGGTGTGTGGGAGGCAGTGAGGGTCAGGCTGGGGACGGTGTGTGGGAGGCAGTGAGGGTCAGGCTGGGGACGGTGTGTGGGACACAGTGAGGGTCAGGCTGGTGACGGAGTGTGGGACGCAGTGAGGGTCAGGCTGGGGGCGGTGTGTGGGACACAGTGAGGGTCAGGCTGGGGACGGTGTGTGGGACGCAGTGAGGGTCAGTCTGGGGACGGTGTGTGGGACGCAGTGAGGGTCAGGCTGGGGACGGTGTGAGGGACAGAGTGAGGATCAGGCTGGGGACGGTGTGTGGGACGGAGTGAGGGTCAGGCTGGGGACGGTGTGTGGGACGGAGTGAAGGTCACGCTGGGGACGGTGTGTGGGACGGAGTGAGGGTCAGGCTGGGGACGGTGTGTGGGACACAGTGAGTGTCAGGCTGGGGACGGTGTGTGGGATGGAGTGAAGGTCAGGCTGGTGACGGTGTTTGGGACGGACTGAGGGTCAGGCTGGGGACGGTGTGTGGGATGGAGTGAAGGTCAGGCTGGGGACGGTGTGTGGGACACAGTGAGGGTCAGGCTGGGGATGGTGTGTGGAAGGCAGTGAGGGTCAGGCTGGGGTCGGTGTGTGGGACGGAGTGAGGGTCAGGCTGGGGACGGTGTGTGGGACGGAGTGAGGGTCAGGCTGGGGACGGTGTGTGAGACGCAGTGAGGGTCAGGCTGAGGTCGGTGTGTGGGACGCGGTGAGGGTCAGGCTGGGGACGGTGTGTGGGAGGCAGTGAGGGTCAGGCTGTTGACGGTGTGTGGGACGCAGTGAGGGTCAGGCTGGTGACGGTGTGTGGGACGCAGTGAGGGTCAGGCTGGGGTCGGTGTGTGGGACGCGGTGAGGGTCAGGCTGGGGACGGTGTGTGGGACGGAGTGAGGGTCAGGCTGGGGACAGTGTGTGGGACGGAGTGAGGGTCAGGCTGGGGATGGTGTGTGGGACGTAGTGAGGGTCAGGCTGGGCACGGTGTGTGGGACGGAGTGAGCGTCAGGCTGGGGACGGTGTGTGGGACGGAGTGAGGGTCAGGGTGGGGGCGGTGTGTGGGACGCATTGAGGGTCAGGCTGGGGACGGTGTGTGGGGCGGAGTGAGGGTCAGGCTGGGCACGGTGTGTGGGACGGAGTGAGCGTCAGGCTGGGGACGGTGTGTGGGACGGAGTGAGGGTCAGGCTGGGGACGGTGTGTGGGACGCAGTGAGGGTCAGGCTGGGGTCGGTGTGTGGGACGGAGTGAGGGTCAGGCTGTGGACGGTGTGTGGGACGGAGTGAGGGTCAGGCTGGGGACGGTGTGTGGGACGCAGTGAGGGTCAGGCTGGGGAAGGTGTGTGGGACGGAGTGAGGGTCAGGCTGGGGACGGTGTGTGGGATGGAGTGAGGATCAGGCTGGGGACGGTGTGTGGGACGGAGTGAGGGTCAGGCTGGGGACGGTGTGTGGGACGGAGTGAGGGTCAGGCTGGGGACGGTGTGTGGGACGGAGTGAAGATCAGGCTGGGGACGGTGTGCTGGGACACAGTGAGGCTCAGGCTGGGGACGGTGTGTGGGACGGAGTGAGGGTCAGGCTGGGGACGGTGTGTGGGACGCAGTGAGCGTCAGGCTGGGGTCGGTGTGTGGGACGGAGTGAGGGTCAGGCTGGGGTCGGAGTGTGGGAGGCAGTGAGGGTCAGGCTGGGGACGGTGTGTGGGACGGAGTGAGGGTCAGGCAGGGGACGGTGTGTGGGACGCAGTGAGGGTCAGGCTGGGGGCGGTGTGTGGGACGGAGTGAGGGTCAGACTGGGGACGGTGTGTGGGACGGAGTGAGGATCAGGCTGGGGATGGTGTGTGGGACGGAGTGAGGGTCAGGCTGGTGACGGTGTGTGGGACGCAGTGAGGGTCAGGCTGGGGACGGTGTGTGGGACGGAGTGAGGGTCAGGCTGGGGACGGTGTGTGGGAGGCAATGAGGGTCAGGCTGGGGGCGGTGTGTGGGAGGCAGTGAGGGTCAGGCTGGGGACGGTGTGTGGGACGCACTAAGGGTCAGGCTGGGGACGGTGTGTGGGACGGAGTGAGGGTCAGGCTGGGGACGGTGTGTGGGACGCAGTGAGGGTCAGGCTGGGGGCGGTGTGTGGGACGGAGTGAGGGTCAGACTGGGGACGGTGTGTGGGACGGAGTGAGGATCTGGCTGGGGACGGTGTGTGGGACGGAGTGAGGGTCAGGCTGGTGACGGTGTGTGGGACGCAGTGAGGGTCAGGCTGGGGACGGTGTGTGGGACGGAGTGAGGGTCAGGCTGGGGACGGTGTGTGGGAGGCAGTGAGGGTCAGGCTGGGGGCGGTGTGTGGGAGGCAGTGAGGGTCAGGCTGGGGACGGTGTGTGGGACGCAGTAAGGGTCAGGCTGGGGACGGTGTGTGGGAGGCAGTGAGTGTCAGGCTGGGGGCGGTATGTGGGACGGAGTGAGGGTCAGGCTGGGGACGGTGTGTGGGATGCAGTGAGGGTCAGGCTGGGGGCGGTGTGTGGGACGGAGTGAGGTTCAGGCTGGGGACGGTGTGTGGGACGGAGTGAGGGTCAGGCTGGGGACGGTGTGTGGGAGGCAGTGAAGGTCAGGCTGGGGACGGTGTGTGGGACGCAGTGAGGGTCTAGGCTGGGGACGGTGTGTGGGACGGAGTGAGGGTCAGGCTGGTGACGGTGTGTGGGACGCAGTGAGGGTCAGGCAGGGGTCGGTGTGTGGGACGCGGTGAGGGTCAGGGTGGGGACGGTGTGTGGGAGGCAGTGAGGGTCAGGCTGGTGACGGTGTGTGGGACGCAGTGAGGGTCAGGCTGGAGACGATGTGTGGGACGCAGTGAGGGTCAGGCTGTGGTCGGTGTGTGGGACGCGGTGAGGGTCAGGCTGGGGACAGTATGTGGGACGGAGTGAGGGTCAGGCTGGGGACAGTGTGTGGGACGGAGTGAGGGTCAGGCTGGGGGCGGTGTGTGGGACGTCGTGAGGGTCAGGCTGGACACGGTGTGTGGGACGGAGTGAGGGTCAGGCTGGGGACGGTGTGTGGGACTGAGTGAGGGTCAGGCTGGGGACGGTGTGTGGGACGGAGTGAGGGTCATGCTGGGGACGGTGTGTGGGACGCAGTGGGGGTCAGGCTGGGGGCGGTGTGTGGGACGGAATGAGGGTCAGGCTGGGGACGGTGTGTGGGACACAGTGAGCGTCAGGCTGGGGACGGTGTGTGGGACGGAATGAGGGTCAGGCTGGGGACGGTGTGTGGGACACAGTGAGCGTCAGGCTGGGGACGGTGTGTGGGATGGAGTGAGGATCAGGCTGGGGACGGTGTGTGGGACGGAGTGAGGGTCAGGCTGGGGACGGTGTGTGGGACGGAGTGAGGGTCAGGCTGGGGACGGTGTGTGGGACGGAGTGAAGATCAGGCTGGGGACGGTGTGCTGGGACACAGTGAGGCTCAGGCTGGGGACGGTGTGTGGGACGGAGTGAGGGTCAGGCTGGGGACGGTGTGTGGGACGCAGTGAGCGTCAGGCTGGGGTCGGTGTGTGGGACGGAGTGAGGGTCAGGCTGGGGTCGGTGTGTGGGAGGCAGTGAGGGTCAGGCTGTGGACGGTGTGTGGGACGGAGTGAGGGTCAGGCTGGCGACGGTCTGTGGGACGCAGTGAGGGTCACGCTGGGGGCGGTGTGTGGGACGGAGTGAGGGTCAGACTGGGGACAGTGTGTGGGACGGAGTGAGGGTCAGGCTGGGGACGGTGTGTGGGACGGAGTGAGGGTCAGACTGGGGACAGTGTGTGGGACGGAGTGAGGATCAGGCTGGGGACGGTGTGTGGGACGGAGTGAGGATCAGGCTGGGGACGGTGTGTGGGACGGAGTGAGGGTCAGGCTGGTGACGGTGTGTGGGACGCAGTGAGGGTCAGGCTGGGGACGGTGTGTGGGACGGAGTGAGGGTCAGACTGGGGACAGTGTGTGGGACGGAGTGAGGATCAGGCTGGGGACGGTGTGTGGGACGGAGTGAGGGTCAGGCTGGGGACGGTGTGTGGGAGGCAGTGAGGGTCAGGCTGGGGGTGGTGTGTGGGAGGCAGTGAGGGTCAGGCTGGGGACGGTGTGTGGGACGCAGTAAGGGTCAGGCTGGGGACGGTGTGTGGGACGGAGTGAGGGTCAGGCTGAGGACGGTGTGTGGGACGCAGTGAGCGTCAGGCTGGGGTCGGTGTGTGGGACGGAGTGAGGGTCAGGCTGGGGTCGGTGTGTGGGAGGCAGTGAGGGTTAGGCTGTGGAGGGTGTGTGGGACGGAGTGAGGGTCAGGCTGGGGACGGTGTGTGGGACGCAGTGAGGGTCAGGCTGGGGGCGGTGTGTGGGACGGAGTGAGGGTCAGACTGGGGACGGTGTGTGGGACGGAGTGAGGATAAGGCTGGGGACGGTGTGTGGGACGGAGTGAGGGTCAGGCTGGGGACGGTGTGTGGGACGCAGTGAGGGTCAGGCTGGGGACGGTGTGTGGGACGCAGTGAGGGTCAGGCTGGGGACGGTGTGTGGGACGGAGTGAGGATCAGGCTGGGGACGGTGTGTGGGACGGAGTGTGGGTCAGGCTGGGGACGGTGTGTGGGACGGAGTGAGGGTCAGGCTGGGGACGGTGTGTGGGACGGAGTGAGGGTCAGGCTGGGCACGGTGTGTGGGACGGAGTGAGCGTCAGGCTGGGGACGGTGTGTGGGACGGAGTGAGGGTCAGGCTGTGGACGGTGTGTGGGACGGAGTGAGGGTCAGGCTGGGGACGGTGTGTGGGACTGAGTGAGGGTCAGGCTGGGGACGGTGTGTGGGACGGAGTGAGGGTCAGGCTGGGGACGGTGTGTGGGACGCAGTGAGGGTCAGGCTGGGGACGGTATGTGGGACGGAATGAGGGTCAGGCTGGGGACGGTGTGTGGGACGGAATGAGGGTCAGGCTGGGGACGGTGTGTGGGACGGAGTGAGGGTCAGGCTGGGGACGGTGTGTGGGATGGAGTGACGATCAGGCTGGGGACGGTGTGTGGGACGGAGTGAGGGTCAGGCTGGGGGCGTTGTGTGTGAGGCAGTGAGGGTCAGGCTGGGGTCGGTGTGTGGGACGGAGTGAGGGTCAGGCTGGGGACGGTGTGTGGGACGCAGTGAGGGTCAGGCTGGGGGCGGTGTGTGGGACGGAGTGAGGGTCAGACTGGGGACAGTGTGTGGGACGGAGTGAGGATCAGGCTGTGGACGGTGTGTGGGACGGAGTGAGGGTCAGGCTGGTGACGGTGTGTGGGAGGCAGTGAGGTTCAGGCTGGGGACGGTGTGTGGGACGCAGTAAGGGTCAGGCTGGGGACGGTGTGTGGGAGGCAGTGAGGGTTAGGCTGTGGACGGTGTGTGGGACGGAGTGAGGGTCAGGCTGGGGACGGTGTGTGGGACACAGTGAGGGTCAGGCTGGGGGCGGTGTGTGGGACGGAGTGAGGGTCAGACTGGGGACGGCGTGTGGGACGGAGTGAGGATAAGGCTGGGGACGGTGTGTCGGACGCAGTGAGGGTCAGGCTGGGGGCGGTGTGGGACGGAGTGAGGGTCAGGCTGGGGACGGTGTGTGGGACGGAGTGAGGGTCAGGCTGGGGACGGTGTGTGGGACGCAGTGAGGGTCAGGCTGGGGGCGGTGTGTGGGACGCAGTGAGGGTCAGGCTGGGGACGGTGTGTGGGACGGAGTGAGGGTCAGGCTGGGGACGGTATGTGGGACGGAATGAGGGTCAGGCTGGGGACGGTGTGTGGGACGGAATGAGGGTCAGGCTGGGGACGGTGTGTGGGACGGAGTGAGGGTCAGGCTGGGGACGGTGTGTGGGATGGAGTGACGATCAGGCTGGGGACGGTGTGTGGGACGGAGTGAGGGTCAGGCTGGGGGCGTTGTGTGTGAGGCAGTGAGGGTCAGGCTGTGGACGGTGTGTGGGACGCAGTGAGGGTCAGGCTGGGGAAGGTGTGTGGGACGGAGTGAGGGTCAGGCTGGGGACGGTGTGTGGGATGGAGTGAGGATCAGGCTGGGGACGGTGTGTGGGACGGAGTGAGGGTCAGGCTGGGGACGGTGTGTGGGACGGAGTGAGGGTCAGGCTGGGGACGGTGTGTGGGACGGAGTGAAGATCAGGCTGGGGACGGTGTGCTGGGACACAGTGAGGCTCAGGCTGGGGACGGTGTGTGGGACGGAGTGAGGGTCAGGCTGGGGACGGTGTGTGGGACGCAGTGAGCGTCAGGCTGGGGTCGGTGTGTGGGACGGAGTGAGGGTCAGGCTGGGGTCGGTGTGTGGGAGGCAGTGAGGGTCAGGCTGTGGACGGTGTGTGGGACGGAGTGAGGGTCAGGCTGGGGACGGTGTGTGGGACGCAGTGAGGGTCAGGCTGGGGGCGGTGTGTGGGACGGAGTGAGGGTCAGACTGGGGACAGTGTGTGGGACGGAGTGAGGATCAGGCTGTGGACGGTGTGTGGGACGGAGTGAGGGTCAGGCTGGTGACGGTGTGTGGGACGCAGTGAGGGTCAGGCTGGGGACGGTGTGTGGAACGGAGTGAGGGTCAGGCTGGGGACGGTGTGTGGGAGGCAGTGAGGGTCAGGCTGGGGGCGGTGTGTGGGAGGCAGTGAGGTTCAGGCTTGGGACGGTGTGTGGGACGCAGTGAGGGTCAGGCTGGGGACGGTGTGTGGGAGGCAGTGAGGGTTAGGCTGTGGACGGTGTGTGGGACGGAGTGAGGGTCAGGCTGTGGACGGAGTGTGGGACGCAGTGAGGGTCAGGCTGGGGGCGGTGTGTGGGACGGAGTGAGGGTCAGACTGGGGACGGTGTGTGGGACGGAGTGAGGGTCAGGCTGGGGACGGTGTGTGGGACGCAGTGAGGGTCAGGCTGGGGGCGGTGTGTGGGACGCAGTGAGGGTCAGTCTGGGGACGGTGTGTGGGACGGAGTGAGGGTCAGGCTGGGGACGGTGTGTGGGACGGAGTGAGGGTCAGGCTGGGGACGGTATGTGGGACGGAGTGAGGGTCAGGCTGGGGACGGTGTGTGGGACGGAGTGAGGGTCAGGCTGGGGACGGTGTGTGGGACGGAGTGAGGGTCAGGCTGGGGACGGTGTGTGGGATGGAGTGAAGATCAGGCTGGGGACGGTGTGTGGGATGGAGTGAGGGTCAGGCTGGGGACGGTGTGTGGGACGGAGTGAGGGTCAGGCTGGGGACGGTGTGTGGGACGGAGTGAGGGTCAGGCTGGGGACGGTGTGTGGGACGCAGTCAGGGTCAGGCTGGGGGCGGTGTGTGAGACGGAGTGAGGGTCAGACTGGGGACGGTGTGTGGGACGGAGTGAGGATCAGGCTGGGGACGGTGTGTGGGACGGAGTGACGATCAGGCTGGGGACGGTGTGTGGGACGGAGTGAGGGTCAGGCTGGGGACGGTGTGTGGGACGGAGTGAGGGTCAGGCTGGGGACGGTGTGTGGGATGGAGTGAAGATCAGGCTGGGGACGGTGTGTGGGATGGAGTGAGGGTCAGGCTGGGGACGGTGTGTGGGACGGAGTGAGGGTCAGGCTGGGGACGGTGTGTGGGACGGAGTGAGGGTCAGGCTGGGGACGGTGTGTGGGACGCAGTGAGGGTCAGGCTGGGGGCGGTGTGTGAGACGGAGTGAGGGTCAGACTGGGGACGGTGTGTGGGACGGAGTGAGGATCAGGCTGGGGACGGTGTGTGGGACGGAGTGAGGGTCAGGCTGGTGACGGTGTGTGGGACGCAGTGAGGGTCAGGCTGGGGACGGTGTGTGGGACGGAGTGAGGGTCAGGCTGGGGACGGTGTGTGGGAGGCAGTGAGGGTCAGGCTGGGGACGGTGTGTGGGACGCAGTAAGGGTCAGGCTGGGGACGGTGTGTGGGACGGAGTGATGGTCAGGCTGGGGACGGTGTGTGGGACGCAGTGAGCGTCAGGCTGGGGTCGGTGTGTGGGACGGAGTGAGGGTCAGGCTGGGGTCGGTGTGTGGGAGGCAGTGAGGGTCAGGCTGTGGACGCTGTGTGGGACGGAGTGAGGGTCAGGCTGGGGACGGTGTGTGGGACGCAGTGAGGGTCAGGCTGGGGGCGGTGTGTGGGACGGAGTGAGGGTCAGACTGGGGACGGTGTGTGGGACGGAGTGAGGATCAGGCTGGGGACGGTGTGTGGGACGCAGTGAGGGTCAGGCTGGGGGCGGTGTGTGGGACGCAGTGAGGGTCAGGCTGGGGACGGTGTGTGGGACGGAGTGAGGGTCAGGCTGGGGACGGTGTGTGGGACGCAGTGAGGGTCAGGCTGGGGGCGGTGTGTGGGACGCAGTGAGCGTCAGGCTGGGGACGGTGTGTTGGACGGAGTGAGGGTCAGGCTGGGGACGGTGTGTGGGACGGAGTGAGGGTCAGGCTGGGGACGGTATGTGGGACGGAGTGAGGGTCAGGCTGGGGACGGTGTGTGGGACGGAGTGAGGGTCAGGCTGGGGACGGTGTGTGGGACGGAGTGAGGGTCAGGCTGGGGATGGTGTGTGGGATGGAGTGACGATCAGGCTGCGGACAGTGTGTGGGACGGAGTGAGGGTCAGGCTGGGGGCGGTGTGTGGGAGGCAGTGAGGGTCAGGCTGTGGATGGTGTGTGGGACGGAGTGAGGGTCAGGCTGGGGACGGTGTGTGGGACGCAGTGAGGGTCAGGCTGGGGAAGGTGTGTGGGACGGAGTGAGGGTCAGGCTGGGGACGGTGTGTGGGATGGAGTGAGGATCAGGCTGGGGACGGTGTGTGGGACGGAGTGAGGGTCAGGCTGGGGACGGTGTGTGGGACGGAGTGAGGGTCAGGCTGGGGACGGTGTGTGGGACGGAGTGAAGATCAGGCTGGGGACGGTGTGCTGGGACACAGTGAGGCTCAGGCTGGGGACGGTGTGTGGGACGGAGTGAGGGTCAGGCTGGGGACGGTGTGTGGGACGCAGTGAGGGTCAGGCTGGGGACGGTGTGTGGGACGGAGTGAGGGTCAGGCTGGGGACGGTGTGTGGGAGGCAGTGAGGGTCAGGCTGGGGGCGGTGTGTGGGAGGCAGTGAGGGTCAGGCTGGGGACGGTGTGTGGGACGCAGTAAGGGTCAGGCTGGGGACGGTGTGTGGGACGGAGTGAGGGTCAGGCTGGGGACGGTGTGTGGGACGCAGTGAGCGTCAGGCTGGGGTCGGTGTGTGGGACGGAGTGAGGGTCAGGCTGGGGTCGGTGTGTGGGAGGCAGTGAGGGTCAGGCTGTGGACGGTGTGTGGGACGGAGTGAGGGTCAGGCTGGGGACGGTGTGTGGGACGCAGTGATTGTCAGGCTGGGGGCGGTGTGTGAGACGGAGTGAGGGTCAGGCTGGGGACGGTGTGTGGGACGGAGTGAGGTTCAGGCTGGGGACGGTGTGTGGGACGGAGTGAGGGTCAGGCTGGGGACGGTGTGTGGGACGCAGTGAGGGTCTAGGCTGGGGACGGTGTGTGGGACGGAGTGAGGGTCAGGCTGGTGACGGTGTGTGGGACGCAGTGAGGGTCAGGCTGGGGTCGGTGTGTGGGACGCGGTGAGGGTCAGGCTGGGGACGGTGTGTGGGAGGCAGTGAGGGTCAGGCTGGTGACGGTGTGTGGGACGCAGTGAGGGTCAGGCTGGTGACGTTGTGTGGGACGCAGTGAGGGTCAGGCTGGGGTCGGTGTGTGGGACGCGGTGAGGGTCAGGCTGGGGACGGTGTGTGGGACGGAGTGAGGGTCAGGCTGGGGACAGTGTGTGGGACGGAGTGAGGGTCAGGCTGGGGACGGTTTGTGGGACGCGGTGAGGGTCAGGCTGGGGGCGGTGTGTGGGACGGAGTGAGGGTCAGGCTGGGGGCGGTGTGTGGGACGTAGTGAGGGTCAGGCTGGGCACGGTGTGTGGGACGGAGTGAGCGTCAGGCTGGGGACGGTGTGTGGGACGGAGTGAGGGTCAGGCTGGTGGCGGTGTGTGGGACGCATTGAGGGTCAGGCTGGGGACGGTGTGTGGGACGGAGTGAGGGTCAGGCTGGGGACGGTGAGTGGGACGGAGTGAGGGTCAGGCTGGGGACGGTGTGTGGGACTGAGTGAGGGTCAGGCTGGGGACGGTGTGTGGGACGGAGTGAGGGTCAGGCTGGGGATGGTGTGTGGGACGCAGTGAGGGTCAGGCTGGGGGCGGTGTGTGGGACGCAGTGAGGGTCAGGCTGGGGACGGTGTGTGGGATGGAGTGAGGGTCAGGCTGGGGACGGTGTGTGGGACGCAGTGAGGGTCAGGCTGGGGGCGGTGTGTGGGAGGCAGTGAGGGTCAGGCTGGGGACGGTGTGTGGGACGCAGTGAGGGTCAGGCTGGGGACGGTGTGTGGGACGGAGTGAGGGTCAGGCTGGGGACGGTGTGTGGGACGGAGTGAGGGTCAGGCTGGGGACGGTGTGTGGGACGGAGTGAGGGTCAGGCTGGGGACGGTATGTGGGACGGAGTGAGGGTCAGGCTGGGGACGGTGTGTGGGACGGAGTGGGGGTCAGGCTGGGGACGGTGTGTGGGACGGAGTGAGGGTCAGGCTGGGGACGGTGTGTGGGATGGAGTGACGATCAGGCTGGGGACAGTGTGTGGGACGGAGTGAGGGTCAGGCTGGGGACTGTGTGTGGGACGGAGTGAGGGTCAGGCTGGGGACGGTGTGTGGGACGGAGGGAAGGTCAGGCTGGGGACGGTGTGTGGGACGCAGTGAGCGTCAGGCTGGGGTCGGTGTGTGGGACGGAGTGAGGGTCAGGCTGGGGGCGGTGTGTGGGAGGCAGTGAGGGTCAGGCTGTGTACGGTGTGTGGGACGGAGTGAGGGTCAGGCTGGGGACGGTGTGTGGCACGCAGTGAGGGTCAGGCTGGGGGCGGTGTGTGGGACGGAATGAGGGTCAGACTGGGGACGGTGTGTGGGACGGAGTGAGGATCAGGCTGGGGACGGTGTGTGGGACGGAGTGAGGGTCAGGCTGGTGACGGTGTGTGGGACGCAGTGAGGGTCAGGCTGGGGACTGTGTGTGGGACGGAGTGAGGGTCAGGCTGGGGACGGTGTGTGGGAGGCAGTGAGGGTCAGGCTGGGGGCGGTGTGTGGGAGGCAGTGAGGGTCAGGCTGGGGACGGTGTGTGGGACGCAGTAAGGGTCAGGCTGGGGACGGTGTGTGGGAGGCAGTGAGTGTCAGGCTGGGGGCGGTATGTGGGACGGAGTGAGGGTCAGGCTGGGGACGGTGTGTGGGATGCAGTGAGGGTCAGGCTGGGGACGGTGTGTGGGACGGAGTGAGGGTCAGGCTGGGGACGGTGTGTGGGACGGAGTGAGGTTCAGGCTGGGGACGGTGTGTGGGACGGAGTGAGGGTCAGTCTGGGGACGGTGTGTGGGAGGCAGTGAAGGTCAGGCTGGGGACGGTGTGTGGAACGGAGTGAGGGTCAGGCTGGTGACGGTGTGGGGGACGCAGTGAGGGTCAGGCTGGGGTCGGTGTGTGGGACGCGGTGAGGGTCAGGCTGGGGACGGTGTGTGGGAGGCAGTGAGGGTCAGGCTGGTGACGGTGTGTGGGACGCAGTGATGGTCTAGGCTGGGGACGGTGTGTGGGACGGAGTGAGGGTCAGGCTGGTGACGGTGTGTGGGACGCAGTGAGGGTCAGGCTGGGGTCGGTGTGTGGGACGCGGTGAGGGTCAGGCTGGGGACGGTGTGTGGGAGGCAGTGAGGGTCAGGCTGGTGACGGTGTGTGGGACGCAGTGAGGGTCAGGCTGGTGACGGTGTGTGGGACGCAGTGAGGGTCAGGCTGGGGTCGGTGTGTGGGACGCGGTGAGGGTCAGGCTGGGGACGGTGTGTGGGACGGAGTGAGGGTCAGGCTGGGGACAGTGTGTGGGACGGAGTGAGGGTCAGGCTGGGGACGGTGTGTGGGACGCGGTGAGGGTCAGGCTGGGGGCGGTGTGTGGGACGGAGTGAGGTTCAGGCTTGGGGCGGTGTGTGGGACGAAGTGAGGGTCAGGCTGGGCACGGTGTGTGGGACGGAGTGAGCGTCAGGCTGGGGTCGGTGTGTGGGACGGAGTGAGGGTCAGGCTGGGGACGGTGTGTGGGACGGAGTGAGGGTCAAGCTGGGGACGGTGTGTGGGACGGAGTGAGGGTCAGGCTGGACACGGTGTGTGGGACGGAGTGAGGGTCAGGCTGGGGGCGGTGTGTGGGACACAGTGAGGGTCAGGCTGGGGACGGTGTGTGGGACGCAGTGAGGGTCAGTCTGGGGACGGTGTGTGGGACGCAGTGAGGGTCAGGCTGGGGACGGTGTGTGGGACGGAGTGAGGGTCAGGCTGGGGACGGTGTGTGGGACGCAGTGAGGGTCAGGCTGGGGTCGGTGTGTGGGACGCGGTGAGGGTCAGGCTGGGGACGGTGTGTGGGAGGCAGTGAGGGTCAGGCTGGTGACGGTGTGTGGGACGCAGTGAGGGTCAGGCTGGTGACGGTGTGTGGGACGCAGTGAGGGTCAGGCTGGGGACGGTGTGTGGGACAGAGTGAGGATCAGGCTGGGGACGGTGTGTGGGACGGAGTGAGGGTCAGGCTGGGGACGGTGTGTGGGAGGCAGTGAGGGTCAGGCTGGGGACGGTGTGTGGGACGGAGTGAGGGTCAGGCTGGTGACGGTGTGTGGGACGCAGTGAGGGTCAGGCTGGGGTCGGTGTGTGGGACGCGGTGAGGGTCAGGCTGGGGACGGTGTGTGGGAGGCAGTGAGGGTCAGGCTGGTGACGGTGTGTGGGACGCAGTGAGGGTCAGGCTGGTGACGGTGTGTGGGACGCAGTGAGGGTCAGGCTGGGGTCGGTGTGTGGGACGCGGTGAGGGTCAGGCTGGGGACGGTGTGTGGGACGGAGTGAGGGTCAGGCTGGGGACAGTGTGTGGGACGGAGTGAGGGTCAGGCTGGGGACGGTGTGTGGGACGCGGTGAGGGTCAGGCTGGGGGCGGTGTGTGGGACGGAGTGAGGTTCAGGCTGGGGGCGGTGTGTGGGACGAAGTGAGGGTCAGGCTGGGCACGGTGTGTGGGACGGAGTGAGCGTCAGGCTGGGGTCGGTGTGTGGGACGGAGTGAGGGTCAGGCTGGGGACGGTGTGTGGGACGGAGTGAGGGTCAAGCTGGGGACGGTGTGTGGGACGGAGTGAGGGTCAGGCTGGACACGGTGTGTGGGACGGAGTGAGCGTCAGGCTGGGGACGGTGTGTGGGATGGAGTGAGGGTCAGGCTGGGGGCGGTGTGTGGGACGCAGTGAGGGTCAGGCTGGGGACGGTGTGTGGGACGGAGTGAGGGTCAGGCTGGGGACGGTGTGTGGGACGGAGTGAGGGTCAGGCTGGGGACGGTGTGTGGGACTGAGTGAGGGTCAGGCTGGGGACGGTGTGTGGGACGGAGTGAGGGTCATGCTGGGGACGGTGTGTGGGACGCAGTGGGGGTCAGGCTGGGGGCGGTGTGTGGGACGGAATGAGGGTCAGGCTGGGGACGGTGTGTGGGACACAGTGAGCGTCAGGCTGGGGACGGTGTGTGGGACGGAATGAGGGTCAGGCTGGGGACGGTGTGTGGGACACAGTGAGCGTCAGGCTGGGGACGGTGTGTGGGACGGAGTGAGGGTCAGGCTGGGGGCGTTGTGTGTGAGGCAGTGAGGGTCAGGCTGTGGACGGTGTGTGGGACGGAGTGAGGGTCAGGCTGGGGACGGTGTGTGGGACACAGTGAGGGTCAGGCTGGGGAAGGTGTGTGGGACGGAGTGAGGGTCAGGCTGGGGACGGTGTGTGGGACGGAGTGAGGGTCAGGCTGGGGACGGTGTGTGGGATGGAGTGAGGATCAGGCTGGGGACGGTGTGTGGGACGGAGTGAGGGTCAGGCTGGGGACGGTGTGTGGGACGGAGTGAGGGTCAGGCTGGGGACGGTGTGTGGGACGGAGTGAAGATCAGGCTGGGGACGGTGTGCTGGGACACAGTGAGGCTCAGGCTGGGGACGGTGTGTGGGACGGAGTGAGGGTCAGACTGGGGGCGGTGTGTGGGACGGAGTGAGGGTCAGACTGGGGACAGTGTGTGGGACGCAGTGAGGGTCAGGCTGGGGACGGTGTGTGGGACGGAGTGAGGGTCAGGCTGGGGACGGTGTGTGGGAGGCAGTGAGGGTCAGGCTGGGGGTGGTGTGTGGGAGGCAGTGAGGGTCAGGCTGGGGACGGTGTGTGGGACGCAGTAAGGGTCAGGCTGGGGACGGTGTGTGGGACGGAGTGAGGGTCAGGCTGAGGACGGTGTGTGGGACGCAGTGAGCGTCAGGCTGGGGTCGGTGTGTGGGACGGAGTGAGGGTCAGGCTGGGGTCGGTGTGTGGGAGGCAGTGAGGGTTAGGCTGTGGAGGGTGTGTGGGACGGAGTGAGGGTCAGGCTGGGGACGGTGCGTGGGACGCAGTGAGGGTCAGGCTGGGGGCGGTGTGTGGGACGGAGTTAGGGTCAGACTGGGGACGGTGTGTGGGACGGAGTGAGGATAAGGCTGGGGACGGTGTGTGGGACGGAGTGAGGGTCAGGCTGGGGACGGTGTGTGGGACGCAGTGAGGGTCAGGCTGGGGACGGTGTGTGGGACGCAGTGAGGGTCAGGCTGGGGACGGTGTGTGGGACGGAGTGAGGATCAGGCTGGGGACGGTGTGTGGGACGGAGTGTGGGTCAGGCTGGGGACGGTGTGTGGGACGGAGTGAGGGTCAGGCTGGGGACGGTGTGTGGGACGGAGTGAGGGTCAGGCTGGGCACGGTGTGTGGGACGGAGTGAGCGTCAGGCTGGGGACGGTGTGTGGGACGGAGTGAGGGTCAGGCTGGGGACGGTGTGTGGGACGGAGTGAGGGTCAGGCTGGGGACGGTGTGTGGGACTGAGTGAGGGTCAGGCTGGGGACGGTGTGTGGGACGGAGTGAGGGTCAGGCTGGGGACGGTGTGTGGGACGCAGTGAGGGTCAGGCTGGGGACGGTATGTGGGACGGAATGAGGGTCAGGCTGGGGACGGTGTGTGGGACGGAATGAGGGTCAGGCTGGGGACGGTGTGTGGGACGGAGTGAGGGTCAGGCTGGGGACGGTGTGTGGGATGGAGTGACGATCAGGCTGGGGACGGTGTGTGGGACGGAGTGAGGGTCAGGCTGGGGGCGTTGTGTGTGAGGCAGTGAGGGTCAGGCTGGGGACGGTGTGTGGGACGGAGTGAGGGTCAGGCTGGGGACGGTGTGTGGGACGCAGTGAGGGTCAGGCTTGGGGCGGTGTGTGGGACGGAGTGAGGGTCAGACTGGGGACAGTGTGTGGGACGGAGTGAGGATCAGGCTGTGGACGGTGTGTGGGACGGAGTGAGGGTCAGGCTGGTGACGGTGTGTGGGACGCAGTGAGGGTCAGGCTGGGGACGGTGTGTGGGACGGAGTGAGGGTCAGGCTGGGGACGGTGTGTGGGACGGAGTGAGGGTCAGGCTGGGGGCGGTGTGTGGGAGGCAGTGAGGGTCAGGCTGGGGGCGGTGTGTGGGAGGCAGTGAGGTTCAGGCTGGGGACGGTGTGTGGGACGCAGTAAGGTTCAGGCTGGGGACGGTGTGTGGGAGGCAGTGAGGGTTAGGCTGTGGACGGTGTGTGGGACGGAGTGAGGGTCAGGCTGGGGACGGTGTGTGGGACACAGTGAGGGTCAGGCTGGGGGCGGTGTGTGGGACGGAGTGAGGGTCAGACTGGGGACGGCGTGTGGGACGGAGTGAGGATAAGGCTGGGGACGGTGTGTCGGACGCAGTGAGGGTCAGGCTGGGGGCGGTGTGGGACGGAGTGAGGGTCAGGCTGGGGACGGTGTGTGGGACGGAGTGAGGGTCAGGCTGGGGACGGTGTGTGGGACGCAGTGAGGGTCAGGCTGGGGGCGGTGTGTGGGACGCAGTGAGGGTCAGGCTGGGGACGGTGTGTGGGATGGAGTGAGGGTCAGGCTGGGGACGGTGTGTGGGACGCAGTGAGGGTCAGGCTGGGGGCGGTGTGTGGGACGCAGTGAGGGTCAGGCTGGGGACGGTGTGTGGGACGGAGTGAGGGTCAGGCTGGGGACGGTGTGTGGGACGGAGTGAGGGTCAGGCTGGGGACGGTATGTGGGACGGAGTGAGGGTCAGGCTGGGGACGGTGTGTGGGACGGAGTGAGGGTCAGGCTGGGGACGGTGTGTGGGACGGAGTGAGGGTCAGGCTGGGGACGGTGTGTGGGATGGAGTGACGATCAGGCTGGGGACGGTGTGTGGGACGGAGTGAGGGTCAGGCTGGGGACTGTGTGTGGGACGGAGTGAGGGTCAGGCTGGGGACTGTGTGTGGGACGGAGTGAGGGTCAGGCTGGGGACGGTGTGTGGGACGGAGTGAAGGTCAGGCTGGGGACGGTGTGCTGGGACACAGTGAGGCTCAGGCTGGGGACGGTGTGTGGGACGGAGTGAGGGTCAGGCTGGGGACGGTGTGTGGGACGCAGTGAGCGTCAGGCTGGGGTCGGTGTGTGGGACGGAGTGAGGGTCAGGCTGGGGGCGGTGTGTGGGAGGCAGTGAGGGTCAGGCTGTGGACGGTGTGTGGGACGGAGTGAGGGTCAGGCTGGGGACGGTGTGTGGCACGCAGTGAGGGTCAGGCTGGGGGCGGTGTGTGGGACGGAATGAGGGTCAGACTGGGGACGGTGTGTGGGACGGAGTGAGGATCAGGCTGGGGACGGTGTGTGGGCCGGAGTGAGGGTCAGGCTGGTGACGGTGTGTGGGACGCAGTGAGGGTCAGGCTGGGGACTGTGTGTGGGACGGAGTGAGGGTCAGGCTGGGGACGGTGTGTGGGAGGCAGTGAGGGTCAGGCTGGGGACGGTGTGTGGGACGGAGTGAGGGTCAGGCTGGGGACGGTGTGTGGGAGGCAGTGAGTGTCAGGCTGGGGGCGGTGTGTGGGACGCAGTGAGGTTCAGGCTGGGGACGGTGTGTGGGACGGAGTGAGGGTCAGGCTGGGGACGGTGTGTGGGAGGCAGTGAAGGTCAGGCTGGGGACGGTGTGTGGAACGGAGTGAGGGTCAGGCTGGTGACGGTGTGGGGGACGCAGTGAGGGTCAGGCTGGGGTCGGTGTGTGGGACGCGGTGAGGGTCAGGCTGGGGACGGTGTGTGGGAGGCAGTGAGGGTCAGGCTGGTGACGGTGTGTGGGACGCAGTGATGGTCTAGGCTGGGGACGGTGTGTGGGACGGAGTGAGGGTCAGGCTGGGGACGGTGTGTGGGAGGCAGTGAGGGTCAGGCTGGTGACGGTGTGTGGGACGCAGTGAGGGTCAGGCTGGTGACGGTGTGTGGGACGCAGTGAGGGTCAGGCTGGGGTCGGTGTGTGGGACGCGGTGAGGGTCAGGCTGGGGACGGTGTGTGGGACGGAGTGAGGGTCAGGCTGGGGACGGTGTGTGGCACGCAGTGAGGGTCAGGCTGGGGGCGGTGTGTGGGACGGAATGAGGGTCAGACTGGGGACGGTGTGTGGGACGGAGTGAGGATCAGGCTGGGGACGGTGTGTGGGACGGAGTGAGGGTCAGGCTGGTGACGGTGTGTGGGACGCAGTGAGGGTCAGGCTGGGGACTGTGTGTGGGACGGAGTGAGGGTCAGGCTGGGGACGGTGTGTGGGAGGCAGTGAGGGTCAGGCTGGGGACGGTGTGTGGGACGCAGTAAGGGTCAGGCTGGGGACGGTGTGTGGGAGGCAGTGAGTGTCAGGCTGGGGGCGGTATGTGGGACGGAGTGAGGGTCAGGCTGGGGACGGTGTGTGGGATGCAGTGAGGGTCAGGCTGGGGGCGGTGTGTGGGACGCAGTGAGGTTCAGGCTGGGGACGGTGTGTGGGACGGAGTGAGGGTCAGGCTGGGGACGGTGTGTGGGAGGCAGTGAAGGTCAGGCTGGGGACGGTGTGTGGAACGGAGTGAGGGTCAGGCTGGTGACGGTGTGGGGGACGCAGTGAGGGTCAGGCTGGGGTCGGTGTGTGGGACGCGGTGAGGGTCAGGCTGGGGACGGTGTGTGGGAGGCAGTGAGGGTCAGGCTGGTGACGGTGTGTGGGACGCAGTGATGGTCTAGGCTGGGGACGGTGTGTGGGACGGAGTGAGGGTCAGGCTGGTGACGGTGTGTGGGACGCAGTGAGGGTCAGGCTGGGGTCGGTGTGTGGGACGCGGTGAGGGTCAGGCTGGGGACGGTGTGTGGGAGGCAGTGAGGGTCAGGCTGGTGACGGTGTGTGGGACGCAGTGAGGGTCAGGCTGGTGACGGTGTGTGGGACGCAGTGAGGGTCAGGCTGGGGTCGGTGTGTGGGACGCGGTGAGGGTCAGGCTGGGGACGGTGTGTGGGACGGAGTGAGGGTCAGGCTGGGGACAGTGTGTGGGACGGAGTGAGGGTCAGGCTGGGGACGGTGTGTGGGACGCGGTGAGGGTCAGGCTGGGGGCGGTGTGTGGGACGGAGTGAGGTTCAGGCTGGGGGCGGTGTGTGGGACGAAGTGAGGGTCAGGCTGGGCACGGTGTGTGGGACGGAGTGAGCGTCAGGCTGGGGTCGGTGTGTGGGACGGAGTGAGGGTCAGGCTGGGGACGGTGTGTGGGACGGAGTGAGGGTCAAGCTGGGGACGGTGTGTGGGACGGAGTGAGGGTCAGGCTGGACACGGTGTGTGGGACGGAGTGAGCGTCAGGCTGGGGACGGTGTGTGGGATGGAGTGAGGGTCAGGCTGGGGGCGGTGTGTGGGACGCAGTGAGGGTCAGGCTGGGGACGGTGTGTGGGACGGAGTGAGGGTCAGGCTGGGGACGGTGTGTGGGACGGAGTGAGGGTCAGGCTGGGGACGGTGTGTGGGACTGAGTGAGGGTCAGGCTGGGGACGGTGTGTGGGACGGAGTGAGGGTCATGCTGGGGACGGTGTGTGGGACGCAGTGGGGGTCAGGCTGGGGGCGGTGTGTGGGACGGAATGAGGGTCAGGCTGGGGACGGTGTGTGGGACACAGTGAGCGTCAGGCTGGGGACGGTGTGTGGGACGGAATGAGGGTCAGGCTGGGGACGGTGTGTGGGACACAGTGAGGGTCAGGCTGGGGAAGGTGTGTGGGACGGAGTGAGGGTCAGGCTGGGGACGGTGTGTGGGATGGAGTGAGGATCAGGCTGGGGACGGTGTGTGGGACGGAGTGAGGGTCAGGCTGGGGACGGTGTGTGGGACGGAGTGAGGGTCAGGCTGGGGACGGTGTGTGGGACGGAGTGAAGATCAGGCTGGGGACGGTGTGCTGGGACACAGTGAGGCTCAGGCTGGGGACGGTGTGTGGGACGGAGTGAGGGTCAGGCTGGGGACGGTGTGTGGGACGCAGTGAGGGTCAGGCTGGGGTCGGTGTGTGGGACGGAGTGAGGGTCAGGCTGGGGTCGGTGTGTGGGAGGCAGTGAGGGTCAGGCTGTGGACGGTGTGTGGGACGGAGTGAGGGTCAGGCTGGCGACGGTCTGTGGGACGCAGTGAGGGTCAGGCTGGGGACGGTGTGTGGGACGGAGTGAGGGTCAGGCTGGTGACGGTGTGTGGGACGCAGTGAGGGTCAGGCTGGTGACGGTGTGTGGGACGGAGTGAGGGTCAGGCTGGGGACGGTGTGTGGGACGGAGTGAGGGTCAGACTGGGGACAGTGTGTGGGACGGAGTGAGGATCAGGCTGGGGACGGTGTGTGGGACGGAGTGAGGGTCAGGCTGGTGACGGTGTGTGGGACGCAGTGAGGGTCAGGCTGGGGACGGTGTGTGGGACGGAGTGAGGGTCAGGCTGGGGACGGTGTGTGGGAGGCAGTGAGGGTCAGGCTGGGGGTGGTGTGTGGGAGGCAGTGAGGGTCAGGCTGGGGACGGTGTGTGGGACGCAGTAAGGGTCAGGCTGGGGACGGTGTGTGGGACGGAGTGAGGGTCAGGCTGAGGACGGTGTGTGGGACGCAGTGAGCGTCAGGCTGGGGTCGGTGTGTGGGACGGAGTGAGGGTCAGGCTGGGGTCGGTGTGTGGGAGGCAGTGAGGGTTAGGCTGTGGAGGGTGTGTGGGACGGAGTGAGGGTCAGGCTGGGGACGGTGTGTGGGACGCAGTGAGGGTCAGGCTGGGGGCGGTGTGTGGGACGGAGTGAGGGTCAGACTGGGGACGGTGTGTGGGACGGAGTGAGGATAAGGCTGGGGACGGTGTGTGGGACGGAGTGAGGGTCAGGCTGGGGACGGTGTGTGGGACGCAGTGAGGGTCAGGCTGGGGACGGTGTGTGGGACGGAGTGAGGATCAGGCTGGGGACGGTGTGCTGGGACACAGTGAGGCTCAGGCTGGGGACGGTGTGTGGGACGGAGTGAGGGTCAGGCTGGGGACGGTGTGTGGGACGCAGTGAGCGTCAGGCTGGGGTCGGTGTGTGGGACGGAGTGAGGGTCAGGCTGGGGACGGTGTGTGGGACGCAGTGAGCGTCAGGCTGTGGACGGTGTGTGGGACGGAGTGAGGGTCAGGCTGGGGACGGTGTGTGGGACACAGTGAGGGTCAGGCTGGGGACGGTGTGTGGGACGGAGTGAGGGTCAGGCTGGGGACGGAGTGTGGGACGCAGTGAGGGTCAGGCTGGGGGCGGTGTGTGGGACGGAGTGAGGGTCAGACTGGGGACGGTGTGTGGGACGGAGTGAGGATAAGGCTGGGGACGGTGTGTGGGACGGAGTGAGGGTCAGGCTGGGGACGGAGTGTGGGACGCAGTGAGGGTCAGGCTGGGGGCGGTGTGTGGGACGCAGTGAGGGTCAGTCTGGGGACGGTATGTGGGACGGAGTGAGGGTCAGGCTGGGGACGGTGTGTGGGACGGAGTGAGGGTCAGGCTGGGGACGGTATGTGGGACGGAGTGAGGGTCAGGCTAGGGACGGTGTGTGGGACGGAGTGAGGGTCAGGCTGGGGACGGTGTGTGGGACGGAGTGACTATCAGGCTGGGGACGGTGTGTGGGACGGAGTGAGGGTCAGGCTGGGGACGGTGTGTGGGACGGAGTGAGGGTCAGGCTGGGGACGGTGTGTGGGATGGAGTGAAGATCAGGCTGGGGACGGTGTGTGGGATGGAGTGAGGGTCAGTCTGGGGACGGTGTGTGGGACGGAGTGAGGGTCAGGCTGGGGACGGTGTGTGGGACGGAGTGAGGGTCAGGCTGGGGACGGTGTGTGGGACGCAGTCAGGGTCAGGCTGGGGGCGGTGTGTGAGACGGAGTGAGGGTCAGACTGGGGACGGTGTGTGGGACGGAGTGAGGATCAGGCTGGGGACGGTGTGTGGGACGGAGTGACGATCAGGCTGGGGACGGTGTGTGGGACGGAGTGAGGGTCAGGCTGGGGACGGTGTGTGGGACGGAGTGAGGGTCAGGCTGGGGACGGTGTGTGGGATGGAGTGAAGATCAGGCTGGGGACGGTGTGTGGGATGGAGTGAGGGTCAGGCTGGGGACGGTGTGTGGGACGGAGTGAGGGTCAGGCTGGGGACGGTGTGTGGGACGGAGTGAGGGTCAGGCTGGGGACGGTGTGTGGGACGCAGTGAGGGTCAGGCTGGGGGCGGTGTGTGGGACGGAGTGAGGGTCAGACTGGGGACGGTGTGTGGGACGGAGTGAGGATAAGGCTGGGGACGGTGTGTGGGACGGAGTGAGGGTCAGGCTGGGGACGGTGTGTGGGACGCAGTGAGGGTCAGGCTGGGGACGGTGTGTGGGACGCAGTGAGGTTCAGGCTGGGGACGGTGTGTGGGACGGAGTGAGGATCAGGCTGGGGCCGGTGTGTGGGACGGAGTGTGGGTCAGGCTGGGGACGGTGTGTGGGACGGAGTGAGGGTCAGGCTGGGGACGGTGTGTGGGACGGAGTGAGGGTCAGGCTGGGCACGGTGTGTGGGACGGAGTGAGCGTCAGGCTGGGGACGGTGTGTGGGACGGAGTGAGGGTCAGGCTGGGGACGGTGTGTGGGACGGAGTGAGGGTCCGGCTGGGGACGGTGTGTGGGACTGAGTGAGGGTCAGGCTGGGGACGGTGTGTGGGACGGAGTGAGGGTCAGGCTGGGGACGGTGTGTGGGACGCAGTGAGGGTCAGGCTGGGGACGGTATGTGGGACGGAATGAGGGTCAGGCTGGGGACGGTGTGTGGGACGGAATGAGGGTCAGGCTGGGGACGGTGTGTGGGACGGAGTGAGGGTCAGGCTGGGGACGGTGTGTGGGATGGAGTGACGATCAGGCTGGGGACGGTGTGTGGGACGGAGTGAGGGTCAGGCTGGGGGCGTTGTGTGTGAGGCAGTGAGGGTCAGGCTGGGGACGGTGTGTGGGACGGAGTGAGGGTCAGGCTGGGGACGGTGTGTGGGACGCAGTGAGGGTCAGGCTTGGGGCGGTGTGTGGGACGGAGTGAGGGTCAGACTGGGGACAGTGTGTGGGACGGAGTGAGGATCAGGCTGTGGACGGTGTGTGGGACGGAGTGAGGGTCAGGCTGGTGACGGTGTGTGGGACGCAGTGAGGGTCAGGCTGGGGACGGTGTGTGGGACGGAGTGAGGGTCAGGCTGGGGACGGTGTGTGGGAGGCAGTGAGGGTCAGGCTGGGGGCGGTGTGTGGGAGGCAGTGAGGTTCAGGCTGGGGACGGTGTGTGGGACGCAGTAAGGGTCAGGCTGGGGACGGTGTGTGGGAGGCAGTGAGGGTTAGGCTGTGGACGGTGTGTGGGACGGAGTGAGGGTCAGGCTGGGGACGGTGTGTGGGACACAGTGAGGGTCAGGCTGGGGGCGGTGTGTGGGACGGAGTGAGGGTCAGACTGGGGACGGCGTGTGGGACGGAGTGAGGATAAGGCTGGGGACGGTGTGTCGGACGCAGTGAGGGTCAGGCTGGGGACGGTGTGTGGGACGGAGTGAGGGTCAGGCTGGGGACGGTGTGTGGGACGGAGTGAGGGTCAGGCTGGGGACGGTGTGTGGGACGGAGTGAGGGTCAGGCTGGGGACGGTGTGTGGGACGCAGTGAGGGTCAGGCTGGGGGCGGTGTGTGGGACGCAGTGAGGGTCAGGCTGGGGACGGTGTGTGGGACGTAATGAGGGTCAGGCTGGGGACGGTGTGTGGGACGGAGTGAGGGTCAGGCTGGGGACGGTGTGTGGGATGGAGTGACGATCAGGCTGGGGACGGTGTGTGGGACGGAGTGAGGGTCAGGCTGGGGGCGTTGTGTGTGAGGCAGTGAGGGTCAGGCTGTGGACGGTGTGTGGGACGCAGTGAGGGTCAGGCTGGGGAAGGTGTGTGGGACGGAGTGAGGGTCAGGCTGGGGACGGTGTGTGGGATGGAGTGAGGATCAGGCTGGGGACGGTGTGTGGGACGGAGTGAGGGTCAGGCTGGGGACGGTGTGTGGGACGGAGTGAGGGTCAGGCTGGGGACGGTGTGTGGGACGGAGTGAAGATCAGGCTGGGGACGGTGTGCTGGGACACAGTGAGGCTCAGGCTGGGGACGGTGTGTGGGACGGAGTGAGGGTCAGGCTGGGGACGGTGTGTGGGACGCAGTGAGCGTCAGGCTGGGGTCGGTGTGTGGGACGGAGTGAGGGTCAGGCTGGGGTCGGTGTGTGGGAGGCAGTGAGGGTCAGGCTGTGGACGGTGTTTGGGACGGAGTGAGGGTCAGGCTGGGGACGGTGTGTGGGACGCAGTGAGTGTCAGGCTGGGGGCGGTGTGTGGGACGGAGTGAGGGTCAGGCTGGTGACGGTGTGTGGGACGCAGTGAGGGTCAGGCTGGGGACGGTGTGTGGAACGGAGTGAGGGTCAGGCTGGGGACGGTGTGTGGGAGGCAGTGAGGGTCAGGCTGGGGGCGGTGTGTGGGAGGCAGTGAGGTTCAGGCTGGGGACGGTGTGTGGGACGCAGTAAGGGTCAGGCTGGGGACGGTGTGTGGGAGGCAGTGAGGGTTAGGCTGTGGACGGTGTGTGGGACGGAGTGAGGGTCAGGCTGGGGACGGAGTGTGGGACGCAGTGAGGGTCAGGCTGGGGGCGGTGTGTGGGACGGAGTGAGGGTCAGACTGGGGACGGTGTGTGGGACGGAGTGTGGATAAGGCTGGGGACGGTGTGTGGGACGGAGTGAGGGTCAGGCTGGGGGCGGTGTGTGGGACGCAGTGAGGGTCAGTCTGGGGACGGTGTGTGGGACGGAGTGAGGGTCAGGCTGGGGACGGTGTGTGGGACGGAGTGAGGGTCAGGCTGGGGACGGTATGTGGGACGGAGTGAGGGTCAGGCTGGGGACGGTGTGTGGGACGGAGTGAGGGTCAGGCTGGGGACGGTGTGTGGGACGGAGTGACGATCAGGCTGGGGACGGTGTGTGGGACGGAGTGAGGGTCAGGCTGGGGACGGTGTGTGGGACGGAGTGAGGGTCAGGCTGGGGACGGTGTGTGGGATGGAGTGAAGATCAGGCTGGGGACGGTGTGTGGGATGGAGTGAGGGTCAGGCTGGGGACGGTGTGTGGGACGGAGTGAGGGTCAGGCTGGGGACGGTGTGTGGGACGGAGAGAGGGTCAGGCTGGGGACGGTGTGTGGGACGCAGTCAGGGTCAGGCTGGGGGCGGTGTGTGAGACGGAGTGAGGGTCAGACTGGGGACGGTGTGTGGGACGGAGTGAGGATCAGGCTGGGGACGGTGTGTGGGACGGAGTGACGATCAGGCTGGGGACGGTGTGTGGGACGGAGTGAGGGTCAGGCTGGGGACGGTGTGTGGGACGGAGTGAGGGTCAGGCTGGGGACGGTGTGTGGGATGGAGTGAAGATCATGCTGGGGACGGTGTGTGGGATGGAGTGAGGGTCAGGCTGGGGACGGTGTGTGGGACGGAGTGAGGGTCAGGCTGGGGACGGTGTGTGGGACGGAGTGAGGGTCAGGCTGGGGACGGTGTGTGGGACGCAGTGAGGGTCAGGCTGGGGGCGGTGTGTGAGACGGAGTGAGGGTCAGACTGGGGACGGTGTGTGGGACGGAGTGAGGATCAGGCTGGGGACGGTGTGTGGGACGGAGTGAGGGTCAGGCTGGTGACGGTGTGTGGGACGCAGTGAGGGTCAGGCTGGGGACGGTGTGTGGGACGGAGTGAGGGTCAGGCTGGGGACGGTGTGTGGGAGGCAGTGAGGGTCAGGCTGGGGGCGGTGTGTGGGAGGCAGTGAGGGTCAGGCTGGGGACGGTGTGTGGGACGCAGTAAGGGTCAGGCTGGGGACGGTGTTTGGGACGGAGTGAGGGTCAGGCTGGGGACGGTGTGTGGGACGCAGTGAGCGTCAGGCTGGGGTCGGTGTGTGGGACGGAGTGAGGGTCAGGCTGGGGTCGGTGTGTGGGAGGCAGTGAGGGTCAGGCTGTGGACGGTGTGTGGGACGGAGTGAGGGTCAGGCTGGGGACGGTGTGTGGGACGCAGTGAGGGTCAGGCTGGGGGCGGTGTGTGGGACGGAGTGAGGGTCAGACTGGGGACGGTGTGTGGGACGGAGTGAGGATCAGGCTGGGGACGGTGTGTGGGACGCAGTGAGGGTCAGGCTGGGGGCGGTGTGTGGGACGCAGTGAGGGTCAGGCTGGGGACGGTGTGTGGGACGGAGTGAGGGTCAGGCTGGGGACGGTGTGTGGGACGCAGTGAGGGTCAGGCTGGGGGCGGTGTGTGGGACGCAGTGAAGGTCAGGCTGGGGACGGTGTGTGGGACGGAGTGAGGGTCAGGCTGGGGACGGTGTGTGGGACGGAGTGAGGGTCAGGCTGGGGACGGTATGTGGGACGGAGTGAGGGTCAGGCTGGGGACGGTGTGTGGGACGGAGTGAGGGTCAGGCTGGGGACGGTGTGTGGGACGGAGTGAGGGTCAGGCTGGGGACGGTGTGTGGGATGGAGTGACGATCAGGCTGCGGACAGTGTGTGGGACGGAGTGAGGGTCAGGCTGGGGGCGGTGTGTGGGAGGCAGTGAGGGTCAGGCTGTGGATGGTGTGTGGGACGGAGTGAGGGTCAGGCTGGGGACGGTGTGTGGGACGCAGTGAGGGTCAGGCTGGGGAAGGTGTGTGGGACGGAGTGAGTGTCAGGCTGGGGACGGTGTGTGGGATGGAGTGAGGATCAGGCTGGGGACGGTGTGTGGGACGGAGTGAGGGTCAGGCTGGGGACGGTGTGTGGGACGGAGTGAGGGTCAAGCTGGGGACGGTGTGCTGGGACACAGTGAGGCTCAGGCTGGGGACGGTGTGTGGGACGGAGTGAGGGTCAGGCTGGGGACGGTGTGTGGGACGCAGTGAGCGTCAGGCTGGGGTCGGTGTGTGGGACGGAGTGAGGGTCAGGCTGGGGTCGGTGTGTGGGAGGCAGTGAGGGTCAGGCTGGGGGCGGTGTGTGGGAGGCAGTGAGGGTCAGGCTGGGGACGGTGTGTGGGACGCAGTAAGGGTCAGACTGGGGACGGTGTGTGGGTGGCAGTGAGTGTCAGGCTGGGGGCGGTATGTGGGACGGAGTGAGGGTCAGGCTGGGGACGGTGTGTGGGATGCAGTGAGGGTCAGGCTGGGGACGGTGTGTGGGACGGAGTGAGGTTCAGGCTGGGGACGGTGTGTGGGACGGAGTGAGGGTCAGGCTGGGGACGGTGTGTGGGACGCAGTGAGGGTCTAGGCTGGGGACGGTGTGTGGGACGGAGTGAGGGTCAGGCTGGTGACGGTGTGTGGGACGCAGTGAGGGTCAGGCTGGGGTCGGTGTGTGGGACGCGGTGAGGGTCAGGCTGGGGACGGTGTGTGGGAGGCAGTGAGGGTCAGGCTGGTGACGGTGTGTGGGACGCAGTGAGGGTCAGGCTGGTGACGTTGTGTGGGACGCAGTGAGGGTCTGGCTGGGGTCGGTGTGTGGGACGCGGTGAGGGTCAGGCTGGGGACGGTGTGTGGGACGGAGTGAGGGTCAGGCTGGGGACAGTGTGTGGGACGGAGTGAGGGTCAGGCTGGGGACGGTTTGTGGGACGCGGTGAGGGTCAGGCTGGGGGCGGTGTGTGGGACGGAGTGAGGGTCAGGCTGGGGGCGGTGTGTGGGACGTAGTGAGGGTCAGGCTGGGCACGGTGTGTGGGACGGAGTGAGCGTCAGGCTGGGGACGGTGTGTGGGACGGAGTGAGGGTCAGGCTGGGGGCGGTGTGTGGGACGCATTGAGGGTCAGGCTGGGGACGGTGTGTGGGACGGAGTGAGGGTCAGGCTGGGAACGGTGAGTGGGACGGAGTGAGGGTCAGGCTGGGGACGGTGTGTGGGACTGAGTGAGGGTCAGGCTGGGGACGGTGTGTGGGACGGAGTGAGGGTCATGCTGGGGACGGTGTGTGGGACGCAGTGAGGGTCAGGCTGGGGGCGGTGTGTGGGACGCAGTGAGGGTCAGGCTGGGGACGGTGTGTGGGATGGAGTGAGGGTCAGGCTGGGGACGGTGTGTGGGACGCAGTGAGGGTCAGGCTGGGGGCGGTGTGTGGGACGCAGTGAGGGTCAGGCTGGGGACGGTGTGTGGGACGGAGTGAGGGTCAGGCTGGGGACGGTGTGTGGGACGGAGTGAGGGTCAGGCTGGGGACGGTATGTGGGACGGAGTGAGGGTCAGGCTGGGGACGGTGTGTGGGACGGAGTGAGGGTCAGGCTGGGGACGGTGTGTGGGACGGAGTGAGGGTCAGGCTGGGGACGGTGTGTGGGATGGAGTGACGATCAGGCTGGGGACAGTGTGTGGGACGGAGTGAGGGTCAGGCTGGGGACTGTGTGTGGGACGGAGTGAGGGTCAGGCTGGGGACGGTGTGTGGGACGGAGTGAAGGTCAGGCTGGGGACGGTGTGCTGGGACACAGTGAGGCTCAGGCTGGGGACGGTGTGTGGGACGGAGTGAGGGTCAGGCTGGGGACGGTGTGTGGGACGCAGTGAGCGTCAGGCTGGGGTCGGTGTGTGGGACGGAGTGAGGGTCAGGCTGGGGGCGGTGTGTGGGAGGCAGTGAGGGTCAGGCTGTGGACGGTGTGTGGGACGGAGTGAGGGTCAGGCTGGGGACGGTGTGTGGCACGCAGTGAGGGTCAGGCTGGGGGCGGTGTGTGGGACGGAATGAGGGTCAGACTGGGGACGGTGTGTGGGACGGAGTGAGGATCAGGCTGGGGACGGTGTGTGGGACGGAGTGAGGGTCAGGCTGGTGACGGTGTGTGGGACGCAGTGAGGGTCAGGCTGGGGACTGTGTGTGGGACGGAGTGAGTTTCAGGCTGGGGACGGTGTGTGGGAGGCAGTGAGGGTCAGGCTGGGGGCGGTGTGTGGGAGGCAGTGAGGGTCAGGCTGGGGACGGTGTGTGGGACGCAGTAAGGGTCAGGCTGGGGACGGTGTGTGGGAGGCAGTGAGTGTCAGGCTGGGGGCGGTATGTGGGACGGAGTGAGGGTCAGGCTGGGGACGGTGTGTGGGATGCAGTGAGGGTAAGGCTGGGGACGGTGTGTGTGACGGAGTGAGGTTCAGGCTGGGGACGGTGTGTGGGACGGAGTGAGGGTCAGGCTGGGGACGGTGTGTGCGAGGCAGTGAAGGTCAGGCTGGGGACGGTGTGTGGAACGGAGTGAGGGTCAGGCTGGTGACGGTGTGGGGGACGCAGTGAGGGTCAGGCTGGGGTCGGTGTGTGGGACGCGGTGAGGGTCAGGCTGGGGACGGTGTGTGGGAGGCAGTGAGGGTCAGGCTGGTGACGGTGTGTGGGACGCAGTGATGGTCTAGGCTGGGGACGGTGTGTGGGACGGAGTGAGGGTCAGGCTGGTGACGGTGTGTGGGACGCAGTGAGGGTCAGGCTGGGGTCGGTGTGTGGGACGCGGTGAGGGTCAGGCTGGGGACGGTGTGTGGGAGGCAGTGAGGGTCAGGCTGGTGACGGTGTGTGGGACGCAGTGAGGGTCAGGCTGGTGACGGTGTGTGGGACGCAGTGAGGGTCAGGCTGGGGTCGGTGTGTGGGACGCGGTGAGGGTCAGGCTGGGGACGGTGTGTGGGACGGAGTGAGGGTCAGGCTGGGGACAGTGTGTGGGACGGAGTGAGGGTCAGGCTGGGGACGGTGTGTGGGACGCGGTGAGGGTCAGGCTGGGGGCGGTGTGTGGGACGGAGTGAGGTTCAGGCTGGGGGCGGTGTGTGGGACGAAGTGAGGGTCAGGCTGGGCACGGTGTGTGGGACGGAGTGAGCGTCAGGCTGGGGTCGGTGTGTGGGACGGAGTGAGGGTCAGGCTGGGGACGGTGTGTGGGACGGAGTGAGGGTCAAGCTGGGGACGGTGTGTGGGACGGAGTGAGGGTCAGGCTGGGGACGGTGTGTGGGACTGAGTGAGGGTCAGGCTGGGGACGGTGTGTGGGACGGAGTGAGGATCAGGCTGGGGACGGTGTGTGGGACGCAGTGAGGGTCAGGCTGGGGGCGGTGTGTGGGACGCAGTGAGGGTCAGGCTGGGGACGGTGTGTGGGACGGAGTGAGGGTCAGGCTGGGGACGGTGTGTGGTACGCAGTGAGGGTCAGGCTGGGGGCGGTGTGTGGGACGCAGTGAGGGTCAGGCTGGGGACGGTGTGTGGGACGGAGTGAGGGTCAGGCTGGGGACGGTGTGTGGGACGGAGTGAGGGTCAGGCTGGGGACGGTATGTGGGACGGAGTGAGGGTCAGGCTGGGGACGGTGTGTGGGACGGAGTGAGGGTCAGGCTGGGGACGGTGTGTGGGACGGAGTGAGGGTCAGGCTGGGGACGGTGTGTGGGATGGAGTGACGATCAGGCTGCGGACAGTGTGTGGGACGGAGTGAGGGTCAGGCTGGGGGCGGTTTGTGGGAGGCAGTGAGGGTCAGGCTGTGGATGGTGTGTGGGACGGAGTGAGGGTCAGGCTGGGGACGGTGTGTGGGACGCAGTGAGGGTCAGGCTGGGGAAGGTGTGTGGGACGGAGTGAGGGTCAGGCTGGGGACGGTGTGTGGGATGGAGTGAGGATCAGGCTGGGGACGGTGTGTGGGACGGAGTGAGGGTCAGGCTGGGGACGGTGTGTGGGACGGAGTGAGGGTCAGGCTGGGGACGGTGTGTGGGACGGAGTGAAGATCAGGCTGGGGACGGTGTGCTGGGACACAGTGAGGCTCAGGCTGGGAACGGTGTGTGGGACGGAGTGAGGGTCAGGCTGGGGACGGTGTGTGGGACGCAGTGAGGGTCAGGCTGGGGACGGTGTGTGGGACGGAGTGAGGGTCAGGCTGGGGACGGTGTGTGGGAGGCAGTGAGGGTCAGGCTGGGGGCGGTGTGTGGGAGGCAGTGAGGGTCAGGCTGGGGACGGTGTGTGGGACGCAGTAAGGGTCAGGCTGGGGACGGTGTGTGGGACGGAGTGAGGGTCAGGCTGGGGACGGTGTGTGGGACGCAGTGAGCGTCAGGCTGGGGTCGGTGTGTGGGACGGAGTGAGGGTCAGGCTGGGGTCGGTGTGTGGGAGGCAGTGAGGGTCAGGCTGTGGACGGTGTGTGGGACGGAGTGAGGGTCAGGCTGGGGACGGTGTGTGGGACGCAGTGATTGTCAGGCTGGGGGCGGTGTGTGGGACGGAGTGAGGGTCAGACTGGGGACGGTGTGTGGGACGGAGTGAGGATCAGGCTGGGGACGGTGTGTGGGACGCAGTGAGGGTCAGGCTGGGGGCGGTGTGTGGGACGCAGTGAGGGTCAGGCTGGGGACGGTGTGTGGGACGGAGTGAGGGTCAGGCTGGGGACGGTGTGTGGGACGCAGTGAGGGTCAGGCTGGGGGCGGTGTGTGGGATGCAGTGAGGGTCAGGCTGGGGACGGTGTGTGGGACGGAGTGAGGGTCAGGCTGGGGACGGTGTGTGGGACGGAGTGAGGGTCAGGCTGGGGACGGTATGTGGGATGGAGTGAGGGTCAGGCTGGGGACGGTGTGTGGGACGGAGTGAGGGTCAGGCTGGGGACGGTGTGTGGGACGGAGTGAGGGTCAGGCTGGCGACGGTGTGTGGGATGGAGTGACGATCAGGCTGCGGACAGTGTGTGGGACGGAGTGAGGGTCAGGCTGGTGACGGTGTGTGGGACGCAGTGAGGGTCAGGCTGGGGACGGTGTGTGGGACGGAGTGAGGGTCAGGCTGGGGACGGTGTGTGGGAGGCAGTGAGGGTCAGGCTGGGGGCGGTGTGTGGGAGGCAGTGAGGTTCAGGCTGGGGACGGTGTGTGGGACGCAGTAAGGGTCAGGCTGGGGACGGTGTGTGGGAGGCAGTGAGGGTTAGGCTGTGGACGGTGTGTGGGACGGAGTGAGGGTCAGGCTGGGGACGGTGTGTGGGACACAGTGAGGGTCAGGCTGGGGGCGGTGTGTGGGACGGAGTGAGGGTCAGACTGGGGACGGCGTGTGGGACGGAGTGAGGATAAGGCTGGGGACGGTGTGTCGGACGCAGTGAGGGTCAGGCTGGGGACGGTGTGTGGGACGGAGTGAGGGTCAGGCTGGGGACGGTGTGTGGGACGGAGTGAGGGTCAGGCTGGGGACGGTGTGTGGGACGGAGTGAGGGTCAGGCTGGGGACGGTGTGTGGGACGCAGTGAGGGTCAGGCTGGGGGCGGTGTGTGGGACGCAGTGAGGGTCAGGCTGGGGACGGTGTGTGGGACGGAATGAGGGTCAGGCTGGGGACGGTGTGTGGGACGGAGTGAGGGTCAGGCTGGGGACGGTGTGTGGGATGGAGTGACGATCAGGCTGGGGACGGTGTGTGGGACGGAGTGAGGGTCAGGCTGGGGGCGTTGTGTGTGAGGCAGTGAGGGTCAGGCTGTGGACGGTGTGTGGGACGCAGTGAGGGTCAGGCTGGGGAAGGTGTGTGGGACGGAGTGAGGGTCAGGCTGGGGACGGTGTGTGGGATGGAGTGAGGATCAGGCTGGGGACGGTGTGTGGGACGGAGTGAGGGTCAGGCTGGGGACGGTGTGTGGGACGGAGTGAGGGTCAGGCTGGGGACGGTGTGTGGGACGGAGTGAAGATCAGGCTGGGGACGGTGTGCTGGGACACAGTGAGGCTCAGGCTGGGGACGGTGTGTGGGACGGAGTGAGGGTCAGGCTGGGGACGGTGTGTGGGACGCAGTGAGCGTCAGGCTGGGGTCGGTGTGTGGGACGGAGTGAGGGTCAGGCTGGGGTCGGTGTGTGGGAGGCAGTGAGGGTCAGGCTGTGGACGGTGTTTGGGACGGAGTGAGGGTCAGGCTGGGGACGGTGTGTGGGACGCAGTGAGTGTCAGGCTGGGGGCGGTGTGTGGGACGGAGTGAGGGTCAGGCTGGTGACGGTGTGTGGGACGCAGTGAGGGTCAGGCTGGGGACGGTGTGTGGAACGGAGTGAGGGTCAGGCTGGGGACGGTGTGTGGGAGGCAGTGAGGGTCAGGCTGGGGGCGGTGTGTGGGAGGCAGTGAGGTTCAGGCTGGGGACGGTGTGTGGGACGCAGTAAGGGTCAGGCTGGGGACGGTGTGTGGGAGGCAGTGAGGGTTAGGCTGTGGACGGTGTGTGGGACGGAGTGAGGGTCAGGCTGGGGACGGAGTGTGGGACGCAGTGAGGGTCAGGCTGGGGGCGGTGTGTGGGACGGAGTGAGGGTCAGACTGGGGACGGTGTGTGGGACGGAGTGTGGATAAGGCTGGGGACGGTGTGTGGGACGGAGTGAGGGTCAGGCTGGGGGCGGTGTGTGGGACGCAGTGAGGGTCAGTCTGGGGACGGTGTGTGGGACGGAGTGAGGGTCAGGCTGGGGACGGTGTGTGGGACGGAGTGAGGGTCAGGCTGGGGACGGTATGTGGGACGGAGTGAGGGTCAGGCTGGGGACGGTGTGTGGGACGGAGTGAGGGTCAGGCTGGGGACGGTGTGTGGGACGGAGTGACGATCAGGCTGGGGACGGTGTGTGGGACGGAGTGAGGGTCAGGCTGGGGACGGTGTGTGGGACGGAGTGAGGGTCAGGCTGGGGACGGTGTGTGGGATGGAGTGAAGATCAGGCTGGGGACGGTGTGTGGGATGGAGTGAGGGTCAGGCTGGGGACGGTGTGTGGGACGGAGTGAGGGTCAGGCTGGGGACGGTGTGTGGGACGGAGAGAGGGTCAGGCTGGGGACGGTGTGTGGGACGCAGTCAGGGTCAGGCTGGGGGCGGTGTGTGAGACGGAGTGAGGGTCAGACTGGGGACGGTGTGTGGGACGGAGTGAGGATCAGGCTGGGGACGGTGTGTGGGACGGAGTGACGATCAGGCTGGGGACGGTGTGTGGGACGGAGTGAGGGTCAGGCTGGGGACGGTGTGTGGGACGGAGTGAGGGTCAGGCTGGGGACGGTGTGTGGGATGGAGTGAAGATCATGCTGGGGACGGTGTGTGGGATGGAGTGAGGGTCAGGCTGGGGACGGTGTGTGGGACGGAGTGAGGGTCAGGCTGGGGACGGTGTGTGGGACGGAGTGAGGGTCAGGCTGGGGACGGTGTGTGGGACGCAGTGAGGGTCAGGCTGGGGGCGGTGTGTGAGACGGAGTGAGGGTCAGACTGGGGACGGTGTGTGGGACGGAGTGAGGATCAGGCTGGGGACGGTGTGTGGGACGGAGTGAGGGTCAGGCTGGTGACGGTGTGTGGGACGCAGTGAGGGTCAGGCTGGGGACGGTGTGTGGGACGGAGTGAGGGTCAGGCTGGGGACGGTGTGTGGGAGGCAGTGAGGGTCAGGCTGGGGGCGGTGTGTGGGAGGCAGTGAGGGTCAGGCTGGGGACGGTGTGTGGGACGCAGTAAGGGTCAGGCTGGGGACGGTGTTTGGGACGGAGTGAGGGTCAGGCTGGGGACGGTGTGTGGGACGCAGTGAGCGTCAGGCTGGGGTCGGTGTGTGGGACGGAGTGAGGGTCAGGCTGGGGTCGGTGTGTGGGAGGCAGTGAGGGTCAGGCTGTGGACGGTGTGTGGGACGGAGTGAGGGTCAGGCTGGGGACGGTGTGTGGGACGCAGTGAGGGTCAGGCTGGGGGCGGTGTGTGGGACGGAGTGAGGGTCAGACTGGGGACGGTGTGTGGGACGGAGTGAGGATCAGGCTGGGGACGGTGTGTGGGACGCAGTGAGGGTCAGGCTGGGGGCGGTGTGTGGGACGCAGTGAGGGTCAGGCTGGGGACGGTGTGTGGGACGGAGTGAGGGTCAGGCTGGGGACGGTGTGTGGGACGCAGTGAGGGTCAGGCTGGGGGCGGTGTGTGGGACGCAGTGAAGGTCAGGCTGGGGACGGTGTGTGGGACGGAGTGAGGGTCAGGCTGGGGACGGTGTGTGGGACGGAGTGAGGGTCAGGCTGGGGACGGTATGTGGGACGGAGTGAGGGTCAGGCTGGGGACGGTGTGTGGGACGGAGTGAGGGTCAGGCTGGGGACGGTGTGTGGGACGGAGTGAGGGTCAGGCTGGGGACGGTGTGTGGGATGGAGTGACGATCAGGCTGCGGACAGTGTGTGGGACGGAGTGAGGGTCAGGCTGGGGGCGGTGTGTGGGAGGCAGTGAGGGTCAGGCTGTGGATGGTGTGTGGGACGGAGTGAGGGTCAGGCTGGGGACGGTGTGTGGGACGCAGTGAGGGTCAGGCTGGGGAAGGTGTGTGGGACGGAGTGAGTGTCAGGCTGGGGACGGTGTGTGGGATGGAGTGAGGATCAGGCTGGGGACGGTGTGTGGGACGGAGTGAGGGTCAGGCTGGGGACGGTGTGTGGGACGGAGTGAGGGTCAAGCTGGGGACGGTGTGCTGGGACACAGTGAGGCTCAGGCTGGGGACGGTGTGTGGGACGGAGTGAGGGTCAGGCTGGGGACGGTGTGTGGGACGCAGTGAGCGTCAGGCTGGGGTCGGTGTGTGGGACGGAGTGAGGGTCAGGCTGGGGTCGGTGTGTGGGAGGCAGTGAGGGTCAGGCTGGGGGCGGTGTGTGGGAGGCAGTGAGGGTCAGGCTGGGGACGGTGTGTGGGACGCAGTAAGGGTCAGACTGGGGACGGTGTGTGGGTGGCAGTGAGTGTCAGGCTGGGGGCGGTATGTGGGACGGAGTGAGGGTCAGGCTGGGGACGGTGTGTGGGATGCAGTGAGGGTCAGGCTGGGGACGGTGTGTGGGACGGAGTGAGGTTCAGGCTGGGGACGGTGTGTGGGACGGAGTGAGGGTCAGGCTGGGGACGGTGTGTGGGACGCAGTGAGGGTCTAGGCTGGGGACGGTGTGTGGGACGGAGTGAGGGTCAGGCTGGTGACGGTGTGTGGGACGCAGTGAGGGTCAGGCTGGGGTCGGTGTGTGGGACGCGGTGAGGGTCAGGCTGGGGACGGTGTGTGGGAGGCAGTGAGGGTCAGGCTGGTGACGGTGTGTGGGACGCAGTGAGGGTCAGGCTGGTGACGTTGTGTGGGACGCAGTGAGGGTCTGGCTGGGGTCGGTGTGTGGGACGCGGTGAGGGTCAGGCTGGGGACGGTGTGTGGGACGGAGTGAGGGTCAGGCTGGGGACAGTGTGTGGGACGGAGTGAGGGTCAGGCTGGGGACGGTTTGTGGGACGCGGTGAGGGTCAGGCTGGGGGCGGTGTGTGGGACGGAGTGAGGGTCAGGCTGGGGGCGGTGTGTGGGACGTAGTGAGGGTCAGGCTGGGCACGGTGTGTGGGACGGAGTGAGCGTCAGGCTGGGGACGGTGTGTGGGACGGAGTGAGGGTCAGGCTGGGGGCGGTGTGTGGGACGCATTGAGGGTCAGGCTGGGGACGGTGTGTGGGACGGAGTGAGGGTCAGGCTGGGAACGGTGAGTGGGACGGAGTGAGGGTCAGGCTGGGGACGGTGTGTGGGACTGAGTGAGGGTCAGGCTGGGGACGGTGTGTGGGACGGAGTGAGGGTCATGCTGGGGACGGTGTGTGGGACGCAGTGAGGGTCAGGCTGGGGGCGGTGTGTGGGACGCAGTGAGGGTCAGGCTGGGGACGGTGTGTGGGATGGAGTGAGGGTCAGGCTGGGGACGGTGTGTGGGACGCAGTGAGGGTCAGGCTGGGGGCGGTGTGTGGGACGCAGTGAGGGTCAGGCTGGGGACGGTGTGTGGGACGGAGTGAGGGTCAGGCTGGGGACGGTGTGTGGGACGGAGTGAGGGTCAGGCTGGGGACGGTATGTGGGACGGAGTGAGGGTCAGGCTGGGGACGGTGTGTGGGACGGAGTGAGGGTCAGGCTGGGGACGGTGTGTGGGACGGAGTGAGGGTCAGGCTGGGGACGGTGTGTGGGATGGAGTGACGATCAGGCTGGGGACAGTGTGTGGGACGGAGTGAGGGTCAGGCTGGGGACTGTGTGTGGGACGGAGTGAGGGTCAGGCTGGGGACGGTGTGTGGGACGGAGTGAAGGTCAGGCTGGGGACGGTGTGCTGGGACACAGTGAGGCTCAGGCTGGGGACGGTGTGTGGGACGGAGTGAGGGTCAGGCTGGGGACGGTGTGTGGGACGCAGTGAGCGTCAGGCTGGGGTCGGTGTGTGGGACGGAGTGAGGGTCAGGCTGGGGGCGGTGTGTGGGAGGCAGTGAGGGTCAGGCTGTGGACGGTGTGTGGGACGGAGTGAGGGTCAGGCTGGGGACGGTGTGTGGCACGCAGTGAGGGTCAGGCTGGGGGCGGTGTGTGGGACGGAATGAGGGTCAGACTGGGGACGGTGTGTGGGACGGAGTGAGGATCAGGCTGGGGACGGTGTGTGGGACGGAGTGAGGGTCAGGCTGGTGACGGTGTGTGGGACGCAGTGAGGGTCAGGCTGGGGACTGTGTGTGGGACGGAGTGAGTTTCAGGCTGGGGACGGTGTGTGGGAGGCAGTGAGGGTCAGGCTGGGGGCGGTGTGTGGGAGGCAGTGAGGGTCAGGCTGGGGACGGTGTGTGGGACGCAGTAAGGGTCAGGCTGGGGACGGTGTGTGGGAGGCAGTGAGTGTCAGGCTGGGGGCGGTATGTGGGACGGAGTGAGGGTCAGGCTGGGGACGGTGTGTGGGATGCAGTGAGGGTAAGGCTGGGGACGGTGTGTGTGACGGAGTGAGGTTCAGGCTGGGGACGGTGTGTGGGACGGAGTGAGGGTCAGGCTGGGGACGGTGTGTGCGAGGCAGTGAAGGTCAGGCTGGGGACGGTGTGTGGAACGGAGTGAGGGTCAGGCTGGTGACGGTGTGGGGGACGCAGTGAGGGTCAGGCTGGGGTCGGTGTGTGGGACGCGGTGAGGGTCAGGCTGGGGACGGTGTGTGGGAGGCAGTGAGGGTCAGGCTGGTGACGGTGTGTGGGACGCAGTGATGGTCTAGGCTGGGGACGGTGTGTGGGACGGAGTGAGGGTCAGGCTGGTGACGGTGTGTGGGACGCAGTGAGGGTCAGGCTGGGGTCGGTGTGTGGGACGCGGTGAGGGTCAGGCTGGGGACGGTGTGTGGGAGGCAGTGAGGGTCAGGCTGGTGACGGTGTGTGGGACGCAGTGAGGGTCAGGCTGGTGACGGTGTGTGGGACGCAGTGAGGGTCAGGCTGGGGTCGGTGTGTGGGACGCGGTGAGGGTCAGGCTGGGGACGGTGTGTGGGACGGAGTGAGGGTCAGGCTGGGGACAGTGTGTGGGACGGAGTGAGGGTCAGGCTGGGGACGGTGTGTGGGACGCGGTGAGGGTCAGGCTGGGGGCGGTGTGTGGGACGGAGTGAGGTTCAGGCTGGGGGCGGTGTGTGGGACGAAGTGAGGGTCAGGCTGGGCACGGTGTGTGGGACGGAGTGAGCGTCAGGCTGGGGTCGGTGTGTGGGACGGAGTGAGGGTCAGGCTGGGGACGGTGTGTGGGACGGAGTGAGGGTCAAGCTGGGGACGGTGTGTGGGACGGAGTGAGGGTCAGGCTGGGGACGGTGTGTGGGACTGAGTGAGGGTCAGGCTGGGGACGGTGTGTGGGACGGAGTGAGGATCAGGCTGGGGACGGTGTGTGGGACGCAGTGAGGGTCAGGCTGGGGGCGGTGTGTGGGACGCAGTGAGGGTCAGGCTGGGGACGGTGTGTGGGACGGAGTGAGGGTCAGGCTGGGGACGGTGTGTGGTACGCAGTGAGGGTCAGGCTGGGGGCGGTGTGTGGGACGCAGTGAGGGTCAGGCTGGGGACGGTGTGTGGGACGGAGTGAGGGTCAGGCTGGGGACGGTGTGTGGGACGGAGTGAGGGTCAGGCTGGGGACGGTATGTGGGACGGAGTGAGGGTCAGGCTGGGGACGGTGTGTGGGACGGAGTGAGGGTCAGGCTGGGGACGGTGTGTGGGACGGAGTGAGGGTCAGGCTGGGGACGGTGTGTGGGATGGAGTGACGATCAGGCTGCGGACAGTGTGTGGGACGGAGTGAGGGTCAGGCTGGGGGCGGTTTGTGGGAGGCAGTGAGGGTCAGGCTGTGGATGGTGTGTGGGACGGAGTGAGGGTCAGGCTGGGGACGGTGTGTGGGACGCAGTGAGGGTCAGGCTGGGGAAGGTGTGTGGGACGGAGTGAGGGTCAGGCTGGGGACGGTGTGTGGGATGGAGTGAGGATCAGGCTGGGGACGGTGTGTGGGACGGAGTGAGGGTCAGGCTGGGGACGGTGTGTGGGACGGAGTGAGGGTCAGGCTGGGGACGGTGTGTGGGACGGAGTGAAGATCAGGCTGGGGACGGTGTGCTGGGACACAGTGAGGCTCAGGCTGGGAACGGTGTGTGGGACGGAGTGAGGGTCAGGCTGGGGACGGTGTGTGGGACGCAGTGAGGGTCAGGCTGGGGACGGTGTGTGGGACGGAGTGAGGGTCAGGCTGGGGACGGTGTGTGGGAGGCAGTGAGGGTCAGGCTGGGGGCGGTGTGTGGGAGGCAGTGAGGGTCAGGCTGGGGACGGTGTGTGGGACGCAGTAAGGGTCAGGCTGGGGACGGTGTGTGGGACGGAGTGAGGGTCAGGCTGGGGACGGTGTGTGGGACGCAGTGAGCGTCAGGCTGGGGTCGGTGTGTGGGACGGAGTGAGGGTCAGGCTGGGGTCGGTGTGTGGGAGGCAGTGAGGGTCAGGCTGTGGACGGTGTGTGGGACGGAGTGAGGGTCAGGCTGGGGACGGTGTGTGGGACGCAGTGATTGTCAGGCTGGGGGCGGTGTGTGGGACGGAGTGAGGGTCAGACTGGGGACGGTGTGTGGGACGGAGTGAGGATCAGGCTGGGGACGGTGTGTGGGACGCAGTGAGGGTCAGGCTGGGGGCGGTGTGTGGGACGCAGTGAGGGTCAGGCTGGGGACGGTGTGTGGGACGGAGTGAGGGTCAGGCTGGGGACGGTGTGTGGGACGCAGTGAGGGTCAGGCTGGGGGCGGTGTGTGGGATGCAGTGAGGGTCAGGCTGGGGACGGTGTGTGGGACGGAGTGAGGGTCAGGCTGGGGACGGTGTGTGGGACGGAGTGAGGGTCAGGCTGGGGACGGTATGTGGGATGGAGTGAGGGTCAGGCTGGGGACGGTGTGTGGGACGGAGTGAGGGTCAGGCTGGGGACGGTGTGTGGGACGGAGTGAGGGTCAGGCTGGCGACGGTGTGTGGGATGGAGTGACGATCAGGCTGCGGACAGTGTGTGGGACGGAGTGAGGGTCAGGCTGGGGGCGGTGTGTGGGAGGCAGTGAGGGTCAGGCTGTGGATGGTGTGTGGGACGGAGTGAGGGTCAGGCTGGGGACGGTGTGTGGGACGCAGTGAGGGTCAGGCTGGGGAAGGTGTGTGGGACGGAGTGAGGGTCAGGCTGGGGACGGTGTGTGGGATGGAGTGAGGATCAGGCTGGGGACGGTGTGTGGGACGGAGTGAGGGTCAGGCTGGGGACGGTGTGTGGGACGGAGTGAGGGTCAGGCTGGGGACGGTGTGTGGGACGGAGTGAAGATCAGGCTGGGGACGGTGTGCTGGGACACAGTGAGGCTCAGGCTGGGGACGGTGTGTGGGACGGAGTGAGGGTCAGGCTGGGGACGGTGTGTGGGACGCAGTGAGCGTCAGGCTGGGGTCGGTGTGTGGGACGGAGTGAGGGTCAGGCTGGGGTCGGTGTGTGGGAGGCAGTGAGGGTCAGGCTGGGGGCGGTGTGTGGGAGGCAGTGAGGGTCAGGCTGGGGACGGTGTGTGGGACGCAGTAAGGGTCAGACTGGGGACGGTGTGTGGGTGGCAGTGAGTGTCAGGCTGGGGGCGGTATGTGGGACGGAGTGAGGGTCAGGCTGGGGACGGTGTGTGGGATGCAGTGAGGGTCAGGCTGGGGACGGTGTGTGGGACGGAGTGAGCTTCAGGCTGGGGACGGTGTGTGGGACGGAGTGAGGGTCAGGCTGGGGACGGTGTGTGGGACGCAGTGAGGGTCTAGGCTGGGGACGGTGTGTGGGACGGAGTGAGGGTCAGGCTGGTGACGGTGTGTGGGACGCAGTGAGGGTCAGGCTGGGGTCGGTGTGTGGGACGCGGTGAGGGTCAGGCTGGGGACGGTGTGTGGGAGGCAGTGAGGGTCAGGCTGGTGACGGTGTGTGGGACGCAGTGAGGGTCAGGCTGGTGACGTTGTGTGGGACGCAGTGAGGGTCAGGCTGGGGTCGGTGTGTGGGACGCGGTGAGGGTCAGGCTGGGGACGGTGTGTGGGACGGAGTGAGGGTCAGGCTGGGGACAGTGTGTGGGACGGAGTGAGGGTCAGGCTGGGGACGGTTTGTGGGACGCGGTGAGGGTCAGGCTGGGGGCGGTGTGTGGGACGGAGTGAGGGTCAGGCTGGGGGCGGTGTGTGGGACGTAGTGAGGGTCAGGCTGGGCACGGTGTGTGGGACGGAGTGAGCGTCAGGCTGGGGACGGTGTGTGGGACGGAGTGAGGGTCAGGCTGGGGGCGGTGTGTGGGACGCATTGAGGGTCAGGCTGGGGACGGTGTGTGGGACGGAGTGAGGGTCAGGCTGGGAACGGTGAGTGGGACGGAGTGAGGGTCAGGCTGGGGACGGTGTGTGGGACTGAGTGAGGGTCAGGCTGGGGACGGTGTGTGGGACGGAGTGAGGGTCAGGCTGGGGACGGTGTGTGGGACGCAGTGAGGGTCAGGCTGGGGGCGGTGTGTGGGACGCAGTGAGGGTCAGGCTGGGGACGGTGTGTGGGATGGAGTGAGGGTCAGGCTGGGGACGGTGTGTGGGACGCAGTGAGGGTCAGGCTGGGGGCGGTGTGTTGGACGCAGTGAGGGTCAGGCTGGGGACGGTGTGTGGGACGGAGTGAGGGTCAGGCTGGGGACGGTGTGTGGGACGGAGTGAGGGTCAGGCTGGGGACGGTATGTGGGACGGAGTGAGGGTCAGGCTGGGGACGGTGTGTGGGACGGAGTGAGGGTCAGGCTGGGGACGGTGTGTGGGACGGAGTGAGGGTCAGGCTGGGGACGGTGTGTGGGATGGAGTGACGATCAGGCTGGGGACAGTGTGTGGGACGGAGTGAGGGTCAGGCTGGGGACTGTGTGTGGGACGGAGTGAGGGTCAGGCTTGGGACGGTGTGTGGGACGGAGTGAAGGTCAGGCTGGGGACGGTGTGCTGGGACACAGTGAGGCTCAGGCTGGGGACGGTGAGTGGGACGGAGTGAGGGTCAGGCTGGGGACGGTGTGTGGGACGCAGTGAGCGTCAGGCTGGGGTCGGTGTGTGGGACGGAGTGAGGGTCAGGCTGGGGGCGGTGTGTGGGAGGCAGTGAGGGTCAGGCTGTGGACGGTGTGTGGGACGGAGTGAGGGTCAGGCTGGGGACGGTGTGTGGCACGCAGTGAGGGTCAGGCTGGGGGCGGTGTGTGGGACGGAATGAGGGTCAGACTGGGGACGGTGTGTGGGACGGAGTGAGGGTCAGGCTGGTGACGGTGTGTGGGACGCAGTGAGGGTCAGGCTGGGGACTGTGTGTGGGACGGAGTGAGGGTCAGGCTGGGGACGGTGTGTGGGAGGCAGTGAGGGTCAGGCTGGGGGCGGTGTGTGGGAGGCAGTGAGGGTCAGGCTGGGGACGGTGTGTGGGACGCAGTAAGGGTCAGGCTGGGGACGGTGTGTGGGAGGCAGTGAGTGTCAGGCTGGGGGCGGTATGTGGGACGGAGTGAGGGTCAGGCTGGGGACGGTGTGTGGGATGCAGTGAGGGTAAGGCTGGGGACGGTGTGTGGGACGGAGTGAGGTTCAGGCTGGGGACGGTGTGTGGGACGGAGTGAGGGTCAGGCTGGGGACGGTGTGTGGGAGGCAGTGAAGGTCAGGCTGGGGACGGTGTGTGGAACGGAGTGAGGGTCAGGCTGGTGACGGTGTGGGGGACGCAGTGAGGGTCAGGCTGGGGTCGGTGTGTGGGACGCGGTGAGGGTCAGGCTGGGGACGGTGTGTGGGAGGCAGTGAGGGTCAGGCTGGTGACGGTGTGTGGGACGCAGTGATGGTCTAGGCTGGGGACGGTGTGTGGGACGGAGTGAGGGTCAGGCTGGTGACGGTGTGTGGGACGCAGTGAGGGTCAGGCTGGGGTCGGTGTGTGGGACGCGGTGAGGGTCAGGCTGGGGACGGTGTGTGGGAGGCAGTGAGGGTCAGGCTGGTGACGGTGTGTGGGACGCAGTGAGGGTCAGGCTGGTGACGGTGTGTGGGACGCAGTGAGGGTCAGGCTGGGGTCGGTGTGTGGGACGCGGTGAGGGTCAGGCTGGGGACGGTGTGTGGGACGGAGTGAGGGTCAGGCTGGGGACAGTGTGTGGGACGGAGTGAGGGTCAGGCTGGGGACGGTGTGTGGGACGCGGTGAGGGTCAGGCTGGGGGCGGTGTGTGGGACGGAGTGAGGTTCAGGCTGGGGGCGGTGTGTGGGACGAAGTGAGGGTCAGGCTGGGCACGGTGTGTGGGACGGAGTGAGCGTCAGGCTGGGGTCGGTGTGTGGGACGGAGTGAGGGTCAGGCTGGGGACGGTGTGTGGGACGGAGTGAGGGTCAAGCTGGGGACGGTGTGTGGGACGGAGTGAGGGTCAGGCTGGGGACGGTGTGTGGGACTGAGTGAGGGTCAGGCTGGGGACGGTGTGTGGGATTGAGTGAGGGTCAGGCTGGGGACGGTGTGTGGGACGCAGTGAGGGTCAGGCTGGGGGCGGTGTGTGGGACGCAGTGAGGGTCAGGCTGGGGACGGTATGTGGGACGGAGTGAGGGTCAGGCTGGGGACGGTGTGTGGGACGCAGTGAGGGTCAGGCTGGGGGCGGTGTGTGGGACGCAGTGAGGGTCACGCTGGGGACGGTGTGTGGGACGGAGTGAGGGTCAGGCTGGGGACGGTGTGTGGGACGAAGTGAGGGTCAGGCTGGGGACGGTAGGTGGGACGGAGTGAGGGTCAGGCTGGGGACGGTGTGTGGGACGGAGTGAGGGTCAGGCTGGGGACGGTGTGTGGGACGCAGTGAGGGTCAGGCTGGGGACGGTGTGTGGGACGGAGTGACGATCAGGCTGGGGACGGTGTGTGGGACGGAGTTAGGGTCAGGCTGGGGACGGTGTGTGGGACGGAGTGAGGGTCAGGCTGGGGACGGTGTGTGGGACGGAGTGAAGGTCAGGCTGGGGACGGTGTGCTCAGACACAGTGAGGCTCAGGCTGGGGACGTTGTGTGGGACGGAGTGAGGGTCAGGCTGGGGACGGTGTGTGGGACGCAGTGAGCGTCAGGCTGGGGTCGGTGTGTGGGACGGAGTGAGGGTCATGCTGGGGTCAGTGTGTGGGAGGCAGTGAGGGTCAGGCTGTGGACGGTGTGTGGGACGGAGTGAGGGTCAGGCTGGGGACGGTGTGTGGCACGCAGTGAGGGTCAGGCTGGGGGCGGTGTGTGGGACGGAGTGAGGGTCAGGCAGGGGACGATGTGTGGGACGGAGTGAGGATCAGGCTGGGGACGGTGTGTGGGACGGAGTGAGGGTCAGGCTGATGACGGTGTGTGGGACGCAGTGAGGGTCAGGCTGGGGACGGTGTGTGGGACGGAGTGAGGGTCAGGCTGGGGACGGTGTGTGGGAGGCAGTGAGGGTCAGGCTGGGGGCGGTGTGTGGGACGGAGTGAGGGTCAGGCAGGGGACGATGTGTGGGACGGAGTGAGGATCAGGCTGGGGACGGTGAGTGGGAGGCAGTGAGTGTCAGGCTGGGGGCGGTATGTGGGACGGAGTGAGGGTCAGGCTGGGGACGGTGTGTGGGATGCAGTGAGGGTTAGGCTGGGGACGGTGTGTGGGACGGAGTGAGGTTCAGGCTGGGGACGGTGTGTGGGACGGAGTGAGGGTCAGGCTGGGGACAGTGTGTGGGAGGCAGTGAAGGTCAGGCTGGGGACGGTGTGTGGGACGCAGTGAGGGTCAGGCTGGGGACGGTGTGTGGGACGGAGTGAGGGTCAGGGTGGTGACGGTGTGTGGGACGCAGTGAGGGTCAGGCTGGGGTCGGTGTGTGGGACGCGGTGAGGATCAGGCTGGGGACGGTGTGTGGGAGGCAGTGAGGGTCAGGCTGGGGACGGTGTGTGGGACGGAGTGAGGGTCAGGCTGGGGACGGTGTGTGGGACGCAGTGAGGGTCAGGCTGGGGGCGGTGTGTGGGACGCAGTGAGGGTCAGGCTGGGGACGGTGTGTGGGACCGAGTGAGGGTCAGGCTGGGGACTGTGTGTGGGACGGAGTGAGGGTCAGGCTGGGGACGGTATGTGGGACGGAGTGAGGGTCAGGCTGGGGACGGTGTGTGGGACGGAGTGAGGGTCAGGCTGGGGACGGTGTGTGGTACGCAGTGAGGGTCAGGCTGGGGACGGTGTGTGGGATGGAGTGACGATCAGGCTGGGGACGGTGTGTGGGACGGAGTGAGGGTCAGGCTGGGGACGGTGTGGGGGACGGAGTGAGGGTCAGGCTGGGGACGGTGTGTGGGACGGAGTGAAGGTCAGGCTGGGGACGGTGTGCTGGGACACAGTGAGGCTCAGGCTGGGGACGTTGTGTGGGACGGAGTGAGGGTCAGGCTGGGGACGGTGTGTGGGACGCAGTGAGCGTCAGGCTGGGGTCGGTGTGTGGGACGGAGTGAGGGTCAGGCTGGGGGCGGTGTGTGGGAGGCAGTGAGGGTCAGGCTGTGGACGGTGTGTGGGACGGAGTGAGGGTCAGGCTGGGGACGGTGTGTGGCACGCAGTGAGGGTCAGGCTGGGGGCGGTGTGTGGGACGGAGTGAGGGTCAGGCAGGGGACGGTGTGCGGGACGGAGTGAGGATCAGGCTGGGGACGGTGTGTGGGACGGAGTGAGGGTCAGGCTGATGACGGTGTGTGGGACGCAGTGAGGGTCAGGTTGGGGACGGTGTGTGGGACGGAGTGAGGGTCAGGATGGGGACGGTGTGTGGGAGGCAGTGAGGGTCAGGCTGGGGGCGGTGTGTGGGACGGAGTGAGGGTCAGGCTGGGGACGGTGTTTGGGACGCAGTAAGGGTCAGGCTGGGGACGGTGTGTGGGAGGCGGTGAGTGTCAGGCTGGGGGCGGTATGTGGGACGGAGTGAGGGTCAGGCTGGGGACGGTGTGTTGGATGCAGTGAGGGTTAGGCTGGGGACGGTGTGTGGGACGGAGTGAGGTTCAGGCTGGGGACGGTGTGTGGGACGGAGTGAGGGTCAGGCTGGGGACGGTGTGTGGGAGGCAGTGAAGGTCAGGCTGGGGACGGTGTGTGGGACGCAGTGAGGGTCAGGCTGGGGACGGTGTGTGGGACGGAGTGAGGGTCAGGCTGGTGACGGTGTGTGGGACGCAGTGAGGGTCAGGCTGGGGTCGGTGTGTGGGACGTGGTGAGGGTCAGGCTGGGGACGGTGTGTGGGAGGCAGTGAGGGTCAGGCTGGTGACGGTGTGTGGGACGCAGTGAGGGTCAGGCTGCTGACGGTGTGTGGGACGCAGTGAAGGTCAGGCTGGGGTCGGTGTGTGGGACGCGGTGAGGGTCAGGCTGGGGACGGTGTGTGGGACGGAGTGAGGGTCAGGCTGGGGACAGTGTGTGTGACGGAGTGAGGGTCAGGCTGGGGACGGTGTGTGGGACGGAGTGAGGGTCAGGCTGGGTACGGTGTGTGGGACACAGTGAGGGTCAGGCTAGGGACGGTGTGTGGGACGCGGTGAGGGTCAGGCTGGGGGCGGTGTGTGGGACGTAGTGAGGGTCAGGCTGGGCACGGTGTGTGGGACGGAGTGAGCGTCAGGCTGGGGACGGTGTGTGGACAGCAGTGAGGGTCAGGCTGGGGACAGTGTGTGGGACGGAGTGAGGATCAGGCTGGGGACGGTGTGTGGGACGCATTGAGGGTCAGGCTGGGGACGGTGTGTGGGACGGAGTGAGGGTCAGGCTGGGGATGGTGTGTGGGACGGAGTGAGGGTCAGGCTGTTGGTGGTGTATGGGACGGGGTGATGTTTAGGCTGGGGACAGTGTGTGGGACGCAGTGAGGGTCAGGCTGGGGGTGGTGTGTGGATTCCCATGTAGGTCAGGCTGGGAGCGGTGTTTTACGACGGTGAGGGTCAGGCTGGTGGTGGTATGTGGGCGGCAGTGAGGGTCAGGCTGGGGGTGGTGTGTGGACGACAGTGAGGGTCAGGCTGGGAGGGGTGTTGCACGGCGATAGGGGTCAGGCTGGGGACCGTGTGTGGGTGGGCATTCGTGCTGTGTGCTGCTGCAGTCTCCTGAATGGGGAGCAGATTTGTAAACTCCGAGCCCCAGAGGAAAGGCATTTAATCGCTTCACCGAATCATTGATTGTCCGAATGAATTAGTGCCCACCCAACTCGTTCACATAATTGAGGTTCCTCTGTCGGTGGGAACATGATTTGGAAGGTTTTAGAGGGATATGGGCCAGATGTTGGCAGGTGGGACTAGAATGGGTTGGGATACCTGGTCAGCATGGGCTGGTTGGACCGAAGGGTCAGTTTAGATGCTGTATATCTCTATGACTTGTTGACCTTCCAGCCAATTTTGTATCCAAATCTCCCCATCTCCTTGTATTCTATGGTGATGAACTTGCTAACCCGTCTATTTTGTGGAACCTTGCTGAACATCTTTCTGAAGTCCAAGTTAGTGATTTCCATGCACAAAACCATGCTGACTATCCCTAATCATTCTTGTCTTTCCAATTACATGTACATCCTGCTCCTCATACGCCCTTTCAACAACTTGCCTTCTACTGACTACAGGCTCACCGGTCTATAGTTTGCTGAATTTTCCTTACGACCTTTCTCAAATAAGGGCACCAGTCTTCCAGCAACTAGTCCAGAACCAGAGGGCATAGGTTTAGGGTGACAGGGTAAAGATATAAAAGAGACTGAAGGGGCAACTGTTTCACACAGAGGGTGGTACGTGTATGGAATGAGCTGCCAGAGGAAGTGGTAGAGGTTGGTACAATTGTAACATTTAGGAGGCATTTGGATGGATATATGAATAGGAAGGGTTTGGAGGGATATGGATTGGGTGCTGACGGGTGGGACTAGATTGGGTTGGGATACCTGGTCAGCATGGATGGGTTGGATGGAAGGGTCTGTTTCCCTATTGTACATCTCAATGACTCTGACACTAAATGGCCAGTTTCCACACCACAGTGACTCTACGGGAAACCCATTTGGACAGGTACCTAATAGGAAATGTTTGGATCCATGTGGACCAAGGGGAGGCAGGTGAGATTACCTCAGTTTGGAATTATGTTTGACATGGATTGATTGGATCACAGGGTCTGTTTCCATGCTACATAACATTACGACTCTAATTCTTGCTATCTCTGCATTCCTCCCTCTTCACATCTCTCCCTATCTCTGTCACCTCACCCAGCCTCACAACTCTTCCTTATCTTCCAAGTTTGTGAGAAGATTTGTAGCTCGGGTGCTCGTTGAAGTGGTTCTGTTCGCCGAGCTGGGAATTTGTGTTGCAGATGTTTTGTCCCCTGTCTAGGTGACATCGTCAGGGCTTGGGAGCCTCCTGTGAAGCCCATCTGGGATGTTTTTTCCGACATTTATAGTGGTTCAGGAACTGACAACCGGAAGCGGCAGAGACAGGCCACTATAAATGCCGGAGGAAAAATCACAGAAGCGCGTCACAGGAGGCTCCCAAGCACTGAGGATGTCACCTAGACAGGGGACGAAACGTCTGCAACACAAATTTCCAGCTCGGCGAACATCTTCCTTATCTCTAATAATTCCTCTCCAGCCTCAGACCCCTCCCTAACTCTAATCCCCTCCAGTCTCTGAAAGTTGTGCTATATGTGCCTTTCTTTGATTGCAGCCTTTAGGATATCCCATTTTTATTTCTCACTTGATGATGGCTCTTTCAGATTCCTGCATCGAGCTCCAGAATTTCCTCCTAAACCGCTCCATCTCACTTTCCTCCCAAACACATTCACCAATCATGTGTCATCTAATCTACTATCATTTTTTCTGACCTGGTTTCAAAGGTGGCCGGTCATATTCCGATATTAAGTGTCTTGAGGTTAACAGCAAAGAAAAAGGCTCTGTGGGCCATTGAGTCTGTGCCAGTAAAGAAAACTATCACCAAACTATCCTGATCCATTTTCCAATACACTGTCATTCGCACCATCTGTCTTGGTATCACAGTGTGCAACGAAATGTGTCTTAAATGCTGTTGGGAATTCCTTGTCTCCCACCCTCCTAGACAGTGAGGATTAGTGCAACTGTTGCTCGATGATGGCATCACCCACAGGAACACAGAGCAGCTGGGTCTGTGCAAACCAGAGATCGCCCACACATTGGGAAGGATGGCAGGGTCCCTGAGAGGGGGCACAGGGGATTTACCAGGATGGTTCAAGGAATGGGGGATTGTAGCAGCATGTTTTGGATATTCTTTTACATTATTCATTGGTCTGATATAGTTGTTGCTGATACATTGGGTAGATAATATCGATCTACAATAGATGGACTCTCCTTCCCAACCTCTCCCCTTGCCTGGGCTGGGGTAACCTTCAGGTTAAACCACCACCAGTCATCTCTCCCTAATGAGAGAGCAGCCCTATGGTCTGGTAGGACAATACTGACTTTGCCTCTTACACAGTGATGACATTGTACCTCGGGGGTAGAGAGAGGGAATGCTGAAGGTGGTGGATGGGACACCACTCAGGCACAGTGCTTTGTCCTGGAGGATGTTCCCTTTCTTTAACATTGCTGGGGGGGGGGGGGTGCACTGATGTAGGTGAGTGGACACTGTTCCAACACAACCCTGATGTGTACCTTATAGAGAGCAAACAGACATTGGGGAATCAGGGATTTGGAGAAACTGAGATTGCTCTCCTTGTAGCAAAGGAAATTTGGGGAGCTGTGACAGAGGGGTTTACAAAAGTTACCCGTTATAATAATAAACCTGACACCCATCAGCTCATTATACAAGGAGTACAGGACACATTGAAGGTGTGGGGAGAACTATTGAGAGAATGGGATGATTGAAAGGAGAACTTTTATGCAGTAAATGGGATTGAGCTGGAACACAATACTCACGCACAATGTGAATATCCCGGTCCTGATGAATTGAGTAAGAGTTTGGCGTTACAGTTACTGAGATTACCATCTGAATACCTACCTGTAGTATCCTGTAATACAAGTTTATAAAATCCATCACTGTCAGTTCAGGTTAGAAACTCACACCATCCCCTCCTCCTGGCCCAGGATGACTGGACACATTACCCCTTGTGGAGGTCAGCAGTCAGTTCAGGGGGAAATCTATGTGGGTTTCTAGGAGTTTCCACCTTGGGACTTCATGTGACTGAACAGGGCAGATCTTTCATAGATGGGACAGAATGATCCAAGAGTCAGTGAGATGTGGAGAGCAGGATTTCCTTCCTTTTCTTTCCTTCCGTCTTGCCGCTGTGCCTCATCAATAAAACATGGGGGGTGAAAGGCTCATGCAGCTCCATGGGCAAGTTGTCTCCATTCTGACCAATGGGCAGCAAGCTCCTCCTAGTCATCCCATAGAGTCTCATGGAAAACAGAGCAACACTGCACGCTTCCCACTGCCCAGGATTCCCAGTAAACGGTTAGAAGAATTGGGGGGTGGGGATATCTGTCAGAAAAGGCATAACTGTAAAGGTCTAAGAGGATTGTGAAGTGAGAGAGATGCACAGGAGAAGGGAGCAACAAGTTGCCAGATGGAGTATAATTTGGGAAAATGGGAAGTTGGTCATTTTGGAGGGGATAATAAAAGAATAGAGTGCTATTTAAATGGTGGAAACTGTAGAAAGCTGCACCACAAAGGGACCAGGGGGTAATTGTGCAGGAAACACAGAAAGCAGCAGATTCTGGGTCAGTCACGGAATCAAGGGTTCGGCTTCAGATTCATCAAGTTTAAGGCAACACCGACACGGGTAAGGGGTTTCAGTAGCAATGGAGCTGGGGTGAGGGGGAGACAAGGAACGTTTAACAGAATGGAATTCCTGGTGTTTGTGATTGTGTGGATGTCTGATCAGAAGGTCACCTTGGGGTCAGATATAACAACAATATTGTGAAGAGTGTAGTGTACCTCAGATATTTCCCAGTGGGACGGAGCGGCTCAGCAGTTAGGGAAAGGTATTTGTAATAGCAACTGAAGGCAATGGTTCTAACCAATACAATGTTTCACTGGAGAAAACTGCAGCTAATCGAGAAGTGGGAGCGTGGTAAGCAGTTTGATAACTGAGTAACAGTGGAGTAATGAAGAGGGATGATGGTGAGAGGGACTTGGGCAGTGTCAGTTTACATGTGAAACCTAACACAGTGCTTTTGGACAATGTCACCTCCTGGCAGTATGTCGGTGAGAAAAAGGAGGGTCCAAGGATAGATCCTTAGATTCCCTACAGTGTGGAAACAGTCCCTTCGTCCCAACAAGTCCACACCGACCCTCTGAAGAGGAACCCATCCAGACCCATTCCCCTACGTTTACCACTGATTGATGCACCTAACACTACAGGCACTTTAGCATGGCCATTTCACCTAACCTGCATACCTTTGGACTGTGGGAAGAAACCGCAGCACCCGGAGGAAACCCACGCAGACACTGGGAGAAAGTGCAAACTCCACACAGACAGTCGCCCGAGTCTGGAATCGAACCTGGGTCCCTGATGCTGTGAGACAGCAGTGCTCACCATTGAGCCACCGTGCTGGCCAACCCTTGAGGGACACCACATGCAATGAATTCAGAAAGGAAATCAGAGAGGGTATCACAGCTACAGAAGTTACCATTGTCGAGGACGGTCTGCCTACTGAGTCAGTATGGGTGGAAATTAGGATCAGTAAGGGAGCAGTCACCTCATTAGGGGTTTACTACAGCACCCCCCCCTCCCCCAACAGCAGCAGGGAGATTGAAGAAAGCATAGGTCAGCAGATTTTGGTAAAGAGTGAATGTAATAGGGTTGTTGTAATGGGTGACTTTAACTTTCTCAATATAGATTGGAACCTCCTTCGAGCAGTTGGTTTTGTAAGGTGTGTTCAGGAGGGTTTCCTAACTCAGCACATTGAAGCGGCCGACGAGGGGAGAGGCCATTTTGATTTTGGTGCTCGGCAATGAGCTGGGGCAGGTGTCAGATCTTGTGGTGGGAGAGCATTTTGGTGATAGTGACCACAACTGCCTCACATTCTATATAGCCATGGAGGAGGAGAGAAGCAGGCACAATGGGAGGATATTTAATTGGGGAAAAGGAAACTATGATACTATCAGACGTGAGTTGGGAACCATGGACTGGGAGCAATTATTCCATGGAAAGGCCACGACAGACATGTGGAGACGGTTTAAGGAACAGTTGTTGCGAGTGATGCATAAATGTGTCCCTCTGAGACAGGCAAGAAGGGGTAAGATAAAGGAACCTTGGATGTCGAGAGCGGAGGATCTTCTTTTCGAAAGAAAGAAGGCAGCTTACGTAAGGTGGAGGAAGGAAGGGTCTTGGTCAGCTCTAGAGGATTACAGGCAGGCGAGGAAGGAGCTCAAAAATGGACTGAGGAGAACCAGGAGGGGGCACGAAAAAGGCTTGGCAGGAAGGATTAGGGAGAATCCAAAGACATTTTACACGGATGTGAGGAGTAAGACAATGATCAAAGAAAGAGTAGGGCCGCTCAGGGATAGCATAGGGAACTTGTGTGTAGAGTCTGAGGAGGCAGGGGAACCCCCTAAATGAGTTTTTTGCTTCTGTCTTTACTAAAGAAAAGGACCTTGTAGTGAATGAAACCATTGAGGAGCAGGTAAGCATGCTGGAACAGATAGAGATTGAGGAAGCTGATGTGCTGAACATTTTGACAAACATTAAGATTGACAAGTCGCCAGGGCCAAACCAGATTTGTCCTCGGCTGCTTTGGGAAGTGAGAAATGTGATTGCTTCGCTGCTTGCGAAGATCCTTACATCCTCGCTCTCCATTGGAGTCGTACCTGAGGACTGGAGGGAGGCAAATATAATTCCTCTCTTCAAGAAAGGAAATAGGGAAATCACCAGCAATTACAGACCAGACACTCTCACGTCTGTCGTCTGTAAGGAGTTAGAAAGGATTATAAGGGATAGGATTTATGAGCATCTGGAAGAGCATGGCTTGATTTAATGCAATCAACACGGCTTTGTGAGGGGCAGGTCATGCCTCACAAACCTTACTGAGTGCTTTGAGGATGTTACGAGGCAAGTTGATGAGGGTCGAGCTGTGGATGTGGTGTATATGGACTTCAGTAAGGCATTTGATAAGGTTCCCCATGGTAGGTTCATTCAGAAGGTCAGGAGGAATGGGATACCGGGAAACTTAGCTGTCTGGATACAGAATTGGCTGGCCAACAGAAGACAGCGAGTGGAGGTAGAAGGAAAATATTCTGCCTGGAAGTCAGTGGTGAGTGGTGTTCCACAGGACTCTGTCCTTGGGCCTCTACTGTTTGTAATTTTTATTAGTGACTTGGATGAGGGGATTGAAGGAGGGGTCAGCAAGTTTGCAGACGACACAAAGGTTGGAGTGTCGTTGACAGTATAGAGGGCTGTTGTTGGCTGCAGTGGGACATTGACAGGATGCAGAGATGGGCTGAGAGGTGGCAGATGGAGTTCAACCTGGATAAATGGAGGTGATGCATTTTGGAAGGTCAAATTTGAAAACTGAGTACAGGATTAAAGACAGGATTCTTGGCAGTGTGACGGAACAGAGGGATCTTGGTGTGCAGGTACATAGATCCCTTAAAATGGCTACCCAAGTGGACAGGGTTGTTAAGAAAGCATATGGTGTTTTGGCTTTCATTAACAGGAGGATTGTGTTTAAGAGTCGTGAGATCTTGATACAGCTCTATAAAACTTTGGTTAGAACGCACTTGGAATACTGTGTCCAGTTCTGGTCGCCCTATTATAGGAAAGATGTGGATGCTTTGGAGAGGATTCAGAGGAGGTTTACCAGAATGCTGCCTGGAATGGAGGGCTTATCTAACAAAGAGAGATTGACTGAGCTCGGACTTCTTTCAGTGGAAAAAAGAAGGAAGACAGGGGACCTAATTGAGGTATACAAGATAATGAGAGGCATAGATAGAGTTGATAGCCAGACACTTTTTTCCCAGGGCAGAAATTGCTAACACGAGAGGTCATAGTTTTAAGCTGTTTGGAGGAAAATATGGAGGGGATGTCAGAGGCGGGTTCTTTAAGCAGAGAGTTGCGAGAGCATGGAATGCGTTGCAAGCAGCAGTTGTGGAAGTGAGGTCATTGGGGATATTTAAGTGACTGCTGGACATGCATATGGTCATAGAAATTTGAGGGTTCATACTTTAGGTTTCCCTTACATGAGGATCGATGGTCGGCACAGCATCAAGGGCTGAAGGGCCTGTTCTGTGCTGTACTGTTCTATGTCCTATGATCTATGTTCTATGAAGTGTATCTGTACCTTTCGACCATCTGCACCCTGTACTGACAGATAGTGCTCCCTCAATACCTTAGAAACCACCCCCTCAGTATGTTTATCCCCAAAGCACCTCGACAGAACATTCATGCCCTCAACACCTCAGAAAGCAAACCTGTTGCCCCCTTGGACCGTGTTCATCCCCAAACCTGTTCTCACTGTGATGACCCACAGCCACCTCCAAGATTGGAGCCCAGGGCACAGAACATTATTTGAGTCTCTGGATTGATCATACAATCCCTAAGATGTGGAAGCAGGTCATTCGGCCTATCAGGTTCACACTCACCTTCGACAGAGCATCCCACCCTACCCCCTCTATCCCCGGATCCCTTCATTTCCTCTGGCTAACCCACCCAGCCTGCACATCTTTGGACAGTGGGTGGGAACTGGAGCACCCGGAGGCTGGCACGGGGACAATGTGCCAACTCCACACAGACAGTCGCCCGAGGCTGGAATCGAACCCGGGTGGGGTGAGGCAACACTGAGCCCCCGTGACCATCCCACTATCTCCTGCCCGTTGATGACCGTTTGATGTCTGTACCCGGGGAGTATCGAACTTGTCTAGCGTTTATTTAAGAAAGATTAGGGACAAGGGCAATGCCTCCACATGCTCAAGATGCTTGGTCCCCCTCGAAAAAATATTTATATCAATTTCAAAAAGATACTTTATTCACAAAAACCTTCACGTACAAACATAGTCACTAAAGTTCGGTTCTGTACAGTCTGTATAACAAGTCTTTGCAATTACATATATACTCCCCTTGGCTGATTAACTGAAATGTTAGCTCTGAGGTATTCCTTCTGAATTAACATCACAAAGTTACATTGAGAAGGATCTTTGTGAAGTGCCTGTGTTCTGTATCTGTTCTCCCATGTACCCCGCCCTCCGAATACAATACCTTACTAAGCCTTAAACCTGTTTGTCAACTTTCAGCAGAAGCAGCCTCAGGGCATTGCACACTGACTGAATGACTCAGTGACGCTTGGATCAGGTCAAATTCTCAAGCAAACAGATGGTGGGGAAATTCAGCAAAATTCACCAGGTAGCAACGGTGAAGAGAGAGAGGAACAATTCGCATTTCAAGTGACCCTTCCTCAAAACGGTCTGTTCTGATGGAACTTTCCTGCAGAAATCACTGGATTGAAAGGTGAACTCTCTGTCTCTTTCTCCCTCCCCCTTCAGAGATGCTGCCGGACATGCTGAGTTTCTTCAGCAATCTCTGTATTGATGGTTCAGGTCTCCAGCGCGTCCGTACAGATTGATTTTAGTGTTGAATTCTCAAGCTTGCTCTATTAAAGGGATTGAATCCCTCTGCTACAAAGGGGGGTCAGTTACCACAGCTAACAGGTTCGTGATGCCAACATTGTTGGCTCAATCTCTATCATGTCTGAAATTACCATGAAGGCCCCAGCTTCTCAACCTCACCCCTCACCTGAGGTGTGTGACCCACCAGGCCTCTCTGACAAGACAGCAGCTCTCGGGTCCTCCTGGTCTATAATAACTTCCCAACTTTAAAAGGGCACTCCAGTCAGAGAGCTCTTTACATGGTTCAGGTCAAAATCCTGGAGCTCCCTCCCTAACATCACTGTGGGACACCCAAGGACTGCAGCAGGAGAGTACAGCTCATCCACACCTTCCAGGCAACTATTAGAGGGTGTGGGAATCACATACAAGCCACATGTGAAAATAAGTTTTATAACAGGGTTACGGTGGATGGTCACTAACACTGTTTCATTACCTGTGTTGAAATCAGCGTAATGAAGGAGCTCAGGGTGGGTTGAAAATGACAATGATAGCCTTTCGTAGGTTGGTGTTCATGAGAGTATGTATCGACAGTATGAATGTTTGAGCACTTATTCAAGGGCATGCAGGTAGCTGCCAGAGGAAGTGATGGGGGCTGGTACAATTGTGACATTTAAAAGGCATCAGGATGAGTATGTGAACAGGAAGGGTTTAGAGAGATATCAGCCAAGTGCTAGCTAATGGAATGAAATGCGATGGGAATATCTGGTTGGTATGGACGAGTTGGACAGGAGGGTCCATTTCCAAGCTGTGCATCTCTGTGACTCTGTGCCTTTGAATAGTCTATTACAGAGAGTTTCAGACAGGGTTTGGTTTGTGTGTCTCTCTCAGGCTTCCTCAGAATCTGCAGACCCAATGTCTCCAAATTTCCACAAGACTCTATGAAATAGAAAAAAAGAGGGTCAGTACTGAGGGAGTGCTGCACTGTCAGAGGGTCAGTACTGAGGGAGTGCTGCACTGTCAGAGGGTCATTACTGAGGGGGTGTTACACTGTCAGAGGGTCAGTACTGAGGGAGTGCTGCACTGTCAGAGGGTCAGTACTGAGGGAGTGCTGCACTGTCAGAGGGTCAGTACTGAGGGAGTACTGCACTGTCAGAGGGTCAGTACTGAGGGAGTGCTGCACTGTCAGAGGGTCAGTACTGAGGGAGTACTGCATTGTCAGAGGGTCAGTACTGAGGGAGTGCTGCACTGTCAGAGGGTCAGTATTGAGGGAGTACTGCACTGTCAGAGGGTCAGTACTGAGGGAGTGCTGCACTGTCGGAGGGTCATTACTGAGAGAGTGCTGCACTGTCAGAGGGTCAGTACTGAGGGAGTGCTGCACTGTCAGAGGGTCAGTACTGAGGGAGTGCTGCACTGTCAGAGTGTCTGTACTGAGGGAGTGCTGCACTCTCAAAGAGTTAGTACTGAGGGAGCGCTGCACTGTAAGAATTTCAGAACTAAAGGTGCGCTGCTCAGTCAAAGAGCAGCACTGTCAGAGGGTCAGTACTGAGGGTGTACCGCACTGTCACACGGTCGGTATGGGGGCACTGCCACAGTGTCAGATGGTCAGTACTGAGGACGTTCTGCACTGTGTGAGCGTCAGTACTGAGTGAGTGCCGCACTGTCAGAGGGTCAGCACTGAGGGATCACTGCGCTGTCAGAGGGTCAGTACTGAGGGGCTGCTGCATTGCCAGAGGGTGAGCACTGAGGGATCACCGCACTGTCGGACAGTCAGTAGTAAGGGAACACCTCACTGTAAGAGGTTCAGTCCAGAGGGAATGCCGCACTGTCTGAAGCTCTGTAGTCTGAGAGCACTGCACCATCAGAGGGTCAGTACTGAACGAGCACTACACTGTCATAGGGTAGGAACTGAGGGAGCATGTACTATCAAAAGGTCAGTACTGAGGGAGCGCTACACAGTGAGAGTGTCAGTTCCGAGTGAGTGCTATTTCAGAGGGTCGGGACAGAGAGAGTGCTGCATTGTCAGAGGGTCAGTACTGAGGGAGTGCTGCAGTCAGAGAGTCAGGACCGAGCGGGTGCTGAACTATCAGCGGGTCAGTACTGAAGGCGTTCCGCACAGTCAGATGGTCAGTACTGAGAGAGTGCTGCACTGTCAGAGAGTCAGTACCGAGCGGGTGCTGAACTATCAGCGGGTCAGTACAGAGGGCGTTCCGCACAGTCAGATGGTCAGTATTGAGAGAGTGCTGCACTGTCAGAGGATCAGTACCGAGCGGATGCTGAACTGTCAGCGGGTCAGTACTGAGGGAGTGCTGCACTGTCAGAGGGTTAGTACAGAGAGAGTGCTACACTGTCAGAGGGTCAGTACTGAGGCACTGCTGGACTGTCAGAGGTGCAGGACCGAGGCAGAGGGTCAGTACTGAGGGAGTGATACCCAGTCAATGGGTCAGTACTGAGGGAGTGATACACTGTCAATGGGTCAGTACTGAGGGAGTGATACACTGTCAATGGGTCAGTACTGAGGGAGTGCTACACTGTCAATGGGTCAGTACTGAGGCAGTGCTGTACTGTCAGAGTGTCAGTTATGATGGAGTGCTGAACTGTCAGAGGATTTGTCCTGAGATTGGGCCACACTGTCGGAGGGTCAGTATAGGGCCACTTCCACTCTGCCAGAGAGTCAGTACTGAGGGAGCGCATCACTATCAGAGGATCAATGTGGAGGGAGTGCAGCGTTGTCAGAGGGTCAGTATGGAGGGAGTGCAGCATTGTCAGAGGGTCAGTGTGGAGGGAGTGCTGCATTGTCAGAGAGTCAGTGTGGAGGGAGTGCAGCATTGTCAGAGGGTCAGTGTGGAGGGAGTGCAGCATTGTCAGAGAGTCAGTGTGGAGGGAGTGCAGCATTGTCAGAGGGTCAGTGTGGAGGGAGTGCAGCATTGTCAGAGGGTCAGTGTGGAGGGAGTACAGCATTGTCAGAGGATTAGTGTGGAGGGAGTACAGCATTGTCAGAGGGTCAGTGTGGAGGGGGTGCAGCATTGTCAGAGGGTAAGTACTGAGGGAGTGCTGCACTGTCAGAGGGTCAGTATTGAGGGAGTACTGCACTGTCAGAGGGTCAGTACTGAGGGAGTGCTGCACTGTCGGAGGGTCAGTACTGAGAGAGTGCTGCACTGTCAGAGGGTCAGTACTGAGAGAGTGCAGCACTGTCGGAGGGTCATTACTGAGAGAGTGCTGCACTGTCGGAGGGTCATTACTGAGAGAGTGCTGCACTGTCAGAGTGTCAGTACTGAGGGAGTGCTGCACTGTCAGAGGGTCAGTACTGAGGGAGTGCTGCACTGTCAGAGGGTCAGTACTGAGAGAGTGCAGCACTGTCAGAGTGTCTGTACTGAGGGAGTGCTGCACTCTCAAAGAGTTAGTACTGAGGGAGCGCTGCACTGTAAGAATTTCAGAACTAAAGGTGCGCTGCTCAGTCAAAGAGCTGCACTGTCAGAGGGTCAGTACTGAGGGTGTACCGCACTGTCACACGGTCGGTATGGGGGCACTGCCACAGTGTCAGATGGTCAGTACTGAGGACGTTCTGCACTGTGTGAGCGTCAGTACTGAGTGAGTGCCGCACTGTCAGAGGGTCAGCACTGAGGGATCACTGCGCTGTCAGAGGGTCAGTACTGAGGGGCTGCTGCATTGCCAGAGGGTGAGCACTGAGGGATCACCGCACTGTCGGACAGTCAGTAGTAAGGGAACACCTCACTGTCAGAGGTTCAGTCCAGAGGGAATGCTGCACTGTCTGAAGCTCTGTAGTCTGAGAGCACTGCACGATCAGAGGGTCAGTACTGAACGAGCACTACACTGTCATAGGGTAGGAACTGAGGGAGCATGTACTATCAAAAGGTCAGTACTGAGGGAGCGCTACACAGTGAGAGTGTCAGTTCCGAGTGAGTGCTATTTCAGAGGGTCGGGACAGAGAGAGTGCTGCATTGTCAGAGGGTCAGTACTGAGGGAGTGCTGCACTGTCAGAGAGTCAGTACCGAGCGGGTGCTGAACTATCAGCGGGTCAGTACAGAGGGCGTTCCGCACAGTCAGATGGTCAGTATTGAGAGAGTGCTGCACTGTCAGAGGGTCAGTATTGAGAGAGTGCTGCACTGTCAGAGGGTCAGTGTGGAGGGAGTGCAGCATTGTCAGAGAGTCAGTGTGGAGGTAGTGCAGCTTTGTCAGAGGGTCAGTGTGGAGGGAGTGCAGCATTGTCAGAGAGTCAGTGTGGAGGGGGTGCAGCATTGTCAGAGGGTCAGTGTGGAGGGAGTGCAGCATTGTCAGAGGATCAGTGTGGAGGGGGTGCAGCATTGTCAGGGGGTCAGTGTGGAGGGAGTGCAGCATTGTCAGAGAGTCAGTGTGGAGGGAATGCAGCATTGTCAGAGGGTCAGTGTGGAGGGAGTGCTGCATTGTCAGAGGGTCAGTGTGGAGGGAGTGCAGCATTGTCAGAGGGTCAGTGTGGAGGGAGTGCAGCATTGTCAGAGGGTCAGTGTGGAGGGGGTGCAGCATTGTCAGGGGGTCAGTGTGGAGGGAGTGCAGCATTTTCAGAGGGTCAGTGTGGAGGGAGTGCAGCATTGTCAGAGGGTCAGTGTGGAGGGAGTGCAGCATTGTCAGGGGGTCAGTGTGGAGGGAGTGCAGCATTGTCAGGGGGTCAGTGTGGAGGGAGTGCAGCGTTGTCAGAGGGTCAGTGTGGAGGGAGTGCTGCATTTTCAGAGGGTCAGTGTGGAGGGAGTGCAGCATTGTCAGAGGGTCAGTGTGGAGGGAGTGCAGCATTGTCAGAGGGTCAGTGTGGAGGGAGTGCCGCGTTGTCAGAGGGTCAGTGTGGTGAGAGTGCTGCATTTTCAGAGGGTCAGTGTGGAGGGAGTGCTGCATTGTCAGAGGGTCAGTGTGGAGGGAGTGCAGCATTGTCAGGGGGTCAGTGTGGAGGGAGTGCAGCATTGTCAGGGGGTCAGTGTGGAGGGAATGCAGCGTTGTCAGAGGGTCAGTATGGAGGGAGTGCAGCATTGTCAGAGGGTCAGTACGGAGGGAGTGCAGCATTGTCAGAGGGTCAGTGTGGAGGGAGTGCTGCATTTTCAGAGGGTCAGTGTGGAGGGAGTGCAGCATTGTCAGAGGGTCAGTGTGAAGGGAGTGCTGCATTGTCAGAGGGTCAGTGTGGTGGGAGTGCAGCATTGTCAGGGGGTCAGTGTGGAGGGAGTGCAGCATTGTCAGAGGATCACTGTGGAGGGGGTGCAGCATTGTCAGAGGATCAGTGTGGAGGGAGTGCAGCATTTTCAGAGGGTCAGTGTGGAGGGAGTGCAGCATTGTCAGAGGGTCAGTGTGGAGGGAGTGCAGCATTGTCAGAGGGTCAGTGTGGAGGGAGTGCAGCATTGTCAGAGGGTCAGTATGGAGGGAGTGCAGCATTGTCAGAGGGTCAATGTGGAGGGAGTGCAGCATTGTCAGAGGGTCAGTGTGGAGGGAGTGCAGCATTGTCAGAGGGTCAGTGTGGAGGGAGTGCAGCATTGTCAGAGGGTCAGTGTGGAGGGAGTGCAGCATTGTCAGAGGGTCAGTGTGGAGGGGGTGCAGCATTGTCAGAGGATCAGTGTGGAGGGAGTGCAGCATTGTCAGAGGGTCAGTGTGGAGGGAGTGCAGCATTGTCAGAGGGTCAGTGTGGAGGGAGTGCAGCATTGTCAGAGGGTCAGTGTGGAGGGAGTGCAGCATTGTCAGAGGATCAGTGTGGAGGGAGTGCAGCATTGTCAGAGGGTCAGTGTGGAGGGGGTGCAGCATTGTCAGAGGGTCAGTGTGGAGGGAGTGCAGCATTGTCAGAGGGTCAGTGTGGAGGGAGTGCAGTATTGTCAGAGGGTCAGTGTGGAGGGAGTGCAGCATTGTCAGAGGGTCAGTGTGGAGGGAGTGCAGCATTGTCAGAGGATCAGTGTGGAGGGAGTGCAGTATTGTCAGAGGGTCAGTGTGGAGGGAGTGCAGCATTGTCAGAGGGTCAGTGTGGAGGGAGTGCTGCATTGTCAGAGGGTCAGTATGGAGGGAGTGCAGCATTGTCAGAGGGTCAGTGTGGAGGGAGTGCTGCATTGTCAGAGGGTCAGTGTGGAGGGAGTGCAGCATTGTCAGAGGGTCAGTGTGGAGGTAGTGCAGCATTGTCAGAGGATCAGTGTGGAGGGAGTGCAGCATTGTCAGAGGGTCAGTGTGGAGGGAGTGCAGCATTGTCAGAGGGTCAGTGTGGAGGGAGTGCAGCATTGTCAGAGAGTCAGTATGGAGGGTGTACAGCATTGTCAGAGTATCAGTGTGGAGGGGGTGCAGCATTGTCAGAGGGTCAGTGTGAAGGGAGTGCAGCATTGTCAGAGGGTCAGTGTGGAGGGAGTGCAGCATTGTCAGAGGGTCAGTGTGGAGGGAGTGCAGCATTGTCAGAGGGTCAGTGTGGAGGGAGTGCAGCATTGTCAGAGAGTCAGTATGGAGGGTGTACAGCATTGTCAGAGTATCAGTGTGGAGGGGGTGCAGCATTGTCAGAGGATCAGTGTGGAGGGAGTGCAGCATTGTCAGAGGGTCAGTGTGGAGGGAGTGCAGCATTGTCAGAGGGTCAGTGTGGAGGGAGTGCAGCATTGTCAGAGGGTCAGTGTGGAGGGAGTGCAGCATTGTCAGAGGATCAGTGTGGAGGGAGTGCAGCATTGTCAGAGGGTCAGTGTGGAGGGGGTGCAGCATTGTCAGAGGGTCAGTGTGGAGGGAGTGCAGCATTGTCAGAGGGTCAGTGTGGAGGGAATGCTGCATTGTCAGAACTTCAGGATGGAGGGATTGCTGTGCAGGGAGAGGGTCAGTAATGATGAAGTGCGCACTCTCTGACGGTCAGTACTAATGGATCGCCATGCTGTCAGAGTGTCGCACTGTGAGAGGGTTACTACTGAGGGAGCGCTGCACTGTGAAAGGTTTAGAACTGAGGGAGCAACGCACTCTGAGGGGATGAGTACTGAGGGGTCACCGCGCTGTGAGGGGTCAGTACTGAGGGAGTGCCATGCTATCTGTCGGACAGTCTGTACTGAGTGATTGCTGCATTGCCAGGGGGTCAGTACTGAGAGAGTGATGCACACTCAAAGGGACATTACTGAGGGAGAGCTACACGGTCAGTGTGTCAGTTCTGAGGGAGTGTTGTTTCAGGGGGTCAGTACTGAGGGAGTGCTGCACTGTCAGAGGGTCTGTACTGAGGGAGTGCTGCACTGCCAAAGGGTCAGTACTGAGGGAGTGCTGCACTGCCAAAGGGTCAGTACTGAGGCATTGCTGGACTATCAGAAGTGCAGGAATGAGGCAGTGCCGCACTGTCTGATTGTCAGTACTGAGGGAGTTCTGCTCTGCCGGAGGGTTGGTACTGAGAAAATGCCACGTTATCGGAGGGTCAGTACCGAGAGAGTGCTGCACTGTAAGAGCAGCTGTATTGAGGGAGTGCCACATTGTCGGAGGGTCAGTACTGAGAGAATGCCACACTGTATGAGTGTCAGTACTGAGGGAATGCTGCACTGTGGAAATGTCAGTACAAAGAGAGTGCTGCAGAGTCAGAGGGTCAGTACTGAGGGAAAGCTGTTGTGTCAGAGCGTCATTTCTGAGGGTGTGCTGCAGGGTCAATGGAGCAGTGCTGAGGGAGAGCTGCATTGTCAGAGGGTCAGTACTGAGGGAGCGCTGCACTCTCAGAGGATATAGAACATAGAACATAGAACAATACAGCACAGAACAGGCCCTTCGGCCCACGATGTTGTGCTGAACATTTGTCCCAGCTTAAGCACCCATCTATGTACCTTTCCAATTGCCGCTTAAAGGTCACCAAAGATTCTGACTCTACCACACCCACAGGCAGCGCATTCCATGCCCCCACCACTCTCTGGGTAAAGAACCCACGCCTGACATCTCCCCTATACCTTCCACCCTACACCTTACATTTACGTCCCCTTGTAACACTCTGTTGTACCCGGGGAAAAAGTTTCTGATTGTCTATCTATTCCCCTGATCATCTTATAAACCTCTATCAAGTCACCCCTCATCCTTCGCCGTTCCAATGAGAAAAGGCCTAGCACTCTCAACCTATCCTTGTACGACCTATTCTCCATTCCAGGCAACATCCTGGTAAATCTTCTCTGCACCCTCTCCAAAGCTTCCACATCTTTCCTAAAGTGAGGCGGCCAGCACTGCACACAGTACTCCAAATGTGGCCTAACCAAGGTCCTGTACAGCTGTAACATCACTTCACGACTCTTGAATTCAATCCCTCTGCTAATGAACGCTAATGCACACCATAGGCCTTCTTACAAGCTCTATCCACCTGAGTGGCAACTTTCTAAGATCTACGAACATAGACCCCAAGATCCCTCTGCTCCTCCACCTCACTAAGAACCCTACCGTTAACCCTGTATTCCGCATTCTTATTTGTCTTTCCAAAATGGACAACCTCACACTTGGCAGGGTAGAACTCCATCTGCCACTCCTCAGCCCAGCTCTGCATCATATCCAAGTCCCTTTGCAGCCGACAGGGCTGAGGCTTATTCCTCAGCTACCGTCTGCTCATCCCAAATGAATCCCACTGCCCCACACTCAGCACAGTCATGTGTTCCTTATTTCTGAGCTTCCCAATGCTAATCCACATCCAGAATGACATCCCACACTCCTCCAAATCGTATTGCAGGCTATTTGTCTGGGAACGAGGAGTGCTAAGAGAGGAAATAAAAATCTGAAAGGACTTTACAGTGACATTAAGGGTGAATTGATAATGAGAGAAAGAGTCGGTTGTGGAACACAGTGAGAATGTGTGCATGGACCCAGAGGCTACAGTGAATGGATGCATTGTGTCAATGCTCATTGGGACAGGGACGGTATGAAATCGTGGAGATGCTCTGTGATACAATTAAATGAATTAGCATATATAGAGAGAGATGGTTCTGAGTGGTCTGGCCTTCTTACAAACCAGTAAATCTCCAAAGACGGTGGAAATGTATCTCAGTTTACCGAATGAGGGGATGGAGGAAGTAGCAGGGACACTTGCAAACATTTTCAATTCCCCTCTGGCCACAGGAGAGGTGCCGTCGGACTGACCATGTGGTACTGTTATTCAAGTAGGATCATGGGATATACCAGGCAGCTCCAGGCCAGTCAGGCTAATATCGTGGGTGGGACGTCTGTTGGAAGCAATTTTGGGAGATAGAATTAATCAGCATTTACAGAGACTGGAGTTCATGATGAACAGTCAGAATGGTTGTGTTAAGGGGAGGGCAGGTCTGACCAATGGGAGTGCACTTTTTAAGGAGGTGACCAGCTGTGTAAATAAGGGCAATACTTTCCTGTCGTCTGCTTGGAGGTCAGTCAGGCTTTTATCAGGACCCATACTGAAAACTGATAGTGAACATAAAAACTCAAGATCCAAAGAATTTGGCGCAGAATGCTGAGTGGCAGGAAGCAGACAGTGATGGCCCAGTTAGAAATCTCTGTCTGTTCATGTCTCACTGTTGGGGTCTTGCTGATGTGGTTGATAGAAAAGATTTAGGTTTGAATGGTGGAGGGTTAATCATTGGGTTCATGAATGATATGGGTATTGGTGGGGTGATAAATACTGAGGAGGATAGCCTTAGGTTACAGAAGGATGGAGATGGCCTTGTCAGATGGACCGATCAGTGACAACGGGTGAGGTGCCTGAAGACTGGAGGGTGATTAATGATGGGCCATTATTGAAGTAAGGCTGCAAGGAACAGCCATTGAACTATGGAGCTGTGAGCCTGGTGGCAGTGGTGGGTAAGCTGTTGGAGGGCATTCTGAGAGACAACTTACATGCATTTGGAAAAGCAAGAATTGATTAGGGATGGTCAGAATGGCTTTGTTTGTGGAAATGATGTGTCCAACTTGGTAGAGCTTTTGAAGGGATGACCAAGGAGACAGATGAGAAGGTTTCACATGGGAGATTGCTTAGTAAAAGGTTAAATGAGATGGCATCCAAGGAGAGAGGACAGCACGGTGCCTCAGAGGTTTGATTCTAACTCCCGGTGACTGTCTGTGTGGAGTTTACACATTCTCTCTGTATCTGTGCGGGTTCCCTCCGGGTGATCCAGTTCCCTCCCACCATCCAAAGCTGCCATGGGAAATGCAGTATTACAGGGATAGAGTAGAGGATGTGAGTCTGGGTGCGATGCTGTTCAGACAGTCAATGTGGAGCCAATGGACGGAATGGCTTGCTTCTACACTGTAGGAAATCTAAAATTAATCCAGAGAGACAAGTAATGTTCTGGGGACCTGGGCTCCAATCTTGGACAGGGGTGGATGTGGGTCCTTACAGTCTGAAGGGGTTTGAACACAGTCTGAGGGGGGAGCTGGGCTGAGCCCTGAGGTGTTGAGGATGTGAATGTTTTGTGGAGCTACTGTCTGAGGGGCTTTGGGGGTTAAACACAACAAAGTGATGAATTCTTCGGTATTGAGGGAGCACTTTCTGAGGTATTGAGGAAGCACTTTCTGAGGTATTGAGGGAGCACTTACTGAGGTACTGAGGGATCACTTTCTGAGGTATTGAGGGAGAACGATATGAGGAATTGAGGAAGCATTATCAGTGGTACTGAGGGAGAACTATCTGAGGTATTGAGGGAGCACTTTATGAGGCATTGAGGGAGCACTTTCTGAGGTACTGAGGGAGCACTTTCTGAGGTACTGAGGGAGAACTATCTGAGGTACTGAGGGAGAAGTATCTGAGGTACTGAGGGAGCACTTTCAGAGGTATTGAGGAAGATCTATCTGAGGTATTGATGGAGCACTATCTGAGGTATTGAGGGAGCACTATCTGAGGCATTGTGGGGGAACTATCTGAGGTATTGAGCGAGCACTTTCTGCGGTACTGAGGGAGCATTATCTGAGGTATTGAGGGAGCACTTTCTGAGGTACTGAGGGATTACTTTCTGAGGTATTGAGGTAGCACGTTCTGCGGTATTGAGGAAGCACTTTCTGAGGTATTGATGGAGCAATTTCTGAGATACTGAGGGAGCACTATCTGAGGTACTGAGGGAGCACTTTCTGAGGTGTTGAGGAAGCACTTTCTGAGGTACTGAGGGAGCACTTTCTGAGGTATTGAGGGAGCACTATCTGAGGTATTGAGGGAGCACTATCTGAGGTACTGAGGGAGCACTTTCTGAGGTATTGAGGGAGAAGTATCTGAGGTATTGAGGAAGCCCTTTCTGTGGTACTGACGGAAAACTATCTGAGGTACTGAGGTAGCACTATCTGCGGTATTGAGGGAGCACTATATGAGGCATTGAGGGAGCACTATCTGAGGTACTGATGGAGCACTTTCTGAGGTACTGATGGAGAACTATCTGAGGTACTGAGGGAGAACTTTCGGAGGTACTGAGTAAGCACTATCTGAGGTCCTGAGCGAGTACTACCTGAGGTACTGAGGGAGAACTATCTGAGGTACTGAGGGACCACTTTCTGAAGTATTGAGGGAGCACTTTCTGAGGTATTGAGGAAGCACTTTCTGAGGTACTGAGGGAGAACTATCTGAGGTACTGAGGGTGCAAGTTCTGAGGTATTGAGGGAGCACTATCTGAGGTACTGAGGGAGAACTATCTGAGGTACTGAGAGATAACTATCTGAGGTATTGATGGAGCACTTTCTGAGGTATTGAGGGAGCACTATCTGAGGTACTGAGGGAGCACTTTCTGAGGTACAGAGGAAGCACTTTCTGAGGCATTGAGGGAGCACTATCTGAGGCTTAGAGGGAGCACTATCTGAGGTACTGAGGGAGAACTATCTGAGGTAATGAGGAAGCACTTTCTGAGGTATTGAGGGAGCACTTTCTGAGGTACTGAGGGAGCACTTTCTGAGGTATTGAGGAAGCACTTTTTCAGGTATCGAGGGAGCACTATCTGAGGCATTGTGTGAGAACTATCTGAGGTATTGAGCGAGCACTTTCTGAGGTACTGAGGAAGCACTTTCTGAGGTATTGAGGAAGCACTTTCTGTGGTATTGATGGAGCAATTTCTGAGGTACTGATGGAGCACTATCTGAGGTACTGAGGGAGCACTTTCTGAGGTGTTGAGGAAGCATTTTCTGAGGTACTGAGGGAGCACTTTCTGAGGTATTGAGGGAGCACTATCTGAGGTACTGAGGGAGCAAGTTCTGAGGTATTGAGGGAGCACACTCTGAGGTACTGAGGGAGAACTATCTGAGGTATTGAGGGAGCACTATCTGAGGTAATGAGGGTGCACTTTCTGAGGTATTGAGGAAGCACTTTCTGAGGTATTGAGGGAGCACTTTCTGAGGTATTGAGGGAGCACTATCTGAAGTACTGAGGGTGCACTTTCTGAGGTATTGAGGGAGCACTTTCTGAGGTACTGAGGGAGCACTTTCTGAGGTACTGAGGGAGAACTATCTGAGGTACTGAGGGAGAACTATCTGAGGTACTGAGGCTGAACTATCTGAGGTATTGATGGAGCACGATCTGAGGTATTGAGGGAGAAATATCTGAGGTATTGAGGGAGCACTATCTGAGTTATTGAGAGAGAACTATCTGGGGTATTTAGGGAGCACTTTCAGAGGTATTGAGGGAGCACTATCTGAGGTATTGATAGAGCACTATCTGAGGTATTGATGGAGCACTTTCAGAGGTATTGAGGGAGCACTTTCAGAGGTATTGAGGGAGAACTATCTGAGGTATTGAGGGAGCACTTTCAGAGGTATTGAGGGAAAAATATCTGAGGTATTGAGGGAGCACTTTCTGAGGTATTGAGGGAGCACTTTCTGAGGTACTGAGGCAGAACTATCTGAGGTATTGATGGAGCACGATCTGAGGTATTGAGGGAGAAATATCTGAGGTATTGAGGGAGCAATTTCAGAAGTATTGATGGAGCACTATCTGAGTTATTGAGGGAGAAATTTCTGGGGTAGTTAGGCAGCACTTTCAGAGGTATTGAGGGAGCACTATCTGAGGTATTGATAGAGCACTATCTGAGGTATTGAGGGAGCACTTTCAGAGGTATTGAGGGAGCACTTTCAGAGGTATTGAGGGAGCAAGTTCTGAGGTATTGAGGAAGCACACTCTGAGGTACTGAGGGAGCACTATCTGAGGTAATGAGGGTGCACTTTCTGAGGTATTGAGGAAGCACTTTCTGAGGTATTGAGGGAGCACTTTCTGAGGTACTGAGGGTGCACTTTCTGAGGTATTGATGAAGCACTTTCAGAGTAACTGAGGGAGAACTATCTGAGGTACTGAAGGACCATTTTTCTGAAGTATTGAGGGAGCACTTTCTGAGGTACTGAGGGAGTACTATCTGAGGAACAGAGAGAGAACTTTCTGAGGTACTGAGTGAGCACTTTCTGAGGTATTGAGGAGGCACTACCTGAGGTACTGAGGGCGAAATATCTGAGGTACTGACGGAAAAGTATCTGAGGTACTGAGGTAGCACTTTCTGCGGTATTGAGGGAGCACTATCTGAGGTACTGAGGGAGCACTTTCTGAGGTACTGATGGAGAACTATCTGAGGTACTGAGGGAGAACTTTCGGAGGTACTGAGGAAGCACTATCTGAGGTCCTGAGCGAGTACTATCTGAGGTACTGAGGCAGCACTATCTGAGGTACTGAGGGATCACTTTCTGAGGTACAGAGGAAGCACTATCTGAGGTACTGAGGGAAACTTTCTGAGGTACAGGGGAAGCACTTTCTGAGGCATTGAGGGAGCACTCTCTGAGGTATTGAGGAAGCACTTTCTGAGGCATTAAGGGAGCAATATCTGAGGTACTGAGGGAGGACTTTCTGAGGTATTTAGGGAGCATTTTCTGAGGTACTGAGGGAGCACTTTCTGAGGTATTGAGGGAGCACTTTCTAGTACTGAGGGAGCACTTTCTGAGGTATTGAGGGAGCACTTTCTGAGGTACTGCGGGAGCACTTTCCGAGGTATTGAGGGAGAACTATCTCGGTTTTGAGGGAGAACTATCTGAGGTATTGAGGGAGCATTTTCAGAGGTACTGAGGAAGCACTATCTGAGGTACTGAGGGAGCACTTTTTGAGGTACTGAGGGAGAAGTATCTGAGGTACTGAGGGACCACTTTCTGACGTATTGAGGGAGCACTTTCTGAGGTACTGAGGGAGCACTTTCTGAGGTATTGAGGGAGCACTATCTGAGGTATTGAGGGAACACAATCTGATGTATTGAGGGAGCACTTTCTGAGGTATTGAGGGAGCACTATCTGAGGTACTGAGGATGCACTTTCTGAGGTGTTGAGGAAGCACTTTCTGAGGTATTGAGGAAGCAATTTCTGAGGTACTGAGGGAGAAATATCTGAGGTACTGAGGGAGAGTTATCTGAGGTATTGATGGAGCACTTTCGGAGGTATTGAGGGAGCACTATCTGAGGTACTGAGGGAGCACTTTCTGAGGTATTGAGGAAGCACTTTCTGAGGTAGTGAGGGTGCACTTTCTGAGGTGTTGAGGAAGCACTTTCTGAGGTGTTGAAGAAACACTTTCTGAGGTATTGAGGGAGCATTTTCTGAGGCATTTATAGAGAACTATCTGAGGTACTGAGGGAGCACTTTCTGAGGTATTAAGGGAGCACTATCTGAGGCATAGAGGGAGCAATGTCTGAGGTACTGAGGGAGCACATTATGAGGTATTGAGGGAGAACTATCTGAGGTACTGAGGGAGCACTTTGTGAGGTACTGAGGGAGCACTTTCAGAGGTATTGAGGCAGAACTATCTGAGGTATTGATGGAGCACGATCTGAGGTATTGAGGGAGAAATATCTGAGGTATTGAGGGAGCAATTTCAGAAGTATTGATGGAGCACTATCTGAGTTATTGAGGGAGAACTATCTGGGGTATTTAGGGAGCACTTTCAGAGGTATTGAGGGAGCACTATCTGAGGTATTGATAGAGCACTATCTGAGGTATTGAGGGAGCACTTTCAGAGGTATTGAGGGAGCACTTTCAGAGGTATTGAGGGAGAACTATCTGAGGTACTGAGGGAGCACTTTCTGAGGTATTGAGGGAGCAATTTCAGAGGTATTGAGGGAGAAATATCTGAGGTATTGAGGGAACACTTTCTGAGGTATTGAGGGAGCACTTTCTGAGGTACTGAGGAAGCACTATCTGAGGTACTGAGGGAGCACTACCTGAGGTACTGAGGGAGAACTATCTGGGGTACTGAGGGACCATTTTTCTGAAGTATTGAGGGAGCACTTTCTGAGGTTCTGAGGGAATACTATCTGAAGAACAGAGAGAGAACTTTCTGAGGTACTGAGTGAGCACTTTCTGAGGTATTGAGGGAGCACTACCTGAGGTACTGAGGGAGAAATATCTGAGGTACCGAGGGAGCTCTTTCTGAGGTATTGAGGAAGCACGTTCTGAGGTACTGAGGGAGAATTATCTGAGGTACTGAGGGTGCAAGTTCTGAGGTATTGAGGGAGCACTATCTGAGGTATTGAGGGAGCACTATCTGAGGTACTGAGGGAGCAAGCTCTGAGGTATTGAGGGAGCACTTTCTGAGGTACTGAGGAAGCACTATCTGAGGTACTGAGGGAGCACTACCTGAGGTACTGAGGGAGAACTATCTGGGGTACTGAGGGACCATTTTTCTGAAGTATTGAGGGAGCACTTTCTGAGGTTCTGAGGGAATACTATCTGAAGAACAGAGAGAGAACTTTCTGAGGTACTGAGTGAGCACTTTCTGAGGTATTGAGGGAGCACTACCTGAGGTACTGAGGGAGAAATATCTGAGGTACCGAGGGAGCTCTTTCTGAGGTATTGAGGAAGCACGTTCTGAGGTACTGAGGGAGAATTATCTGAGGTACTGAGGGTGCAAGTTCTGAGGTATTGAGGGAGCACTATCTGAGGTATTGAGGGAGCACTATCTGAGGTACTGAGGGAGCAAGCTCTGAGGTATTGAGGAAGCACACTCTGAGGTACTGAGGGAATACTATCTGAGGTATTGATGGAGCACTTACTGAGGTATTGAGGGAGCACTATCTGAGGTAATGAGGGAGCACTTTCTGAGGTATTGAGGAAGCACTTTCTGAGGTACTGAGGGAGAAGTATCTGAGGTATTGATGGATCACTTTCTGTGGTACTGAGGGAAAACTATCTGAGGTACTGAGGTAGCACTATCTGCGGTATTGAGGGAGCACTATCTGAGGCATTGAGGGAGCACTATCTGAGGTACTGAGGGAGCACTTTCTGAGGTACTGAGGGAGAACTTTCAGAGGGAGTGAGGAAACACTATCTGAGGTTCTGAGCGACTACTATGTGAGGTACTGAGGGAGAACTATCTGAGGCATTGTGGGAGAACTATCCGAGGTATTGAGCGAGCACTTTCTGAGGTATTGAGGGAGCATTATCTGAGGTATTGAGGGAGCACTTTCTGAGGTACTGAGGGGTCACTTTCTGAGGTATTGAGGTTGCACTTTCTGAGGAATTGATGGAGCAATTTCTGAGGTACTGAGGGAGAACTATCTGAGGTATTGATGGAGCACTATCTGAGGTAATGAGGGAGCACTTTCTGAGGTATTGAGGAAGCACATTCTGAGGTATTGAGGAAACACAATCTGATGTATTGAGGAAGCACTTTATGAGGTATTGAGGGAGCACTTTCTGAGGTATTGATGTAGCACTATCTGAGGTACTGAGGGTGCACTTTCTGAGGTATTGAGGAAGCACTTTATGAGGTATTGAGGGAGCACTTTCTGAGGTACTGACGGAAAACTATCTGAGGTACTGAGGTAGCACTATCTGCGGTATTGAGGGAGCACTATCTGAGGCATTGAGGGAGCACTATCTGAGGTACTGAGGGAGCACTTTCTGAGGTACTGATGGAGAACTATCTGAGGTACTGAGGGAGAACTATCTGAGGTACTGAGGGACCACTATCTGAAGTATTGAGGGAGCACTTTCTGAGGTATTGAGGAAGCACTTTCTGAGGTACTGAGGGAGAACTATCTGAGGTACTGAGGGTGCAAGTTCTGAGGTATTGAGGGAGCACTATCTGAGGTACTGAGGGAGCACTTTCTGAGGTATTGAGGGAGCACTTTCTGAGGTATGGAGGGAGCACTATCTGAGGTACTGAGGGAACACTTTCTGAGGTATTGAGGAAGCACTTTCTGAGGTATTGAGAGAGCAGTTTCTGAGGTACTGAGGGAGCAATTTCTGAGGTATTGAGGAAGCACTTTCTGAGGTATTGAGGGAGCACTTTCTGAGGTACTGAGGAAGCACTTTCTGAGGTATTGAGGGATCACATTCTGAGGTACTGAGGGAGCACTTTCTGAGGTATTGAGGGAGCACTTTCTGAGGTATGGAGGGAGCACTATCTGAGGTACTGAGGGAGCACTTTCTGAGGTAATGAGGAAGCACTTTCTGAGGTACTGAGGGAGAACTATCTGTGGTATTGATGGAGCACTTTCTGAGGTATTGAGGGAGCACTATCTGAGTTACTGAGGGAGCACTTTCTGAGGTATTAAGGGAGCACTATCTGAGGCATTGAGGGAGCAATATCTGAGGTACTGAGGGAGCACTTTCTGAGGTACTGAGTGAGAACTATCTGAGGTACTGAGAGAGAACTATCTGAGGTACTGAGGGAGCAGTTTCTGAGGCATTGAGGGAGCACTTTCTGACGTACTGAGGAAGCACTATCTGAGGTTCTGAGCGAGTACTATCTGAGGTACTGAGGGAGAACTATCTGAGGTACTGAGGGACCACTTTCTGAAATATTGAGGGAGCACTTTCTGAGGTACTGAGGAAGCACTTTCTGAGGTACTGAGGGAGAACTATCTGAGGTACTGAGGGAGCAAGTTCTGAGGTATTGAGGGAGCACTCTCTGAGGTATTGATGGAGCACTTTCTGAGGTATTGAGGTCGCACTTTCTGAGGTACTGAGGGGACACTCTCTGAGGTATTGAGGGACAACTTTCGAGGTATTGAGGGAGAACTACCTTAGGTATTGAGGGAGCTCTTTCTGAGGTACTGAGGAAGCACTATCTGAGGTATTGAGGAAGCACTTTCTGAGGTATTGAGGGAGCACTATCTGAGGTATTGAGGAAGCACATTCTGAGGTACGGAGGGAGCACTTTCTGAGGTATTGAGGGAGCACTATCTGAGGTACTGAGGGTGCACTTTCTGAGGTATTGAGGAAGCAATTTCTGAGGTATTGAGGGAACACAATCTGATGTATTGAGGAAGCACTTTATGAGGTATTGAGGCAGCACTATCTGAGGTACTGTGGGAGAACTATCTGTGGTATTGAGGGAGCACTATTTCCGGTGCTGAGGGAACAAGTTCTGAGGTGTTGAGGAAGCACTCTCTGAGGTACTGAGGGAGAACTATCTGAGGTACTGAGGGAGAACTATCTGGTGTACTGAGGGAGCACCTTCTGAGGTATTGAGGGAGCACTTTCTGAGGTACTGAGGGAGCAATTTCTGAGGTATTGAGGAAGCACTTTCTGAGGTATTGAGGGAGCACTTTCTGAGGTACTGAGGAAGCACTTTCTGAGGTATTGAGGGATCACATTCTGAGGTACTGAGGGAGCACTTTCTGAGGTATTGAGGGAGCACTTTCTGAGGTATGGAGGGAGCACTATCTGAGGTATTGAGGGAGCACTTTCTGAGGTACTGAGGGAGACCTATCTGAGGTATTGAGGGAGAACTATCTGAGGTATTGTGGAAGCACTTTCAGAGGTATTGAGGGAGAACTATCTGAGGTACTGAGAGAGCAAGTTCTGAGGTATTGAGGGAGCACTATCTGAGGTACTGAGGGAGAACTATCTGAGGTATTGATGGAGCACTTTATGAGGTATTGAGGAAGCACTTTCTGAGGTATAGAGGGAGCACTATCTGAGGTACTGAGGAAGCACTTTCTGAGGTATTGAGGAAGCACTTTCTGAGGTATAGAGGGAGCACTATCTGAGGTCCTGAGGAAGCACTTTCTGAGGTATTGAGAAAGCACTTTCTGAGGTATTGAGGAAGCACTATCTGAGGCATTAAGGGAGCAACATCTGAGGTACTGAGGGAGCACTTTCTGAGGTATTGAGGAAGCACTTTCTGAGGTATTGAGGGAGCACTATCTGAGGTATTGAGGAAGCACTATCTGAGGTATTGAGGAAGCACATTCTGAGGTACTGAGGGAGCACTTTCTCAGGTATTGAGGGAGCACTATCTGAGGTACTGAGGGAGCAAGTTCTGAGGTATTGAGGAAGCACACTCTGAGGTACTGAGGGAGAACTATCTGAGGTATTGATGGAGCACTTTCTGAGGTACTGAGGGAGCACTTTCTGAGGTATTGAGGAAGCACTTTCTGAGGTATTGAGGGAGCATTTTCTGAGGCATTTAGGGAGAACTATCTGTGGTACTGAGGGAGCACTTTCTCAGGTATTGAGGGAGCACTATCTGAGGTACTGAGGGAACAAGTTCTGAGGTATTGAGGAAGCACACTCTGAGGTACTGAGGGAGAACTATCTGAGGTATTGATGGAGCACTTTCTGAGGTATTGAGGGAACACAATCTGATGTATTGAGGAAGCACTTTATGAGGTATTGAGGGAGCACTTTCTGAGGTATTGAGGGAGCACTATCTGAGGTACTGAGGGTGCACTTTCTGAGGTATTGAGGAAGCACTTTCTGAGGTATTGAGCGAACACAATCTGATGTATTGAGGAAGCATTTTATGAGGTATTGAGGGAGCACTTTCTGAGGTATTGAGGGAGCACTATCTGAGGTACTGAGGGTGCACTTTCTGAGGTGTTGAGGAAGCACTTTCTGAGGTATTGAGGAAGCAATTTCTGAGGTACTGAGGGAGAACTATCTGAGGTACTGAGGGAGAATTATCTGAGGTACTGAGGGAGCAAGTTCTGAGGTATTGAGGAAGCACACTCTGAGGTACTGAGGGAGAACTATCTGAGGTTTTGATGGAGCACTTTCTGAGGTATTGAGGGAGCACTATCTGAGGTACTGAGGGAGCACTTTCTGAGGTATTGAGGAAGCACTTTCTGAGGTAGTGAGGGTGCACTTTCTGAGGTGTTGTGGAAGCACTTTCTGAGGTGTTGAGGAAACACTTTC